>NW_024062762.1:1137500-2337500 GCF_006381635.1 Hibiscus syriacus
TTATCTTCTTTTTTTGTTTTCGAAGGCATCAATCCACCAAAGGTGACTTAACAGAGAGTGGAATATTCAACTCCGAATGGTCAAAACCACCAAGAGATAGTAAAGAAATGCTCATGATAGTTTAGATGGCGAGCACTCGATCCTAATTTTAGTGAGAGGAGATGGATTCACGCTCATTATAAGCTCCAATGTACTAGACCAAGGTCCTAGCTATGGTCAAAGGATCAATAGTAATGTATTGCCCATAAGATAGAAGTGAATGCTCTCAGTATGGGTAGGAGTCTGATTTTGAAGACAAACCGCATTAGAATAGAAAATGTGGACCAATTGATGGTAAACAACAGGTTTGATCTTGAAGGTATTGTCTAATTTCCATTCTTTAATTTTTGAAAGATATTTGAATTTGAGTTCAAACAATACAGAAAGTCTAGGTATACGCTCACACCTAATAGGTTAGGATCAAGATCATTAGTGTAACGCTTGAAAAGATTTCCATGGATGGATGGATGGATGGATGGATGGATGAATGGATGAATAAATGAATGAACGTGGCACTATTTGATGATGTTTGCAGTAAGTAGAGTGAAAAATTGACGCGATTTCAACCAAAAACTTGGAAATTGATGGAATTTTGAGAGAGATAGGTGAAGGGGCTCGATGGTTGGGTGTTAGGGTTAGGGTTTATAATAAACTAAAAATTTTGGGAATTTAAGCTTTAAAAACGTGTTTCTGACCCCGAGTATTAGTACTTATTTAATGAGTATCCATACTCACGTGGAAAAGGAGTTAGTATCGATACAGAGTATGGATACTCCTAATGATATTACAGAACCAATATTACTACATTGTTAATGGTATCGATACTGAGAAAGAATAGTAGAAGTACTGTAAGTACAATATCGATATTGAATGCACAAAATGATCAAAATATCAAGCAATTAAGTCCTAAAATGTCATTTTATCACAAATCAACCACACACATAATATATAACCATTTGAGACATACAAGTATAACTAATATACAAGCATTCATTCATTCATACAAGCTTTAATCAACAAAAATGCCTATGAATGCTAAAGTTGCATGAATTTCCAGTTAAAGTGCACCAAAAGGTCAAAAATCATAATGCATACAATAGGGCATCAAAAATGGTATAGGCAACTCTAAAATGACAAGGAAAACATGTTCAAACAAACAGATACACATTCAAGTATAATTTGAACACTTTTTTAATTTTAATGAAAACCCTAAACTCCCCTAACTAGTTACATAGTAGGCATCAAATAGATCATTTAGCATGTTTTTCATAAAATCATAAAGTGCATAAAATATTTTAACACAAAGTCAAGATGGTTTGTTAAACCTAATTCTCTCATAAGTTCCCAAATCTTTCCTTATCTAAAGGTTTTGTAAAAATATCATCTACTTAGTGCAAAGTGTCTACATACTCTAGAACTATATCTTCCTTTGAGACATGATCTCTAATGAAATGATGTCTAATTTTAATATGTTTAGTTCTAGAATGTTGGATGGGATTTTTGGTGAGACAAATAGCACTGGTATTGTCACACTTGATAGGGATATTACCTACATCAATTCCATAGTCTATGAGTTGTTGTTTCATCCATAAAACTTGAGCACAACAACTACCAGGCAAAATGTATTCCACTTCGGTGGTTGATAATGCTACACTATTTTATTTCTTTGAAAACCATGAAATCAACATTCTACCTAGGAATTGGCAAGTACATGAGGTGATTTTCCTATCTAATTTGCAACCTCCATAATCTGTATTCTAGAAAGTATGCAAGCTAAATTTAGAGTCTCTAGGTACCAAAGTCCTATACTAGAAGTGTCTCTAAGGTATCTAAATATTCTCTTAATGGCTTGTAAATGTGATTCTTTAGGACATGATTGAAATCTAGCACACAAGCAAACACAAAACATAATGTCTGGTCTACTTGCGGTTAGATAAAGCAATGATCTAATCATAGGCCTATAAAGTTTAACATATACACATTTACTTTCTTCATCCTTGTTAAGCTTTGTAGATGCTCATAAGAGTGGCTTGGGGTTTCATAACCTCCAATCTAAAGATCTTAAGAATGTATTTGATGTACATAGCTTGATTGATGGAGATGCCATCTTTTCTTTGTTTGATTTGGAGTCCCAAGAAAAATGAGAACCCCCCATCATGCTTATCTCAAACTTAACTTGCATCAACTTAGCAAACTCTTGACAAAGATTTCATTAGTAAACCCAAAAATATTGTCATCAACATAAACTTGAACTACTAATAAATCTTTACCTTTACTTTTGATAAACAATATAGTGTCAACCTTCCCTTTTGAAAAACATTTTTCAACAAAAAAATTTTGCAATCTTTTATACCAAGCTCTATGAGTTCTTTTTAAACCATATAAAGCTTTTGTCAATTTAAAAACATGATTTAGAAATTTTGAATCCTCAAAACTAGGATGTTGTTCCGTATACACTTCTTCTTTTATAAAACCATTTAGAAAAGAACTTCTAACATCCATTTGATATAAAGTAAAGCCATGATAACATACAAATGCTAATAACATTCTAAATGTCTCCATCCTAGCTACGGGAGCATAAGTTTCTTCAAAATATATTCATTCTTCTTGAGTATAGCCTTGAGAAACAAGTCTAGCCTTATTACTCACTATGTTACCACTTTCATCTAATTTATTCCTAAATACCCATTTAGTACCTATAGTAGATTTTTCACTAGGCCTTTCAACTAATGTCCATATTTGACTCCTCTCATATTGATTTAACTCTTATTGTATAGCCAATATCCAAAATTCATCATTTAATGCTTCTTTGATATTTTTAGACTCAATACATGAGATAAATGCAACAAAATTACAAACAATTTTAAGAGAGGATCTAGTAGTTACCCTTTTGGATTGATCACCCAAAATTTTACCATCCTTGACATAGTTGTATTCCTTTGGGTAGGAGACTTACCCTTCCTCTAGAGTTAGCTCCTCAACGGCATCTTGTTTTTGTTTTTTCAAGTTCTCTTTAGATGATGGTTCACCAACTTCATTTTATGTCATTATATTTTCATCATCATCAACACAAAAATCCTTCCTCGGAAGGAGGTTATCATCGAAAACAACATGAATATACTCTTCTACAACTAGAGTTCTTTTATTAAAGACTCGAAAAGCTTTAGAATTCATGGAATATCCAAGGAATATTCTTTCATCACTTTTAGCATCAAATTTGTCAAGATTGTCTTTTCTATTGTTTAAAACAAAACACTTACACCTAAAAGGTTGAAAATAGCTAATGTTAGGTTTTTTATTTTTAAAAAATTCGTATGGAGTTTTATTCAAAATATATCTAATCATTACTCTATTTACAATAACAAGCGGGTTTGTGGCTTCCGCCCAAAAAATATTTTGGCAAATTATTTTCACAAAGCATGGTTCTAGTCATTTCTTCTAAAGTTCTATTTTTCCTCTCACTAACTCCATTTTGTTGAGGGGTTCTAGGGGCTAAAAAATTATGGCTAATTCCATTAGAGTTATAATATTCATCGAAACCAATATTTTCAAATTCAGTTCCATGGTCACTCCTAACACTAGAAATTGAGTAACCTTTTCATTTTGGTTTATTTTGAAAGTGTGATGAATTTGTCTAAAGCTTCATCTTTAGTGCTTAAAATAGAACCCTTGTGTATCTAGAAAAATCATTAACAATTACAAAGGCATATTGTTTTCCACCCAAGTTAGTAGTCCTAATAGGCCCAAATAAATCAATATGAATCAATTGTAACACTCTACTAAAGGAAACATCATTAATGGATTTAAAGGAAACTCTTTTATGCTTACCCTTAGCACATGCATCACAAATTTTTTCTAAATTAAATTTTAACTTTGGTAAACCTTTAATTAGATAACCTCTAACAAGCTTTTCTAATATCTCATTCTAGAATGTCCAAGTTTTCTATGCCATAACCACGAATCATTTTCATCTTTAGCTACTAGGCATACACTTGAGGAAACAATATCATCTAAATGCACCATGTAAATGTTTCCTATTCTATTACCAATAAGCATAATCATGTTTGATGCAATGTAAACTATTTTACAACCATTAAACTAAAAAATGACATTGTATCATTTATCACACAATTGACTTATACTAAGTAGATTATTCTTCAAACCATTGACATATAACATGTTTTCAATTAAAATGGAAGAATTGTTACCAATTGAACTAATTCCTTCTATGTGGCCTTTGGAGTTGTCACCAAAAGTTACTACTCCTCCACTTTTAGGCTTGAGCACTTTGAAATGGTTCTTATCACTGGTCATGTATTGAGCATCCACTATCAAGGCACCATGAATTTGCACTTACATTTTATGCCTTGTAGCAATATTCCTCCCCTACAAACATAGATTAAGTTTTTATTTTTGGTACCCAAATTCTTTTGGGTCCATATGCATTAGTTCCCAATAATCTAGTCCCCTTAGGAATTCATTTTTCTAGGATATCCTTGTCCTTAGTAGTAATGAGCCCTTTGGGGACTCATATGCTCCTAACAACTTTTTCCTTAGAGGTTCTTTGGGGACATCTATGTTTGTCATGTCTAAAGCTATTCTTAACATAATTAGGATTTAGAAGTTTGACCTTTTCAAAATATATTTGACCCAACTTTGTTAAAAGAAGCTTTGAGATCATCTAGCTCTTTTTTATGATATCATGAACTTCAAAAATAAGTTATGCAAATCTTGATTTTTCTTTTCAAACTCATCAAGTTTGACTTGCATATCTTTCATTTTACTTTCAAGTTCATTATTGGTCTTAGATAAGGGATCATTTTCATTTTTGAAATATTTTTCTTATTCTTTAAAAGCATGATATCAAATTCTAAGGTCAAATCATCATAGGCCTCTAGTAGTTCATCAAAGGAATATTCATTTAAATTGGATGAACTAGAGTTACCTTAGTTTCTCCTTCGATGGCCATAAGACATAAGTTGGCTACTTCTTACTCTTGATCATCGGAGCATTCTTCATCACTCCATGTAACTATATGTGCCTTTTGTGCCTTTTTGGATGATCTTTTCTTTTTCAATTGAGGACACAAATTTGATATGTCCCGGTTTATTGCACTCATAACAAATGATGGGGCCATTCTCCTTTAATTCATTCTTGAAGCCCTCTTTTCTTTTAAATCTTCTTCCTTGTTTGGACTTCATGAATCTTATAAATCATTTGGTAAACACTATCATTTCCTCATCATCTTCCTCGTTAGAATCACTCTCTTCCTTGGTGAACTTTAGGGCAATTTCAATTTTCTTCTTCTCACATTATTCTTCTCTTCTTCTTTCTTTTCCTTTTGGAGTTTACCTCGTGAGTGAGTAATGGTTCAATGAGTTCATCAAGAGTGTACAACTCCAAATCTTTAGCTTCTTCTATGGCAATTGTTTTGCCTTTCCAAGATGTAGGCAACGAGGCAAGCATCTTCCTTACAACTTCTTCATTGGGATAGACTTTCCCAAAATTCTTCAAATCATTGATGATGGCAGTAAAATGATCTGACATTATTTTAATGTCTTCATCATCCTTTATTTTGAAATTATCGTAATTGAGAGTGAGAATTCCAATCTTCGATTTCTTCACTTGAGTTGTACCCTCATGTGTGACTTATATCTTGTCCCATATTTCTTTTATAGTTGAACATGAAGACACCCTACTATATTCATTAGGCCTAATGCACAAAATATGATGTGCATGACCATGGCATTGAGTTGAACAAGTCTTTAATCTTCATCAGTCCATTCTGACTTAACCTTCAATACCATAAGCTCTCCTTGCATCTTGGAAGAAATAGATGCTTCGTCGGTAATGGCATCCCATACCGAATAATCGATAGTTTGAATTAATATAATCATTCTATTCTTCCAATAAGAATAGTTAACACCATTAAAATATGGAGGTTTTGAAATAGATTGAGACTCACCAAGAATTATAGAAGTTGATGGAGTGGTCATTGAAGAGGAAATGATTGACTTCTTCCTAGGATCTTCTCAAAAGGATGCTAAGCCTTTCAATGAGATTATCTTTGATACTAATTGTTGAGTCAATCAAGAGGATTAAATAGCCAAGATGGGGTGAATTGGCAATTAAAAGTTTTGGTGGAAGCTTGAAAGAAAAATAAGAAATTGAACACAAGAATTTAGAGTGGTTCGACTTTCTAAACCAAAGTCTACATCCACTACCTTACCTATCCACACTAAGGATTTTCATAAATTCACTAATTTGTATCCACCTTTGAGGACAAGGTGTAACATTACAACTCCCTCAAGAATTATACCCCAAATTCTTGAGAACACTCTCTCAAAGAGAAAATTACAAATTTGCAAACTTAGAAAACCTCATTAGGAATGTGTTTATACAATTCAAGAACAAATAAGAACACTCAACAAATAAAAACAAATTAGTACAATAGTGTTCTTTGAAAGAAAAAATATTGAGAATGTTGACTTGATTTTGGCTCAATGGTTTTTTTTGGATTCTTTTTGACCTATTTCTTCACATATAGCTTGAAATCTGTTTTTATACCTCCTCATTCATTACTCATTTAGGTTGTTGTGGGAGTTAATAGAGTTGTTGGGGTGAAGTTTACCGTAATAAATATTGCCCAGACGCCTTGAGTATCGATATTAGGTTTTGAGTATTGATATTTCCTAATTAATTAAAATAATTTGACTATTGGAATAGGGGAGTATCGGTACTATAGTAAGAGTATCGATATTGCTATTGATACTTGCACAGTATCGTACCAAAAATGGGTATTGGAATTGTTTTTGTCAAAACCATTAAGGGAGTATTGGTACTCCATATCGAGTATCGATACTACTATCTTTTTTTACACAATAGTATCAATATGGTATCGATACTGCATGAATAATGTCGGTATGTTCTTGCAGTATCGGTACTGTTGGGTTTAAAATCGATTTTTGACTCGATTAAAATCCAAAATCCTTTCTAAAATTGTTTTAAAATTATTCCAGTATATAACTTTAATTTTCAAGAAGTGTAAGGAGTAAAAAAGGATTTTTTTTACCTAAAAAATATTTCAATATCTGAATGATTTAATCGAATATAAACTTCAAAATCGAATATAAGAAATCTTAAAATTTCTTTAAAATAATATTCATTTTTGGTATAACAAAATGCAAAGCATGGTTTAACAAAAACCCAAGGGAATACCTTAGGTTGCTTATTGATCTATGTATATACAGGTTCCAGTGATAAGTTACGGTTCCACTAATATTTCTTCAAGTAATACACATGAAGATTATAGTTCAGAGGAACAGATTCAGGAGATGTGACCAAAATAAAAATTTTGAAAATTTTATGGCTAAAGCATAAATTTAAAAAAGTTTAAGGACCAAAAATATAATTTTTAAATATTATAATATTTTGGTCCATAAATGAATAGTTTGTCTCGAAATTAAGGCTTTCGTGGTAATCATAATTTTGATTCGGGATTTGTATTAAAAACTATAAAGTAGTAAAATCCTGTAAGAAATAGGATAATCGGATCGAAGCGGAATTTCACGAAAATTTGAAGGATGATAGATAAAGGTTGAAAATATTATTTTCATATTTTAGAATAGTGAAATTTTGCATGAATCAGTGGAATTGAAGTCAAAATTTCCTATTTGTACGAAAATTAAGAAATTTAGTGACTAAATTGCAATTTTCAAAACTTGCATGGCTGAAGTAGAAAGTGAACTTCGAGTTGGTTTATCTTTGACTATGAGATATTTTAATGAAAGATATTTCAATGAAAATTGGTAATTATCATGATTCATTAAGGGTGAAATTGGAATTTCTCATTAATTGAATTTAATATTCAATTATATTAGAATGTTCCAAGTGTTTTAATTTATAATTACTTGATAAAATAAGAAAAAAAAATATTCCCCCAAGCAATTGAATTGAGCTTCATAGCCAAATAGATTATTCACTACGTGATCCCAATGACTCAAAGCAAAAGGTAAAGCATCTGAGTAAAGAATATCATATTAAAGGTTCAATAGTGAGGCAAAGGTTAGGGCAATTTATTTATTTAATTATTTTGATCGAAGAAGACTTGCAATAAGTCAACCTCATATTATTATTAAAGTATGATTTTATTTTAAGTATGACATATTTCCATAATTTATATAAAGGAACTAAGATCATTTTTGGGTATGAAATTACCCAATATGTTTTATATGACATCTTTTGAAAATGTATTCAAATAAATTTTCTAAAGTGATTCTAAAGAGTAATCTGAATATTTTATGAATGGAATATTTCCTCGATGATTTAGAAATTATTTGAATTATTTTAGGGTATGAACTGCACAAGTTATAAATTTATAATGATGAATGGAAACGATTCTGATTTGGAAATGATTCTGATTTGAATTTCATGATAATAAATGAAAATAATATGATATGGAAGCTCATTGTATGTTGCATTAAGAGCGTAGGTACACTTGGCATGTCATAAAGTTGAGTAAAGTTAAAGTAAAGTAAAATTACGATACATTCCTGTACATTATGAATGGCACCGTTGGTGCAAATGATAAGATAGCACATGGAGTGCATCTTATGATGATTGGCACCATGAAGTGCCTAGTGCGCACATTATGTTTGATTTGCATACCTTGCATTATCTTACATATACATGATGTATGGACGTAAAATTTGAAACTGAATGTTTTCACAATAAACGTATATGGGTTAAGGGTGTTACACCATTTTGTAACTTTAATAGGCGAGAGACTCAAAAAAAAATATCATATAATCAGGGAATTATTTTGTAACTTTTATAGTCAGAAGACTTATAAAACAACACCCTAAGATTGAAGAATCATTTACATATTTTACCCGATTATAATTTATTCAAATAAAATAATTACAAATTCTAATATTTTAAAAATCTCTAAAATCTATTTTTTCATTTGGACACAATGTTTCTTCTTCAATTCATAATTATATAGTTAACTTTTTTTCAATATTTGGATAATCATATTGTAGTATTTTTTTTAGAGAAAATCTCTAGTTTTATTAAAAATAGAAATATCTAAAATTACAATAAAGATTTACAATCAGACATAAACCTAAAATATAAATATGACATTTTACTATTACCATTGAGACAAAAACAAGCCATCTAGATCACATAAGGACCAAATAAGGAAAATGTAACACCTCCAACCCGTATCCGACCCGGATACGAGTATGAGATGTCATATTGACTATTAAAATAATTACTTTACAAAAGAATGAAAATGTTGACTTTTATTAAATCCAATTTCATACTTTGTACAATTATATAAAAGAATTTACAAACTTATCAGAGCGGATCCAATTCAAATCTTTTATTTCATGCCAACAACTTTATATAACAATACATATTATTCAAAATATGTTTCTGATCTGATCTTTGGAAGGAGTAATTGACCTGCTTTGCCTATCCATGCTCCTCTTCTTGCTCACGGAACCTACGTGTGAAACATTCACACGCTAAGTTGATGACTTAGAGAGGCATAAAAACATATAAGGTAACTTTTACTCCTATAATGCATGAACATATAATTATATCATACCATACAAAATTCATATGTCATTTCATGTAACAAATGCATACATATATATATATATATATATATATATATATACTAATATTGTCATCATTCACATCCTTTTTATTATCAATATTATTTCTATTCATTCATTTAATCTTGTAATCTTATCCTTAACCTTTATGCACATCATTTGTCACATAGATCAATTCACCATAAATCAAACATATCATCATACAGTTTCTATAATTCTTCTCATATCACATAAGCAAATACAATATATATATGAGGTATTTGTTGTTATCTCTGTCTTAGCCCATGTACACATGAGAGAACTAAAGATATATGAGTACATTGAGGTTGTGCACCTATGTTGATCCTGCCGACCACCAAGTTCAAACAAAACATGCTCACAACTTTGAAGTTCTTCCAAGATGATTCTAAGGGAGTTTTTCCTTATTTTGTTACTTATTTACTCATTTATGCTTTATAATTGTTATAAGCATTCTTTGACATTCTAAACTATGCTTGAATATTCATATATTGTCCTATGTTTGCATCCTATATGATATTCGTGCATGTCACATCTTTAATTAGCTTATTTCATGCATATGTTACACATTCATTACTTATGTTATCATATCAATTGCATTATTATATTGGCCATGGAATCATGTGTTACATTAGAATGTTACTTATTACTTATTCATTACCTTGAGCATTGTAACTTATATACATTTTGTACTTAGTGCAAGGTATATTCAAGGAAATCCAATGGACAGTGTACGTCATTCAGATTGATCACCACTTTTGAACATGTTACAAGCATATTTGGGTGATTAAGTCTTCTTAAATTTTAATCACCTATCTCTTAGAATTCCAAATCACTTTGAATCGTATCAATCCAATATTAGGAGCTCGCGATATGCCCAGATTACTGAAGATAGTGCAGGCTGATGATTTATACGGGATTTGGAACCATTCATCTCCTTCAAAGGACTTATGCATAGGAGGAATTAATGAATATATGCATGGACCAGAAAAGAATATTAAAATGAATCAGCACATTTGTGAGGAGGTGCAAGGATTCATTCAAAGGCTTTTAAGTTCATCCATTCATGCATATTCATGCAAGAAGCCAAATAGTCAAGCTCACACAAGGGGGAAGAATTTCAGCCAAGATACATTCATGAACATTCATCCATAGAGGACAAATCAACAAGTTCACACAATGTGGGATGAATTCGACCAAATGATGCATTCCATTAAAAGATGAACATCCATTCTTCAAATTTATTCATCTAAGCCATGCTTTGTATTTACCTAAAGTATGAACATTCATCCATGAATGTTCACTCATTAAAGCTTGTATGTGTATCCTATGAATCCTTAGGCCTATAAATAGCTTTCGATTTCATTTGTAAAAGGCAATTCACTTTGTTTAATCAAATATTTGTGAGAGTTTCTCTCTTTAGTTCTTAAGTTAACTTTATCGACTTATCAAGCTTATGTTTGTGGCGTCATCCCTATCTATTTCACCCTGATACTTCTGGTTCCTATCTCTTTATAGATAGTGGGTCAAAGTCAATTTTTACCATCCCTTAAAGAAGCAATATAAAGTCTGGGTCTTTGTTCTTTAACATTGGTTCTTCTTTGAGTCTTCTTTGAGATATTACTTTTCATATTCATCTCCATCACCTTCATTCTACTTCTATTACCATACTTCATCATTTCCTTTAAACATATCACCAAATTATATATATATTCCGCTTCCATATTTATCTTTCCATTTCATTACTTCATTTAAACTTTTTTAGCTTTATTGTTTGTGCAGGATCCTTGTTGCTTTCCTAGATCGAAACAATCAATGGTACAACCTTGACTTCACCATTTATCCAAGGAGTGCTAGGTTGAATTGTATCATATGGTAATCAGAGCTAAGGTGGATTGCAATAAGAACAAGTAAAAACAACATCCTTCCATTTAATAAAAAGAAAATAAAAAATAGAAACGCTGAAACAAATTAGTAAGTTAATCCCAACATCAACAAGGGATTCTAATTGAAGAAAAACTAAAGAAATCAAACAAAGAAAGCAAAATGCAAAGAAGTTCCAAAGGTGACAAACAACATCATCATTCCAACCGATCCTAAAGAAGTCTTCAAGACCTTTGATTGTTTCTTCTAGGAAAGTGGTGGGTATCTTTACATAGTAAGTGAACCTTTCTTTCTTTTTCTTCCTTTTATAAGACCACCCTTCATTATTTAATCTTTCTACCTTTCTATTTTTTTCTCTACACTAACGAACTTTTCAGCCGACTTCCATAGCACTTGAAAGGTCTCGAGTTAGTTCTTTGAAGAACTTTACAAGAGAGGAACGAGTGGAAAAAGGCTAATCGAGTGTGTAAGATCAGAAGGGGAATTGCAAAAGCCAATTTATATTCACGAGTGCAAACACGAGCGTTGAGTGGAGCATCATCATTTTTTTTGAGTGATCGTGAGGATTTGTGAGTGATTATTGGTAAGGTCCTTTCATCTTATTCAATTATTAATTTTTCACTAACAATTCTCTCATATTTCGAATGGAATACGGACAGCAAAGGAGGAATACATTTCATACTCATTTTCTTATGAATGATAAAGTAAGCCTTGTCACCATTGATAGTGGAAGTTGTGCAAATCTTGCAAGCACATACATGGTCGAGAAGTTGGGGCTTATATCATTCAAACATCTCAGTCCATATGTTTTGAAAGGATTAAATGAAGATGAAGAGTTAGAAGTCATAGAGCAAGTACTTGGGTCATTTTCAATTGGGAGATATGAAGATGAGGTCTTGTGTGATGTTGTTTCCATGAATTCAAGCCATCTACTCCTCGGACGTCCTTGGTAGTTTGATAAACGAGCACTGTATGATGGGTTCTCCAATAAGTATTCATTCAAACACCAAGGCAGAAAGATCACGTTGGTTCCAATGTGCCCAAATCAAGTCCATAAATGCCAAGTTATCATCAAATCATGTATAGAGGAATGGAAGAAAACTAAAGCCATGAAGAAAGTTGAAAGAGAAGGTTCACGTGAGAAACAAATAATAGTGGAAGAAGATCAGAATGAAAATGAGAAAATTGATGTGAAAAACGTTGGAGTCAAAAATGAGAAAGTTGAAAAGATTGAATTTGGGAGCAAATGGGAAAGTGCGAGTAGAAGAGAAAATGAAAAGATTGCAAGTGAGGTTGTGGTTAAAAGATATGGTGGAGTTGAGCATGCACAAATCAAAGAAGAATATTATGAGAAAACCAGGACATTTTGAGTTGAAAATGAGGGTGTGATTTTTCATGGGAAAACCATTGGAGTAATTGAAAATGAGAGTAAGAGCATTGAGAGTGAATATGAATGTGTTGAAAAACATGAGTATGAGAGAAAACAATGTGAGGAGAAAGAATTTTTGCTTTATACTAATCAATTTTTTCTTATATTCATTCTTTGAATTTGCAGGTTATTCTAAGGGACATTCAAGATGATTCAAACATCATTTCTTTTCAAATTCCAAAAGATTTGTCACTTGAAATTATAAAGAACATGTTCATTAACCTTCAAAGTACATTCACCTCATAATCAACATCGAATGAACCTTATGAAAGGGAAGATTCAATGATCCTAACCATGGAGAACATTAAGAGTCCAAACTCATTCATTCATAAATTTAATCCTTTCCTTTTCTTTTGATTCTATATTATCTACTTCTAACTTTGTTTTATTTTTTATATTGTTGATTCAGAAGAAAAGACTTGAACATGTGAAGCATTTTAAGCAAAGAAAACGATGCAAGATGAGAATAAAAAAATTTCCATTCCAACGAAGATCAAAGTTGTTCCCTTATGTACCAAGCTAGATTTGGGGACAAATCTCCTTAAAGAAGGGGGGATGATGTGATCCTACTGACCACCAAGTTCAAACAAAACATGCTCACAACTTTGAAGTTCTTCTAAGATGATTCTAAGGGAAATCTTCCATATTTTATTACTTATTTACTCATTTATGTTTTATATGTGTTACAAGCATGCTTTTACATTCTAAACTATGCTTGAATATTCATATATTGTCCTATGTTTGCATCCTATATGAAATTCATTCATGTCACATCTTTAATTAGCTTGGTTCATGCATATGTTACACATTCCTTACTTATGTTACCATATCAATTGCATTATTATATTAGCCATGGAATCATGTGTTACATTAGAATGTTACTTATTACTTATTCTTTACCTTGAGCATTGTAACTTATAGACATTTTGTACTTAGTGCAAGGTACATTCAAGGCAATCCAATGGACAGTGTATGTCAGTCAGATTGATCACCACTTTTGAACATGTTACAAGCATATTTGGGTGATTAAGTCTTCTTAAAATTTAATCACCTATCTCTTAGCGTTCCAAATCACTTTGAATCGTATCAATCCGATATTGGGAGCTCACGATATGCTCAGATTACTGAAGACAGTGCATGCTGATGATTTATACGGAATTTGGAACCATTCATCTCCTTCAAAGGACTTATGCATAGGAGGAATTAATGAATACATGCATGGACCAGAAAAAAATATTAAAATGAATCAGTACATTTGTGATGAGGTGCAAGGATTCATTCAAAGGCTTTTAAGTTCATCCATTCATACATATTCATGCAAGAAGCCAAATAGTCAAGTTCACACAAGGGGGAAGAATTTCAACCAAGATACATTCATCCATAGAGGACAAATCAACAAGTTCACACAAGGTGGGATGAATTCGACCAAATAATGCATTCCATTAAAAGATGAACAACCATTCTTCAAATTCATTCACATAAGCCATGCTTTGTATTTACCTAAAGTATGAACATTCATCCATGAATGTTCACTCATTAAAGCTTGTATGTGTATCCTATGAATCCTTAGGCCTATAAATAGATTTCGATTTCATTTGTAAAAGGCAATTCACTTTGTTTAATCAAATATTTGTGAGAGTTTCTCTCTTTAGTTCTTAAGTGAACTTTATCAACTTATCAAGCTTTGCTTGTGGCATCACCCCTATCTATTTCACCCTGATACTTCTAGTTCCTATCTCTTTATAGATAGTGGGTCAAAGTCCTTTTTACCATCCCTTAAAGAAACAATATAAAGTCTGGGTCTTTGATCTTTAAGATTGGTTCTTCTTTGAGTCTTCTTTGAGATACTACTTTTCATATTCATCTCCATCACCTTCATTCTACTTTCATTACCATACTTCATCATTTCCTTTAAACATATCACCAAATTATATATATATTCCTCTTCCATATTTATCTTTCCATTTTATTACTTCCATGTAACCTTTTTAGCTTTCTTGTTTGTGTAGAATCCTTGTTTCTTTCCTAGATCGAAATAATCAAAGGTACAACCTTGACTTCACCATCCATCCAAGGAGTTCTAGGTTGAATTGTATCAGAGTGACATGTGAAATTGTCCCAAAGGACCTATGTATGTCCCGAATGACCTATGAACCCTCGACTCTTGGCATGCCAACTATACTCCTAGCTCTCATTTCACATAACATGGGTTTTCTCTTTCATATCATTTCCCATATTCATATAAACATATGGTTCACTTTCATATATCAAATATCATATCTCATATCTTGTGATCATGTAATCACATTACTATCTTCATTATCTCATTGTTATATGTCACATATCACATATACTCATAGGGTTCAATATTATTGAACTTAGTTCACTTTTTCATGTTATCACACATGCATATAATCTTATATTTCCTATCAATAACATATAGACTTACGCATGTACTCATATGTACTCTTAATGTAATTTCTTAGTAATTCCATATACTCATATCATATAATAATTTCACCTAGGTCTCCCTCATAGTTTATTCTATATGCTCATATAGTCTTATTTTATCCTATAAGTAGTTTATACTCATCTTATCTCACTTTTCCATTTCACTCACATAAATTATTTATAACCATTCACATGATTTAATTTCACTAACCTGAATTCATACAGATCATATAACCTATATTACTTATCTCACATTATTTATATACTAGTTAATCTATTTATTTAATTCAATTTCACATGACTCTTATAATACTCTTTCATAAAGCTTTGTAGTTCTTCACTTTATAACTCATATACCATAGTTTCCTTTAATTATATAAATCTTCCCTATATCGCTTATCTTATAATTTTGCATCATCAATTATGTTTATGCCCCCTAATTTACATATTATTTTCATAAAGTCTTATAACCTTTCTTGTATAATCACTTATACCATATAATATAACTTATACTTGATTATCTTCTATTCACATATATTTATATCAAATAATTCTTTAGCTTATAGCCTATGTCACGTGTTCATTTCATTCCTTATGTCTTTATTTCATGGCTTATTTCATATTCTTACATAATCATATAGATCATTTGTATTGTTTCACATGACTTATCACACTAACATATACAAATCATGTAACATACATAATAACATGTTAACACATACACTCATGCACACATATAAATCATAACAAACATACTTCTCTCTATGAATTCATGCCTTTTACTATTGGAAATAGACTTATCGCAAGTCTTATTTCCCATTGAATGTCATACACTAAATAATGTACACTCACCTGGCCTCACTAGTCAATATCGAACCCTTATCTCTTCTCGATGATTATTATTTGTAATTTGTCCGGACTTTGCCCTCGATCAATGTCTACACAATTATGTATATATATTAGCATTCCAAATACTATGATTTGATCTGTGATTTCTTAAGCTATAAGAAAGAGTAAATTTCAAATTTTCTCTTACAAGGGTATCGGTACCTCTATAGGGTAACAATACATCCCTTCACTGAGGTATCGGTACACTGCCTAGGTATCGATACACAAATTACATTAGATAATTTTTTGTTTCTAGGGGGTATCGATACCATCCTTAAGGTATTAGTACTCTTTGAATGTCTTCTTGAATTTTTACTCTTGAGTAATCTGTACCTGATCAATGGGTACCGATACCCCCTTGCCCAGAATCACTTTTAATCCCCAAAATCACTCCAAATCCACGTAAACACTTCATGTTTCATCCCCTATCATTTTTAACTCACATACACATGCTTAAACCCATTAATACCCATTTATCACATCTTAAACCTCAAAATCCTATCCACCACGTGGAATTCAAGAATTAAACTCAATTTTCAATATGTTTTAAATTCAATTCTATTACTTCATATCTCTTAATTAGGTTGATGATAAGTAAAATTTGGTTTCCAATTCTACTTATCAACTCTATTCCAAGTTTTCATTCAAAAACTCCTAATATTTAATCTCTCCTAACTCTTAATCTTTTGATTTAAAGTCACCTTAAGCTTTTCTTAAGCTTTCTTATCATCTCAAGAATCAAAACAAACTTTAAAACGAAAGAATTAACTAGCTGAAGACCAACTTACCTTATGCAAGACTTCACGGTGAAGAGGAAGAAGAAGACTGAAGAATGCTCTGGATATCTCTTCCTCCTTCTTTCCCCCATTCCACGTGGTAATATCCTTAATAAAGGAAAGATAAAATCTTCTTGTTAAATGACCATTATACCCCTTACTCCATCAATTATTTACTAAACAATCTTTAAAATTCCTAATTATGTCCTTGAACTTTTCAATCTTTTTAATTCATGCTTCAAAGTTTCTAAAAATTCTATTTTGGTCACTAACCCGACTTTTGGGATGTTACAGAAAATGTTAAAAAACCTAACAAAAAGCTTGAACAAAATAAAGATACAACAAATCTGACTGCATCGGCAAATGAACCACAAAAGGGAATGAAGCTACTGAAAAGACCATCGTCAAATCGTAAATCAGAGTCAAGTGACGTGAGAAAATTATCTACAAAAGCAAAACGCGTATCCAAATCAATCCAATGGTCCAAAGCAAGGATGATCATCATGATAACAAATAAGTGTCATCTTGTTCAATCATGGTAATGTCAAATCCAACCCTGAGAAAAAAGATAAACAAAAACAACGATGAAAAGTCGTAAGCTACCAAAAGGCAGAGAAAAATATGTCACAAAGAACATGTCACAAATACATAATTATTCTTATTAAAAAAACTAAAAATATATATATAACCAACAAGCATCAACCAATATTAAAATCGGTTTCGTCGCCGGTTAAAAAAAATTAAAGAAGAAAAATTTGGATAGATCAATAAAATTGACACAAGTTGTAAAGAAGAAAAAAAGGGAAGAGAGATAATATAGTACTTTTTTATAATTCTATTGACTTATTGATAAGGTATTTATATACACATTTTATAAATACATAAATACGTAGTTATTAAATTTCGAAACCTATAAAAAATAATTTTAATCATTAAACAATTTCATTATCTTAAAAATAAAATAACTTTAATAATTTTTAATTGAGCTGGTCACATATTGACTTACCATTAACTTTTTTTGTATAGAAGTAATTAATTTTATTCAAAATAGAAAATATCATAAATTGCAATAAAGATTTACAACCACAATCATAATTTAAACACATAATTAGGAAAATTTACTATAATCATTGAAACAAAACTAGAAACTTAAGATCACACAAGGACCATACAATGAAAGATTAAATCTAACCAAGAAATATGAACAAAGATATATGCAAACAGATCTAATCGCATCAGCAAACGAACCACAAAAGGGATCAAACTATTGAAAGACCACCGACAAACTGCAAATCAGACTCGAGCGACGTGAAAAGCTATCCACAAACGCAAATCGGGTATCAAAATCCAATCTAAGGGTCCTAAGCAGGGAAGATCAACAAGATATCAGATAAACGCCAACTTGATCAGTTGTGACGATGTCAGGTCAACCCTTAAAAAAAGATAAATAAAAACGACCAAAGAAACAAAAAACATGCCAAAACGTGTGAGAAAACATGCTATAAAGGCAAATGAATATGTGTAACACATGCATATTTATTGAAAATAATAAAAATATATATATAATATAGATAAGAAAAAAATAAAGAATATCGGTTGTCGATAACCAACATTAAAGTTGATGTTGTCGTATATTAATGAAGGTGAAAAAAGAAAAGAAATGAACGACACACTAATGAAAGAAAAATAAGTTTTTCTTGATTACCATAAACTTAATCAACTATTTTATACATAATAAAAATAGATTACTATATAACTACGTAAATATTAAATCTATCATATGATTTTAGTGACTAAAATGAGTATTATTTAAAAAAAAAAATCAAACTAAGAATATGTGTATATTGTGAACGACTAAAATTAATTATGAACAAATATTATCTTATAACTACCTTAAACTATTAGGTGGTTTTTGGTTCGCATGAATCCCTTGGAATTATGGGGAATTGGAATCCAATTCCACTACTTTCTCATGTTTGGTTCAAGTTTTTCAAGGGAATTGGAATCCCTCACGGCTTCAACTTTCCATCAAATGAGGAAAAGTGAATTTCATCCATTCTATGATGGAATTCAATTCTCTTGTTGGAGGGAATTGAAATTTGACCATACTACCCTCATCAATCTTTTGGTAACTTATTTATATATTGAATAAAAATATTTTTTATTATTTCGGGTCGGTTCAGGTGAAACTTTATTTTGGTCAGGTTGGGTCAGTTTTTTTAAGTGTGATATTCGGGTCGGGTCGAGTTCAGGTTTAGGGCGAAAAATACCCGACCCGAAAATATATATAATTTTAGCTTATATATTTTGGAATATTTATAATAATACCCCTCTATATATAATTTTTTCAATTAAGTCACTGTTTTTATTGAATAAAAATAATTTTTTTATTTTGGGTCGGATTTCTAATTCATATATTCGGGTCGGGTCGGTTTTTTTTAAGTGTGATATTCGGGTCGGGTCGGGTTCGGGTTTAGGGTGAAAAATACCCGACCCGACCCAAAAAATATATAATTTTACCTTATATATTTAAGAATAATTACAATAATACCCCTCTCTATATATATTTTTTTCAATTAAGTCACTGTTTTTATTGAATAAAAATATTTTTTTATTATTTCGGGTCGGGTTTCTAATTCATATATTCGGGTCGGATCGGGTAAAATTTTATTTTGGTCGGGTCGGGTCTCGAATGGAGGTTCCTTTGTTCTCGAGTCGGGTGGACCAAAAACCCGACCCATGACCATCCCTAATTAAGATGATTTTAACTTATGATGTTTATTAGCATAATTTTTATAATTTATTGAAATGAATAATTAATCAATAAAATTAAAATTTAATTTTTTAAAAATTTTTATAATATGTTGCTACATGTAATTTATAAAACAAACTAAAATTCAGCAAAAAAAACAAGAAGGGTAATCCTGTTATTTTATATTATTAAAATTAAATTCATCTGACATGTCTGCGAATCAAACAGAATATGAAATTGGATTCCAATTCAATTTTCTGCCAACCAAACAAAATATGGAATTTGATTCTAATTCCTGACAAATTTCAATTCTTTCACAGATTCCAATTCCGTCTTAAACATTCCAACGAACCAAACGCCACCTTAAAAAAAACTATGCAAGTAACTCTTATTTTTAAAGCCCTTATCAAAACGGTGTCGTCTTCCTCAGGAAATAGCCGAATAAGAAAGCTAAAATAGAAGAAAAATATTTCCAACAGCCAGCTGTCTCTCTCATTCTCCTCCTCAGTTCTGAGATCTAAAACGACACACTAAAATGCAGGATCCGCCAAGTATCAAGCCAAACCCTGATCCACAACTCCCCTCCAATGCACCCTCCACCACCCAAACGCCGCCCACATTCCCTAACCCCACCACTTTCCGAGGCTCTTACCACCGGCGAGCCCAGTCCGAAGTTCAATTCCGGATCCCCGACGACCTGGATCTCGTCTCCGACCTATTCGAAGCAATTGGATCCGAAGACGACTTGTTCTGCAGCTACATGGACATCGAGAAGCTGGGCGGATCATCTAAGGGACCCGACGACGGTGTTGGCGCTGCCGGGTCTTCCAGTGCTGGATCGGGTCATAACCCCAAGGGAGAAGAAACGAGTGGCCCATCGGGGATGGGGAGAAGAGTAATGAAGGGGGAAAGGGAAGGCATAGGTATAGTAATTCAGTTGATGGGTGTTCGCTAATGGAGTCGATTGAAGCTAAGAAAGCTATGGCTCCTGAGAAGCTTGCTGAATTGTGGACTGTTGACCCTAAGAAAGCCAAAAGGTTTGGGATTTTACTTCTTCTTTTAGGGTGGTTTATAAGAAATTAATATCTTTATAAAGTTAGTGATTTTTATTTGTTTTCTTTTTGGTTGATTATATATATATATAAATTTTCGTGGGCGTTATGATTGTTTTGTTTAAATGTTCTTTTCTTTCTTTCTTTTTTTATCATAGTAATGAAGTTGACTTTCTGTTTCTCTTCTTTTTGTCTCGGGCAGTTTAGGAAGTAAATGAAGAAATTAAGAAGTTGGACATGGAAATATATATTGCTTTGGAAGGGTGGAATTTGAAAGAAACTGAGAGTTGTCAGAATTCATGAAAAATATGCAATTTTATGTGGCTAATAGTTGATGTCAAGTATGAGTTTTAACTAATTTTAGGTGTTCTTTTATGGATCATGCATGCTTCTTAGCTCATTATCATGGAAGTTATGGTTGTATTGTTGACAATCTTTTTGTTAATAGTGTAGTGTTTGACTATTTTGGAATTTTGTCATTTTCGGATATTTGGTTTTAGAGAAGTTCTTGAAAGTATTTTCTTTTTATGAAAAATTCATGTGCAATGTAAGTTGTATTCTATTTATGCTTGTCTTCTATGGATTATGTTTTTCAGCTTCTTTCTTGTTTCCTTTACGAGTAAAATGCATCACCAATTATTTGTCTGACATCTCGGGTCTCTTGTTTTGTACCCAATTAGGAGATAACCTAAATGCTTCCTTAAATTGCTAAATACATTTTTGGTCAGTCCATAGGAATTTCAGCATATGAAGGGGCTGTTAACCGTCTAGTGTAAATATTTTGTTTAGGTATCACTGAAAATTTGCTTCATAACAAAATTCAGGACTGATTGATCTGATATGCTTACTCTTGATCATAAACTAATTGATCTTCGCACTCTTTGCCTTAAATGCTTTTCTCATTTTTTTCTCATAGTTTTATCTTGTTCTTCTTAAAACTTGATGGCAATTTTCAATAATAATTTTATCATTCCGCACCCTGCCTTTTAAATTATTTGTCATGATGTCGCTATATTTCATGCAGTATTAGGATGACATTATAATTGTTGTTTCAGAGAAGTTTTATTTTTGGGCAAATGAGCTGTTCTTTCCAAATTTCAGAATGTGGAATAATGGGTTTGGAAAGGTCATATGATTACAGGTTTTCTATTTCTGGAATGTTTTAACCTTTTCCCGTTACTATTTGTAGTAATTGAGTGCCTCTAAGTACAAGTCCGTTTATTTATATATTATTGAAGTGGTTTATCTCATATTGTTTGGCGAGATTTGGGTTTGCATTCAAGATTCTGCTAAGAATGCTCATAATTTGTGTAGGATCATTGCAAATCGGCAGTCAGCTGCTCGCTCTAAAGAGAGAAAAGCTCGATATATATCTGAACTGGAGAGAAAAGTCCAAACACTTCAAACAGAAGCTACCACTCTTTCTGCACAACTAACCCTTTTCCAGGTTTTTGCCAAACAATTTTATTTCTCATCGCATAATTTTGGAGCTTGTTTATGGTGACCATTTGGATTCCTCCTGCTGAGAATTTCGGGTCTGCATATTAAACAATCAATATTTGGCTGTTCTACTTTCTAATATATTAAAAGCATTTTGCAATCGAAGCTTTAGTTCTTTTTTTTTATAAGAAAGGGAGGCCTCATTAAAAACCCCCTTCATAACCGTCAAAATACAAACATATCTTGACGGACATTGGAAGGAGGAAAAGAGTGCCTCAAAATTTTATTACCAAATTACAAAAATACGTTATGCAGAAAAATGTACAAAAGCATTCACGCCAAATCACTTCCTCCTACAGACTATAAAAACTCCCTCATCCAATTCCTAACTTACCTAGACATCCGCTTCACAGTTTGCAACTCTTTTAATATGCCTAACAATAACATTCCTATCCACTACGATAGACACTATTTCCTCCACTAGCGATTTAAATAAGACAGAACAAGAACCCAGATTCTTGATCCAATCTAAGGCTTTGATGCAATCTTTCTCCAAGATAAGCCTTCCCTTTGAGCTCCAAGCAGATTACAAGAAGAACACTAATCCCGCTTTGATTGCCAAAAGCTCTGCCATAATTGGGGGACCCGAACCAACACTCTGAAAAATTCCCCTGCACCACACCTTCTTCATCATGTAATAAACCACCAATACCCCCTTTAATCCATGGCATGTCCATTGCTACATCCACATTCATTTTGAAAAAAATCTTTAGGAGGAGGGCAACAAGATAAAGAACCGGAGGATGATTTCTTGTTGTTCGACCAAGAGTCAGCCAAAGAAGTATTTCCCACCAAACAATCAAAAGGAATAGGGACGTTTGGAAATTTCGCTGAATACCATGCAACCACCCCATATATTGTTAGGAAGAAAAGGAGAGTTTGATCTAAATTCTTCCTCTAAAAAACAACCTCCTTTCTATATTTCCAAATCGACCATAAAATAGCCCTTGGAATAAACAACCTAATGGTCGAGTGAGGAACCAAACTCATCCAAACAGAAACTAGATCAGCAGGATTCTCAGGCACAACAAACGACACCCCACACAGGCTCAAGAACTTAGACCATAACCTCCAAGTTACCGGACAGGAAACAAACAAGTGAGAGACGGGTTCTGGGGCCAAGCCACAAAGAGGGCAGAAATTATCCACGATCCCGGGAACCCCACGCTTCACCAACTCAACTTTGACTCCCAATTTCTTTTGAAAAACCTGCCAAACAAAAACTTCCACCCGAGGGGGGGCACCCCAAGCCAAACCAGCTTCGACCACGAAAAATCAACAACCTCTTTCACATTCATGAGCCTCAAACAAGATTTAACCAAGTAATCACCATCTCCATTCCCTGTCCAAACATATCTATCCTCCGAATTTAGAGCACCCGGAAGATTATCAAGGATAGAGATTAACTCCAACCACTGTTCCACTTCCCAATCCGTAAGATTCCTCCTTACCTTCATGTCCCAACACCCTCTTGAAAGACTCTGATTTGTAAATTCTGCAATTTTTCCCCATTTGTTGACTGAAAGAACATAGAGTCTTGGAAAATGAATTTTTAAAGGAACGTTTCCCACCCAAATATCATGCTAAAAAAGAATAGTCTCCCCATTACCCACAGATAACCGAATGTGATTCCTATAGCAGTCACCAAAGTCATCATTTGTCAAACAATTCTTTACCACCCCTTTCCAAATCCAAGAAGCTTTGGAAAATGTCAATCCTCGATTGAGATGGATCTCGGATCAACATCATGCTTGCAGCAAATTTCCTTTTTCCACCACGAATCGGATTCACTCACAAACCTCCACGACCATTTGCCCAAAAGCGCTCTATTCAACAAATTAAGATTTATAACACCTAATCCACCCAAATCCTTAGGGTTGCAAACAGGCAGCCAATTGACCCAGTGAATCCTTCTCTTCTCTTCCGACCCTCCCCAAAGGAAATTAGCCATGATTGAATTAAGTCTCGATAAAACGCAGGAAGGCAACCTAAAAATAGACAAGAAATAAATATGTAAGGAACACAAAACCGACTTAACCAAAACCACTCTCCCCGCAAGAGAAAGTGTTGCTGCCTTCCACCCGGAAAGTTTCTTGTAAAAACTCTGGATTACAGGTTCCCAAAGAGCCACTGAGTTCTTCCTCGCCCCAAGGCTTAACAGCCAATTGAGGCAACCAACTCATTCAAAACGGCAAATTCAACATTAATACAAAAAAATTTGCTTTTGGACAAATTCAATTACAATCTTGAAATTAACTCAAATAAAGATAAAACCCTGTATATATTCTTCTACTCTCCGCAAGCTGCATTACAAAAAAATAAGGTTGTCGCAAACTGTAAATGAGAAAGCATAAAGGAATTATTCGAGATATCGATCTCGAATCCTTTAGACAGCCCGGCATTCACCGCCTTAGCAAGCATAAGACTCAACAGCTCTCCTACCAGATTAAAAAGCAACGGGGATAAGGAACAACCCTATCAAAGGCCTCTAGCAATCATAAATTCCTTCGAGGGAGACCCATTAACCAAAATAGAAATTGAAGCCGAGGACATGCACGAATAAATCCACGAACGCCACCTTTGTCCGAATCCCATATAATCCATTATTTTCATCAAGATGTTCCAATCCTCTGAGTCATAAGCTTTTTTGAAATCTACCTTAAACACAATAACATTGCGCCCTTTCTTCCTCCAGTAGTAAATTCCTTCATTGGCTATAAGCGAACAATCCATAATTTGCCTTCCCGGGACGAAAGCAAATTGAGAAGGCCCAATTAATGAGTCTATACATACCCTCAGCCTTTTCGACAGCACCTTCGACAATTTTATACAACCCGCCGACCAAACTAATGGGCCTATAGTCCTCCAAACTAAACGAATTCACCTTCTTAGGTATAAGGATTATGATGGAATGGTTGTCCCCTTTTTCCCACTGTTTTCCCCTGTAAAAGTCTTTAAAAAAAGCTTTAATTCTTCTTGGCTTGTTATTTTATAGTGTACAAGTTTAAATATGCTTGTAACTCTCAGTTAAAGGAGAATGATTTTCTGAAGTTGGCATTGCTTTTATCCTTCTTTATTGATTATACTGGAATATTTAACAGTCTTATTTTTGTGTTTTATTCTAGAGAGATACAACAGGCTTGACTAATGAGAACACTGAGCTTAAGCTTCGGCTACAAGCTATGGAACAGCAGGCTCAGCTACGGGATGGTATGTTTTGTCCAAACTATTTTAATTACAAATTCTCTCCAATATGGTGTACTTTATACTTAGCTTGTCTATGGATATGTTTGTATGCTGCGCAAGTTGAGTAGTTTTGTTTTACCTTATATAGTTAATGAAGAGAAGCAAAACAAACTTGCATGAAACCGGTCAAACCCAAGGCATGGAGACATTCACTCATGCTTGTATCATGTGCCTGCTATTTCAGAAATAAAATTACTCCAAAAAGGTTTAATTACATATAGTTTTTCTCATTGTTTCTGACTACAGCCCTAAATGAAGCACTGAAGAATGAAGTAGAGAGGCTCAAGATGGCTACGGGAGAAATGTCGACACCCACAGATAACTTTAATTTGGGAATGCACCACATGCCGTTCACCCGATCTTCTTTCTTTCCTCCCCAGCCACGGCAAGTTGAACCCCAAAATATGCAAATGCCACCATTTCATTCCTTGCAATCCAACATGTTGACACCTAATCAGTCCGTGGTAGCTGCCTCCAGCTCACACGCCTTTGCTGATATAATGCAACAGGATCCCCTTGGCCGATTGCAGGAGCTTGATATCAGTAGCCGAGATATGCACTTAGTGAAATCCGAAGGCCCTTCAATATCTGCCGGTGAAAGTAGTGGAACATTGTGATACCGGTTTCGCTGATCTACATCGTGCCCTGTCTTATTTGTTGGGTTGTTCATAGACTGACCTTATTGACGTCGAAAGGTACTGATCGTTTGAAATCAGAAGTTTTAATGTGATTGCAATTTTAGTTTTCTCCGTAGCTTTGCTAGTTCTTCAGTCATTCAAGATTCTTTCCTTGTCGCATTCAACTCAAGTTTTTCGGAGTAATGATGTGGGAATAGAAGCATGGTCCTGGTAGATTAATGGAGCATCTCGAACCAGCTGCTGCCATTACTTATGTCTTTTAAGTATTGTTTAAAAATTAAAGTTGTATTTCTCGTGTATTTCTTAAAAATGGTGGTTTTTGTTTCAGTCTAGGACTCCCTCTCTAAACTTGAGAAGTATCCAGCTACCGGATTGTGGTGCATTGAGTTTACTGTTTTTCAATTTTCTGGCTCAGTTGGACCTTAGCCTTAGCTGCTGCTGGTTTTGGTTTGGAAATTATTAAATGGTCCTCCATACTCCAAAGGACCATTTTGAGAAATAGTACTAATAGAGCTGAAAGCTTCCATGTAGAAGAGATTATTAAATGTCACTCATGCAGTGGTGTGAAGGAAAGACTCCATATTCAACTATTATATCTCCCTTTCTCCACTCGTAGGGATGAGTGTCGCACGCCGAGAGGCTGCCATTCCCCTCATGTGCACAGGTACTGCTCCTGTGTTGCACAGATGGCTTGTGACTATGTCTTCTTGATAACAGATTTATGGTCAGTTTTAAATAACCAATATCAACAATGGTGAACATGGGAAGAGATGTCTGAAACCGAAAATAACGACTGTAAAATCGTTTGCTGCAACTGTTTATATAATTAGGGGATCTTTTCACCATTTGGAGTGGAGCAAGTATATTGTTTCAGTAGTACAGAAAATGTAACGAGGGATTCGGATACCAAACTTAAATACTGGAGATCTCAAATTAAATGCACATGGCAGGTTGAACTTACGTGCATGCGAAGTTGGTACTCGTCAAATTTTCATTTTTGTTGGGTCTGTTTATTGGGTTAAAATGAGTGATAGTTGGGAGAATGGTCCCATTTCCGTATATGTAGATTTCGAGCATGACGCCTATAAAGTCGTTTGAGCATTCATTGCTAAATTGTTGAGAGTTGTTCGAACATCTGATTAAAAAAAGGAATGGACTGTTGAACTAATATCAACTATTTTGTCAATGTTATGATGTTTCCCTATCTTTATTTTCACCCCCACACAATCTTTCTTCTTCCATGAGATTTACAGTCATAACCATAGTGGCCTTAGTTTTGAAGGGCTTTAGAGGTTCCTATCTTTTCTCCATTCAAAGTTGAATATATATATATATATATTTCTTGTTTATTTTCAAACATTTGATTAAATTTGTGTGTTTTTAACCCAATGAACCAGAATAGAAGTTTATATTATAATCTTTATCGATAATCAGATGGTATAGTGAGATGTGATATTAAATCCCTTAAATAGGATCATTCTTTCAAATCATGATGTTTGGGAATAGAACAAATTGGATTGATAGTGTTACTTTTGTCTCTGTAGTACCTGATCCGATTAGTTGATTAATACATCGAATATCGATGATTATACCAAAAAAAAATATTACTTTGACTTTTTTCATGAAATTTGATTTCTTCCTCGATTTAATGTTTTTTTAGAATATTTTTAAAAGACTAGCATTTGGATGTTTTCAATATTCTATTTATATTTAGGGATAAACTATAGAGTTAGTCATTTTTTCGGTTTTATAAACATATGGTCACTAATTCAAAAAATTTAATATGTTGTCATTTTCGTTTTATTTTAATTAAAATGTGATAAGTTACCCTAAATGATCATTAAGATTTAACGATTTGATGATGTGACACGTTAATAAAATGATTTAATTTTTGTTTTAACCCTTAAACTTTAGATAAAATTTAATTATGGAATTTTTTTTGTAAATCTAGAGTAGTTTAGGGAGAAGTTTACAATTTATCATTTTTTAATATGCTTTTCTTCTTAATTCCCTCTTACACCGCACACCCATCCCTAATATGGCGAAACAGGGGCGACCATTTGATTTCCCCTTTAAACAGGAGCGACGAGTTGATGAGGACATTTTTCCGGACCATATCTTCCATACATTATAAAGACGAATCATCTCCCTTTCCATTCCTTTAAACCAGAATTTGACTTCGTTTCGAAGGTTCAAATCCTCAGCTTGATTCAACCACGACGATAAGATGTAATGTTACAAGTAGAAATCAGAGGAAAATAGCAGAGAAAACTAGAAGAAATAGAAAGATTAAGAGCAGTAGAAGAAAGCAGAAGAGAACGGTTAAGAACGCATAAAAACACAAAATTAAATTCATAATTCTCCTCTGTTCGAAAAACCCTCACCTATATGATTTTAACCTACATGTCAAATGACTAATAAACCCATGGATTAACCCAAATAAACGTTGTCGTTTTATTTAATTACAAAACGTGTGTTACATAACATAAGCAAATATCCAGTTCACTTGTAAATAAACCACAATAAACATGAGGATCGATAAGCTGGGTAACATGCCAAGTTGAGAGGAGGGGGGAAACGGAAGTGAAAGTTGCCTTGATAGAGGATGAAAGCTTGACGGGTCGACCGTGAAAGCTGTGGAAAACAATGTAGGTGACGGAACTGGCGGCGAAGATAGAGAGGATGGAGATGGTGAGGATGTAAAGGAGATTAGAGATGAGGGTTTTGATGGGGTAGATTTGATAGTAGGTTAAGGTGGAAGAGATGGGGGAGAGAAAGAGGAATAGGAGAGCATTGAAGTGGCGGAACTCGGTGCGGACTATGCGGTTTCTTTCGGATCGGTTGGTCAGGAGGTTGATGTTTGACGGCGGCTTTGTCGTAGCCGGAGGAGGAGGAGATGGGGTGTGCAGTGCAAGGAGGAACTAAAAAGAAAAACATATTAAAAATGGTAAATTGCAAACTTGCCCCTAAACTGTTTTCGATTTCCAAAAAGTCCATAATTAAATTTTATCTAAAGTTCAAGGATCAAAAGAAAAATTAAACCATTTATTAATGTTACGTCATCTAATCATTAAATGTTGTTTAGGACAAGTGACCACATCTTAATTAAAACGAAACGAAAGTGACTACGAATTAAGTTGTTTGAATCGAGTGATCATACATTTATAAAATCGAAACAAAAGTGACTAACTCTGTAGTTTATCCTATATATTTAATTACCTACACTTCGATTTTATTTCTTTCTTCATAATGTTTTAAAATCTTTCTATTTAACTTGTGAGTGTTTCAAAATCTAATAAACTACAATAGAAGTTACCATGAAATTAGATGTTTAAGTACTGTATGCGTTTTTGTATAGATTTGTTTTCTCTGTCAATTTCTTGTTTTTTTATTCTTGATATTTTTTAAAGTTTACATTTTTCTAAGGTGAAAATGATTTTATTTTTAAAATTAGGTTTTCCGTGGTGGAAAAAAATTATAGAGCTGTTTTATAAAAAAAATAGTACAAAGATTTAAAATATAAAATTATATTAAAGTAGTTTAGATTGAGAGCGAGTTTAATTTTTTATTAATTTAGAGTGATTATAAGATAATATATGTTAAAAAATTATATACTATTTAACAATATAAGTTTGAAATTGTGATATTTGGAGATATAAAATCTCTCCCTCATTGTTAGGAGCGGAATAGCTTATCATATATATGAGAAGGGAGGTATAAAATGCGGTCTCTGAAAGAAGAAATTCCAGTTTAGGACAGGCTATATACTCAAATGGAGTGAGTTCTGGCGTTCAGGTAATCCTCTCGTGGAGCACTTTACCAATTGATCAACCAGATTTGGGCTTTATGTGTAAAAAAGAGAAGTTATCACCAACAGCAGAAAGATACCAAGCAGCAGATAGGGGTTTAGCGGGAACACATAGCTTTATCGGAAGGAGCTGAATCCACATCTATAACTAAAATACCTGTTTCACCCACGTGGTTTTACTCAACTTGAGGCCAAAACGCCTAATTTGAGCATCTTTGTTTAGAGAGTTGGGTATTTGAGTTGAGCATATAACTAAAAGGATGCCAACCCGGATTTGCTTGTTTCCCTTGTTTCAGAGTCCAAAGTACTCGCTTCGGGTTGGGTTTGGCTCTCTGGATAGGGGTACATTGGACATCAAAGTCTTCTAGCAAAAATCTTCTTTTCCGACCCCACCTGTACTTTGCCCAATTGGAAGAGGAAAGCACTTTCCCACTCTGGTTGAGTCCAGGCAAGGTAAAGAACTAGACTTATGCACTGAACCTCAAAGACTCAATTACCCTATAAGATATGACCGAAGAACGTCAATTACCCTTTAAGTAAGATATGGTCTTTTCGAACTATCTCACTAGCTTACCTAGAGTAGTCCTATTTCTGTAAATAGCGAACGAACAATATTCAGTGGGATAAAGGTACTCTTAGTAAGATAAAAGACGTGGACTCTGAAACCTCAAAGTACCTGTTGCCTTTGGAAAGGCAGAATGGAAAAGGCATGCTTCGGATCGGGAGTACCCACTAGTGATAGGGCGGGGGGAAGGACAAAGGAATGAGCGATGCCTACATTAAATCAATTGATCCAGGATTCGATTCGAGGCTTGAACGCCACACAAGAACTATTAAGCATGAGGTTGGCCGCCTAATAATCCTATATCTTCCCATTTTCAAGAAGATCTCGGGAGAGGTGACGTCCATTTTTTGTTAGTGGATATACTCGAGAAAAAAGTTTTGAATTCGACGGTCATACTCTTTTTTTTTTGTTTAGGATCCCCTTTCTACATTCAATTATTTATTGAATCTGGTGTGGAATCACTATCATTACACGTTCATTGTTGGTTTGGCTGCTGGTCTAGCGATCCTTCCTAGCCGCCGCCTAGAGTGCAGCCTGCCTGCTGAAGACCGTAACTAACGTAACTCGTGCTCCATACGGGGGAAATCAAAGCAGAATTGGTTCGGATCCTCCCACATGTACATCAATTTCCCCCTTAACACGAGTTTACTTTCTAAATCTTGAAATTGATGTAATAACATTATTTTTCGATACGAATGGGGATCAGACAAAATGTTATATGAAGGGTTTGGGACAAAAAAATTATCTAATCCTATTATCATCTTTAGATGTGATCAAAAGATTTTGTATGATAATAATTTACAATCTTATCTTTATAAAAGTCACTTATAATTGTGAGAGAAATTTATAGATATTTAAAATTAGAATAATAGAAGCATGTTAGAGAGGTCATTAAAAAACGTTTTTCTGACTACAATTAATTCTTCTTATTTCATTTTGATCTCACAGTCCCGCTGATTTTGTCCACAAATTTTCAACACAATCATAGAATAGGATTTGAATTCTTATCTCCAAACTCTGAATTTTCCTTTAAGATTTATTGATAAATGGAAGTGAAAATAAATTGCGGCAGAAAGTTAGATGCTGAATATATAGATAGATTAGATCCCACCGAACAAATGCCAGCTATACGAAGGCTGGCGTACCCATAACCTCCTAACTCCATGAAACCATGCACTTTGCATGGGACTTTTTGTCAAAACGATTTTTTTTGATTAAAAAAAACACATTTTTAAATTATCTTTTGATTAATTTTAATTAAAAAGTAATGTAATTTTAAAAAATCTTCGTTTCAAAAAATTTGAGATTTCCTTTGAATAAAATAAAATATGGTTCGATGAGTTGCCACCAATATTTGATTAGGGTGTAATTGGACACCCAAAAACATATTTGTCACTTTAATAAAAATATTGATTTTAATTAAAACAACAAATTTACGGTCTGCGTACCAAAAAATTGAGTTCGGGAGTCCGTTACGCGTGGGGAAAGATTAGCACCCCACAACGCCCTAAATCGGTACCTAGTCAATTAATTAATTGTCTTTGCAATGAAATTTACGAGTTCAGATTTAATTTAATTTAATTTATGATCCCTTAAAACAACATTCGTGAATGTTAGAATGAAACCAAGCAATATTTAATCGTACATTGAGACAATCAATTCTTACTCCAATCGAAATAAAAAAAAATATTATGATTTCTTTACAATATTCAAATTTATGAAATTCATAAAATTAAATTAAAAATTATCTATCATTAGAAAGAAGAAGAATATTCAATTATTTAAAGACGTCGAGATCGAACCTTAGATAAGTTCTGATGATCTTTTCTCGATGAATTTAAATAGACGAACATTTATTTTTCTTTCGTTCCCAAATTTTAGGTGAGTCAAATTTTAGGGTTATACTTAACGGGATACATTTTCATTTTAAAATTGTCTGAAGTAACTTTCTCATAAGTTATGACAACCACCTCACGTCAACTTTAAAATGAAAAGGTATTACCCTTAGTCAAATTATTTGGATCGAGCCAAGTAATGCTCATGAGGATATCATATAAATTAATTCGAATCAAACCCTAAACCTATTTGCGCATACTTTAAGAAATGGCAGTTAACTATGTAAAAAAATGTTTAAACTATAAGAAACCTATATGATATATATAAGATACAAAGCTCATTTAACATACTTATAATATGATATATTATATACAATAAGAGGCAGAAGGCATATGATAGCACATGTATGCATTACATAAGAAGTGAACATAATATATTGAAATTAAAATGAGTCAAACAGTGGGCACAAAACTATAAAATTCATAATATATACGAATCTAACTAGAAAAGAAACGTGAATACGCGTTGCATATGTGTGTTGAATAGCACCATACACATTGACGTCTATAAAAATATGTGCAAAACAACAAAACATTTATGTGTAAGGAAAATATAAAATGAAATGTCGAATCACAAGTTGTAAAATCTCAAAAAACAAGGACCTAAATGATATTAACTTTAAAGTTAGAGGAGCAAATACAAGTATAACCCACAAAAAGGAAAAGATGCTAAACCCCAAAACACGACACTTGAATCCCGTTAAAAAATTAAGTTTAAAGAAGCCCTAAAACCTTGTTATGTTTACCCTTCTAGCTTTCTGCCGCCTCCATCACTCTATTTTTCACTCTTTCACTCTTCTTTGTCAAGCCCAACGGCCACCATGGCAAAGGCAACTACCATGGCTGCTACCACCTAGACAACCTTGATGAGGGGGCAAGAGAACCACTGAGAATCCCCTTTGAAACTAAACCCCAAAAACTACCCCAAAACACAAAAGAAACTACTCCTAAACACTAAAAGAGACACAAGCCAGGGTTACCTTCAACTGATGGGGCTTTTCCTTCTTCCGGTGAGAGAACGACGGTCGTTGCTACAGGTAAAAGCTTTTTCATTTCTCCTCCTTTTTCTATGGCTGTTGTATTTCGAAACAGTGATTTTTGTTTTTTTTTGGATATGCTAATGAAAGACTTCTATTTGGTTGCTGAGTTCGGAAGGAAATAAGGAGATGATCCTCTCTCTTTTTCTCTGCTCTTCTTTATAATGCTATCTGTTGATGGAAAGAAAGACTGAGGATTCTTTTTTTTTCCTCTCTAGATTTTCTTCTTCCTTTCGTTTTTGCTTGCTGCTGATATATATTACTCCTCATTTTCATCTGCCAGTACAGCCTGGTGCAACGGTTTGCACGAATAGGAAATGACAGATTCTCGAACGTTTTATCTTCTTGAATATTAATTGCTGGCACATGAGATGAACTTGTAACTGATACAAAGTATATTGGAGATACAAAGGGGAACCACATACTCTTGGCTTGTTGTAGTGCTACTAGAGTGTGTTGAGGCACCAATGTTCTGCCAGGGTTGTTAACCCGGGCAAAATTAGGGTATTACAGTTGCCCCTCTTTGCTTGTTTTTGTGGAACAATAACAATGCAAAGACAAAAGATAGCCTAATTTTATCGGGTTCGGTTATAAAGAATTCGAAAGGTTAGTCCGCTCCACTGCAAATTCAGAGTAGGTTGAACCGAACTTGATTTGCTTCACTGCTCTTCAAGAAGACCAAATCTAAGAGAAAAAAATATCTGCTCCACTACTCTTTGGGGGAGATCAAACTCGTAAAAAACTTCAATCCATTTCATTACTCTTCAGGGAAGATTGAATCGAATTTGATTTTCTTTACTGCTCTTCAAGAATACCAAATCTGAAAGAAGAAGAATCTACTCCACTACTTTTTAGGGGAGATCAGACTCGAAAAAACTTTTGATCCACTTCACTGCTCTTCATGGAAGATTGAATCGAACTTGATTTGCTTCGATGCTCTTCAGGAAGACCAAATCTGAAAGAAAAAGAATATGCTCTGCTACTCTTTAGGGGAAACCAATCTTGCAAATAAATTTGATTCACTCCACAATTCTTTGGAAATAAATGAATCGGGATCGGTCTGCTTCTCTTTTCTTCAAGAAGATCGAATCTGAAAATCAAACATTACCAATAATTAGTGTATGTTTGAGAATTTGAAAACATCATACCCGAAGGTTCGCAATTTGACAGAATCTTTGTAAATACATTTCTCTTGTGGGAACTTTTCTCGCATCCACCATATATGGGAATCTGCCTTGGCTCGAGTGTTATTTTAACACCCCCTTTTTGAGATTTTGAATTGGTTATTCTTATCTTGAGGTTCAATATCTTCAACCTACGACTTTCTTTTGGGAAACTTGTAGATACTTAATTACATTTGTTGTCATGCATTTATGAATGTCATGATCCTATTTATGCCTAAAATGTGTGCAATGATGCAATTTTAGTGTATTTTATATTTCGAATGAGACCCTTTCTCGTTGGCCGTCTTGTAACTCGGTTTTATCTTGGGCACAGAAAATTATCGGTTCACCCCAGCTAACAATCCTGATCCCATATTCTTCGGTCAAACATAACTTTGATTCCCTTCCTTCTTGAAACCCGCCAGTACCCATGACCAACTACTCGATTAGTGGCAAATACTTTGGGTCATCCTCAAATGACTGAGACTTTCTATGTACTCCAAGGTTTTAGTTTCTCATATCACGTCATTATGCAGGCTTATAGGTTGAAACCATTGTCAGCTTCAGAACACCTGCACTTTTCCAAAACTTTTTGCACAATAATACTCAATGATTTCATGTACTTCAAGTTAAACTACGTGTTTTTAATTTTCAAAGTAAAATGCTTGCAAAAGGGGAATTAACAAGAAATGACCTATTTTTATTTATATAAATGTAAAGAGTTTTTAAGTAACTATACGGCAAACTTTTAACTGGAAAAAGTAAAACAAAGAGGAAGTAGGCGTCCTCAAATATCAATAATACAAATGCTTTTGAACTGGGACGTCGCAGAGTGACTCAAGTGTAGCTTCTGTTAAAAGGATCTTAAGAGTTGTGACAAAACGTAAGGGTGTGAAGCTCCCTCTAGACTACCAAATCTCCATATGTTCGATGCTATAAACCAGTATTGAATCTCATATGCATTCAATTTCTTTTATGGTTATTTTAATCAAGACTCTTTAATCTTTAGTCCCAACACTGATCACCACTTGATGTTGTTACCCCACCCAGGAACTTTTTAATATTTACAATGAATCCAGGACCTCCACCATGCACGAATCCTGAATTTGAATGCACTCAAGCCGCCCTTTGCGAGTTTTCAACTTGATGCCTCATTTGGTTTCAAGACGCTCTTTTCAGATTTTCATCTTTAACCCCCCTTTATTTTTTTTTTTTTTTCTTTATTTTTTTCTTTATTTTTCTTTTTTTTCACATGCAAAATATCTCTTAACTGCATCGGAATTCATTAGGTTGGGTAATTCCTGTCATTCCATCTCAGTAAGGATCAAGGCTCCTCCAGAAAAGTCTTTCTTCACAACTTAAGGTCCTTCCCAATTTGGCATCAATTTTCCCCGAAAGTCTTTTTGAATAGGTAGGATCATTCTATGCACCAAATCTCCTTCGTGGAACTCTCGAAGTGAACTTTCTTATCGTGTGCTTGTATCATGCGCCTTTGGTACATCTAACCATGATAAATGACTTTCAATCTTTTTTCTTCAATCAAATTCAATTGGTCATATCTGACTTGTACCTATTATGCCTCATCTAGCTTCACCTCTGATAAAACTCGAAGTGAGGAAATTTCTACCTCAATTGGTAGGACAACTTCCATCCCATATACTAAATAAAATAGAGTTGCTCCAGTCGATGTCCACGCTAAAGTTTGATAAGCAAACAGAACAAATGGTAATTTCTCATGCCAATCATAAGTCTTAGTCTCTATGAGACTCTTGATGTTCTTATTAGCTGCCTCTACTGACCCATTCATCTTCGGGCGATAAGTAGTGGAATTATGATGCTTTATTTTGAACTGCTCACGAATAAGTTCATCATCTTATTGTTTAGATTCAATGCATTGTCGAAGATAATCCTTTATTGTAAGCTATATAGATAGATGATTTCCTCTTTTAAGAATTTACATACTGTTAACTGAGTGATGTTTGCATATGAAGCCGCTTCTACCCATTTGGTAAAATAGTCTATTCCTACCAAAATGAAGTGATGGCTATTTGAAGCCTTAGGTGAAATTTTTCCAATAACATCCATGCCCTACATAGAGAATGGACACGGAGTTGTCATTACGTGCAACAGATGAGAATGAGTTTATCCTGTCTATATAAATCTGACATTTTTCCATGGTTGATGCAATAATGGCCAATAATAGCCAATAATTTGTCTAGCTATTGCATGCCCAATGGCATGGGTATCACATACTCCTTCATGCACTTCTTCGAGAATTATTTTAGCTTTTTTGGTGTCCACACACCTCAATAAGACCTCATCCGAACTTTTCTTGTATATGATCTCACCATTGAGCACATACCCTGATGCCATTCTCCTAATAGTTATATTGTCATTCTTGGTCGCATGTTCGAGATAACTCTGATATCTGATGTATTGCAAGATATCATAATACCAGGAGTTTCTATCTTCTATTCTTCAATGTTAAAGCAATGGGTTGTATACTCATAAGCCTGTATTTCGATGGGTATCATATTCAAATGCTCGTCTACCTTGAATGATGCTGCCAAAGTAGCCAAAGCATCTGACATTTGATTCTCTTCTCTGGGGATATAATTGAAAGTTACTTGTTCAAATTCTTCGATAAGTTCCATGACCGATTTACGGTATTCTACAAGCTTGGGATCTTTTCTTTCCACTCTCCCATGAGTTGGTAAATAACCAGAGCTGAATCCCCATATACCCTTAGCATTTTTACCTTACGTTTGACGGCAACTCTAAAAACCAGAACACAAGCCTCATACTCAGCCATGTTGTTTCTACAATCAAAATTGAGCTGATTGGTGAAAAGATAATGCTTTCCATTTGGTGAGACCAAGTTTGCCCCAATCTCATGCCCCAGGGCATTTGAAGCACCATCATAGTTCAACTTCCAATGTTTGTTGGTGGATGCAACTACTTCTTTCACTGAAATAGCCATTAGATATTCATCTGGGAAATCAAAGTTTAGCGATTTATATTCTTCAGAAGCCCTATTTGCAATAAATTCTGCTATGGCGCTTTCTTTAACCGATTTTTGGCTTACATACTGGATATCAAACTCTGACAACAGGATCTTCCAATGAGCTAACCTTCTAGATAGTGTAGGTACACCCATCAGATACTTCAAAGGATCGAGTCTGGATATAAGCCAAGTGGTGTGATATAACATATACTGCCTAAGCCTTCGGGTAATCCATACCAAAGTACAACACAATTTTTTGATTAGCAAGCACCTGGTCTCGCATTCAGTGAACTTTTTTGAGATAGTAAATAACCCTCTCTTTCTTCTCAGTTTGGTCATGTTTCCTAATACACACCCCATTAAGTTTTCATATATTGACAAGTAAAGACTTAAGGGTTTGCCTGAGATTGATGATATTAAGATTGGGGTATTTGACAAATATCGCTTAACTACTTCGAAAGCTTATTAGCAATCATCACTCCACACCCCTAAGTTATTATTGCAGAAGAGGCGAAAAATGGGATCACATTTCTCAGTCAACTTCGAGATAAATCGAGCTATATAATTCAGTCTCTCCAAGAATCCTCGAACCTCTTTTTTTGTTCGTGGGGGTGGTAAATCTTGAATGCCTTTGACTTTATCTGGATTTATTTCAATTCATTTTTTACTTACTAAAAAGCCCAAGAGCTTTCCAGATGTCACCAAAAAGTATACTTACTTATGTTAAGCTTCAGCTGGAATTTCCTTAGCCTTTGGAAGAGCTTTCATAAATTCTCAATGTTTCTTCCTTTGTCTTGGCTTTGACAATCATATCATCGACATAAGCTTCTATTTCTTTATGTATCATGTCGTGAAACACGTTACCATGACCCTTTGTTGCTCATGCGTTCTTCAACCCAAACGATATCACTTTATAGTAAAACGTCCCCCACATAGTGACAAACGTTGTTTTTTTCATATCTTCAGGGTGCATTTTAATTTGATTGTAGCTAGAGAAACCATCCATGGATGAGAACAAGGAATTTCCAGCAATGTTATCCACCAAGGTGTCTATATATGGCAAATGAAAATTATCTTTCAGACTGGCTCTATTGAGATCATTGTAGTCAACACACATACAGACTTTCCCATCATTCTTTGGTAATGGGACAATATTTTCCACCCAATCAGGGTACTTAGCCACTTTAAGAAACCCATCATCGAATTGCTTCTTCACTTTCTCTTTAATTTTTAACAGCATCTTAGGTCTCACCCTTCTCAGCTTTTGTTGCACAGGTTTACATTCAGGCTTTATCGGTAATCTGTGTACTACCAACTTTGTATCCAAACCTGACATGTATTCATATGACCAAGTAAATACACCTTAGTATTTTTGAAGCAAATCAATCAAACTCTGTCGTCCTTCAACAGATAGAGTAGTGCCTATCTTTACTAATTTCTTATCCCATCTGACCCCAAATTAAAATCTCAATAGGCTCCTCATGAGGTAGAATATACTTATTCTCTTTTTCCGCCATTTTTAGCAGCTCAGAAGGTAAGTCACATCCCTCATCATCATCACAATCTTCGATTTCCCCTTGACATATAGGCAGCTCGAAATCAATTTCAAGGTCAATGTCATTAGCATTCATGTTATTGATATCTGAGGTTCTGAAAGAATAACGAACGAGAGGATATATATACATATGCACATACAGAAGAATCTTATCCCATATCAGGATATATAGAAAGAAATAATACATATATAACAAAGAATAAAAAAATGCATGGGAGAATGTTTACCATTTTGAATTAATAGGAATGCATCTTTCATTGAAAGTAAGAAAAACAGATAGATTAACCTTTTACATAGAATCACATATTAACCCAAGATATAAGCAATAGGGAAAGTTCGTGTATTACTTGAAAAAGACTTGTAAACTACAGGTAACTCCTCCGCAGTTCAATTCAACACAAAGCCTGTCGGTGCGGGATAGATGCCCATGCTCTCCCTTCTTTAGATTCATCATCCTTTATAACATTGATGCCCAACTCTCCCAAGACATTCTCAACAATCAGCTCATTGTCTCACTGACTTCCTTGGAACATATGTACTCCACACAAAAGTGTTACACAATGGCGGGAAGATAATTAGTTCCCACTGAGGTCTTCTCCAACTAGCCTTGCTTTCCTCATTTCTTGGTTTTCCTGATGCTTCTCAACTTCTCCCTTAGAGTGGTTGATATCCCAAACTGAAGGGATCTCTCTTAGTAATGGGTAAAACTGGATTAATCATCTCTGTAAGTGAATTCCTAACCACTTTCCAGCTTTTTCTCATCTCCCCAAGGTCAACTTGAGTTCCATTCTACTGCAATTTGACAGTCTGGGCCTAGGTATATTTTCCCTTCGGCTACGAATGTGGCATTAACAAACTCCAATGATCTGATAGAGCATTCAATAGTTTTCTCGTATACTTCAACATACATAGCAGTGGTAGAGACAAAAACGATGTCCTCTTTAGTGTTAACACATATCAGCCTCCCATCAATTACAAATTTTAGTTTTAGTGCAATGTGGATAGAACTGTCCTGCCTGGTCAATCCAAGTCCTCCCAATAAGAATTATAAGTGGGCATGATATCCATCACAAATAAGTCCACCTAATATGTAGCTAGGCCAATACTTAAAGGAATATCGATCTTTCCTAACACCTCTCTTTTGGTTTCATCAAAGCTCGGGCAAGCTCTGACCGTTTCATGAGTACTGTCGACTGGCAGTTTCTTTAAGTCACCAATAGCATTACGTTAAAGTAGAGTCATTATCAACTAACACTCGCGAAAGAACATGTCCTTTGCACCTAATAGTGATGTGTAGGGCTTATGGTTGTCGATCATCCCAAGGGGATCTCATCCTCAGAAAAAAAAAGGAAGTTTTAGCCTGTATATTGCAACCAACCTATCCATCTTGTCTACAGGCAAATTCTTTGGCACAAAAGTCTGGTTCAAAATTTTTTAGCAAGGCATTTCGATGTGCCTCAGAGCTCAATAGAAGTGCTAAGACCGAGATATGGTGGGTAACTTTGCAACTGCTCAATAATACTATATTTGTTGTGTTTAAGAAATTTTAGGAATTCCACTACTTCACTCTCAGTAACTGGCACATTGATAACATGTTCATCTTCTCTTAACTACAGGTCAACCTTTTTTTTTCTTTTTCACTGGTAGCCTTCTTCTAGGTTCTTTAGGTTGGTTGAGAGAATAACATCTCCACTTATAGTGAAATGACAACTTCATCACTTCTTCATTTTCTTCACCAATGGTAGCATGCTTGTTGGCTTTATACGGGAACGGGGATGAGGGTGTGATGACCACTTCAGAGCTCTTTCTCTGCTACGCAAGTCCTTGACGTGATGATTAGACGACATTTAGCATTGTACACCCCTCTACATTAACCTTTAGAGGCACAAATTTTCACTTCATCTTCTTCTTCGGCTTCTTTTAAAAACTCCATCTCTTTATCATCCATCATCTTTTGTACCAGAGCTTGGAAATCAGGACACTATTGTGTAGTGTGTCCTTTGTAGTTGTGGTAATTTCATATATCTCCTTTGTTGAGTTGTTCAGCTGACAGACTGGGCATCAATAGGTCGGCCTTGATCATTAACCCCACACCCAATACATAGATGATTCCACCTCGCTAACTTTTGTTATAATTTTCTTTCCCTTCCCCTCAGTGACTACATTGATTCCTAGACCTACGTGGTTAGGCATTGGGTTTTAGGCTATATTTGGCTGCTCGTTGTCACCAAAATTGATGACATTCTTTGTTCTCAGGCTCTGGACGACTTTCTTAAATGCAGTGCATTTCTCAATAGAATGTACATGAACCCTTGCATGATACTCAAATTGAATGTTGGCATCGTACCACTTAGGGTAAGGAGGTTATAAAGGTGACACATGATAAGGGGGATATTACATGTCTATCATACAATATCTGGAACAAGTTCTTATAGGACATAAGGATCAGATCGAATTGAGACTTCCCTTTCTTTCCTCGGCCCTTGCCCCTGTCTACTGTTATTTTATGTTGATGGCCCTGTGGCTTGAGGGCGGGACACAGTGATGTTATTAGAGTCATACTGCATCACATTATTGACTTTGTTTTCTTTTCTCCTCATCGGTGGTCTCTTGTTAGACTCATCTCCATCGAGACTTCCATTTTTATTGTCATTTCAATCATTTCCCCAGCTGTAACCAGATCGTCAAAACTTTTACAAGAATTCCCTATGAGGTGCGTGATAAAAAGAGCCATCAATGTGTTGATAAAGAGCATGTTTGTCTCCTCTTCTTCGAGTGGTGGGTGAACTTGCATAGCCACGTCCCTCCATCTTTGAGCATATTATTTAAAGCTCTTGTTAGATCTCTTTTCCATGCTCTGTAGCATAATTCGGTTGGGCCTTACGTTCTTCACATGTTTATACTGCTAAATGAAGGCTTTGGTCAGATCCTTCCATGACTTGATATGAGCCCTGCTCAGTTGATTATACCATCGGATTGCTAACCCTGTCAAACTTTCCTAGAAGCAGTGTATCAATAACTGGTCATCCTCTATGTATCCAGTCATCTTCCTACAAACATCATTATGAGTAGAAGGGCATCTTGTACCATCGAACTTCTTAAAGTCAGGAACATTAATTTCGGGGGTAGCATTAAGTCAGGAACCAAACTCAATTCTTTGGCGTCGAGTCCATATACACTAGTATATTCTTTCATATCCCTGATTTCCCCTTCTAGTTGTTTCCACTTCTCCTTCATTTGTTGTTTGTTCTAACCTGGCCTATTTATCAAGATCTGTAACCTGGTGATGTTGATATTCTTCCTGGTGCACACTAGCTCCAAGATAAAGGTTCACTGAGGCACTGAATGGGTTGATGTGTACCTTTCTAGTATGAATAGTCATTTCTTGAACGGTCTAGGATTGAGCCAAGTGAATCCAGATGGGTAAAGTGGCCCATCCGTTACAGTTTCAGGCACAAGGCTCTTTCCATGCGTTGGATTCATTCCTTCAAGAAGACTAGCGAACTTAGCAAACATCTATTTCTAGGCATTCAACATATATTTACATCTTTCTCATGTTTTCTTGTATCTCTTGCTAATTTCTCAATTTGGGTAATTTGTCATTCATGTTCTTCTTCCTGGTGTTATACGAATGCTTATAGGTTTCCAGTATTCTGTCACACAGTCTTTTTGTTAATGTTGATATTTATAATGAATATGAAATATATTACTATGAATGAATAAAAATACGATGCGAAAAGTAAGATGCATTGCAAAAATCCGTATACAAAATACAAGGTGTTGATTCTAGAAGGATTCCTTAAACAATTTTTTATATTAGAAACGAAGTTCGATTACAAAGTTGAACATGTCAGAGATAGATCTGCACTACTTCTCCTAATTGTTGCATGTGTGTAAGCAATTCCAAGATCCTCTGGGCTTATTCAGTCAGGCTCTAGTTATTCGCAACAACAACTTCATGAGACAGGTGGACCAAATATGATTCCTTGAGCATGTAGGTAATTAGCGATGAGGTCATCTATTTTTTACTCTCGAGGGCCCTTCTCCCAACGATGACGCCATTGTAACTCCCTCGTAAAGGACTATCGAAATTCACTGCCCGCCTCTGAAAATCTTGAACCATAGCCTCAAGCTCATTCACTCGCTTTTTCAGGCTTTCAACCTCTCCACTACTTGAGCTACATTCCCGACTTCGGAATTGTTGTAATTCAGCGTCTAAATTCGAGATTTTCCCTTTCATCTTCTCATTTTGGGCTCGATTCTCTTGTAATCATTAATCTAAAGCACTCTTTTCTTTCGATAGAATCTTCACTTGATGCCTAATTTGCTTGAGTTCTTCTTTACTCTCTGGATTCTCTATTTAGGCTTGCACTTCTTGTCTCCACTTAGTAGGTGATTTATTGAGCTAGAGGCCATCTAAGCCTTCACCATTCACTGGTAGTATAGTTGAAGATCATCAAAGTCCAATCGAAGTTTCTTCTCAACTTTTTCAATTTGATCAGCTCGACCTTTTTGAATGTCAACCTCCACCTCCTTTTGATACTTCATCCTCTAAATTTTGCAGGGTTTCTCCATTGCTTTCTTTCCACCTCGAAGTCACGCTTAGCTAGCTCTAGCGAGTATGACACCACTCTCAGATGTTCTTCTATAAGCTTAACATTCTCGGGATTAACAACAGGATGTTATCATTAACTTAATTACTTTCCATTATTCATATTCCTTAGATAGCTTCAGATCAAAGGTGAAGAGATTTACACAACGAGTTTTTTCTATGCATCAGCAACCCCTTTAACTTTGCTTGTTTTGCTCTCCCTTGAATGCAAACTCTGACCCAGATAATCCTACATTGTAAGAATGAATTGTCTTGACCCATACTGCTTGAAACCAACAGAGGTACATACCCTACAGAACCAAATACCTGGCAAAGAAACCTAATCTCACTCTCACACCTGTAGTATATTTGAAGAGACATTTCACGAAGCTCGCCATAATATGTCACTATCTTAATATCCTTGAAGATGACCATCCATTTCTTCGGTGAAACGCCCATGCCATTATCGGGAAAGGAAGTCTTTCAATGGAAAAAAACCCATCTAGAAACACTCGTCAAGGTTCTCTTTCAACATACTTGAAGTGGCTAAGGATCCATACTAGTAGTAGGGGTGCACATTCTATGAAGCGTCATTCTTCTTCTCGTTTGCAAGAATTCAAAGAACGAAATGTCTCGACTAAAATGGCAAGAACATGATCTATGTGCTTGTCTAATCTCTCAAATAAATCAACAACTGATACATCCATTCCCCAACACCTTTGAAAAATGACCAGCCATAAATCCCTAAAGCAAACAAGTAATCTTCTTCTATTGTCAGGATGACGATCAATTACTTCTCTCAAAGTAGTCTAAGTGATGCATTTGCTATCTCCCTTCTTCTTGATGCTTGTAACAACCCATTCTTCACCCATTCAATCTTCAAAAGCAATTTCTTCTTGAAATAAGGAGTGTTTGGTGGTTGGTGTATATCTTATCCATTAGAACCTTGGACAGTGAATCAAAGCATGATACTCCTCTATAGTGGGCGTCAAATCCACTCTTCCAAAAGTAAAGCACTATAAGTGGGGTTCCATAATTGCACAAGAGCTCTAAACAGGTTTCGGTCAGTCGACATTCAAGAGATATGAGATATCACTGTAAAGTTGATAAAGCAACTGTGTCAACCGCTTCCCATTTTCCCCAAATTTCTTTTAACTCGCTCAGATCATTTTTATGAACATTAATGTGGGTGTAACCCACCAAATCTGACATATCTTGGCAGCAAGCAATTTCTATTGGTCAATTAGGATTGTTCAGACCATCTCAGAACATCATCATTTTCTTCACCTCCTTTTGAACCTTTCATTCCATATTACTAGTCTTCTATAAGGACATCGATCATGGATCAACACCATGGAATAAATAGTGCAATGCAAAAAACAAGAGAAAAAAGAAAAAAGAAAGAAAGACAATTATTAACGATTAAAGAAAAATCGATTAGGTATAGTATAGTTTACCTATAAAACCTACCCTCACATGTTGGCTACCCAATAATGCTTTAGCAGATCCTACCCAAATGATTTCTACCCCATGCTTTGTTTGAACAAAAAACCTAACCTCATACTATCTAGTTCACATGCTTATTCGAGAAAAATAAACTTAACTCATGATCTCTAGTCACATACATTATTCGAAAAAAACAAATTTAAATTACTCAAAAAGCTTTTCCTTGTGTACTCCTCACGGGATTATTAAGGTTTGGGTTAGGCTTTAACTAGGCTCGGATTTCTAGGTTCACTATGTTGGGTTCGGCTCTAATGCAATAGGTTCTCGAATTTTCCTTATCGATGCCCCCTTGGACTACTAGACCCTCAATCATGGTCCATCACAGGCTTTTGGATCAAGTTCAATTGAAGGGAACACACCTCCTTATGTCCATACATAGGTGAATACAATCACGAGAACCATAAGGTGTGAGCTCCAAGAGCGATCCACTATCCATACGAGGTAAAAACCACGAGGGAGTAGTTTCTCACTCCTACTTAAATTGGATAGAGCGGGGTTTTAGCTCATGTTATGATAATACAAGTGTACAGTGTGTGAGGAAAAGCGAAAAACACACAATCACACAACACACAAACTCATTCCTCAAATCCAAAAACACACAATTAATCTAAAAACATTAACAAACAAGTTAGTACAACTATTAGTGGTTAATCAAATGGCAACCAAAAATTATTTAAAACCAACAAGGGATCAAAAACCAAATTAGAATGAACTTGTAACTTTCATTTATAAAGATAATTAATTAATCGATTATTGGTCTGACTCTTTAAAAAAGTCTCAGTGAAGTCGCCAAGCTATCGAAACGATTTTTTTTATTTAAAAAACATATTTTAAATTATCTTTTGATTAATTTTAATTAAAAAGTAATGTGATTTTAAAAAATCTCTCGCTTTGAAAAATTTGGGATTCCCTTTAAATAAAATAAAAAATAGTTCGAGGAGTCACCACCAATCTTTGATTAGGGTGTGATTGGACACCTAAAAACATATTGTCGTTTAATAAAAATATTGATTTTAATTAAAAAAACAAATTTACGGTCTGCGTACCAATAAAATTGAGTTCGAGAGTCTATTACACGAGGGAAAGGATTAGCACCCCACAACACCTTAAATCGGTACCTAGTCAATTAACTAATTGTCTTTGCAATGAAATTTACGAGTTCAAATTTAATTTAATTTTTGATCCCTTAAAACAACATTCATGAATGTAAGAACGAAACCAAGCATATTAATTATTCCTATTGAGAATAAACGACCTCTCGTACCTTGAGACAATCAATTCTTCCTCCAATTGAAATAAAGAAATATTACAGTTTCATTACAATATTCAAATGCACGAAATTAATCAAATTAAATTAAAAATTACATATCCTTTTAGAAAGAAGAAGAATATTTGATTATTTAAAGACGTCTAGATCGGACCTTAGATAAGTTCTAACGATATTTTCTCGATGAATTTAAATAGACGAACATTTCTTTTCTTTTTCCCAAATTTTAGGTGAGGTCAAAATTTAGGGTTTCACTTAACGGGATACATTTTCATTTTAAAATTGTCGGAAGTAGCTTTCTCATAAGTTAAGACAACCACCTCACGTCAACTTTAAAATGAAAATGTATTACCCTTAGTCAAATTATTTGGATCGAGCCAAGTAATGCTCATGGGGATATATAAATTAATTCTAATCAAACCCTAAACCTATTTGCGCATACTTTAAGAAATGGCAGTTAACTATGTAAAAATGTTTAAACTATAAGAAACCTATATGATATATATAAGATACAAGCTCATTTAACATACTTATAATATGATTATATATACAATAAGAGGCAGAAGGCATATGATAGCACATGTATGCATTACATAAGAAGTGAACATAATATATTGAAATTAAAATGAGTCAAACAGTGGGCACAAAACTATAAAATTCATAATATATACGAATCTAACTAGAAAAGAAACATGAATACGCGTTGCATATATGTGTTGAATAGCACCATACATATTGACGTTTATAAAAATATGTGCAAAACAGCAAAACATTTATGTGTAAGGAAAATATAAATGAAATGTCGAATCACAAGTTGTAAAATCTCAAAAAACAAGGACCTAAATGGTATTAGCTTTAAAGTTAGAGGCCATACATGTATAACCCACAAAAAGGAAAAGATGATAAACCCCAAAACACGACACTTGAATCCCGTGAAAAAAATTAAGTTTAAAGAAGCCCTAAAACCTGTTATGTTTACCCTTCTAGCTTTCTGCCGCCTCCATGTCTCTCTCTTTTTAACTATTTCACTCTTCTTTGCCAAGCCCCGAGGCCACTATGGCCAAGGCAACTACCATGGTTGCTACCACCTAGACAACTCTGATGAGGGGGCAAGAGAACCACCGAGCAACCCGTTTGAAACCAAACCCCGAAAACAACCCCAAAACACAAAAGAAACGACTCCTAAACACTAAAAGATACACAAGCCAGGGTTACCTTCAACCGTGGGGGTTTTTCCTTCTTCCGGTGAGGGCGCGACGGTCATTGCTACGGGTAAGGGCTTTTTCATTTCTCCTCCTTTTTCTATGACTGTTGTATTTCAAAACAATGATTTTTTTTTTTGTTTTTGGATATGCTAATGAAAGGCTTCTATTTGGTTGCTGCGTTCGGAAGAAAATAAGGAGACGATCCTTTCTTTTTTTCTCTGCTTTCTTTATAATGCTCACTGTTGATGGAAAAAAAAGACTGGAGATTTTTCTCTCTAGATTTTCTCTTCCTTTCATTTTTGCTTGCTGATGATATATATTACTCCTTTTCCTTTGCCAGTATAGCCTAGTGCAAACGGTTTGCACCAATGGGGGAAAAGACAGATTCTCGAACATTTTATCTTCTGGAATATTGATTGCTGGCGCTTGAGATGCTAACTGTACAACGTATATTGGAGAAAAGGGGAACCACGGGCTATTGGCTTGCTGTAGTGCTACTGGCATGTGTTGAGGCACGAATGTTCTGCCAGGGTTGTGAACCCGAACAAAATTAGGGTATTACACTTTTACACCTCACCTTTTTATTAACATGCTCCGTACAGAGTTAGTTTCCAAAATCAGCAAAACCAAAACATTAAGCTTCCGCCGAAAAAAGGAAGTAAGACTTCGAAAGAGACATGGTAAACCCATCAATAAGTTGGTAGTAATCACGAACGATAGAAACCATCTCATTCGCAACCTTCCCCCAACAAAGTGAACATCAAGTTCAATGTGCTTTGAACGAGCATGGAACACTGGTTGGCACTCATATTCACAACTCTCATGTTATCACACCAGACAACAGGAATATCGAGGGGCCATTACACTCATAGTCGCAACACTCTTGTTATTATTCCAGACAACAAGAATAACAACACTCTATAAGAAGTGTACGAAGCCACATAATCCACATCAGTTTATCCCATGAAAAACACCTTAATTGTGGATCGAGACAAATTTTTGTTTCTAAGAACACCACGATAGATTATCACCTAGATAAACATAGTTCCAGAGACATCTCTATCATCAGTATTGCTAGTCCAATTTGCATTGAAAAGGCCAAAAGCATGAATGCAGTTGTAGACGCTCGAAACATGAGCCCATAATCTAATGTACCAGACAAATATCGCAAATTTTTTCCACCACCAATGTAACTCACATGGTCGATACATATATGATCCACACAACCAACACTATACAAAATGTTGGGTTTGGTGTGTGACTTAAATAAAGTAAACCACCACCCACTCCGATAACATTGAGGATCTTCAAGAGGATGACCACCATCATGAGTGAGTTTAGGTGAAGAAAAACATCGGTAGAATACGACTGAGCATTAACCATATCCACATGATCTAACAATTCTCTATATTTACATTGGCTCAACAAAAGAGCACCATCAGACCATTCCTTCAAGACCAAGAAAGAATCTCAATTCACCTAGATCTTTTAGCGAAAATTGTGACTAAAACATACGCACAACATCTTCAACTAAAGCGTCACACATTCAATGATAACATCATCAAAATAGACGTGAATATTTCACCCCCGAACTAAACGTTTCACAAAAATCATAGCCTGGTACTTGAGAAAACCTTTATCAACAAGCCTCGTCTTGTAACGAGCAATCGAGCCATCAAGATTCCATTTTGCAACCCTATCTTTAGGTAATGAGAATAACTTTCACATGTCATTGTTGATTAGCGATGCTACGAAATTATTACAACATTTAAAGTAAGTGCACATGTCGTATATCAAGTAATAATAGGGGATGCATATGCATGCATTGGAGTAGAACCCACAAATAACAAATGTTACTCTAGAATTGTGTGGTAAATGTAAAAGATTTGTAGGCGTTGAAATGCAAAAATAACAAGAAGACAACAAAAGATTAAAACAAGAGCGGTGAAGTTAGGAAATGCAGTAGCATTCAGGAGAACAAACAGATCAACGGTTAAAAGATGCAGGTGTCATCTGGTAGTTCTGGTTATGAATTTGCTTTAGCAATACGATTATGCAACATGAAATGAATAATAATCATTAATTAATTAGAATCAATTTTCACCAATTCCAATAATTAATAGTTAACAAAGCAACATCAATTGACAACATAAGTTTCTATACGCTAACTCTACTTTTCGCAAATTCGAATGACGTAAAAAAGTAGCATGCAATTTTAGTAACTTCCATTTCTAAAAATTATCAAAATCACATACATAAAAGATAACTTCGTTTATAAAGATATCATAATAAAGCTACAACACATAAAAACATTATTTAAGCAAAGACCATAAAAATAAACATTTCATCAAACATATTGTGTTCAAATCCAAACAACATCCCAAAAATAAAAATAAATTCAAACTTTAAAATCATCACTTCCCTCTTTCAAAATAAGGAATGAGAATAGAAGTTGAATCTCATTTGATCGTTTACTCCTTCAGCTACGGATGCATGTCCTGGCGACTTGTTTAGGCAACCATGGCTGATCGGAAGGTAAGTTGTGGATTAAAAATAATTGGAGGAGAAGAAGAAAGTTGAAGAAGAGAGTTGAAGAAGAGTTTGAAAAGTGTTAAGGGATCATTTTATAATCCCCAAAGGTCAAATCATCCTCCAATAGGAAAATTGTGATTTTCCTTTATTTTCTAGTAATTTTACAGTTGGAATAGACAATACAACATTAGTGCACAATAATGTTTACAATATCAACAATGTCACAATATCAGGGTAGCAAATTACAACAAAATATGATAAAATATCTAAAAAGATATAAATTGAGTTTTACAGACAAACACTCAAATACTTCATTATAAAAAAACACCACAAAATGGTAATATTAACTGTTTTTTAGACAAACACTCAAATAGAGTTCATATATAGTAGCGCTTTTTATTAAACGTCACAATATTTCAAATCATTAGTGGTGTTTGTATTTAAAAACGCCACAACAAGATTCATATATAGAGCGTTTTTTTACAACTGCCACAATTGTTCATCATCTGATCTGTTTTCTACTTATTTTAGATTGTCTTCATTCACATTTTAGAAAAAACTCAAGTTAGCTAAGGCAATCGACTCTGTTTCTGTTTCTCCATTTTACCTGTCCATGACACGAATCAGCATTTTGTCGAACATCTGGCTGACTCAATAGGAGGTGATCAGAGACTCAATCATCTGGATTGGTAAGAGTCTTGCCTTACCGTAATCAAAACCCTAAACTAATTGATTCTTCTCATCTGCAAAATCTAGGGTTTCTGTTGTATCTTTCATTTCAAAAAGTAATGGTCTCCAGCCCCTTTCAACAATGCATCTGGAGGTCAACCCAAGTTACGTTTTGCTGGATTTTGCTTCACATCCATCGCGTCCATCCTTCCTGCTTTGATTTTTGGTAAATCTTTCGTATGCTTTCCTCTCTCCAGTTTACCTGTTAAACGCTCTTTTTCTCCCTCTTTCTCTCAGATGTGGATCAATTTTATGAACTCTACTATCTAGGTAATTACATATCTCCTCTATCTCAATCCTGTTTCAATTTTTCATGTTGATTTCTTTTGATTTTCTGTAGTTTTACTGTTTATTTGTGTAATTATTGAATTTAGAGATTCAATTTCCTCAAACTAGAAAAAATGTATATAAAGAGTTTCTGTAGTTTTACTGATTGTTCACGGCAAGTACCAAGGAATTTGATTATGAAAGGGAAGAGAGAGGACGTACGATGGAGTGTAGATTAGGTACTTGAGATGAGGGAAAATGGAGAAGACGCGGTCAGAACAAGCTCGAAGTTGCAGTGTCCCATGTTGTTCGTGAAGTCGATGTAAGTGATGTAGCCAGCAACAGAGACAATGGACGCAGTTCCAGTTAGAACTATTGTCAACATCGGTATTGCGAAAAACAGCATAGTATGCTACGAGCTCTGCAAATGGATGTATCACAGCTGAAACACCGACATTCGTTATATTATTACATTTCAAAGTTCAAATTGTTTAAAAGGAGAGGTACTTACAAGAAATAGGCTCGGTGACAATTGAGGAATGGTGATGAGAATGGTAACGAGAGTAAAGATAATGATGGTGCAGTGCTCTATGAAGCCAGTAGTATAGGAACTCCACAGGGCCGACATGAAGCAACATGGTTATAATCACACCATCCGTTCTCCATATAGGTATGTATGAAGCTTCTAGAACGTATTTGTTGACCAAGTAATACAATATGCATTGAACAATATTTGATCATCCATACAATAATATCATGGTTCATCCCCAATTCAACACAAATAACTTTTCATATATAATTTTAGAGTCTGTATCAAATAATAACCAGTTTCTTTCCCTGTCTACTTGATCGATTTTGATAGACTTGTCGACAATCCTGTTGGCTCCTTTGGCATGGGCTCATTATGATTAAACAATTAATATCTTATTAAAATAAAGTTTAGGATGGACCTGCCAACTTAAGTCTGAGTTAAAGTTAGTTATCCAATCAAGAACTGGATGTTTTTAGTGCTTTTGGACATGGTCAGTAGAAGCTGATTCACTGATCAAGAATACCTTGCATTGATGTTGTTAGATATGGTTACAGGGGAAGCTTGTGATGTTTATTTTTCATTGTTTATGTGGTTGTAGGGGCTATAGGTGTAAAATAAATTAATAGAATATTGTCAACCAAGTATTCCCATACATTTTTAATTTTTTGGTCTGTCAAGTATAAATGGGTCGCTGCATTTATTTTTAAAATTAATTATCTTTGAATTTGTGCAGGATCAAGAAGCATTATCTGCTTTCAAAGATGATACAAAAAGTTTTCTTTTTACATTCATTTTTTCTTATGTAAATGCTTTATGTAGGCCTTAATTGAGTCACTCGTTAGTTGGTGATGGTGTTTTTTCAAAGATGGTGATGGTGTTTTTTATCATTCGCTGGTTTCCTATGGTTTGTGATTGTTATTTTATCTGGTTCTAAGTTTGTTATTGTTGTCGCTTGATCGATATCGTTAGCTTAAGTTTACTAGACATCTGCTTAAACAATGATAGTAAAACCTCTCTGCCTTTTCCCCAAACTTTCAGCTATGTAGGATTTGATGTGCCTTTTCAATTAATATGTTCATTCTGTTTAATGGAAACCGGTCCTATATTTGTTGCATGATAACCTTTTTATTGAGATAGTCGAAATGGCTTCCTCTTGTTTGCCTTCTCAAATCAGTCTAGAAAGAAAATAGAAAACCAATAGTAAATGCTCTCATCACATTCGAAATTAGAGTGCTACTTATCTCACTCAAAAGATTCGTATACTAGGATTTGCGTTTGAGCTAAACCGAGAGCCTTTCCCCAAGGTTTTATTTCTTCGGATTGTTTGGATGTCTTGGTGATTTGTGTGATCTAGAAACACTCAAATTAGGAATTTTGTGTGGCAAGAGTTGGTTAAAAAAGTGGATGAGCGTTCTGGAAGTGGAGGTATATTGGTAAAGAAAGAACTAATTTAGCTTATTAAAAAGTCAATTCTAATTGCTTTTTAGCAATTTGAAATCTGAATCATTCCACAATCATGTGCTGAACTCATTCAGATCCATTGATCCTTTTTTGTACATGTACCATTTGCTGAATTGAACATTTAGAAATTTCTTCGTTGTTTTTGTTATAAGCTAATTATTCCACGTTCTCTCTCATACTAATTCAGGTTCTCATGGGATCATTGTCCTGATTCTCATTGCAAGGCGTTCTCGACATTATGCTGACGCAAGGTTAAAGGCTTTACAGTTACTGATTGAAATGCCTTCTGGATTTATTGTGTTGCTTTCGTTTGTCTTTGTGTTTTCACTTTGATTTCCTTTTACAGGTTGCTAATTTACATTCCCCAATTGAATACTCGAAGTTAGATGGAGTATTAATCAATTGAAGTTGCAGATTGATGTACAAAATTGCCACTTGAAGAATGTTTTGTTATTTATCTTAGTGAACAATGTTTTTTAATTGAAAGAGAAAAAATCTAGACTAAATTCTAGTCAACAATGTTAAATTACAATACATTTAATTTGTGGTGTTTTGTGAAGAAACGTCACTAATGACATACATATTTGTGGCGTTTTTGACATAAACATCATTATATATCATAACATATAGTGGCGTTTGTTTCAAAAGCACTACGAAAGATCTTGAACTATTGCAGCGTTTCTTTCTAAATATATCTTGACCATTTGCAGTGCTTTTTGTTCACAAACGCCGCTAAATGTTGTGGAGTTTGCTTTACCAGCGCTTTTTACGGTGTTTTTTTGGTGCCGAGAAAGTTTTTAAAAACCGTCGCTAAAAATTAATTTTGCTATAGATTGTAAATGATATGGTATAAAATATTATAAAATAAACCTAAAATGATCCTAATGATGTTAAAGTTGAAGCTTAACTTAGGTAAAAAGATACATAAAGATAACTCTTTTAGAGAGTTATCACACCCCCAAAACCTAGGTATTTGCTTATCCTCAGGGAGCTACATGCGTGATATGTAACTAATCTATACAATAATGTTGTAGAATAATACTACCAAACGAAATCAAAATTTCAATTTCCTTTATTTTATGCACTCAAACTTTTCATTCCTTCCATAGAAGTGATAGCATTAAATGATCTCTAATCAGGGAATGTAATGTTAACTTATCAAAATCAGAATTTTAAGAATATAGTAGTGTACTCAATAGATAAAGGCCTACCCTGAAAGTTGACTATTAAATGCTAATTTGAGATGTTATAGTTGTTATGGATCTATTTGTAATTTAGTTAAAATTGAGGACCAAATCACAAACTATAGGAATCTTGGGTTTGGTTTGGAAAATTGTATAAAGATGGTGGGTATTATTTGATATATTAATGCTGGAAATTTAGTGTTTGGAATCAAGTTAAAGTGAAATGGCAAAGGACTACTTTGAATAAATTGCAAATATTGAGATGAATTAAAAAAGAATTCATTTTATGGTGAAGTTATGAAATTGAAATTAAGTTTGGGAGTTATTGGATAAATTTGAAAAATGAAGGAGTTGAAGTGTATTTTTGAGAATATTAAAGTTAATAGTTTCGATTAATATCAAATAAGTATAAAATGAATTTTTATGATTTAATTTACTACATTTTGCCTATGTTAGTATAATACTAACATATGCTTTGAAATGTATGTGTTGTGAATGTGAATTCTATTTAGATACTCAAAAAAGTGTGAGCAAAGCAAACCAAAGGCTAAGGAAAAGTATCCAAGTAAGGATATCAAAGTAAGAATTGACTAAAGAGGCATTAAGGTGAGTGCCTTCTTACCTATATATTGTCATGATACGAGGATGACCTACGATAAGTCGACCTTTAATGTTTTCGAAATAAAATGAATATGAATTTTAATATGAAATATTTTCATTATATGTTTCCGAAATAATTTAAGAATGATTTCGGGTATAAACTGCTCAATTGCTTTGATTTGTATTATGGTTGTTTTTGAATGGTAATCGAAATATGATTTGGATTATTAAGCTCATTGTATGTGCATTGAGAGTTAGTGGTACGATTGGCATACCATGAGGTTGAGTGGTTATGTATCTGGTACATTTATGTACATATGTCTTGCACTATATGTTCGTTCTGGGGTTTGCCGTGTATTGACATTGTGAGTTGCCATTATATGATTTTTGTTTCAATATAGAGATGATGTATTCTAGAGTACCTATATTTATGTCTGGCACCAAGGGTACGTTATGTTCTAGCAGTTATGACTGCATAATGTGCACACACTCGTTCTGACTCATGTACCTAGTATTCTCAATTGTGTACATTGAGCTATCTGTTAAAATGATCTGAAATATGTAGGACTGATTAATTCATTGAAAGTAAATTTTTCTATGAATATTTCAATATGTGAATATGAATTTATATTCAAAATGATATTTTCAGGGCTCTAATGAAAGAAAATAAATTATTCAGTCTATTATATGTTCTTATATTTTATATGACATTTTCTGTAAGAAATATTTAGTTATTCATTTTTTGTTGATTTGAATTATTTATTTTAGGTAATGCTCCACTAAGTTGTTACTTAGCGTATGAATATTTCATGCGTAGATAAAGGAAAAGATCAATCAATGAAGTAGGGAACATAGCGGTCATCACTTTTTACGAATCAAACTTATTCTAATATCAGTACAGTATTTACCGCTTTGACTTAGCTAGTTGGCATGTATATTAATATATGTTCGTTGATCTGATAAATTAGTTTCATAAGTCGGGTTGTATTATAAATTAGTTTAAGTAGTATGTATGTTATTAGAATTAGCTAATATTTTGCATGAATAATAATTTTTAAATTATAGTTATATCGTTATCGATATTAATTTTTACGTAGGCAATTTTTAGGAAGTTTCATTTTAAATATGATTCAACATCAAACTGACAAATTGCTGCATGAAATTGGATTTGATTTTAAGGTCAAAACATTAAATTTTATGTTATGTGATTAATAAATTTTACGTAAATGGGCATTCATAAATAAGTTTCAAAATTGTTTAAATTTTGACCCGATTTTGTTTAGTGAGTGATTGAAACTTAATGTGACCTCTTTAACTCGTAATTGAGTACTATTACAAGTTAAGGGTGTTACATTTATTGGTATCAGAGATACAGGTTTAGCCGAATCTTGGCCTAAACCGAACATATTTATGTTAAAAAGTTGTACATGCCACTAGGATGTCAAAGTTACTGATCTGATATGGTTATGTGATTTAATTATTGATGTTGTTCTTTAACTATGTTTGTTTTAGATGTCATAAACTGGAAGTTCGCGTCAAGTGACCGATCAAGAGGTTCCGACGAACCCAACAGCAGGAGTAATGAGGTGAATAATGAACCTCCCACATAATCTGAACAAGGAGCACCAATACAACAATGAGTGCCTATAAAGGATCAAGGAATATTTCCTCAAGCATTGGATGCCATTTTAGCATGACATTAGCTGCTCACCCCTCTAGCTTCCTGATTTTCTGTTGCAAAAGAGTTAAAGAGTTTGGGAGCTCATAAATTCATAGGTGAGGTCGATGAGGGTCCAGTGATAATAGACCTATGGCTCAATGATGTAAAGATCATGCTCGATGGTTTTCACTGTATCGAAGCAGAAAAAAGTTGGATGGAGCTATGTCACTACTCAGGGATAGGCACGAGTATGGTGGTCAAATGTTACGATACATATGCCTGCTGAACAAGTGAATTGGTAATTCTTTTTGGAGAAGCTCAATAACAAATATATTGAGGATCTATTGATCATGGAATAGAACCAATAATTCTTAGCTTGAGGTAAGGAAATTGGACGGTGTGTGAGTATGAATGTGAATTCAACAAATTGAGCAGCTTTGCTTTAAAGATGGTCTCAGATGAAAAAGCTAAATATAATATGTTTGTACAAGTATATGTTGTTAATTAATCTACCTATCTTACAGGAGGTGATTAACAGAGCCAAGGCGATTGAGAGATCTTTAGCACAACCTGACAGAACAGCTGAGCAGAGGACTCAGACATGGAAGAGGCCGAGAGCGTCTTCTGCCTCATCTAAATCAAAGCGAGGTAGAGAATCAAAATTCTGTTATCAAAACAAATCTGAATCTACTGTGTCCAAATGAAAATGAGGTAATTCTGGAAAAATACTACAATCTCAATCAGCAACTACAGGATCAGGCAGACTACGTTAGTACGACCTTATTGGAGCTACAGTAAAAATCACCTAGGTGTATGCCGAGCAATTTCAAAGGCCTATTTTAGATGTGGAGATATTGGTCATTTTATCAGAGATTGTTCCATGTTGGCTGGAGAGAAATCTATTCAGACTGAAAGATCAGTAGCAGTATCTTAGATAGACAGACGCAGAGGAAAGGAGGAGGATTTTCTGAGTCAGCTTCCTAGCCTGATGTGTGCAATCCAGCTAGAGTGTACAATATCAAGACTGGTGAAGACCGTGATGATCTTGAGATCTTAACAGGTATATTTTATCTTTATGATGAACTTATGTTTGTTTTGATTGATCTTAGTTCGACACACTCGTACATCAATACTAACTTAATTAGAGAGAAAAATTCCATTATAATCGGTTGCAAGTGATATGATATCAACAAACACTTTGGTTCAGAGTGCAAGGCTAAAGCGGATATGCAAAAATTGTCTGATAGTGATTCAGGGGATTGAATTCCTGGCAAATCTAATGGAACTACCTTTTGAGGAGTTTGAAATAATTTTGGGCATGGATTGACTATCTCCGTATCATGGCATGGTGCATTGTCGCTTGAAGCGATTAATCTTTAAAAATTAAGAAGGTTAAGAAATTATAGTGGTTGGTGAAAGGGCGAATCCATTATCCAAGGTAATCTCTGCAGTTTCTGCTAAGAAGTTACTGTTAAAAGGTTGCCAAGCTTTTATAGTTAATGTGGTGGATTCTTGGGCATCAAAAGTTACGTTGGAAGATATTCCAACAGTCTGAGATTTTCATATGCATTTCTAAATGAATTACCTGGTTTACCTCCATATCGTGAAGTTGAATTTAGAATTAACGTATTTCCATTTACCACTCCTATTTCAATGGCTCCGTATTGTATGATTCCAATTGAACTTATAGGGATAAAGGCACAATTACAAGAGTTGATGGATCAGGGTTTTATCAGATCAAGTGTAACACCTTGGGGTGCACATGTTCTATTCGAGAGAAAAAGATGAATATATGCAATTATGCATAGATTATTGTCAGTTAAATAAGGTGACAGTGGAGAACAAATATCCTCTTTCAAGGATTGATGAGTTTTTAGTGATGCCGTTTGGATTAACTAATTCTCTGGCAGCCTCTACGGATTTAATGAGTCAAATATTTTAGCCATATTTGGATTGATTCATTGTTTGACGATATTCTAGTTTATTCTAAGACTCAGGAAGATCATGATGTTCACTTTCGTATTATTTTCCAGACTCTACGGGAGGAAAAGCTTTATGCTAAACTATCCAAGTGTGAAATCTAGTTGTATGAGGTCATTTTTCTTAGCCATGTCATATCAGCAGAAGGAATAAAAATTGATCTCAAGGAAGTTCAGGCTATAGTGGAGTGGAAAACTCCTAAGAATGTTTTTGAAGTTCAAAGTTTCTTGGGACTTGCCAGTTATTATCAGAGGTTTGTGAAGAACTTTTCGATGATTGGCTCCCCTCTAATAAAATTGTTAAGAAAATATGTACCTTTTGTCTGGAATGACAAGTTTCAAGAAAGCTTTGATACTTTAAAGAAGATTTTGATAGAGAAACCAATCTTAGTATAACCAAAATCGGGCAAAGACTATGTAATTTATAGCGATGCTTCTCACAATAGTTTGGTATGTGTTATGATGCACGAAGGAAAAGTGGTGGCCTATGCTTCGAGAAAGCTTAAGACACATGAAAGGAATTATCCTACTCATGATCTGGAATTAGTAGCGATGATGTTTGCTTCGAAAATTTGGTACCACTACTTATATGGTGAGCGATGTTATATTTACATAGATCATAAAAGTTTAAAAATATATGTTGACGCAAAAAGAGTTGAATTTAAGACAAAAGAGGTGGATCAAACTTCTCAAGGATTATGATGTTGTAACTAACTATCATTTGAGAAATACTAATGTGGTAGCTGACGCGTTAAGCTGGAAGACTTTTCTTGCATTAAGAGCTTTAGATGCTCAATTTTCTATGAAGGATGATGGCATGTTGGTTGTAGAATTGATGTTGAAGCCTTCTTTGATAGATTGAATCAGGGATCTATAAAGAGAAGAAGAAAAATGTAAAGAAAAGATTGATCAGGTAAACAAAGGTGAAAGCAAAGACTTTGAAATTAAGTTTAATGAATGTCTATATTATTGAGGAAGGATCTCTATACCACATGATGAGAGCTGAAGAAGGAAATTTTTTCTGAGGCACATTTCAGTCATTTGACAATGAACCTAGGAGGAAACAAAATGTATCAAGAATTGAAAAGTTAATATTGGTGGCTAGGTGAAAAGAGCTATCACTAAGTTTGTTTCCAAATGTCTGACTTGTCAGCAAGTAAAAGTAGAGCATCAAGTGCCTTCTGGACTGTTGCAATCAATTTCCATTCCTCAATGGAAATGAGAATGAGTAATGATGGATTTTTTTAATTGGACTGCCTTTGACGCCCAACAAGAAAGATTCGATTTGGGTGATTTAGGATTGATTGACCAAGTCAATGCATTTTATCCCCATTCAAACTGATTACTTGATGGATAAGTATACTAAGATGTATATCAAGGAAATTTTAAGAGTTCATGGAGTACATGTCTCGATCATGTCAGACAGAGATCCAAGGTTCACGTCGATATTTTTGGAAGTCTTTGTATAAGGCTTTAGGTATTCAACTCAATTTCAGCACTACTTTTCATCCTCAAACAGATGGTCAATCATAACAAACCATTCAGATTCTGGAGGATATGCTAAGGGCATGCGTACTTAAATTCAAGGGATCGTGGGAAAAATAATTGCGTTTAGCAGAGTTTACTTATACAAAAACTACCAGTCAAGTATCAAGATTGATCATTTTGGAGTTTGCATGGAAGGAAATGTAGGACACCCTTGAATTGGTTTGAGTTGAAATATCGAGATATAATCGATCCTGATTTGATTAAGGATATGGAAGACAAAGTCAAGATTAATCAAGACAAAGTCAAGATTAATCAAGACAATCTCAAGGCAACCGCTGACCGACATAAATCTTATTCAGATTTGAAGAGAAAAGAGATCGAATTTCAAGTTGGTGATAAAGTGTTTCTTAAATTATCACTATAGATGAAAGTTATACGTCTTGGATTAAAAGGAAAATTGAGTCCAAGATTCATTGGTCCGTATGAAATTATCAAAAGAGTTGGTCAAGTGGCCTATCAATTGGCTTTACCTCCGAAGATGAACAAGATTCATAATGTTTTTCATGTGTCGATGCTTCAAAGGTATCGTTCGGATCCTTCACATGTTCTTACACCAAAGGAGATTGAAATTCAATCAGATTTGACTTATAAAGAAGAACCAGTGAAAATATTGGAATATGGAGTTAAAGAATTAAGAAATAAGACAATTTCGTTGGTTAAAGTTCTTTGGCGGAATCATAAAGTTGAGGAAGCTACTTGGGAATGAGAAGAGGATATGAAAAGTAGTTTCATAATCTTTTTGTATCAGCTATACAATGAAAATTCAAGGATGAATTTTCTTTAAGAGGGGGGAATTGTAATACTTCATAATACATCATAAATAGTACTAGTAAAATCAGGAAAATCATAAATCAAACATATTTATTTTTCCAGTAGAAACCGTAACCAGAGAACATATATTAGACAAACATGATTTAAAATTCAGTAAACTAAATATCAGACTTTAAATCAGACAAATTATTCAAAAGTCAAATCAGACAAGACAATCACATTTCATATCAGATAAAACACTCATGTGAACATATATTTAAAATAATTACATATCACACAAGGAACTCACCTCGTAAAAAGGGATCAACCTAGGAAGTCTATTGTGCACCAACCTCGTTATGCTCACAATAGTGCTTGAACCTAAACCATGATGAAATAGGGTTACTTTTAAAATATATTTTAATCTAATTAATCAGAGAGTTTACAAAATTGTATGGGTAATCATAGGCTCACGTGATCTAATGGATCAGGAGGAGTTGGATCAAGCTAACAAATGATTGGGAAAATCATGAGTACCTTCAATAATCAACATCATAATTCAATCATTATCCTTAATTTAAATGCACCTAAATAAAATAGTTAAATATATATGCATGTTTGAGGTTCGAGGTTCGATTTAAAGGATTTTAGGTTAGAATTTGATGAAATAGACTACAAAATCATACTCGATATGTCAAAAAACCAAAAATATAACTTTCCAAAAAAGTCAACTTTTGGCCAAAATCAACGCTGGTCAATGTCAAAGTCAAATTTGGTCAAAGTCAACGCTAGTCAATATCAAAGTCAAATTTGGTAGTCAACAGTTCATGTCAAAGTCATTGGTTCGATCAAAGTCAACGGTTTGGATTGGTTCAAGTTGACTCAGACTGATTCAAGTTGACTCGATTCGATATGAGTTGACTCAGTCTGGTTCAAGTTGACACAGACCGATTCTAGAAGGTTTAAAGATCGATCGAGTAACCCCACACACAAGGGCAATGCGTGGGGGCACGTGAGGCTAGGAACTGACAGTTTGGGCGGTCTGACTGAATGAGGAGTATGCACTTACCATTTCCAACTCCAGAATATGCTAGAAACACGAGGAAATAAAGATAAGTGGCTAAAATCTTACGCACGACAAACGAATGGCGCACAACGACATAGCAACGATAAGCGACATTGTCACCTGATTTTTTTTTGGATTCCTTGGGGATTCCAAAGACGACAGCAAAAAAGGCGGCTAAAAAACACAAAAAACAACAACAGTGTCTTGGGTTTCTAGCGAGCATTCAAAGGGAAATTATGATGAACAACAGTGAAACACGACTAGTTTTTGGTAGGATTTTGATTACACTAGGGTGGTGCCTTTACTAAAACAGGCAGTGATAGTTACGACTGCTAGAGATGGTCGATCGACTATGAGGGGCAACGATGGAAAGTTTAAACGTTTATGGCTCTGGTGACTAGGGTTGAACCGAATGAGAAGATGATTTGAGAGTTTTTAAAAATATGGCCTAACAAGTTTAAAAGATATTGTTATTAATTTAAGCATAAGTAGTACCCTATTCTGAATTGTAGGGGCATGGTTGGCCTTACTTGAGGTCATTGGTTCAAACCTTGCCAACCTTAACAATATTTTTTATTCCTTAGCCTATTGACACTTTGACTTTGAAGAAGAATGAGAAAATTCAGGCTTAAGTCCCTAACTGCCTGAAAATTTAAAAACTAACCAAAAAATTCAAATCTAGCAATTTAGTCTAATAGTATTTAATCAAATATTATAAATAAAACAAAAGAAAATTAGGAGTGTTACTTTATGCTCATACAAGTTTAAGTTGTTAAAGACAAGTTCATTAACTATTATATTATTGATGCAACAATTCATAATGTTGATATGTACAACCACAATACTCATATAGCAGTTATTATAAATAATGATGTGACAAAAGACTTAATTGATTTATATACTATATTCTAAAATTTAAACCTAAATAAATGCTTTTCATTTTTCTTTTTGTTGCCTTAGTAATGTCCCAGTCAATCCCCATTCGAACACTTACAATATATGGTGAAGATTGTCACTCTTTTTAGCCATATAGTCTTATTTATAAAGGCTATTCCCATGCCCAATTATATATATATATATAAATTCCCATTTTAAACATTGGGACCTGAAATCAACATGACATGTTTGGTTTTTTTTAAACAATCGAAAACGTGAAAAAAAAGCCTCAATACCTTTTATTAGTTATTCTCTTTGTAAATTTTTAATTTTCATTTAATAATAGTTACATGAATCGATTGAAATAAATTTTGTTATTAATTTGGAATAAATATAATATAGTATATGTTCAGTACGAATCAAACTTTAATGGTTAAAAGACTTTTTTATCATTTGAAATCTTAAATTCAAACATCACATATGTTAAGAGTACGAGCATTCAGTGTCAAATGGTTGAGACATTTAAATAGATACAGCCTTGTATACACCCAGATTTATGAAAAAAAATGTTCAAAGACTTTCAACCATTTAGTATTCAATATTGATATATATGATACTCGAACCCGGGATATCATAAAAAATAAAAAATTCATAATCAGTAAAATCCTTTGGTCTACGCGAATCGATTGAAATAATTTTATATTGTTTTTCAAACATTGCTGATTAATATTTTGAAAATTTTACTTTTAAAGGTGCTTTTATGGCTTCCAAACTGAAACCCACCAAAAATGTTAACGACTTGTAATCTATATGTTTTATAGTCGGCTAACTTGCCACCAAATAAAATTTAGGGTAAATTATACCTTAAGTGCCTAAGTAATTATTTTTTCCTGTCACACCCAATTATATGAATCTGATTATTATTATTTTTTTATAATATACAAAATGGAGAACAACATGTGGGAAGAGTTGTTCAACAACTCCAACATGAAAGAGTTGCCTCTGCGTGTAAAGTTCCAAAGTCTTTGTCATCACTTTCTTTTCACATAAATTATCAATCTTTTTTTTCTTTTTGGATGCTTGTCGAATTAGTTGAAGTTTAAGCATGTGAAACCGAACATCTTTCTGCAAAATTTCTCCTTATTTTCTGGTTTCGGATCTGGTTTTCAAGTGGTGGAAAAGGATCCATGTCGACTGCTAACTCGAGTGATGCTTGGAAAGCAGTAGATTCAGTCCCATATCAGTTCCCTGCTGGTTTGCGTGTGCTTGTTGTTGACGATGATCCAACATGTTTCATAATCTTGGAAAAGATGCTAAGAACTTGTTCATATGAAGTTACTAAATGCAGTCGATCAGAAAGTGCAAATCAAGGTCGGCTGAACCGAGCCGGTGATGGTCCTCCACGTCGATAAGTGTTATGTATGGCTCATAAAAAGTCTCGTTGTGGGGTTACGAATTATGTGGGTTGGGGGTGTGGGGGCGCAGCCCCCGCGGTACGGTACAGGGTTGATTTTGTAATTATGTACCAGGGTTTTCTATTATAAATAGAGATGTAACCTAGACCTAAAAAGATCATTGAATAAAACTTCTAGCGCCGCCTAGGCACCGAGGACGTAAGCACATTGCCGAACCTCGTAAAATTCTCGTGTTCTTTCGTTTTCTTTACCCGTTTTCGTCAACAATTGGTATCAGATGTCAGGAGCAAAATTCGAAGTCGCGAAATTCGATGGTCAGGGTAACTTCGGATTATGGCAAACGAGGGTGAAGGATCTATTGGCGCAGCAAGGGATCTTGAAGGCTTTGCGACCTACAAAGCCGGCGTCGATGGATGAGGAAGATTGGGAAGAATTGCAGCAGCGAGCGGCAGGAACCATATGATTATGCTTGGCGGACGAGGTCATGTATCACGTCATGCATCTATCGTCTCCAGACGAAATTTGGAGGAAGTTGGAAAGTCAGTTTATGTCCAAATCCTTAACGACAAAACTGTATCTGAAGCAGCGGCTGTATAGGCTGAAGATGCAGGACGATCACGATTTGGCGCAACACGTGAATGTCTTCAATCAAATCGTTTCTGATCTGGCTCGGCTTGATGTGAAAATTGAGGATGAAGACAGAGCGATGATTCTGTTGTGTTCGTTGCCTTCCTCTTACGAACACATGGTGACTACTCTTACATATGGGAAAGAGACTATCAACGTTGAGGAGATTACTGCAGCCTTGTTGGCTCACAACCAGCGGAAGCAGAATGCAGGGGAAAGCTCTCAAGCCGATAGCTTATATGTCAAGGGTAATCGAGATCGTGGACGGAAGCCAGAGAAGGCAGGGTCCGGGAAGCGGAATTCCAGATCCAAATCCAGGATAAGAAGACGATTCACTGTTACAAGTGCAAGGAGGCGGGACATATGAAGCGAGACTGTCCGAAGTTGAAAAAGCAGACCGATGAGAAGCGTGATGGCTCATCCAAGTCTGTGAACGTGGTCGAGGATGATACTTCTGATTGCAGTGAGGGTGATATGCTTTCTATTTCAACGACACAATTGACGGATGCTTGGATTCTTGATTCTGGATGTTCTTATCACATCACGCCAAATAGGGAATGGTTTTCGACATACAGGCCGGTTAATTCTGGTTCGGTTTATTTGGGTGATGATCGATGTTGCAATATTGTTGGTATTGGTGATGTCAGAATTAAGATGCACGATGGCTCCGTTCGGACGTTGAGTGGTGTTCGACATATCCCAGACTTGAAGAAGAATTTGATTTCCTTGGGCACTTTGCACAAGAATGGTTTTATCCCTAAGGCTGACGAGGATAGGGAAACCATTCGGATTGTTAAAGGAGCATTGACTGTGATGAAAGGCAAGATGACTGCAGGGAATATCTACAGATTGTTAGGGAGTACCGTTGCAGGTGGAGTTCACTCTGTTGAGTCCTGTGATGATACGACAAAATTGTGGCATATGCGCCTTGCTCATCTTAGTGAACGTGGTATGGCAGAATTACACAAGAGAAACTTGTTGCATGGTGTCAAAAGCTGTAAGCTCGACTTTTGCAAGTATTGTGTTCTTGGTAAACAGACTAAAGTCCGTTTCAAGACTGCGAAGCACACAACTCAAGGGATTCTTGATTATGTGCATTCTGATGTATGGGGGCCTTCCACGACATCGTCTTTGGGTGGATCTAGGTACTATGTTACTTTTATTGATGATTTTTCACGGAAAGTTTGGGTGTATTTTTTGAAACAGAAATCTGAAGTTTTTGAGAAGTTCAAGCTGTGGAAAACTGAGGTAGAAAACCAAACAGGACGAAAAATCAAGTGTTTGCGGTCTGACAATGGTACGGAGTACACAGATTCACAGTTCCTACAATTCTGTAAGGAACATGGGATTCAGAGGCATTTTACAGTGCGCAAGACACCACAACAGAATGGTGTTGCGGAACGAATGAACAGGTCGTTGAATGAAAGAGCCAGATGTTTGCGGTTGAATGCGGGGCTTCCCAAACACTTCTGGGCTGAGGCTGTTAACATGGCATGTTACCTTATCAACAGATCGCCAAGGGCATCGCTGGCTGGGAAAGTTGCAGAAGAGGTATGGACTGGTCATGATGTTAGTTTTGATAACTTACGGATTTTTGGTTGTCCTGCTTATGTGCATGTACCTGCTGATGAGAGATCCAAACTTGATGCAAAATCGAATGAGTGCATTTTTCTGGGTTACAAGAAAGGTGTCAAAGGATTCAAGTTCTGGGATCCAGTTGCGAAGAAAGTTGTGATTAGTAGAGATGTCGTTTTTGATGAACAGTCTATGTTGCAGCAGAAGCAAGACACGACAGTGGTAGATTTCGAGCAGTTTCCAGTTGAGAAACCAGAAACTTCTCAACCGACTTCTGGTGGTTCCACTACGGATGATTTGCAGGATTATAGTCTCGCCAGAGATAGGGTGAGACGGACGAATATAAAGCCTCCGAACAGATTGGGTTTTGAAGACTTGGTATCTTTTGCACTTACTGTTAGCAGTGATGATCCAGTTACTTTTCATGATGCTGTTACTAGTCAGGAAAACGACAAGTGGATGGCAGCCATGGTTGAGGAGATGGAGTCTTTGAATCACAATCGCACATGGGAGTTAGTTCCCCTTCCTGAGGGTAAGAAGCCGATTGGTTGCAAATGGGTGTATAAGAAGAAACCAGCAGTAACAGAAAAAGAGGGGGAGAAGTTCAAGGCTCGTTTGGTAGCGAAGGGTTTTTCACAGCAGAAAGGAGTTGATTATGATGAAATCTTTTCTCCTGTGGTCAGGCACACTTCAATCCGAGCAGTACTTGCATTGGTGGCTAGTTGGGATTTGCATTTAGAGCAGATGGATGTTAAAACTGCTTTTTTACATGGTGATTTAGAGGAGCAGATCTACATGCGGCAACCTGAAGGTTTCACTCAACCTGGAAACGAGCATTTAGTTTGCAGATTGAAGAATCTTTGTACGGGTTGAAACAGTCTCCGAGACAGTGGTATAAACGGTTTGACTCCTATATGATCAAGATTGGCTACAACCGATGTGAGTATGATTGTTGTGTCTATGTTAAGAGCCTTGATGATGGTTCTTTTATTTTTCTATTACTGTATGTTGATGATATGTTGATTGCTGCGAAGAACATGGATGATGTTATCGGTTTGAAAACTTTATTGAGTCAGGAATTTGATATGAAAGATTTAGGTGCTGCAAAGAAAATTCTTGGAATGGAAATTTGCAGGGACAGAGACTCAAGGAAACTGCGGCTATCTCAACGGGATTATGTTGAGAAAATGCTAGAAAGGTTTGCGATGAGCAGCGCAAAACCAGTTAGCACTCCATTGGCGAATCACTTTAAGCTCTCATCAGAACAGTGCCCCAAGACAGATAAGGAAGCTGAAGATATGGCAAAGGTTCCGTATTCTAATGCTGTTGGCTGCTTGATGTATGCGATGGTATGTACTCGTCCTGATTTAGCTCATGCTGTTAGTCAAGTTTGTAAGTACATGTCTAAACCTGGTAAGCAACATTGGGAAGCAGTCAAGTGGATCTTTCGGTACTTAAAGGGTACTGTGGGACATGGAATTGTTTTTGGGAGTCAGCGGGATAACCCTTTGGTTGTAGGATATGTGGATTCAGATTATGCAGGTGACTTGGATAATAGAAGATCTACGACAGGGTATGTGTTTACTCTTGGTGGAGGGCCTATTTGCTGGAAGTCTACTGTTCAATCTGTCGTGGCACTATCTACAACTGAAGCTGAATACATGGCAGCGGCTGAAGCTGCAAAAGAAGATTTATGGCTTACTGGTTTAGTGAAGGAGTTGGGTGTTCAACAAGGTGGAGTTCAGTTGCTTTGTGATAATCAAAGTGCTATTCACTTGGCTAAGAATCAGGTGTATCATGCTAGAACTAAACATATTGATGTAAGGTTCCACAAGATCAGAGAGTTGGTTGCATCTGGAGAGGTTTTGTTTCAGAAGGTACATACTGATGAGAATGCCGCTGATATGTTCACCAAGCCAGTTACGACAGACAAGTTCAAGCATTGCTTGGACTTGTTGAATGTTTCGAGTTGTTAAAGAAGCAAGGTAACCCAACCCACATTGAAGTTTCCAAGGGGCAGGATATTCGCCAAGGTGGAGATTTGTTATGTATGGCTCATAAAAAGTCTCGTTGTGGGGTTACGAATTATGTGGGTTGGGGGTGTGGGGGCGCAGCCCCCGCGGTACGGTACAGGGTTGATTTTGTAATTATGTACCAGGGTTTTCTATTATAAATAGAGATGTAACCTAGACCTAAAAAGATCATTGAATAAAACTTCTAGCGCCGCCTAGGCACCGAGGACGTAAGCACATTGCCGAACCTCGTAAAATTCTCGTGTTCTTTCGTTTTCTTTACCCGTTTTCGTCAACAATAAGGAAAAGGGTTACATCGATTTGAGTAAGAAAAGGGTTAGCGAGGAAGATATTCAGGCTAGTGAAGAAAGGTATAACAAGAGTAAAAATTCTTCATTCTATTATGCGACATGTCGCCGAGACTTTGGATATCGATTTGGAGGTAATTCTTGCTTTTATTTTTCTTCTCCTTTTTGCTATGTTTATGGCTACTTACAGTTTGTTCAATTGAATATGAAGTATTTTCAGAGTTTAGCTATGGGTTTTTGGTAATGAATCGAACTAAATTTGGTTGTTTGAGGAGAATCAACTAGCGTTAAAAGATATACAAGTGATCCATAACTAAAGATGTAATCTTGATTTCTTTCGATGAAGTAATGAATAGTTTCCTTTTATTTCAAGCTCTCTGCAAACTTGGTTTTGTTGAGCTTTTAATTATCTTTTACAAGTGACAACGTTTACAAAGGTTACTGGAGAAAAGAAAGAAATAAGGAAATGAAAGAACTGGGAAAGAAAGGATTAAAAAACTGATTTTATATCTCAACATTAAAATCACGTGGGAGGTAGCTAGAAAATAAAGGAGAAATTACAAGGTAAGTCATCCAAGTTGTAAAAGCTCAACCTTGTCTCTTAGCTTTCATATTGTTATGATCATGGCATAATGGTTTTATTAAGATCGATTTAGTCCCTAATTTTAGTAATTAAAAATTATATTGACTCCTAAAGTTTTTAGTTTTAACAATTGGGTCCCCAAATTATTAATTAGATTCTAATAAGTTATTTTTATGGTGAGGAAAATTATTTGAAGTCGTATTTGTACGATAGATTGTTCGTGTTCGTTAGAAAAAGATTGGAAGCTAGAAATCAAATTGGTGAGCTGGAATTCAAGAGTAATATTTTGGGTTTTGTTGATGTCATGAATTCGAATTCGAAGTTCGTTTCGCCAAATTCAAATCCGATAAGCTATTTTCACTGATTTATCACCCGATTCGATTCGTTTTTCGAAATTAAGCCCATTGTTTTATGGAATTTCTATTGTTATGTATTAGAGGAATTATGGGAAGTTGAATTAAAGATCGAGGACATTCGAATGGAAATTAAATGTTTGATTAATATGGTACGAAAATCGAGGTAATACTTTACTACCTCTTTATACTTTATGAAACATGTGAATATTGGTAAATGCATGAATAAGATAATGTTGGTCTCATTTGTGTAGTTAATGAATTTCTACACTCGATTCGAATATAGTAAAAATTCGGTAACTGAATATGGATCAGATGACTAATATAAGGAATTGAAGGACAGTTTGAATTCAATTACAAGTTATGAGATTAAGTGATATAGGAATCTTCACTGGATATGAAATTTATAATTTATCTCATTTGATAAGGTATGGAAATACGTCGATTGGGTAAAATTATGAAATTACCCTTATATTGGAAAATGACAAGAATTGTCCCTGGAAATTGGTTAATAACTCTGAAAAGACATATTGATTCAATATAATTACAAATGTGCATAAGAAATGATAGTTTTGCTTAAAAAAATTGGATAACTGGTTTTTAACCCCAAAAGGGTTTGTATAAGATGCTAGAAGTATGTTAAGAGAATCATTTCAAGATCAGAGAATGTTCAAGAAAGAAATTAATCATAGGATCTCTAAATTATATTATTTTTGTTAAGAGTTAATACCGAAATTATCTGGTTAAGAAATTACGAAAATGCCCTTGAGAGGTAAAATAGTCCGAGTTGACCCTGAATGAGAAAGTACTTTGAGGATTCATACTTAACTTGATTAAGTACGGATTTAATTGTTAAGATCCTGACTTTGTGTAGAAAAATTCATGATATTCCGTTTGTAAAATCTGAGAAGGCACTTGACCCAAAAATATCCGAGTTATGAGTAAATACTTGAATAACAATTTATCGGGAGAATTCTTTTGTCAGAATTGTTCGAATGGACTGAAATAAATGATAAGTTTGAAGTTAATAATAAGATTGGACGGAAAGAAATGATTGAAGTACACTGGATCTGTAAAATGACCAGAATACCCATGTAATGGAAATGACCCAAGAATATCACCAAGCTTAGGAATGATGGGATATCCTCGAGCTCTGTAATTTATCTCATTTGATAAGGTATGGAAATACGTCGATTGGGTAAAATTATGAAATTACCCTTATATTGGAAAATGACAAGAATTGTCCCTGGAAATTGATTAATAACTCTGAAAAGACATATTGATCCAATATAATTACAAATGTGCATAAGAAATGATAGTTTTGCTTAAAAAATTTGGATAACTGGTTTTTAACCCCAAAAGGGTTTGTATAAGATGCTAGAAGTATGTTAAGAGAATCATTTCAAGATCAGAGAATGTTCAAGAAAGAAATTAATCATAGGATCTCTAAATTATATTATTTTTGTTAAGAGTTAATACCGAAATTATCTGGTTAAGAAATTACGAAAATGCCCTTGAGAGGTAAAATAGTCCGAGTTGACCCTGAATGAGAAAGTACTTTGAGGATTCATACTTAACTTGATTAAGTACGGATTTAATTGTTAAGATCCTGACTTTGTGTAGAAAAATTCATGATATTCCGTTTGTAAAATCTGAGAAGGCACTTGACCCAAAAATATCCGAGTTATGAGTAAATACTTGAATAACAATTTATCGGGAGAATTCTTTTGTCAGAATTGTTCGAATGGACTGAAATAAATGATAAGTTTGAAGTTAATAATAAGATTGGACGGAAAGAAATGATTGAAGTACACTGGATCTGTAAAATGACCAGAATACCCATGTAATGGAAATGACCCAAGAATATCACCAAGCTTAGGAATGATGGGATATCCTCGAGCTCTGTAATTTATCTCATTTGATAAGGTATGGAAATACGTCGATTGGGTAAAATTATGAAATTACCCTTATATTGGAAAATGACAAGAATTGTCCCTGGAAATTGGTTAATAACTCTGAAAAGACATATTGATCCAATATAATTACAAATGTGCATAAGAAATGATAGTTTTGCTTAAAAAATTTGGATAACTGGTTTTTAACCCCAAAAGGGTTTGTATAAGATGCTAGAAGTATGTTAAGAGAATCATTTCAAGATCAGAGAATGTTCAAGAAAGAAATTAATCATAGGATCTCTAAATTATATTATTTTTGTTAAGAGTTAATACCGAAATTATCTGGTTAAGAAATTACGAAAATGCCATTGAGAGGTAAAATAGTCCGAGTTGACCCTGAATGAGAAAGTACTTTGAGGATTCATACTTAACTTGATTAAGTACGGATTTAATTGTTAAGATCCTGACTTTGTGTAGAAAAATTCATGATATTCCGTTTGTAAAATCTGAGAAGGCACTTGACCCAAAAATATCCGAGTTATGAGTAAATACTTGAATAACAATTTATTGGGAGAATTCTTTTGTCAGAATTGTTCGAATGGACTGAAATAAATGATAAGTTTGAAGTTAATAATAAGATTGGACGGAAAGAAATGATTGAAGTACACTGGATCTGTAAAATGACCAGAATACCCATGTAATGGAAATGACCCAAGAATATCACCAAGCTTAGGAATGATGGGATATCCTCGAGCTCTGTAATGATTAGAACAAAACTGAACACCAAAATGACCAAAATACCCTTATGGCTTATACTAAGTAAATGATTTGGATAAATTAAGGAATCCAAATAAACATGGATGTGGAGCTGCTCTTAAAAGTTATGGATCACATATTAAGCCAGGCAACCAATGCTAGTGTTATATCAGTACCTAAACGACATAGAGGTCACTTGAATGCGTGTTCGTATTCTCAAGTTTGGCTCGATGATAATTTTGGAAGTATTCAGCTTAGCTCAACTCTAGATCACATTCAGTACTAAGAATTTGATATTTGTTAGATAAATCAACTACGAAGACCAAATTAAATTGAACGGAAGTACAATATGTATCCAAAATTCAAAAATGTCTAAATTACCCTAGGAAAACCCTGAAGTATCTGGAATGGACTTGATTGCTAAATGAATTAAGTAACCTCAAGGACTAAGGATTAAGTAAGTGATTTGGATAAGTCTGTAAACGTTAATGAACATACATGATGTAATGTTCTTATGGATCATAAATTACAAATCAAGCACGTCAGCAGTTCATGATATAGTGGAAGCTTGAACATGAAATAAAGAGCATTGGAATATTTGTTTGTCTCCTTAAAATCTGTTCAGTGTGACTCAAAAGATGATCTATGGATAAAAATATTTGGTATTAAAGAGTAAATACCCTGGAAGGTTAATGAACTGATACGTATTAGTTCTGGGGCTATTCATCTGGAGTTGTTAGATAATCCGAGTAATCGACATAGATTGTAAAGGTCTTGAACCTTCATTTTTTTTCCTTATTAGCTCAAGTTTCATTCTGAATAACTGATGATTCCATCAGTTATTGATCTCTTTCAATAGTGATTCTAAATTCCAACATTCTATCGACATATTGAAGATCTGTGTTTTTCTGCTTTATAAGATTATCCAATACCTCTAAATAATATCTGTAAACTCTGGTGTGTTCCCTAATCATATAAATATTTTATCTGATTTATGACTTGATTTCTGTTATGATACATTACCTGAATTATGTTCTGATTTCTGATCTGGATTATGTTATGATATATGATTTGAATTCTGTTTTGATTTCTGATGTCTCCATTTACCGACGGAGAAATGTTTTATCTGGGGGGTTTATTGTTGGAGGAAGATTATCTGCAGACTCCTCGGCTTTGTGCTCAGGGTCTAAATGGCATGTGCGGTTGGGTGTATGGTTCTGGGGAACCTACACATTTATGATGTGAACGGATGTGGGTATATATATATATATATGTTTTTTAAGATCTTTATCTTTTTACATGGTTTTGTGGGAACACACTAGAAAACCTATTCTGATCTCCTGAACCTAAACATCCTAAATATTTTTCCATCTGAAATGAATACTATATGTTATTACCTAAAATATCAGTAGGATTTCTGCTCAACATAGAGATCTGTAGATATCTGAACCGATAAGGAAATACATGTTTATCTGTATTTGCACGTTCTTCAGCATCATCAGGTAGTTCTATGTTACTGAGCTTTCCGAAGCTCACTCTATTACTCACCATTGCAGGTTAAAAGAATTGTACCAGTGCAACTATCGACTTCAGTAAAGGAGTTTTTCCGGCGTTGCTTGCAGAGTATGGTACATGTGATTAGGGGGCATGTAATTGTATTTTGTTTTATAAATACGAGTCTGAAAATATGTTTTATTTATGCATACTAATAAATGATTTTATAAGTTAAATGTTTTAATAAAAGTTTTAAATTTTCCGTTATTTTTACAATGAGTCGCTCCGGTGGCCCTAATGTGACACTCTAGATCGGATCGGGTTACCATATTGGTCTGAGGGGGTTACATTTCCATTCTTATATTTAAACTTTATTTTTTAAATTTATATTTAATATTTAGTTTATATTTCAATTTAGTACTTTGTCATTAAATATTTAACAACACTATTATTATGACATTTTTTTTTCATTTTTGATGATGATATGTCATTATCTTATTATAAACGTCAACATCATACTGAATTAAAATCTAAATTAAATGTTATATATAATTTTAAAAAAATTAAGAATCAAAATAAAACAAAAATATTGAGATATTAAGTTTGTATTTCACCTAAAATTTAAGATTTCTCAATCGAGTATCGAAGAAAAAATAGTGAGTATATCCATTTGTTTACTCTCAATTGACCATGATCACGACTTCAAAATACAATCATGAGATTCTTTCTCACCAGAAAACCAGCATTATTGATCTTTGCAGCCAAATGCTGCTGCTTTTTTTCCACCAAAAGTCATCGATAAAAATAAATAATAAGTAAAACCTTATCTACTTATATTATTATATATTTTTATTAAAATTTACTAAAAAATCAATTAAATTTTATACCATCGAACATATATACTTAAATTTTGAACATATATACTTAAATTGTTAAATAACTAAAATTATTTTTAATGAACTGAATTTTTCTGAACGGGTATTGCAACTCCTCTTTCCGAAAGATTTAATACTTCTTTATCTGAGGACGAGATGTAATATTTTTGTCATTCAATTTCGTGATAACTTATCATGAAGATATTCGATATAAAACTAAAAAACTAAAAAAATATTTTGATACAATTTATCATGAATTATTATTGTCTTACTTAGACCTGGTAAACTTGATCCGAATCTGATTACTCGAATAGATTTAGCCGACTCAATACTTGATATTAACTCAAACACGATGATCAAATTTGATCGAAACCCGAACAATACTCGACCCGAACCATACCCGATCCAAAATTTAGCTGACCCAATATGGGCCCATATCAAATTTGACCTGAACCGAAAACAACCCGAACCGAAATTAACGCGAACCAAAAGCAATCCAAACAGAAAAATAACCCGAACTGATAGAAACCATAACCGAATTTAACCCAATCTGAAAGTAACCCAAGCATAAATTAATCTGAACCAAAAGCAATCTGAATAAAAATCTATATATATTTGATTAGATTTATAACTGAATTAAGCCTAAATGATAAGATTAACAAACAAGAAGACATATTTTTACAAGAATATATCAATAATTTTGGTTATATCAAAACTAAACTATGAGGCAAGCAAAGGAAGTACCACATCCAAAGTGGTGATCAAGACACCGACGCCTTTTGCCTACAAAAGTTTCCTTTGCAATTATACGGGCCAAATTAACACTCCTGAGAACCAGGAAGGAGAAATTGACGAAGTTGGAGGATTCACCAGGAGTGGGAGATGCTACACCCCTAGCAGAACTAAAAAAAGAAAGAGATTGTTGGAGGTAAAAGTAAGAGATTTAAATGAAATTAGGGTAAAAATCAAAATGAAAAATGGAAAATCTGGGTAAGGTTATCGGTACTGGAAGAATAGTACTAATATTATAGGTTTAAATTCGAGGAAATAGGATGAACAATATCGGTACTGATACAATTAGTATCGATACTACTGTGGGTATCGATACTAAGATAAACGTATCGATACCATAATATAGAAGTATCGATACCATAGAAGGGGTACCGATACTAAGCAATATGAAATTTTAGGTTAGGATGAGCTTAAATAGAATTCAAGAATAATAGTACTTTTGAGTATTATTAATGTGTATAAATGTTAGAAAGTATACTTACATTTTTATTGTATGTGTGATTATGGATGATTGTGTAGATCGTAATCAAGATCCCGAGTCAAACAAACAGAAAGGCAAAGATAAAGTAGCCGATTAGTCGGATTTACATTTTGGGTATAATAGAGAGGCAGTCCAGGTGAGTGCATTTATTATGAACTTAAATGCTATGATAGTCATATATGCATTTTGCTTAATGTATGTATTGTATTTTACTGTATTGGCACTGTGTGTGCAACTTAAGAAATTCATAATGAGTTTATGAATTTCCGTATTGGCACTGTGTGTGCAACTTAAGAAATTCATAATGAGTTTATGAATTTTTGTATTGGCACTATATGTGCAATTTAAGAAATTAATAATGAGTTTATGAATTTCCATATTGGCACTGTGTTTGCAATCCCACGTAATTCATAATGAGTTTGTGAATTACCGTATTAGCACTACGTGTGCAAACCATAGGATTTATAATGAATTGTAATAGTTAATGGGTATTTGGATTAGTATAATATACTTGTGTTTAGAATTTACCTCATTATTTTTATGCCTCACTAAGTGATTACTTTACGTGTGTTAATTTCACGCGTATGTATTAGTACTAGTGGAGTAAGGAGTGCAACTGACATCACAAATCAAGGGTCGCCTCATCAATAATTGTACGACAACTATGTCTACTTTTGATGTTGTTAGTTGAGATGTAATAGAATTATGAAATTGCTCTGAAAAATATTTGACTTACGATGATGTAAAATTAAATATGCTCGAACTTTAGGATTTGTTTTCATATTATAAGCTAATGAACGTTTTATTATTATTACTTTAAAATGTTTTATGTTTTGAAACAAAATTTTACTGGTTTTCAAAAGTAGAAAGTTTTAAAGGTTATGTGACATCTGTGAAACGTGTATAGAAATGTATACGGGAAACGGGTGTTATACCCCATCTGTCAAAAAACATGAAAATGCAATTGAATAAGACGCTAGCTCAAGGAGAAAAAATTGGGAAATGTTTAAGCAAGAGACTGCAAGGCATCATTGAAGGGTTGGCCCCAGCTCCCAAGAGGAATTACTTTGGTATCGGATATAGGCCAACCTATCATGATAGAGTTAGGGATGCACAAAAAATCAGGGAAAAGAGAAACGTAAGAGCACAAAGAGAAGACATTGTTTGGGGGCCTATGGTTATACCACCAATCAATAAACTTTCTTATCTGGAGGATTTGTCACTAACATATTGAAGCAGCCATGGGATGGTGAAGAAGTTGTAATAGTTGAAGCTTTGATAGGAAGTCAGAGCATTAATTCCATCACAGATGATTCTACTAGAGAATGCTCATTGGCATCGCCCATTCCCTCCTCGTTACATTTTCAACAACTACATTGTTGAAGATCTCCTCGTATTCTATAAGAACTCTTCAAAGTAATGCATAATAACGAACCTATCTATTTTTGACCCGAATATAGTAGGGTTGTTTTTGTAAAGACAAATTGTTATTCGTCGTTACTTTAATGAAATGATATATTCTCTTCATTTTCTCCATAGAAAATATCTTTTTTCTTTATTTCTTTATCTCTTTCTCATAGTTATTCTCTGTTAATATCAAACAAAATTATTGTCCATGGCCAAATATATTCTTTTTCCTTCGTAGGTTTTCATATAACAATTATTCGAATAATGATATTTCTGAACCATAAATTGATTTTAAAAATGACATGTGTCTAAAAGAATCTTAGAGTTATAAGGATGATAAGGAATGTGAGTTGAACCCTATACTTGTTAGAATGATAGAACAGGAAAAAAAGCATATATCTCCCCATAATGAGAATTGAGGCAATAAATTTGGGGACATATAAGGATAGAAAGGAGGTCAAGATCGGCACATCATTCTTATAAAAAACAAGACAAGATCTCATAAACCTTCTACAAGAATAAAAACATGTGTTTGATTGGTCTTATTAGGATATACTGAGGTTGGACACTGACATTGTGGTACACAAGTTGCTAATAAAGCAAAATGCAAGCCTATGCAACAAAAGCTTTGAAGGATGAGACCATATATGTTGTTAAAAATAAAGGAAGGGGTGAAGAAACAATTTGATGTCAGTTTTCTATAGGTAGAAAAATACCCTGAATGGTTAGGAAACATAGTACCAGTTCCGAAAAAATATGGCAAGGTTTGGATGTGTGTTGACTATAGAGATCTCAATCAAGCAAGTCCCAAAGATAATTTCCCGCTCTTGCAAATTGATACCTTGGTCGACAATACAGCTAGACATGCTTTTCTCCTTGATGGATGGCTTCTTAGGGTACAACCAAATCAAGATAGACCCTGAAGATATGGAAAAGACGATGTTTTTGATAATGTGGTGCACATTTTGTTACAAGGTGACACCCTTTAGACTAAAGAATGTCAGGGTAGCATATCAACGAGCCATTTATTACCTCAGTAAGAAATTTACTAACAGTGAGACTCGATATTCTTTGATTGATAAGATGTGTTGTGCCTTGGTATGGACTTCTAAAAGGTTGAGACAATATTTGTTGTATCACACTACTTGTTAATATCAAGGATGGATTCATTAGATTATATGATGGAATCATCATCTCTAACTAGAATAATGGTGAGATGGCAAATGTTGTTGTATTAGCTTGACATATTCTACATGAATCAAAAAGTGGTGAAAGGAAGTTCCCTTGTCAATTTTCTATAAAATGAGCATTGGAAGACTATGAACCAGTAAAATTTGAGTTTCCAAATGAGAACTTAATGTGCATATTTGCTGCAGAAGAATAAGAGGCTTTGAAGGATGAGGTTTGGAAAATGAATTTTGACGGTGCCTCAAATGTTGTGGGACATGGAATTGGGGTAATACTAGTTTCACCTAAAGGAGATTATTATCTCTTTACTATTCGGCTCGCCTTTGAATACATAAAAAACATGGGTGAGTATGAAAAATGAATTATAGGAATCCGAGTTGCAATTGAGCGCAAGATTAAAATCCTAGATGACTCGAGATACCAAGTTGGTAGAATACAAGAATCTAGTGGTGGATTTGATAAAAGAATTTGAAGAGATTACTTTTACCTATCTCCCACGCGAAGAAAATCAGATGGCGGATACCTTAGCCATATTGGCTTCCATGTTCAAAGCCAATAATCACGCTCGAATGATGCCCATTCGAGTGAGTATAAGAGAAATACCGACTCATTATTGTAATATTGAGAATGAAGAAGATGATTGTCTCCCATGGTATTATGACATTCTTCAGTATGTGAAACATCAAAGTTACCCTGCCAAAGCAATTGAAAATGACTAACGAACTTTAAGAAGATTGGCTTAGGATACGTCCTCGACGGAGACATCTTGTATAAAAAGGGCAGAGATAAAGTGCTCTTGAGAGTGTAGACAAGGTTGAGGCTAAGAAAATACTTAAAGAAGTCCATGAAGGGATTTGTGAAACACACGCTAATATCTTCATAATGGCCAAACAAATCATGAGGTTTGGGTACTACAGGTCAACAATGGAAGGAGATTGCATCACCTTTGCTTGAAAAATTTCATAAATACCAGATCCATGGTAACCAAATGTTCCTCCCTCACCGCTCCATGTAATTACGACACTTTGGCTTTTTTCAATGTGGGGCATCGATGTCATTGGGGCAATTTCATTAAAGGCTTCAAATGGACATTGTTTCATCCTAGTGGTCATTAATTACTTCACCAAATGGGTTGAAGCTTCCTCATACGCTAATATCACAAAAGGAGTAGTTTGTAGATTCCTAAAAAGGAAAATCATTTGTAGAAATGGAACACCAGAAAGGATCATTTCAAATAATTTATTGAATCTGAACATGACTTAATAAAGGAAGTTTACACAAAGTTCAAGATTAAACATCACAACTCGATTCCTTATCACCCGAAAATGAATAGGGCAGTGGAGACGACTAATAAAAATATAAAAATATTATAAAAACAAATAAAACATATAGAGATTGGTATGAGAAATTACCTTTCTCTTTGTTTGCTTATCGTACATCCGTCCGCACATCGACTAGGGCAACACCGTTCTCTGGGATGGAAGCAATTTTGCATGTTGAGGTAGAAATCCCTTCTCTGAGAGTGTTTATGGAGCTCAGACTAAACGAGGCTGATTGGATTCATAATAGGTTTGATCAATTAAATTTAATTGAAGAGAAAAGGCTGAGAGTTATTTGCCATGGCCAGATGTAACCAAACAAGATGATACAAGCCTATGAAAAGAAGGTTAGACCTCGAGAATTTCACGAAGGGGATCTAGTGCTGATAAAGATCCTCCTTATGCAAAAAGACTTTCGAGGGAAGTGGATGCCAAATTGGGAAGGTCCCTATGTTGTAAAAAAGTCATTCTCAGGATGAGCTTTGGTTTGGACTAAAATGAATGGAGAAGAACTACCCAATCAAGTGAATTTTGATTCAGTCAAGTGATATTACACCTAAAAAAAGATGAAAAATGAATGAAATAAAAAAGGGGTTCAAGACAAAAACTTGAAATGAGCGTCTTGAAACCAAAGGAGGATTCGAGTTAAAAATCCATAATGGATGACTCGAATATTCAGGATTAATTCCCTCGGAAGCCTAACAGTTACGGGAGAGGTTCTCATACTCAAATATCCTTAGTAAGATCTGAATCTTTTAGACATATGCTAACTTTCAGAAAATACTTGTGGTGAGAAAATGGAAGGACTCAGGACCTGATATCGGGTGTACCCATCCTTTAGTTTTTCTATAGTATTAGCCTTTTTCTTTCAAAAGAAACTCTTGTCCCAAAAGTTTATACCTTTCTTCCTTACTCCTTAATGAAGTCAGCTAAATATGTTTCATTGCCCCTTTACATAAGCATCAAAATATTGATTAATAATAGTATTGATTATTATGCCTTACTCTGAATAGTTTAAAGTATGTGATTTCAAAAAAGGTGTTCACCAGGAATCATAGGCAAAAGAAGCATCTCCCTGAATAACTGAGCAGATCGTTGAAAAATGAGTTTTTTCCAATTCAAAGAAATCAGTCTTAGTCTAGCTCAACCTTCCTAAACAAAGAGATCAAAGAAATCCTAATTGGGCAGTTGAGTTCCATTCAAATTAAATTTTCTCAAAGAGAAAGTCAACCTTTGATCAAAATTCAACCAGGCAAGCTAACCCGTTTCTCTGACTAGATAAAGGAAACCAAGTTGAACAATATTTGGCAAGAGGTTATGAAGGTGGCAACAGTCAAAGCCCATGCAATAGCAATATAAAAATCTCGCATGTCACAATCAAGATTTATCCACCAACAACAGATGAAGTCCAAAATGCCAGGATCAAGTTGTGCATAATTACTCATACATGACATTACAAATTGCATTTAGATCATCTTTAGGGCATATTGCGTATAAAAAAATCATAGCATGTGACCTTTTTGAACAGGGTCTTAAACATTTACCTCTTAATTGAGATAACAAATCAATAATTGGCAACTATAAATAGATCTCCTCAACGAGATGAGCAATGTCATCATTAGATTTGACATCAAGAAACGATTAGCTCTCCTCAACATAAAGGAACAATATCGTTTACAAATTCAAACTATCTTAAGACAATTAGACTTCCTCAACAAGGAGGAACAATATTGTCTTCAGATTCACAGTCCTTCAACAATGACTAGTTTTCCTCACCAAGAAAGAACCATGTCAAATCGAACAGTCAAAGTACAACCAAATATCCTTAACGTGAAGGAACAATTTCATTTTTAGTTTTCCCGAGAGAATTAACTATTAAGATATGACCAAGACATCCTCTGTGCAAAGGAACAGTGTCACGTTCGGCCTTTTTATCCTCAGACGATGAATTTAACCTCCAACAGTGAGTTGGATTTCATTGCAGGACATAATTATAGTCTTTATTTCTTTATCCCATTTTTGTTTTACGATAATAGACAAAGAGGGGCAGTTGTAGACACTAAAATTTTGTCTAGGCCTCAACAATAATTACAAAATCAGCAGCACCATCTCTATCTTACCAAATCCCTACTCCAATCAACCCATACCATGCCCTGGTGGTTCTCATCCTACCACCATCTTCAACACGCCAGCAGCCATGCCACCACCAACTATTCCTCACCATATATCAACCAAAATCAGAAAAAAGAGGGATCGATAGAAAAAATCGAGAGAAAGAGTATATTTTTTAAATAAAAAAAGAGAAAAAAAATTAGAGAAAGGTCATGGAAAGCTTACCCTTTTTTATCCAACCACCGCAGTCCTCCTCGTCGGAACCAAACGTCTTTAAGTTATTTAAAGGTAACACCACTAAACCTTGTATCCAAGGGAGATGGTTTTTGTTTAAAGTGTGTTGTAGGTTCAAGGATCTGAGAGGTTGCGTTTGAGACCATTTTATTTGGTCATCGACGCCGCATGCGGCGGCCGTAGGGGCAGAAGAAGAGAACAACAACGAGGATTGGGGAGAGCTCTCCCCCTCTGTATTGTAAGAGGAAGTTGGGGAAAGTTTAAAAATGAGAGAAATGGGGTTTTAAAAACCCTTAATTTGGTTTATATCTCATCTCGAAATGACGCCGTTCAGGGGATGGTGTCCAATGCCTATTTTTGGGTTTAATGAGTGAGAGGTCCCTTGCAGTTTGTAAAAACTTCAAGGAATGGAACTTTAAATCCTTTTGTTTCGAGATTTAAGTTTTTTTTTATATTTGCATTTTAGCCATTTATTGCTTGTTTTGCTTCTATTTTCATTTATTTTATATTTGACATGCAATTTTCCATGTTTCCATTTTAGTCCTCAATATTATTCATGGTTTATTTTCATTTCTAGTACTTATATTGTTTAATGTTTTCATTTGTTGCCCTAATTGTTATTAGTTTTGTTGTTTAGTCTTTAAATTAATTGTTTTTCTAATTTAATCACTCACTTACATGGTTTATTTAATTTATGTTATTTAGATTTTAGCCTATAATGTTCATACTTGTTGCATTTAGTCCCTTTTTTTGGATAAATTATTTTATTACCCAAAGAAGCAGATTCTGCTACAAAATCAAATAAGTGTGGTCAGATCCAATCCAAAAAATAACTGAAAACCGATCCAAAAAATCGATAACCGAAAAAAAACCGAGATCGATAAAAACCGATTGGATCGATTTGGTTTTGGTTTGGAAATTCGGAACTGATCCAAACTGAACTGAACCGATAGTTGGCGTGCCCATGCCTTAACTGAAGACTTCTTCTGCGATAGCTCATGATGAATAAGTCGTGCCCACACCTTATGCGAAAACCTTTTCTGATCTTGCCAACTTCTTGAATCCCGATTTTTCCTCCTTAAGTTGGGGATCTCGTGAAGATCATGCTATTCCTTGAGTCCTTTTTTTTGGTCTTATTTTAGTCACCATTTTTTATGTATGTTTTATATTTTAATTGGCTCTTTTTAACATTTTTAAGATGTTGATGTTAGGTTTATAATATAGTACCATATGTGCATATTTATTTAACACAATCTGGCCCTTATATATTTATGTGTATGTTTTATTTGTTTTTTTATTATTATTTTTAGAATCAATATTTTTCAAAACTTACAAAATGCTAATTTTACTCGTTAATATTTAATGTATCTTGCACGAATATTTTCAAGAACACTTGTCGTAAAATAGGCGTGGAAAGTATTGTTTGACTAAAGTAGTGCAATCCAACATGACATTCGAACGAAAAGTGGACTAGAAATAAATCGAGTATGTTTTGATTAAATGGTATAAATTAAATTATTTTTTATATTGGCTTAAATAATGACAATCCCATGATTTCTTTAATTGCATGCTTTGTTATTTTAGTCGATATCTTATTATCAATATTTAATTTATATTTGATTTATGATTTTTGAAGCCATGGAAGAGCGGATATTTCTTGTATATAGGAGAAGTAGATGGGAGAGCCTTCCTATTAGAGGATGTGCAAATCTCGTTATTTCTTTTCAAAATAAGGAATATCCTCTAATAATTAATCCAAAATAAGTTAATTAATATTCAATAAAAGGATCACACTTTAAATATTGATTCAAATTTTTTAATTTCCACCAAGACAATATACAAGCAATTAGGTACCAATTTTTGGGCGTTGTGGGGGTGCTAACCCTTCCCCATTCTTAATCGACTACCGAACCTTTCAAAATAAATCTTTGACAACGCAGACCAATTTTTGCCTTAAAAATGATTTTTCTTAAAATTGTTTTAAAAGGTATTTTTAGGTATTTGACCTACCTAGCCCGAAGGTCGATGGCGACTCCAAAGCAACTTAATCAAATTAAATAAAAAATCCAAATTTTTAGGAATAAGTCGTAAATGAACCTTGATCTTTAAAAGTGTAAAAACCTTTAAAATAAAAAGGATGTCACGAAAAATTTACTTTTTTTGTTTTTCAATCAAAAAAATCCCCCCTTTATTTTCCTCTACAATTCACGCCTAGCCTAAAAGCAAAAATCAATTCATTAGCAATTACGATATTCCTATAGATTGACCCTTACTCTCTATATTCTACTTATTTCTATTTTATTTTTATTGAGATTAAGGAATAATTTATTTGATATCATAATGAGGTGTTGTCAAATTGGCATAATTGTCGTGGAATATAACAATTTTTTATATTTTGTTTTTTTATGACCAGGTGAAACCTGAGCACAATAGAAGAATTTAACTCGAAGATCGAAGCAAGAGCTAAGAATTCACGGGCAAAGACTTCGAGAAAAAGAAGAAGGCGCTAAGAACAATTAAATCCTGAAGAATCTGACACATAATTATCGCATTCCATTGAATCAATAGAAGCGCGATATTTCCAAAGTGTCGCACGACATACCTAATTCCACACCTAACGCGATCACACCAATATGCCAAAATCGATGGTCGATCAAACTATTAGGGAACTAATTGCATCCTTCGTGGTTTAACAACCTCTTTGCATCACCTTTCCTTAAGGTAAAACTCTGTTTCAACTAAATATGGGGCTTATTTATCTTCTTTCTATCTTCAACGGGGTTCCTAGTGAAAGTTCGCACTAACATCTCATAGAATTCCATTTGGTCTGTTCAAGCATGAAACCACAGGGAGATTCTGATGACCAAATTAAATTAAGAGATTTCCCTTTTTCTTTAGCCGATATTGCTAAAGAATGGTTATTTTATTTACTGCCGAATTTCGTTCATACTTAGAATAATTTAATTTAATTTTTTCTTGACATTTTTTTTCCAGCAACAAAGCCTAATGAATTGAGGAGAAGCATTATGGGAATTAAACAAAAGGATGGGGAACCGCTCTAGGATTATTGAGAGTGATTTAAAAAGCTTTGCGCAAGCTGTCCGCAACACGGATTAACCAAGCAAACACTTCTTCAATACACTATGAAAGGATCACTCCCTTAGAGAAGAAAATGGTTAATGCATCCAATGGAGGAGCTCTAGTCAATATGACGCCAAATGCAACAAAGGAATTTATTTCGACGATGGCAGCAAATTCATAACAATTTTCAAGTGAACCCAGTTGAGGGGTTCATGAGATAAGTTCAATTTCTGTTGAATCTAAAATTGATAAATTAGCTGACATAGTTAATTCCCTTATTGAAAGTAAAAATGGTGCAGCAAGAATATGTGGTATACGCACTATACTTGATCACTCGACGGATTGCTTCTCGATACGACAAGAAGAGGCTAATGCTCAAGTTAATGCCATGGGCAATTTTTGGGACCTCTCCAAAGACCATTCAACCCACACGGAAATACATACAATTTGGGGTAGAGAGACCATTCGAATTTTAGTTATACACAAAACTCGAGGCTGAATCAAGCCTATTAGCCAAGGCCACCTCTACCGCAACCATATCAGGCGTAAAAGTCATCACTCGAATCCATAGTCGAGCGACTAGCCTTATCCCAAGAAAAATTTAGACTCAAATTGAGTCACACTTATAAGAAATCAACAAGAAAATCAGCCAATTAGCTCATACCATAGGGTGCCTAGAGTCACAAAGGAAGTTTCTGTCGTAAACCGAGACAAAACCGAGGTAGAATATAAGCGCAAGTACCTTTAAAAATGGAACAGTTATCGTATAACCCATACTGGAGAAGGTAGACGCACAATCCCAAAGAAAATAAGAAGAAATAAAATCCCGTAAAGAAGATGAATTTGGTGCAAATTACCAAGAAAAAAAAAAAAGCAAAGTTGGTGTAGAATCCCAAAGAAAAAAGACAATTTGCAAGTCAAATCTGTGTCATCTCCCTATTTCATTCCACCACCTTTCCCCTCAAGATTAGTAAAAAGAGACAAACAAGCCAAGAATAAAGAGTTCTTGGAAGTATTCTCGAAGGTAGAAATCAACATTCCACCTTTTGAAGTTATCCGAAAGGTTTCAAGGTATGCTCGATTCCTTAAAGAATTATACAAAAAGAAGACTTATCGGGAAGGAGAAAGTTAACTTGAGAGAGAATGTTTATCCGCATTTCAACGAAAGCTTTCGTCAAAGTTAAAGGACCAATGTATGTTTATCATTCCCTGTAAAATCGGTAAGGTTGGAATTAAGTGGGCGATGTGTGATTTGAGTCCCTCTATTAATGTAATGCCATTATATGTCTATAATTTAATTTCTACTGAGCCATTGAAGGTTATCAGAGTTATGATACAATTAGTGGTTCGCTCAGTAATTTATCCTGAAGGACTTTTGGAGAATGTTCTAGTAAAGGTAAATGAACTAAACTTTTCGGTGGATTTCTATGTTATTGACATGGAAAATGACCGAACAAATATTACTTATAAAATTATACTTGGGCTTCCATTCATTAGTACATCTCATACGAAGACTGACGTAACAAGCAAAATTCTTACGATGGAATTCAATGGTGAGGTCGTGAAATTCGACGTATACAAAGCGTTGAAATATCCTAATATTGTCACCAATTTAAATTTTGTCGATATAATTGAACCTAAAATTGATGAGTTTATGGAATCTAACTTTGTTGATGATTTATGTAGGGAATTGGAAGAATGCAATGAGGAAATTAAAGAGCTTGAGAAAAAAATCCTTTTTTTTTCTAATTCACGTTTAATTTCTAATTCATGATTAATTTCCTCGAATTCTAAATTTTTTTGTTTTATTTTGTAGGCTCCTCAAATCGAATTGAAGCAATTGATGGAGAACTTGAAGTACACATTTTTTTGCGAGAACGAGACTTTATCGGTGATAATTTCGAACAAATTATCATAAGAAGAAGATGAGGCCCTTGTGATAGTGTTAGGCAAGCACAAAGAGGCCATTGGGTAGACCATCTCCGATATCAAGGATCTTAGTCCCTCGACTTGTATACAAAAAATAAGACTGAAGAAGGGGCTAAACCATGCGAGAAGCACACGGCTGATTAAATCCATCGATGATGGAAGTAGTAAAAAAGAGATTAAAAGATTCTTGATGCCGAGGTGATTTACCCAATTTTGAATAGTAAATGGGTAAGTTCTGTCCATGTGGTTCTAAAGAAAACCATAGTTACGGTAATAAAGAACTCGGAAGGTAAGTTAGTTCCAACTAGAGTTTAGAATGGATGGTGAGTCTGCATCGATTATAGGAAGTTGAACTTTTCAACTCGAAATAAACATTTTTCTCTTCCATTTATAAACCAGATGATAGAAAGATTAGATGGTAAAAATATATTGTTGTCTTGATGGATTTTCAGGTTTCTTCCAAATCCTAGTGGCGCCAGAAGATCAAGAAAGTAAGACTTTTACATGCATATTCGGAACGTTCGCTTATCGGTGAATGCCTTTCGAATTATGCAATACTCCCGCCACATTCCAAAGATGTATGTTGAGCATCTTTTCGGATTACGTTGAGAAAGGTATGAGGTCTTTATGGATGATTTCATGGTATACAGTAACTCTTTCGACGAATACCTTCTCAATTTAACTAATGTATTGAAGCGATACCTAGAATACAACCTCATTTTAAATTACGAAAAATGTCATTTGATGGTTGATAAGGGGTTGATTCTAGGTCATATCATTTCTTTGGATGGAATTGCGGTCGATAAAGCAAAGATCGATATTATACGCTCACTCCCTTACCCCACAATGGTAAGGGAAGTACGATATTTTCTTCGTCATGCAGGATTCTACCGTAGATTTATTAAAGATTTTTGAAAGATAGCGCGACCATTATGCAATTTGCTTCAAAAAGATCAAATCTTCAAGTTTAATTCGGAGTGCAAAGAGTCATTCAATATCTTGAAAGACAAACTTAAATCGACTCCGATTGTACAATCTCTGAATTGGGAATACCCCTTCGAGCTTATGTGTGACGCCTTAGATACAAGTGTTGGCACCGTTCTCGGAAAAAAGATCAAAAAAATAAAAAAGGATATTGAATAAGCTTTGATTGTTTGATTTCTAATTTTTCCTTTCTTTCATTTTTACTTCCCTTTGAATAATTCTTTGGAATGATTTTCTCTTTGTCTTGAATTTTTAAACCTGATTTTTTATCTTTATCCTACCCGAACCTTAGCCCTATTACAACCCTTTTTAAAGACATCTTGACTATTGCATCATGCCCATATTTAGTAGTGGAGATTGGATTTAGTTACAAGCCAATGGTGAGGCTTTTTCTAGTTAGTCTTGAACGTTTCTTTGAACTGAAACACTTTGAGCAAAATGAGTGAACCAATGTGAGGTACTAAGTCTTGCTTCTTTGAGATTAATAAATAATTGGAATGCTATGCTTTTCTTAAAATTGCTTTTATTTGTGTCTTTAGCTTGATTGCTCTTGACTTTTATCAATTTCTATGATTTTTATTTGCCTGGAGGTCTTGCGAGTTTTGTGAAATTGAGATGTTAACTTGAGCTTTTTGATGCATTGATTGACAAATGCTTAAGAACAAGCATTGAATAAGTGAGGGGAATTTGATGAGTGTTTAATTTTGTTATTATTTTATTGTTAATTACTCCTTGATTCATCGATTTATGTTGCTAAGTTAGGCGTTTTCTATTATTTTCTATGAAGGATATTGGATTCCAGAAACTGAGCTAAAAATAATGAAATTCTGCAATTTTTATTTTATGGAGTCAAGGTTGAACTAATGGGCATGACTTGGGGCATGACTCCACTGATGTAGCGACTAGACAACATCTTCTAGAAGGTCCAGTCAACATTTTCGTGAAGAAAAAAACACATCCACAAATTCACACTTAAATTTAGGAATTATCTTTATTTTTGAAATATTTTCAATCAATTAAGGGAATTATCTTTTGTAATTTTTTGGGAATTATCTTTTGCATTTATTAGGAATTATATTTAAGCATTTAAGGGTTTTTAGGAAGCTATAAGTACCCTTTTGGGTAAGCTTTAAGCACATCTTGAATTCTCTGAATTTCTTTGTTTTTGCTTTCTTTCTTTTATAAAGTTTACTTTTCAAGTCTTTATTTTATTTTTCTTTAAAATGCTAAGTATGATTTCTATCATACTTAGCTGATTTCTATCATAGCCAAAGGCTAAAGCGATGATTCAATTCCGATGGTGAAAATTGAAAAGCATTTAATACCCTTTGGGTTACATTCTCAGTTTTCTGGAAACAAGGATCGGTAATCAACTATCCTTTTATAAAAAGTGTATGTTGGATTGATAGTGTTTTCGATTAATAGTTGGGAGGAATGATTGGCTTATAACACATTTTTTATTTTTCTCTGGAGTCAAGGTTGGATCAATGGGCATGACTTAATGCATGACTCCACTGACATGGTGACTAGTCCGCATCTTCTAGAAGGTTCAATCAACATTTTCATGAAGACATAAGACTCATCCGCAAATTCAGACTTAAATTTAGGAAATTATCTTTATTTTTGGGATTCTATTCAAACAATTAAGGGAATTATCTTTTGTAATTTTTAAGGAATTATCTTTTGCATTTACTAGGAATTATCTTTAAGCATTTTTAGGAAGCTATAAACACCCCCTCAGGTAAGCTTTGAACACATCTCGAATTCTCTAAATTTCTTTGTTCTTGCTTTTTTTTTCTTTTATAAAGTTTTACGTTTCTTTTCAAGTATTTATTTTATTTTTCTTTAAAATGCTAAGTATGATTTTATCATACTTAGCTAAGTTTTTCATAGCCAAAGGCTGAAGCGATGACTTAATTATGATCTTGAGAATTGAAAAGCACCTAATATCCTTCAAGTTACATTCTTAGTTTTCTGGAAACAAGGATCGGTAATCGACCATCCTTTTATAATCAAAAACATATTTTCTTTTCCAAAAGTGCACGTTGTGTTGATAGTGTTTTTGATTAATAGTTGGGAGGAAGGATTGGCTTATAGCACATTCGACTTCCAGTGAACACACTTAGCGGCGGTCCGCTAAGGGAAACAAATATCGGATTCGACTCTCAGCGAGACACTATCCGAGTCGGGTTTTCCAAATCTTTTAAATCTAGTTGGCATTAATAGTGATTATCGCGATTAGTCCACATAAGGGCTAACGATCAAAGATTGTTTTGGATTATCGGTTCAATTGAGAGAAAAATAAAAAAATTAAAGAGGTTGGGCTCTATAGATTGTAATTGACATGAATTTGAAGCTAAAATCTATTTCGATAATCGACCAAATTTGAGGCAAAGCCAAAGCCTGAGGTTGATTTTTATTATTGAATTTTACTTTAAGTTTACTCTCTTTTAATTTTACTTTTTTATTTTTCAATCAAACAAAATCCCCCTCCTTTATTTTTCTTTGCAATTAAAGCCTAGCCTAAAAGAAAAAATCAATTCATTGGCAATTACGATATACCCTGCGGATCGACCCTTACTTATTTTTATTGAGATTAAGGAATAATTTATTTAACATCAAAACGACGCATTGTCATAACAGTTAATGTTATAAATTAGAGGTTAGTAATATTACTAAAGTTGGGACTAAATTGCCCTAAAATAGAAAAACAGTAAGCAATTCATATTAATTAAAAGGACAGAAACAAGTGATCAAATTTAAATAAATGTAAATCTGTAGGTTAAAATTGAAGAAAATAAAGAAACGAGGTCTAGTGATCAAACTGTGAAAATGAGTACAAAGTCGAGGGACTAAAGGGAGGTTTTCCCATTTTCTTCTTCACTTGAACTAAGGCTATATAGTTTTTTTGTTCAATTTCTAACTCGAAACCATAAAAAAAATAAAAAGACGAGCTTTCCGTCTCCTTCATTCTCCCACGTTCGGCCACCTCTCCTATTAAACGTCCAATGCCTCACTCGGTCGCCGTTTGACGATAAAGCTCCCCCTCCGACCAGCTTCAACGATGGCCCTAGAAGCCTAAACAAGACTCACACAAGCCTTGAACTCTTTCTTTCTCCTTTCATGCCTTGATCGAAAAACCTCCACAAGCTTTCACTGCCATCGACCATATGCAGTGGCAGGATGAGCCTAATCCCGACCTAAAAGGACCCCCGACTCTTTCTTTTCCTCTGTAGAGCCTAGAAATCTAAAGGAAACAACCCCCTATTTGGAGCGAGACCTCTCGACTGAAACCCAGAGTGCCCAAACGACCTCTCTAAACGGCCATGCACCCCAAACTGGCCAAGAGTCCCTGACTCTTCGACTCCCCTACGTCGGAGCTCCGATGAGAAACTCGACCCACTCGGGTAAACTCCTCGACCATCTTTTTGTTTCAAACAAAACCACACTCATACACAAACACACACACACAAATCTCTGTTGGAAAGTAAACAAAATGAGAGAAATACCTCTCGAAAATCATTGTGTATTGCTCTCAATTTATTTTCGATTCTTTCGGTTTTTAAGGTTGCCTAGTTTTTTATTTCGTTTGCTTGGGATTTAATCTGAAAAATGAAAAGAACCTCTGTATTGCTTCTCTGGGTAAAAAATAAAGGGAGTTGGGATGATGTTACGGTTTAGAGACCCTAAAAGCTCCATTAAGCCTGGACCGTTGGATCTCTGATCTGGATCCAACGGCTCCAAAACATGCGACGGCGGCTGAGGGTGTTGTAACAAACCCTAATTCTGCTTTCTTTCCAACGTGGCCATCAGCATTGGGCTTCTTCTCCAACCGGGCTTGAATGTCAATGCTGAGACAGTTTTCAATTGAGGTAATGTTGTATTTGGGCCTGTTTTGTATTGGGCTGCAATAAAATAAAAAAGTGTATTGGTATTTATATTACTATTTATTTTATTATATATACTTAACAGTTTAGTGTATATTAATAATAGTAAATAATAATAAGTCTAAATATTTAGTTAGCACTTACGTATACATATAAAACTAATCAAACTAATAAACCTACTAATTTATTTACTAAACATATATTAATATTAGAACTAGTTAAAACTAGTCAGAAAAATAAATTACAATAATTTTGAACATAAAGTGGAAATTCGAATTAAAGTTCGGACAAGAATAAGTGTTTATGCTTCTCCTCTCTACCCATTGGTGTGGAAACACGAATAGGGAAAAGACAAAAAAAAGACATATTTGAAGAGAAACTATCTTAGGCGGGATGAAATTTGTTTTAAAGAAAAAAATCTTAAGTGAGATGAAATTTGTTCTTAAGAAAAACGATCTTCGATGAGATAAGATTTGTTTTTAATAATAAACACTCTCAAGTGAGATAAAATCTTGAGTAAAATGATTTTGAAGTTTGAGTTTTTAGGGAAACTATCTTGAGCAAGATGATGTTGATCCAACTCTTTATGTGATGGAATCGAGCATAGAAAGGTGATGTTGATCCAACTCCTTATGTGATGGACGAGTTAAGGTTGAACAAGTTCTTCTCATTTGGAACTTCTTCAGCCTCATCAGTCGAGTTCTTCTCATTATGAACTCTTCCATTGAAAATGTTGATCCACTTCCTTTTGTAATGGATGAACCAAGGTTGAGCAAGTTCTTCTCATTATGAAATTCTTCTCTATCATCAGACGAGTTCTTCTCATTATGAACTCTTCCTTTGGAAATGTAGATCTGTCTTCTCTTTGAAGAATTTTAAGCATGTAAAAGATTTTCAAATGTCATTGATATGTATTTAAAGTATCAGAAGATAATGACTCGAAGGCCCTTAATACTTTGTTGAGATATATTTCTTTCAATGGTGAAAAGGTGGACATGATATTTGTTGAAATCATTTTCTTTTGCATGAAATCATAGAATTAAATCTTTGTTGATTTTTTGAATTCCTGTCAAACATTCAAAACTTGATAAAAAAATGAATGTGAATGCTTTTATTTTTGTAAAGGACTAAATATGCATGCATGATGTCATTTTAGCATTACGACCTCCATTGTCTTGTAAATCGTTGCTTTATTCTCTTTTTTGAGTCTTTATCTTTGTTGAGTTTTCATCTTGTGAAAAATTGATCTTCTAGCCCCAAACAATATTGCCCTTTAGCATTCAATTCCTTTGCCTCAATTTCTGGTTCTGAGCTTCTAAGTCTGAGAGACCTTTCCAAGATATCATTCCAGGGAAATTATCTTGTTTGATTTTTTTTTTTCGTTTGAAAGGTTTGTTGAAGAAACAAATTAATGCCCCCTTTTTAGGCTCACAGTTGAAGCAAATCACAAAACATTAGTTCATTGAATATTAAAATAATCAGTTTCTTTTAAAATTTCAAAGTTATAACTCTTTGACAAGTGTCAAGATTGATGGGTTGGTTTCAGATTAGCTTCATAAAATTTCTAAAGAGTCATTCATTGAGTTCTCCCTATTTTCTATGTCTGTGTAAACATTTGACGTCCTCCTCTTTGTTGTCTTAAGATTCTAATTGGATGTGAACAAAATGATACAACTAGTATAATTAATTGCTAGACATTTTAGAACATTTCTATTTCACTTCTTTGAAATCTTCCATTTTTTTGAGCTTCACAGACTCCTTCAGTAGAGGCAGTGTAGAAATATAAGTATAAAAATAAAATTTCTGAGTACTTGTGTGAAGTTGACTAAACAAGTGTTTCTCAACTCACTTAGTCAATCTTCACCGAAACTCCTTATTAATTCAAACAATAGGCATGATTACTTTTATTCCTTGAACTTTATAAAATTTAATCATTTTCCCCTATTCAGGCATCACTAAAAGATTCACCGTATCACAAAGTCTTCGACTTGACAACCATAGTGGAGTAAACACTAAATTGATAGTTATTTGATCAATGCCACGATTTGAATTGAATATATTCATAAAGTCATAGCTTTTGAGTTACCTCTATAACCAATTGTTTTAGCATAATAGCTCATTTTTATTACACTCACCATATGAAGATACTTCATTAATTTTCTAGGTAAACAGATTCGATATCTTAAGCTCATTGAGAAGAATTAAGAGCATATTATAGTTAGGGTGTCATTAATTATCAGAAAGTTTCATCTTTAGATTTCAATCCCCAAGTAAATAACCTAAACTAAATTCATCTACTCTACCATTCCATTTGAGAAGAATATGATCATCACTAAACGTCCTCAATAGAAGCATAATCTAATCAGCTTTGCAATATCATACACAATAGATGCCCTATTTTGTTTTCTCTTGTACTTACCTAAATGCCAAGCCCTTTGATTGTCTCTTGCGAGAGGAAAAGACTATCTTGATCCCTGTAAGAGAAGGGTATGATACTCGAGTGTATCTTCTAGAGTAGGATCAAGGGTCCTTGTTTTATGAGGGTTCAATCTTGTCACTTTCTAAAGATTTATAACCTTAATTATTTAAAGAGCTTTTAATTAAGTTGATATATAGATAATTACAAGATTGAAATTTGTTCATTGTTCATAACCTCAAAAGGTAACATTTTATTTAATATGTTCGAATATCAAACGGCTTACAAACTTTTAAAAGGGAAAGAAAGAATGAAAAACAAGTTCAAACAAGATCACACACTTGTGAATGCAACAAAGATTCTTGATGGATGCAATGGCTTCTTCTTAATTTATATCAGCATTCCTTATTACTCACCCAAGCTCCATTCCCCTAAATTAATCAAATTTTGTGCCTTACACTTCAATGCCCATAATTCTCAGTAGGGTGCCCTGAGCTTTCTATGTGGTAGCTACATATTGTATTAACTTTATAGTCTTCAGAAAATAGGGGTTCTTTTATCTTGGAATGCACTAGAGTTACCAAGTTCTTCTCAACCAATGTTGGGAGCAATTATTTGTATGTCATCAAGATCAGACTTATATGAGTCTTTTCTCGGATCACCCAATGAGGTTTAGTTCAATTATTAGTTGAATAAGATCTCATCATATTGGCCTCAGCTCTATTCTCGTCCTCAGCACTGCTAGTGCCCCTCATCTTACCATTCTTGATATCTCTTTCAATTATTTCTCTACATATGATGATGTCAGAGAAACTCTTAGTTGCTTCCCCTATGATGTGATTAATATAGGGAGATTTGATGTATTGATGAACAAAATGGTAAACTCCCTTTCAGTCATTGGGGGATGCAATTGGGATGAGACACCCTCCATCGTTTGTGTACTTTCAAAATCTCCCGTTATACTTTATCTCTATATTTTGCAGTGTTGTTCTATAAGGGGCCATATAAGTCATGTGATTACATTAGCCTAAGAAGACCTGAGCTAAAACCTTCCAAGAACAGATTTTAGTAGTTATACCCCTTGGAAGAGGGTCCAGTCAGTCTTTCTTAAAAACAGTGAATCAAAAGATTTTCATTCTCCACATAGCTCACCATTCTCCTACAAAACATGCTGATATGGGATAAAGGAAAGATGGTCCCATTATACTTCTCAAAGTTAGTAACCTTGAACTTTGGCAGAAAGATCAGATCGGGGACCCAACTTAGCTCTTTGGGATCAAACACATAGAAAGACTCAACCATCTCCCTAGATTTTATCTTTTCTTCTAAATTTTTCAATTGTTAGGAGATGTCATCCTTGGCACTTTCTTTCTCAGACATTTAGTTCATATCTAGGACCTCATTGTCAACATAAAAACACTAAGTTTTACTCCAAAAGCAATATGGTAGTTAATATGAAGGGAAGTTCCAGCCAGATGTTGAGGTGGGTTCTTAGCAGCAAAGAAAGCTTGAGGTCTTGATTCCTAATACACCAGGGCATACACTAAAATATAAATAGGTGTAAAATCTAGAATGTGTATAGGGTCTTCAACAAGACTCTTTATAGCAGTCACGTACCTCCTGAACATCTCTTTCACCTTATTCAGTAAATTGATCTGAGAACTAGCAATGTCAGCCTCGATTTTGGCCAACCTATATTTTATCTCTCCTCGTAGTTCTTTATGCTCTTTCTCAACTTTAACTAGTCTTTCATCTATTTCCTTAGTCATCTTTCTGGTATTGTACGAATGCGAAGTGTTCTTTCTAGTAGTTGGGGTCAGTATAACTACGATTTCAAATCTTTTCTGATTATTAAGGGTTTTATTAAATGAATGGATGTCTTGATGTATGATTTTAGAATGTGTAAAAGCATAAACAATACAAATGAAAAGCAAAATGCATATATGCAAAAGATATTAATCCCAAAATAATTGTTCCTAAAATAATTCTTGAAGAACTTATAGTGTCTTTGTACAGTGGGAAAGCAAAAACCAAAGATTATGGATAAAATTTAGCTCTATCTCTTAGCTGTTCAAATTTTGTGAGTGGCTAGATAATGCATCATCTTTCGTAAGATTCTGGAACTTCAAAAATATTTAGAGCTTCTACTTCCTTACCCATAGCAAAGATTTATTGAGCCGATTCACGAACATTAGCTACTACCCTCAGCTTTAAATCTTCTTCTGTCCAAGTCATCTCTATAGTAGGTAGACTATCTCCTAGTTCTTGTTGATTTGTTTTGTCCACAGAGGAATCTTTGAAATTCTATCTAACCCATCCAAAGGTGTTTTCATTTCAATAACCTTATAACATGACTAGCAATTTCAGAGATCAATACCTTTGATGACATGTCATGTTAATGCAAAAATAAAAAAACAACAATGCGCGCGATAAGAAAAAGGAAATCAAGTTAGTAAAAACAATTATTGAAGGAATATGAGTTAGTAACAATAAAAAACAGTCGAATACAACTTATAGATGAGGTTGCAAATAAAACACGAAAAGGAAATTAAAGCCCTAACGCATATGCTCTAGTTCTCTTAGGGCATCCATATGGCTATAGAGTGGTAGACTTACTAAATTCACTATATAGAGTTCAGTTCTAAAAAAAAGGTTCCCAATTTATCCTTACAACCTGCTAAGGTAAATAAAGACTGTTAGGATTGACAAAGCTCGATTGAGCAATCGAAAAATGTACCAAGAGGGGTGAATTGGCAAATATTGTTTAGGGAGCAAGGAGAAAGAAAAGATAGACAATTTTGCAAAAGCATTTATAGTGGTTTAACTTCTCAACTAAGTCTACATCCACTACCTTAGCTCCTCACTAAACAATATTTGCTGTTGGCATGGAAGCAGTTGCTGCTGGGAGAATCATTCTAGCGAGGGGACCATTGCACTAGAATGCATATGTCTTGTTCTAGAAGGCTCTGGAGGGTTTTTGGCGGTTGAGGGATGATGATAGGGTTTAGAAACCCTAAATGCTCCATTAAACCTGGACTGGAAAACACACGGTTGTGGCTGAGAGGGTGTTATAACAAACCCTAATTGCTCTTTGGTTCCCATGTATAGGCGATCAGCGTTGGGCTTCTTCTCCAACCGAGCTTCAGTGTCAAGGTTGAACCAGTTTTCAATTCAGCTAATGTTTTATTTGAGCCTATTTTGTATTAGGATGCAATAAAATTAAAAAGTGTATTAGTATTTATATTACTATTTATTTTATTATATATTCTTAATCGTTTAGTGTATAACAATAATTGTAAATAATAATAATAAGTCTATATATTTAGTTAGCACTTACGTATAGATAAAAAACTAATCAAACTAATAAACACCTAATTTATTTACTAAACATATATTAATATTAGAACTAGTTAAAATTAATCCAAGCAAAAACAAATTAAAATAATTTTGAACATAAATTGGAAATTCGAATTAAAGTTCAAAATAAATTCAAATAATTTTTTAACATAAATTGGGAATTCGAATTAAAGTTTGGGAAAAAAATGGGGTTCTACATGGGAATGTCTAAGGAAAGGCAGATTAATATATGACTAAGAAACGACGTGATCGAAAATTTAATAAGATACTTAACAAAGTCGGTTAAGCGCTACCAGAAATGTTGAGTGATAATAATGTTGTATGTGGAAAACATGAAGAAATAGTAAAAAATTTGGCAACCGACAAACTTTTCTTATCGGTAGGTTTCGATACCGTGCACAGAAGTATCAATATATATAGTAATATATAAGAAGGTGAAGAGAACCAGTTAAAAGTAAACATATATCGATACCTTTATAAGTTTATGTATAAAAGTATATGTACTTCAGTAATTTAAAAAAATTGCAATAAAAGCGCTTATAAAGTATCGATACCTTCAGGTTGAAATTTGACAAATTCGGTTTCAATTTGACAAAACAGGTAATGAATTTGACAAAAACGATTGGAAATTAACAAACCAGTTGAAATTTAACAAAATGAGTAAAGAGCTATTAGAATTGTTGAAATTTGTATCGATACAGTTATAAGTATATGTACCAAAATATCGGTACTGCATGAATTTAAAAGAATTGCAATAATAGTGGTTATAAAGTTTCGATACCTTACACACATGTGTCGATACGTGACAATATAACAGGTTGAAATTTGACAAAACCGGTTTCAATTTGAAAAAAACTGTAAAGAGCTACCGAAATTGTTGAAATTTGTATCGATATGTTTTATAAGTATATGTACCAAAGTGTCCGTACTTTAGGAATTTAAAAGAATTGCAATAATAGTGGCTATAAAATATCAATACCTTAGAAACATGTATCGATACATGACAATACAACAAGTTTAAATTTTAGAAAATAGGTTTCAATTTGACGAAACCGGTAAGGAGCTACCGGAATGGTTGAAATTTGTAATGATACTTTTATAAGTATATGTACCAAAGTATCAGTACTTTAGGAATTTCAAAGAATTTCAATATAGTGCTTATAAAGTATCGATACCTTAGACACGTGTATTGATACATGACAATATAACAGGTTCCAAATTTGACAAAACCGGTAAAACGCTACCGAAATTGTTGAAAGTATCGATACATTTATAAGTATATGCACCATAGTATCGATACTTTAAGAATTTAAAAGAAATAAAAAACAAAACATCTCGAAAGTATCGATACCTTACAAAAAATTATCGATACATGGGGAATGGTATCGATTAAATATAAATAACATAACCAGTTAAAATATCAAAGGAATTGCTAACAGAGTATTTAAAGGGCCATTATGTTCTACGAAATAGATAGAAGATGATCGTAGTTTTTGAAATTGAAGCGTATTAGTTGCTGTGAAATATAAGTAATGTGTTTTTGAAAACGTAGTTGTTTGTTGCTGCAATCGGATTGAAAGGTATGTTGTTGAAACCCTAGTTTTTTAGTATTATAATATTCAAAAATAGGGGTTAGGTTTTAGGGTTTACAAATTTTGAAGTAAAGAAGGATTTGAGACCGATTATAGGTAGAAACTGATATTCTAGGTAGAAAATAAATATCGATACATTTATATAACCTTATAGGTAGAAATTGATATTGTAGGTTGTACAAAGGTACCGATACTTGTATTAGATACTATTCTCATTCCTTGAACGCAAGCAATTACTATATCATTAGTTATGGATACTTATATATTGAATAAACTTGATGAAATTGTATTTGATTTGATTTAATTTAATGCTTGAATGTTCATAAACTGATAAATGAAGGAAAAATGAAGTCAATGGATCTCACAATTTTTCTTCACGAAGATGACATTGAAATGGAGCCTGAGAGTATCAACAATGAAGAAAATCGAAAGCAACCACTGGGTGGATATATGTACTTCTAGTAAGTATCAATGTATTTGTGTAATTGTTGTTGAAATGGTAATTGGATTAAAGTATTTAAGAACTTGAAATTGATTACAAATTTTCAAATCTTGACAGTATGACTGAATACCAAAGGATTAAGAAAGTTGGTATTTACAACACCAATTCGGTATGCAAACTGAATTTAGAATGATTATTAATTAGCATTAATTTATTGATTAAGAAACATTTATGCTTAATTTCAGGTGAAACATGAGGTGTTCGAGAAATGGAAGTCGATGAGTGATGTTGAGAAGGAACTATATGTGACATTGTCCAAAGATGATAGAGAACAATATAAAGCTTGGAGTAAAGCACATGAAAAGAAGATATTCATTAAACTTGTAAACATTATGATAAACGGTATATAAAAACACTAATATTATATAATTTTAGCACATGTAGGAAGTGTCGATAAGGTGTAGCATCAAAACAGTGAACGACATAATTGAACACATGAAAGAGAATAACAAAGTACATGTACTGGAAGAAATGGGTTTGGATCTTTGATAAGAGTGAGGGATCAACCAATTCAGAGGGAATTGTGTCGATCGTTGATGGAGGAATTTGATGTAAAAAATTGTGGAGTTCAATATGGTGAATATTCATTTCCTCTAGGGGTCCTGTGTGTTGTAGTCGTATTGGGTCTACAAGATAAAGGCAATATCATTGAAGAAGTAATTAAGACAAAGAACTAGAAAACACTTGCTAACAAATATGATTTAAGCCCAAGGTGACATATGTTGGACTTGATAAGGAAATTAAAAGTGGTCATTATGACGGGGATAACTTGAAGGCCCGGGTACTATTGTATCTTGTCAGAATATTTCTTTCTCCAACGGGTGATACATCCCCGAGCAAGGATAATATGAAGTTGATTTGTGACGAAGGGTTGAAAGTGAATTCAATTGGGCTGAATTTGTCCATGAGAAATTGATTGATTCAATCATTAGCTTTCAGAAAGGCTGAAGCCACACATACCTCAAAGGGTGCATAGTAATCTTAGAGGTAAATGAGTTGAAGGATGTGTTGGGTTAGAAAACTTTTAAGTATAATTATTATAGAAAATGATAAATTTCATTATAAATGCAGGTTGTATTGTTTTCTTTGTGGTCTAATTGTGCAAGTGTGTTGGCATTCAAAAAAACCGGAGTGGCACGTATCCGTGCATGGGGAAAGGAAGAAGTAGTTTGAGTGATCCCAAAATCGAAGTTGGAAATACTGAGAAAGAAAGAAAGGGTAATAAAAGTAATTAATAATATTAAGGATTTAAAAAACTGTATTAATATTGTAATTTATTCTTGAATGTTATTGGCAAAGAGGAAGATGAGGAAGAAGATCAAGAGAAGGAAGAAGAGAAGGAGGAAGAGAAGGTAGTAGGGAGGATTATGGTGAGGGGGTGTAAGTAAATTTGACATTTTGATGTCTGAGTTGGCAGAGCTAAAAAAAGTCATTTCTAATTGTTTGCAAAGACAGTCCAGAATGAAAGAGGTGATTGAGAGCCTTAAGGGGGACGTGGGGGAAAATTGATTGAGTGGTGAAAGAAGTGGTGCAATTGAGGGGTGAATTGAAGGTGGTGATGGAAGAGGTTGAAAACAATCGATGACGGGGAAAATATCAAGGCTGAATTAAAAGATATGAAGGGTTATGAGGAGAAAAAAATGATGAATTAGAAAAATATGAAGAAAAGTTGGATGCAGTGAGGAGGAAGGAGTTTAATGTTATGGGGACACTGGAGAATTTTATCGATGCTGACCTGGATTCAAAATGTCTTGCACCTATGAAGAAGAAGCAGAAGGTAAGATGAATAAAAGAAAATTAAATTTTATGTTGGTTATTGTGTTGTGACTAATATTTGTAATCAAAATTGTAGGTTGAAAAGTCAAAATACCAAAAGAAATTGGTATATTTGAAAGTGGAATGTGTGAATATATATGGAATAGTGGGTTACGATTAAGGTAAGTAATATATATTGCTTTGTGAGTGATATTTAAATATTTATTAGAAAACATTAATCCAAATTTATTATACAACTAAGTTGTAATCGAATTGGGAAACCAATTCGCCACAGTAGCGGACGTTACAACGTTAAAACCTATGGCATGGGTTAGTGGTGTGGTAAGTAGAAAGTATAAATTGTTAAAACCTAGTGAATATGTTGTACTTGTATAATTAATTTTGTTAGGTTTTTGATTTGGTTGGCTGGGAAGTGGAAGATTGCCTACATTCTATACAATTTGCGGTGAGTTAAATTAATAAATGTTGAAAAGTAGTGGTATGGATAGTCGACTAATAATGATTGTCAAGGAAATGCAATCAATGGTGTTATAACATATGCCAAGTGTTGATGATGTTGCGTATTCTTAGGAGCGTATATTGAAAGACTATTCGAAATTAATCAATTGTGACATGATAATATACCATATAATTTGCAAATGGTGTTTTGTATTTAAATATTTTATAAAGAAATATTGCATTTTGTTAAATTATGTGTGACATTTATTGTAGATCTTTATTACAATAAACAATAATCAAATCCATTGGTATCTGTTGGTGTTGGATATGGTTACAACCGTTTATGATAGTCTATTTACATCGCTAAGGGCCAAAAAGAGAGTGCAAGATGTGAGAAAATTGGTTTGTATGAAAGAAAATAATCATTTATAATGCATAATTTGTTTGTAATATAACTTGATATTTTTTCACGTAGATGAAAAAATGAGATAAGTATAATAAGGAAGATATATTTGTAAATGCATGTGGGCAGTTGAAGGTCCCATTGAAAGGTTTAAACTTTTTGGAGCATAAAACGAATGTGCAATTGAATGTGTATGAAATTTGAGTATGTAAAAAATAAAATATTTATAAGGGTTTCATATTTGACATTTGTGGCATTCAATTTTTTTAACGGACATGATTATGACATTTATGTGATAATGTAAAAGGAATGGATCGTTGCGAGAGGGTCAACGGATGAAGTGGTAAGTGGTTTGAAAAAGTACTTAGCAGTTAAAATGTTAAAACTCGTAAATTGAATGATGTGGTTAACATATTGACAATTTGAATATAGTTTGTTGGAGAGTAGGATCGTATGAGAATATTAAATGATCTCATAAGCCACGATCGAAATAAAAAGATAGATTTGTTGACAAGTGCTTCCATGAGACACATGGAAAAATAGATGTTATGATGTAAGCCTAATTTTGTATGTATTTATTTAGCAAAGTTAGTTTGTAAATTTTGTATGTGAATGAAATTATGTATGTGATTACCAAAGTTACAACAAATTTTGTATGTGAATGAAATTATGTATGTGATTACCAAAGTTAGCAAATATTGTTGTATATGTTTATTATACGTACCATGTGTTATGATATTTACGATATATGTAGATCGATACTTGCAGTATTCCAAAGGTCTTCCTTGTCCTGAGACGTAATAGAGAGATTGAAATTATAAATAAACATTAAAAATTTAAGACATCATAGTAAAATAGACATAGTAACTCACATCATTGTCATCATTTGCGAGACCATACGACCATTCTATTACGTCTTCAAAAAAATCTGTTGACATAGGTTGTGTGCTTGTTTCCAAAACTAAGATTTACTTGAGGACATGTTACTTTGTTATGTCCCTCATCATTATAGAACCCACATCGGCTAATTTTCTTATCGACCTTATTATTTGTACTTCTTTTTGTTTTTTTTATTTTCGTTTAGGGTCGCGAATGTTGTTTACGACATTGCTTCGGTAGACTAAATCTTTCAAACCAAATGAGTGTTCAAATTCAGTCGTTAGTCTTTTTATCTCATCTCTTACGGTTATGAAAGACACATTTGTCTTTGATGCAATGTAGAATGAACAACTTGAAGTTGCACTTAGAGAAGGGAACCGTTCCATTTGCATAACTTATGGGGGTACATTGAAGTTAACAAAACTTGGTGCAGAAGACTTCACATCCTTATTCCACCTACTTAGAATTAGAGATTAGGTAGAGATGTATAATCCAATTGCTTCAAAATGTGAAGTTGATGGTGACATGGAATTCAAGTATTGATACTTCTTATGACGTTATGGATACTTTTATCCAGTATGCTTATCAAACAATTTGCACACCAAATGTATCGATATACATTATTAAAGTATCGATATTAAGAAGTATTGATACTTCTTATGACGTTATGGATACTTCTTATGACGTTATGGATACTTCTTATGTCGATATGGATACTTTTATTCTAGTATGATTCTCAAACAATTTGCACGTAAAATGTATCGATACACATATATAAAGTATCAATACTTGGAATTTCAAAACCTATTCCTTTAAAGTAATTAGGTAAATTAACACTGTAAATGGTAAAAGACTACCAGTATAATGATAATAGACGTAAATACCAAGTATCAATACTCTTTATATGGGCATGGATACTTTTATTCTAGTATGCTTCTCAAACAATTTGCACGCAAAATGTATCAATACATGTATAAAGTATCGATGCTTGGAATTTTGAAACCTATTACTTTAAAGTAATAGGTAAATTAACAATGTAAAATGTAAAAGTATACAGGTATAATGATAATAGGCCTAAATACCAAGGATCGATACTTTTATTCTAGTATGCTTCTCAAACAATTTGCACGCAAAATGTATCGATACACATATATAAAATATCTATACTTGAAATTTCAAAACCTATTACTTTAAAGTAATAGGTAACTTGACAATGTAAACGGTAAAAGTCTACTGGTATAATGATAATTGGTGTAAATACCAAGTATCGATGCTTTTATATAGGTATGGATATTTTTATTCTAATATGATTCTCAAACAATTTGCACCGTAAAAATTATCGATACACATATATAAAATATCGATACATGGAATTTCGAAACCTATTACTTTAAAGTAATGGGTAAATTAACAATGTAAACGATAAAAGTCTACCAGTATATTGATAATAGGAATAAATACTAAGTATCGATACTTTTATATAGGTATCGATACTTTCGATCTAAACAACAGTGATACTTTCAACACAAGTATCGATATTAAACCAATTAATCGGTTAGGCTGTAAATATTTTACCAGTTACATTATTATGAACCTATAAACAAACCGGTATCAATGTTCAAGTATTAGGTTGCAATTTGTTTTTATTAGGTAAGCGTTTTTTTGTCTTAGTTATTTAAAAAGAATCGATCCTCAAGTAGTCTCCATACTTGTATCGATACGTCGCTCCCCCAAAAGGCAAATATCTCTTCCACTCCGACGAATACCACCATTCACGAAAATTGCACCATTCAAGCTTCTTTAAATATCCCTTTGACTGGAGACATTTCTTGCAACTATTACGATAAGATTTGTAGGTAAATTTAAATAGATTTTTCCATAAATTAGGGTTTTAGTGATTTAATGATTCAAAAGTTTTGTTCTTAATGTGCTTGTGTTTCATGTAATAGCCTCTATATGCACTCCTAAAAATGGCACCAAAACATCGGAGATACATATATTCTCAACCAAAACCTTCTTCTCAACCAAGGTCATCTTCTTAACTAAGGGGTTCTTCTCAAGTAAGGTTTTCTGATCAAATTAGGTCGTTTGATACAAACAACTTTATAACCGATGAAGAGAAAGAAAAATTTTATTGACATTTCAAAGAAAGAAAGATTCATCCCGAATGTGTTATTGACATGGATTTCATGTTCAATGAAAAATATATATTTGATTTTAAACAAATATTTACATATTGGGGTTGGCTTGAATTTCTTGGTGTAAAACCAAAATATTTCCCAAACCTTGTTCGAGTGTTCTACAATAATGTTTCATTCCACCGTGAGCCTAATAGGAACAACATCATTGGAATTAATACTAGTGTAATGAGGAAATATATATATATATATATATATATATATCTCCAGAATCTATTGTTGCGGGTATAAGTGTTGAGAATAAAAGGGATTTTGATGAAACTAATTTAGATCCTACAATTAAACGTGTGGATAGAAATAGCCCCATTCACCAAGATGTGGAGGCAATATTGTTTCAGAAAATTATCACTTGGTTTATTCGGCCTTCCGGTGGAAATTTTTCCATAATTCGAGATATCAATTATTGGTGGTTAGCAAAATATCTCAAAAACCGCTCCAAACATTGCACAACTAATATTTGGTATCCTTGTTAATTTAGTCAAAAAGGGTAAATCCATTACAACTTCACTACCATATGGATGTGTCATTACCTATTTGTTGAAGAAGAATGAAGTGGATTTTTCACTTGACTACCCTGTTTGCTTATCCCATAAGATTGACATGTTATCCATAACTAAAGTCGGATACGAATTTATTGAAAATGTTGGTTAGACAAAAAAAGATGGTATTGGAGAAGAATAAGAGAAAGAGAAATTGGACTCCATTGACAATGACGACCAGCAACTGATGGAAGACGCTTAGATGGAAGAGGCTAGGGTTGAAGAGGATATTACAATGAAATCAGTGATGGAGTACATGGTTAATTTCTGGGAGCATTTTTATTCTCGTGTAGGGAACATTAATGACCAAATCGGGGAAATGCGAGCTGATATTTCATCATTGCGTGAAGAAGTCTCCAACTTGCTTTACGAATTCCTTCAACAACATCATGAAAATTAGGTATTTCATTCTTTATGTTCTAAATATTTAAGTGTTTTAAAATGTATGGTGTCTGCAACACTACCGACAACAAAACTTGTCATTGTTTATGTCAATGGAGTTTTGTGCTACTTTTCAAAAAATACCAGAGGTTTTAAAATTGTTTCATTTCTATACATTATTTTAACATATAAACATACTATTTTAATATAATTTTGTTCATGTTGTACATGTTATACTGAGACGAGGTGTATACGAATTTCTTCATTTTTGTTTAGAAAACTTTGTTATTGCCATTTGATCTTCAAAGTTGAGATAAGAATAGTTAAGATATTGAATTACTATAGATAAATAGATAATTTATAATTGGAAGTTTCTCATGGTAATTGTTAACAATTTTAGGAATAACATTGATCGTGCACTTGACAAACTACCTTTATTGTCTGACCAATTTATATTCATTTGGGTAAGATACATGTTTTTTGCATTGCTTACTTTTATTTTTTTATGATTCCTACAAATTTATGTTTTACTATTTTTATAAACAGGATAAGGAAAGGGCAAAAAAAAAATGAAGTAACCTACTGTCAAGATTTGCAAGATGTTTGGAATGTGTATTCTGAATACAACTCGAGAAATACAGTGTTGGTGGATGATTCAACAGAAAAAATGATTTATATTACATTATTGAATATGTTTGGTTTTCTAATTTCAATTATTTATATAGGTCCTCAGAAAAAGGTGAAAACATCCGCGAGTATTTAGAAAATTTGGTGAAGGCGCCTAATATTCTGGACTTTATCAGAAATAACTCTTTTTCTTCAGTTTAATTTCTTCGTAGGTGGACAATTAGAACATGCTTAATTTATTTATTGATGACATAATTGTTATGTGTAACATTGTTTTGTATGTTTGGTTTAGTTATATTGTGTGTACATTTTTTATCCATACACATAATGCATTATTTTCAATTTTAATGTACTCAAACATATCAAACAATAAATGTATATCAAACATTTTAATATTCCTATCCACAATACAACATGTGACTTACACAGTAAAGATTCCAATTTGATGGGGCGCTGTAAAGAATCCATTATAAGATGTGACTTTCTTGACTTTTCTTTCATTTGCGTTTACATTGTTAATTTACATATTACTTTAAAGTAATATGTTTCAAAATTATAAGTATCGATACTTTCTATATGAGCATCGATACATTTTGCGTGCATATTGTTTGAGAACCAGAGTGGAATAAAAATATCCATAACTATATAAAAGTATCGATACTTGGTATTTGCGCCTATTATCAATATACCAGATTGCATCAATTTATCCAACTGATGAAGATAGGATAACCATAAACCAAAACCGTCTAAGAGAAACATACCTGAAGGAGACTGATTATTTGCTTGCGTAAATACCAAGTATCGATGCTTTTATATAGGCATGAATACTTTTATTCCAATATGCTTCTCAAACAATTTGCACGCAAAATGTATCGATACACATATATAAAGTATCGATATTTATAATTTGGAAGCCTATTACTTTAAAGTAATATGTAAATTAACAATGTACAGGGTAAACATTTCTACCAGTATAATGAAAATAGGCGTAAATGTCCAAGTATCGATTCTTATATACAAAGTATCGATACTTATAATTTTGAAACATATTACTTTAAAGTAATAGGTAAATTAACAATGTACACGATAAACGTTTCTATCGGTATAATGAAAATAGGCGTAAATGCCCTAGTATAGATACTCATGTATAAAGTATGATACTTATAATTTCAAAACCTATTATTTTAAAGTAATAGGTAAATTAACAATGTACACGGTAAACGTTTCTACCGGTATAATGAAAATAGGCGTAAATGTACAAGCATCGATACTGTCATATAAGTATCGATACTTCTAATTTCGAAACCAATTACTTTAAAGTAATAGGTAAATTAACAATGTACATGGTAATATGTTGATAATATTGAAAACAAATTAAGTAATTAACCTATTTTGTTATAGTCAGATTTCTTAGAAACCATCAGCTTTAAACAAGAACTACCTATTACATTAAATAATAATTACTTGTTATGCTATTATGGTTGATAATGTTTCCAGTAATTAACTTATTTTGTTATCTCCGGATTTCTAAGGCTTCATCAACTTAAACTTTCGTAACATTTTAGGCGTTACCTAATATGTTGATAATATCGATAACAAATTAAGTAATTAACCTATTTTGTTATCGTCGGATTTATAAGGCCTCAGCAGCTTTAAAAAGGTGCTACCTATTACGTTAAATAAGCGCTACATGTTATGCTATTATGGTTGATAATGTTTCTAGTAATTAACCGGTTATGTTAAGGTCAAAATTTTTTTGGCACATTTTACAAACAACAATGATATTGCCGGTTATTACCATTATTATTACCAACACAAATAATATTTTCGGTAAAAACATATAACATTTACAGTAGCGCTTTTAACCAGCCACCTATTTAACCAGTCACGTCGTTTTTTAACCGTATTTTTAACCGGTCGCTTTTATTCTAGTATTTTAACCGCCGTTATTTAGGGTAGCATACTAATATGTAGAGTAATTATTGTATGACTATAGATGGTACGAGATAACTTTTTGATAATAAAGTGTTTATGAGCATAATAGAAACAATCGCAGATTAACATATGATTGATAGTACTTTTAAGTTGAGTGCAGATGAATATTTATAATTATGATATTCGAAAAAAAGGATGATATGTCATACGATACCCATATAGGATAGAATAAATATGTTGAGTCTTGATGACTAATTAGTGAAGACTTATATTATGCTCAATGCCTTTATACTTATATTTAATTTGTTTGATTATTCGTTAAAAAAATGATGTGTGGTTACGTTCATGAATTTCATAAAATATATTAGTGTAAATGTGTATCATTGAGTTGTGTTAGCTCAGCAATCGAATTATTTCAGTGCACGGGTTACATGTCACACCCCTAATTATTAATTATTATTTATAATTTCAATTAAGGACCAAATTACTAGATTCTAAAACTTTTGGGTTAGTTTGAAAATTTTCAAATAGTTTAAGGACCTTAAATTTACCTCTTCTTTAAAATTAAGATTCAAAAGTCTGTGAAATAAAAAAAAGTTGAGGCTAGCAAAAGTTGAACCTATAACTTTAGGTATGGCCACCGATAATCCTATCATTTAGGATAGGGTACTATTGAGTTATAAAATATTAAAACTATCTTTTATATCTGATTTGGATCATATCATGCAGCCAAAAACAATTCCCCCATTTGAAACAACTAATACCAAGAAAATCCCCCACCACCCCCTCGTCGTTGTAACTCCGACCAGCCCTCTCCGACTATTCGTGGCGTACACCGTCACCACCATCGCTTTCCCCGTTATCCTGTGACTAAAACCCATGCCTTCTCTCACCGTAGAACCTTGCTAGCAGCCGTGGAAAACATTGTGAAGTTTCATCAGTATCCCACAACCTTCCCTCGGTTTTTCGACGATTTTTCATTGAATAATCGTTCTCGAATGACACCTCCAGCATCATTAGCTTTAAAGCATCGTTACGTGTTGATCAATGGTCGTGGTATCGTCTTCATCATCGATGTTGAAGGAGATGGAGTTCAACAAGTTACGATCATCTTCAAAAGCATTCTCTCCTTTCACCATCGTAAAATAACGCTTACACGAGATTCTCGACCCATTGATTTATAATCCTGGAGATTTTGGTAGCTGTCTAATGATCAGAGCCACCGCAGTACTCCATGCGCATGGGCATCATCATTTGCCTGAGTTTTTTGGAAACCAATATCGAGCCGAGCCATCAAGCTTAGCCATCGAGCCAAGTCGATCCGAGCCGTTGACTATTATTGACCGCTATTGGCCAACTATTGACTTTTTATGAGAAACCTATTTTGACATTTTTTTTATATCTGTAGTTTGTTTTTGGTGTTGTTATGCCAATTTCAACCTTGGTAAATTGTCTTTCTAGCATTTTATCTTTCGATTCAATCGATTTTTATGTTTTAGTCTCGTTTCTAATGTAATTTGTTTTTCTATGTATCTTAAATATTATGAGACGTCGAATTTAAGTTCGAGAGCGTTCAAATAGAGTTTAAAGGGTGATCAATGTATCTCAGATATCGAGGTAATATGTTACTACATTTTTCATGTTTTATGGAACATGTTAGTATTGGTTAACACATGAATGAATATGATTGGTAATATGCATATAGTTAATTATTTCTAAACTCGAACTGAATGCGGTAAAAGTTAGTAAATTGAATAAGACTTGGATAACTCGCATAAGGGACTAGAATATTAATAAGAAATAATTCAAAGTTTAGTGATTAATCAGTAACACAATTAATCCCATAATTCTTAAATTTTGATATTTCTCATTAAAAGTTTTAATACTGAAAATACGGAGATAAAAATTATAAATTTACCATTGAGACGTGGAATTGACCTAAGAATTTGTTTTTGACGTGATAAAATTTCTGGTGCACCAGTAAATTTTTTTATATATTTAGAAAAGTGTTCAATACTCATAACCTCTAATTTTTTGGGGGAAACCCGATGAGTAAATTATTGGAAATAATGCATACGACTAAATAGAAAAATAAGTGAAATACCATCAAACTTTGAAATGACCAAAATAACCTCAAGTACTAAAATGACCTTAAAAACCCCCATGACCTATATTTAGGGAATGTTTGTGATAAGTTTTGTAAGTGACATTGAAGCTTTAAAGTTGTAATGCTCCAAAGGGTTTTGGAGTACAACCTAAGTTTACCGATCATCTTTGTTATTATTACAATAATAAAAAGGAATACCTTTTGAATACATGATTGTCTCCTCAAGTCACATTTAATGATGGGTTGTTAAGGTGATATATTCTAAGTATATAATGCAAACGATAGTAAGAAATGAATGTTCATGAAATGTTTATGTACAAATAATTGGTAAATATCGTGTTATTAAAGTCTGATTTGCTCGATGAGACTTAAAATCCATGATAAATCATTAGAAATATGGAATACTACAAATTATTATTTTATCCTTATTAGACCAAATTACCAAAGTTTCTCCCGATAGCAGATTACTAAAATACTCCTGATGGCCTAAATAATAGAATCACTCATGTTATATTCGAATCTTAATAATTCTAATGTAAATGTGCAACACCCTTAAATCGTAAACTTGTATTATTACGAGTTAAAGATGTCACATCAAATATTCAAAACATTTCTTAACCAAAAATGGGTAAAATTTTGTTTCCCTTAAAAATTTCCAAATTTTAACATTTACTATAAAATAGTTAATCAGAGAAAATCATAATATAATATTTTGACTTCTAATTCAAATTCAGTCTCAGGTAGTAACAGATAGTTCTTCTCTGTTTCATATAATAAATAAAACAATCTAAAATTGTCTGATTTAAATTCAAATTAATTAATATTTAAAACATAATTGATATTATAATAATATATATTCATACTATTAACCATATTTAATACTAACTATATTAATAATTTGCATACATTTCTTACTCTTATACATGCCAATTAGAAATTTTAGAACACAAAAGGATGTCATTACTATTACCTGTAAATATTCTTTGGTGATTGATGCCAAACGTAATTCCTTACTCTTGTTGCTTACATTTACCTACGGGTGAAAATCATCACACGCAAAGTATACACTTAGTGAGGCAATGAATAGAGATATTCAATGTAATGCAACACATATATGTAAATGAGTAATAATATTTAAGGCATTATGCAACACATAAATGTAAATGAGTAATAATATTTAAGGTATTATGACCACATTACAAAAATGAGTAACAATAATCAATGCATTATGATTACTTTATCTAATATTTCAATCATGCTATTAATACTAGCTTGATATGAACCATATATAAAATTTCTTACGAATATACTTGGCATTTATTCTATAAGCTCATAAGCTTATCATCTGTATATCAATTATTAACCAATAAATAATAACCCAATTTAAACCCTGAGGACCCTGGGTACTCGATTCAAATATGCACTGAAGCGCTTACACATAAGGTCGTGCCCACCATATGCTCCCAAGTGCTAACACATAAGGTTGTGACCACCATATGCTCTAGGTATCCTTTAGTTCTAAACTAATATGCAACTGCTACTAGACTCTATGACATGCCAACTATACCATGTCCCTCAATTACTTACTTGGACATATACTCTGTTTTTATTCCATCCATGGCAATGCATATCAATATAATTTAACATTGGGCAGTTCATACCCAAAATAACATTCACAATAAACATCATATATATTCATAATAAACTTCATATATTATAACCAGTGATCAATGTATTTTATATTCAACCTTTGACAATTTTAGAATATGTCAAATATATGATAAATGACATAAATATCATGTCAATATAATCAAGGTAGACTTATCGCAAGTCTCTCTAATGTGTATAATGTCATGCATGCATTGCACTCACCTTAACACTTTATATACAATTCAAAATGTAAGTCTCACTAATCTTTAACTTGATCCTTTGCTTTAGATTTGGTTCGCTTCTAAAATTTATCACAATTTCATATTCTAGCAGTTTGCATTATATTTAAAGAAATATATATATATATATATATATATATATATATATATATATATATATATATATATATATATTATGTTTATGCCTATGGAAACTATACTCAAATACAAGTCTAACCATATAAGGCACTTCTTCTAATTCAATTTGTACAATTTATAGTGAATTTTCAAAGTTGACTTACAAAAGTTGTTTTGAGCATAATATGCTGCCCTATTTTCTGACCTATCATTGATAAAAATTCATATATTTTTGTATATATTCAGTAGCTATTTATTTTAAACAAAACTAGACTGATATAAAAATCATCCTCTAATCATCTCCAGAGAATTTATGGTGATTTTCTAAACTTACTGTACAAATCATAAACTGAGGCAAATTTCACCAATTTACATTTTCATCTTATTCGCTAATTCTATTAGCTCACCAAATGCATAAATCAATTCACATAACATAAGGAGTCATTTCTTACCATAACAACTTCGTCACTAGCTCATCGCAAGAAAATGTTTATTCGATACATAAGTACAAATTAAATATACACTCACCTGGTGTCCTTAGCTTGCAACCTTCCTTAGAAATTCACATTTCATCCTTAAGCTTATCTTTAGCTTCAATATTGTTTAATCTTGATTTCAAGCACACAATCTAAATGAGCATCATTTACAAAAAACATATGCAAATTCAAATCACATGTTAGAATCTTACTAACATAGGCACACATTAGGAAATAAATTTCTAATAAATCTTCTGATGCTCATTCTATACAAATTCTATTTCATAGATTTTAACCTTAACAACTCTATTTGAGTATTCAAGTTCCTTTTTATCCAAACTTCACATAACATTTTCACTTAAGTTCCCAACTTTTCCATATTTTGGATTTGAACCTCAACTTTTACCAAATCCAATTTCACATTCTAACATCAATTTCAACACTCTAGCATTAATTTACATCATATTCCATCAACTATTGAACAATTTACACATTGATCCCATATTTTACATAATTACCAAATAGATCCCCTAACTTTTAAAAATTACAAAAGGGTTCCTATAACTTTCTAAGGCTTGTAGAATCATTCCTACATCTTTTTCAACATTTAAACAATTTTTCCATAATTTTTCTCAGTTTCAAAAGCTTATGCCGAATATATAGGGGGTAGGGTTTCATGATTTCCCTTGATTTCAATTTGATTCAAGCATGAAATCAACCCTTATTCAACATTTCCTAGTCTCTCCAATTAAACCCCTAACCAAATTTCATCAAAATATAAACTTCCCAAATTTAGGGTTTAGGCTGAATACACAAGAAATATCTTTATGTGGTTTTAATTGTCAATCAGGCTTGGAAATGATTATAGTACATCAAAAACCTCAAAATCCATCATCAATTCATGAAACCATAACATGTTCATAAACCCTAAAATCCATCATCAATTCATGAAACCATAACATGTTCATAAACCCTAAAATTTGGGATCTAAGTACTCAAGCAAGACTAGCATGCAATAATGATACCAATTGATAGAGCTCTTTGAATAGAATAATTTCCTATTTCACGCTTTAATCCAAACACCTAATGAAATCACTTGAAAAATGAAAAATTACCTTGTGAAGCTCATGTCCATGGATGATTTTGAAGAAGAATTATCATGAAAGTTCTAGTTAATTTCATATTTATTTGTCAGTTATTTAAGTTTAAATGAATTTAAAATTCATTGAAGGGGAAATGACAATTTTACCATTAATGAAACTTGATAATTACATACATACCCATACATATGTTAATTATCATCTTCCTAAAGTCAAAGATGAACAAATTATTTTACCCTTTACAACGTTACCCATGAACTTTTCTAAAATTTTCAATCTTACCATTTTCATCTAACGGTCCAAAATGAACATGGAAATTAATTCAAATCCAGTGCTCCGTATTATTTTCTATCATTTTAAAATGTGGAAATAATATTTTTAATATTTATTTACTATCCTTCAAAATTTGACTTACCGAATTTTTATTGGACTTTAACACTTTATAACTTTTTACACTAAATCCGTATCAGAAATCTGATTTCCATGAAAATTTCATTCGTGGAGGGTGAACTATTCATTTATGGGATAATTTTTGGGAAAATTACTATTTGACCCTTAAACTCACAAGTTTATACTTTGGCCATTAAACTTTTAAATTTTACATTTTGACTACTAACCAAAATTTAAGGGTGTTACAAAAGGTTCCTTAATATCTTCATATATATATATATATATATGAATCCTAAATGATCGTAAGGTACCTAGTTTCGAATGCCTGATTAGATTAGATTCGTTAGATATCAAACCTCTTTCAATATGGATCTTGTTTATAAAAGTAGTTTTGTACTATAAAATATTTTGTGTTACATTCCTGATAATTACTAAGTACCTCCCAAGAATAAATTAGACCCTCTAGTGTGTTCTATATGTTTTTGGGTATTTTCCCCGATTTAAAATTGTGATTATTTTCTCTAATTTAAAACTATGACCCTGTTATCTAAGATGAAAGTATGATCTATGATTTATGTTTCCTAATATAAAAATATATATGATGCATTCCTGATATTATTGATGACCGTCTGAAAATTGATTTTATTCGGGGTACTCTCTGGGATCCGTTATGAAGTCCTTGTAGATCCAGCTCCGATCAAGCTGATAATTGAGGATGTGAAATTAGGTAATCGTTCAGGCTTCAGGACATATCATTTCAGGTCAGGTCAAATCAGATATGGGTTATGTCAGGTCAATTTAATGGTTCGACTCGAATCAGGTCTAGTTCAGGTTAATTTAGTTTGGGTGTTTTCAAGTTGATTTGAAATCATATTCAGTTTGATTCAGGTCGAGTTAATTTTAATTTGAATCAATATCACTTCAAATCAAAACGGTTTCGGTCTGAATCAATTATATATTAGGTTCGAATGGACTTTAGGTTATATCTCGTTTAGATCAGGTCACTTTATTGACAGATAAAATTCAGGTCGGATCTTACCAAGTACGAATGTCCTTCAGATTGGGTCTTTTTTGGGAGAATTATTTTTCGCCTTTAAAGAATGTCGAATTTTAATTTGTAATTGTATATGACTTAGAGTAAATTACAAAGAATAGGAATAATTATAGGTCAATTTTGATAAAATATAATTTGAAGGACTAAATTAAACAAATATGAAATTAAAACTAAAATTTAAATAATTAAACATCATGTAGGGATCAAATTGAAAAAAAATTGTGAAATGTAAAGCTCAAATTAATATAAAATGAACTAAATTGCATCATTTTTAAAAGTTTGTGAACAAAAAATTATAGGATTTGGAGATTATGATATAATTTATAACGTTTGAAATGAATTTATGATTTGGTTTATATAGTTTTGAGTAAATTACAAAATACAAATAAGTATGGGCTAATTTGGATAAATAATATAATTGTAAGGACTAAATTAAACAAACTTGAAATTACAAAATAAAATTTAAATAAATTAAACAATATGCAAGGATCAAATTGAAATAATTGCAAAATATGAAGCTTAAATTAATATCAAATTGGACTAAATTGTATTCATTTTAAAAGTTGGTGAACAAAAGTTTAACACCTCAATCATTATTTTTATTCAAAAAATATTATAACAATATATTGATGCATGAGAAATGAGAATGTACGTATGAGATGTATGATGCATGTACTATATAAAACATACATGCATATGTGATGTATACATGTATGCATAATGCATGTATTACATGTGTGTATGATTGTATGTTTGTGTACATGTAGAACATGTACATATGTATATAATATATATTGATGCATGTATGTATGTATGCATATATGTACATGCATTAATATCATACATGTATGTATTACATGAATAAATTATACATACATATCATGTATTAAATTATAAATTCATACATACATACATACATACATACATTCTATGAATAAAAAAAATCAACATGTTGAAATTATTAGATTGAATTACGATAATTAAAAACATATAAATATCAATTTTGGTTAAAAGCTTAAATTTACTCATAAGCTTTGCTTAAATGTTAATGTATAATATAACATATAAAGTATAAACTTTGATTTAATATAATTATATACATAAAATTTCAGTAAAATTTAAAATGAAAACATTTCCTCTTCTCTATTCACTCATAGTTTTAAAGTTTTAGTGAATATTCAAAATGAAAACCTTCCCTCTTTCTCTTCCCTCCATGAATTTTAAATATTTAATGAAATTTTAAAATAAAAACCTTTGATCTCGTATTTATATGTGGGTTGTTTTCCATGAATGAAATCAGAAAATTGCTTTAACTATTATCTTACTTTCTTCCTATATCATTTCTGGAGTTGAGTTCCCACTCGAAGTGGAACAACGTTCTTGATATCGTCTATCATTTTGGTACTTTCGTTGAGAGAATGCCTCTGAAACACTATCAGTCCAAACCACAGTTAGAGGAGCAATTCGCTACTCTAAACGATCAGTTCCAAGCTTTTCCAACCCAAACAGAAGAGATGCAAAATCAAGTTGCTCTCATTTCACCCATGAAAAACACTCTAACCCAACTAGCTACTATGGTTGAAGGAATTCAACTTCAACTCACCCAAGCCATGAAACATAGTGAACAGGAAACAGGAAAATCTAAAAACTCCACAAACAAAGGTCCATACCAATACAACTCTCCCAAATCTACCCTCAACCTACAGTCCACAAACCCAATGTCCTCTGTTAAGCCCCCTAAACTGAGTCTTCCACCATTTGACGGATCCAACCCATTAGATTGGATTTTTCAAGCCGAACTATACTTCAACTATTACCAACTACCACCCGAAGATCAGTTGAGTACAATCTCATTCTACATGCAAGGTCAAGCCTTGAGTTGGTTTATGTGGATGTATAATAACCGGCAACTAACGACGTGGGACGCTTTTGTTCGAGCCTTGGAAATGCGCTTTGGACCATCGTCTTATGATAATCACAGGGCAGCCCTATTTAAGCTCCGTCAAACAGGTACAGTCATAGACTACTAAGCAAATTTTGAGATTCTCTGTAATCGTGTTACAAGACTACTAAATGAAGCTATTATAGACTGTTTCTTATCGGGCTTAAAACCAGAAATTTAGGAAGAATTAGCCATCCTCAAACCTAGCACAATATCCCTGGCTATTGGCCAAGCCAAACTAATAGAATCCAAACTTCGAGATCGTCGAGCCCGCTCTAATCCTAGGAGCAGATTTCCTTTTAACCCAAACACTCCACCTACACAAAATCAACCAAACAAAACCCCTGTACCTTTATTAACATCCCCACCAAGTAACAATATGCCTCGAGTTTGCCGTCTAACCAGAGTAGAGACAGCTGAAAAAAGGCTCAAGGGCCTGTGTTATAACTGTGAGGATAAATATGGACCAGTCCATATATGAAAGAGACCTCAGTTTCTGCTCCTAGTCGTAGACGAGGAAGAACAATCATATATTCAACATCCTGAGTTACCACAATCAGTGCCTCATAACCAAGCTCAATGTCATACTACAACAGATTCGGAGTTCTATCTCTCACTTGCCACCTATTTCGGACTTTCAAGTCCAAAAACACTAAGAGTGAGTGGAGAGATCCAAGGTCAGGTATACTCAATGTTAATTGATTCCGGAAGTACTCACAATATCATGCAGCCTCGTGTCATATCTTTTTTGGGACTTCCAATTGTTGTTGTCCCAAATTTTCAGGTAATTGTGTGAAATGGTGAGTTGATCAAGTGTCAAGGAAAATGTGCAAATGTGAAGGTGCAGATTCAAGGCTGTTGTTTCGAGATTTCTTTCTTGGTGTTGCCTATACAAGGGGCTGATTTGTTGCTGGGCGTAAAATGGCTAAGTTCATTAGTTCGCTTCGTCTCGGATTATTCAATCCCAAGCATGGAATTTACATACCCACAAAAACAAGTCAAATTAATCGGAGGCCAAAACCTATCTATAACCACTCATTCTCAACTAAATCGCATGTTGCACACAGGTTCCATCATGACGATGCACGCAATCATTTAAGAAACCAACCCACCAAGTCCGATATTAGGCAACCAAAATAGTAACACAAATTACCCACCCCTGGACACATTGTTAACTGAGTTCAACACTATTTTCAAATCACCAACTGAATTACCACCTTCCAAAAACCATGATCATCATATACACCTCACTTCTGACTCCAAACCTGTGAATATCAAGCCATATCTATACCCTTACTATCAAAAAACCATCATGACTGAACTTATACAGAATATGTTAAAAGATGGGATTATCCGTCCCAGCCATAGTCCTTATTCTTCACCAGTTCTCTTAGTTCAAAAAAAGATGGGACATGGCGCTTTTGTTTCGACTACCGTTCTCTCAATTCCATCACTATTAAGGATCAATTTCTAATCCTGATGGTGGATGAACTACTAGATAAGCTCCATGGTGCTACGGTATTTTCAAAGATCGATATGCACTCCGGGTACCATCAAATACGTGTGGCAGCTGAGGACATTCAGAAAATAACTTTCCACATTGTAGATGGACACTAGGAGTTTTTGTCATGCCCTTCGGGCTCTCCAACGGGCCCTCAACCTTCCAGGCTTCCATGAACGATTTATCTCGTGAAGTCCTGCGACATTTTGTACTGGTCTTCTTTGACGATATCCTAATATACTCTGCAACACTCAAGGAACATGTCGAACATCTCCGTCAGGTTTTCACCATCTTGAAATCACATCAGTACTACGTAAAATTATCAAAATGTGTTTTTGGCGTTGCTACCGTCCATTATTTAAGCCACATTATTTTAGGTGACGGTGTTCGAGTAGACCCAGAGAAAATTCAAGCCATTATGTGTTGAGTTAATCGATCGATGGAATCAGCCAAGAGGGGGGTGAATTGGCAATTAAAATTTTGGTGAAAGCTTTTGCGAAAAATTGAAAGTAATTGCACAGCGATTTAGAGTGGTTCGACTTTCTCAACCAAAGTCTATGTCCACTACCTTAGCTATCCACACTAAGGATTTTCCAAAAAATTCACTAATTTGTTCTTTCTTTTGAGGCCAAAGAGATAACCTTATAATTCCCTCAAGAATATACCCTAATTCTTGAGAACACTCTTTCTCAAAGAGAAGATTACAAATTCGCAAACTTAATGAAAAACCTCACAAGGAAAATGTGTTTGCACAATTCTAGAACAAAGAAAGAACACTCAAGAATAATACAATTGAGCACAATAAGTGTTCTTGAAAGCAAAAATGAATATTGAACGAAATAGGCTTGAAAATGCTCAAACTTGAGGTTTGATGCTTTCTCTTTGATTCTCTCTTGATTCTTGTTGATTGTTGTTTCTTGTTATTGATCAATGGCTTCTAAGCTTGTTTAAATACTCCTTTAATTGATTCTGAACGTAGGTGATGATTAGTGGAGTTAATGGAGTCATTTAAGTGTGAAAACAATTAATAAAACTGCTTGAAGCGTGGGGGGAATTGGTACCCCCTCATAGGGAATCTGTTCCCTAAGTGTAAAATTCAAATATTTAAACCGTTACACAGGGGGAATCGGTTCCCTCCGAGCATTCTGTTTTTCTTGGAGCCAAACCATTCAGGGGGAATCGGTACCCACTTGGGGGGGAATCGGTTCCCTCTGGACAATCTGGAATTTTTGGCTTTGAAACGGTTCGAAATACTTTGTAAAATTGTTTTTGAAATTATTTCAAGATTAAAACTTAATTTTACACTTGAGTAAGGATTAAAAATGACATTTGAAAGATTTGGAGTAATATTTTGATATTCGAGTAAGTATATCGAATATACTTAGAAAATCTTTTGGAAAATCTTAAAATTCATTTAACTTAATTTGTTATATCAAAATATTAAAATGTGTTTTCAACATTATGGAATGGCCCAAGCCCACCACTGTATCAGCGTTGCGAGGGTTCCTTGGCCTCACCGGTTATTATTGCCGCTTTGTTCGTCAATATGCAGGTATTGCCAGCCCGTTGCTTACCTTCTTAAGAGCCAACAATTCAGGTGGAATGAACGAGCAGATGGTGCATTCAAAGAGCTTAAGGATGCCATGACCCAAGTACATGTACTAGCCCTTCCAGATTTCACGGCTACATTCGAACTTATAACTGATGCATCAGGAACTGCTATTGGAGCTGTACTTTTGCAAAGCGATCATCCCATATCCCACTTCAGCAAGAAACTGGTGCCACGAATGCAAGTTGCATCGGCATACGTTCGTGAGTTATTCGCCTTAACAGAGGCTGTAAAGAAATTCAGGCAGTATTTACTTGGTCGCAATTTTTTTATCTTCACTGACCAACGAAGTCTAAAATATCTCTTGTCACAATCAGTAACACCGGAGCAGCATAAATGGCTCACAAAACTGATGGGGTATGATTACGAGATAATATACAAACATGGTAAAGAGAACAAGGTCGCTGATGCATTGTCACCAGTTCAGACATGTTCATATGCTGCCATTACAGCTCCTGAGTTTACATGGCTCTCTGCCCTACGGGAATATTTTGCAACTGAGCCTAAAGGAATGGATTTTATACATAAGGTGAAATCAGACCTCATTTCAGGTTTTACAATAAATGACAAGTTGATATACTTTAACAGAAGATTATACATACCTGCAAAGGCCGACCTCCGACAACAACTTCTTGCTGAATATCATACATCCCCACTTGGTAGACATTTAGGCAACCGAGCCACACTAGCTCATCTGGCCTCTTCGTTCTTTTGTCTTACAATGTCTAAAGATGTCCATATGTCAGACACACAAATACTCCACTCAAAAACCATATGGCCTTCTTCAATCAGTACCAATTCCCTCACAAGTTTGGGAAGACCTAAGCATGGACTTCATCACCAATCTTCCTCTTTCAATAGGCAAAACCACCATTTGGGTCATTGTAGACCGACTTACAAAGTTCGCACATTTTATATCTCTTCCATAAAAATATACTGCCCCATATCTTGCCTCTGTTTTTCTTAGTGAAATTTATAAGCTCCATGGCCTTCCTAAAACCATCGTCTCGAACAGAGACCCTCTTTTCCTATCTCAATTTTAGAAGGAATTGTTTCGTATCCTTGGCACCAAACTCCACTACCGCAGCTCCTACCACCCTTATTTTGATGGCCAAACAGAGGTAGTGAATCGGTGCTTAGAATCGTATTTGCGTTCCTATACTAGCGGCGAGCCAAAAGAAATAGAGCAGGTATTTGCATTTAGCAGAATTTTGGTACAATTCTAGCTTACACTCTTCCATCCAAATGAGTCCTTTCCAAGCTCTATATGGCAGACCACCACCCACAGTACCTTTCTATATCATCAGTACCTCAAAAAATGCATCCATTGATGCCACACTCACTCATCGCGACCAACTCCTTAGTGAACTAAAACAAGCTCTTAGACACTCTCAACAAGCAATGATGCAACAAACAAACAAGAAGAGACAGGATGTGAAATTTGAAGAAGGTGAACTGGTATATATCAAGTTGCAGCCGTACCGTTAGGTGTCTCTCATCCGCAGACCATCTCAGAAATTAGCTCTAAGGTTTTTTGGCCCCTATCGCGTTCTTCGACGAATCAGAAATGTGTCTTATGAAATCGACCTTCCTGCTACCTCTAGAATCCACAACATATTTCACATATCTCATCTGCGTCGCTGCTTAAATAACCCACCAGAACCAACTTTTTTGATTCCTGCAACAGATGAGGACGACAAACCAATAGTAACTCCAGAGAAAATTAGTGATTGGAGACAGCTATGGAGCAATGGAATTTCAAAAGAGCAATGTTTAATTCAATGGAGCAACACTGCACTGACCGATTGCACTTGGGAAGATGTTGAGGAGCTTCGCTGTAGTCACCCATCGCTTTTTTCTGATACTGTTCCTTCAGGTTCCGTAGGAATGGATGATAGCAGCCTTGTGGACAAGGCTAAAGTCATGGAGGGGGGAATTGTTAAGAGAGCTCAACATAAACCATTTTGGGCTAAAGACTATGTGCCCAAGTGAAGATTCTGCAGTACACACGAGAGCATGGTGTTTCATTCTATTTTCAGCACTTTCTTGTTAGTTGGAATCATGTTTTCCTATTCTTTAGCATATTGTTATTTTGAGTCAAGTCTTCCTAATATTTAGCAAGACAATTAACATTTTCTATTGTTAGTGGGATAGTGTAGAGGGAGTTGAGTCGTATTTCACCTAGTATTTATATGTGGGTTGTTTTCCATGAATGAAATCAGAAAATTGCTTCAACTATTATCTTACTTTCTTCCTATATCATTTCTGGAGTTGAGTTCCCACTCGAAGTGGAACAACGTTCTTGATATCGCCTATCACTACATCATTAATAATATTTTACATTTATTGATATTTTAAAATCATTTTAATAATCTAATTCCTAATCTAGTAAAATTAATAACCATTTAATAAATCATTTAATAAAATTAATTTATTAGTTATAATTATATTTTTTAACCTAATGCTCATAATTATTATAAAAATCAATTTATTAATTTAATAATCTTAATTAATATAGAAAGCAAATTTATTAATATAATAATAATTAAATTTATTAATCTAATGATTATTTTTATTAACTATTCTTGAACTTATGTTTTTTATTTATGATATTATTTTATAGCTTTCATTTGATATGTTACAATTTTTTCTCTAATTCTTAGTGTGGGTCGCTCTAGTGGCCCTAGTGTGACACATTGGATCGAATCGCGTAACCTGTTTCAATTTAAGGGTGTTACATTTAATGCTATCAGAGCTTAGGTTGAGTCAAGTATTTTTGGGTAAATCGATTGATTGACTGGTATATGATGTCTAGGTAGTACATGCCCTAGATTATAATTGTACTCTTTTGAGTCGAAAACTCCGGTTCAAGTCCTCATTTTGTAATAAGTATATCTCATTATTATATTTGTTGTGGCTCAATATGAGCAGAAATGAATGTCGTTAACATTCATATATATTCTGGAAAACGTCTCGCGTACGAGTTACTTGTTTGAGAATTCTTATTTGACTCCTAAAATGAATTTGAGTTATGTTACCCTAAATGTTCTATGATTATAAATCCATAAATAAGTGGAACTTCTAAGTCGCATTTGGGCCACAGTGTAACAATTACAAATTATTGAGTCAACCTTCAAAGGATCTAAGTAGTATTAAAGAATAATCAAGGAATACTTCAGAAGGATGGATTTCCGTTGGCGTTGTTAATTGGATAAATGTTTATGGACGTATTTGGGAATTTTACCTTTCCTAGTTTAAGTTCCAAGGACCTTATGGAATCGACGAGAGGCATAAGTGTTATGAATTGCTAAAGAATCTCAGATAAATGTGTTGAGTTCGAATTTAGATAAAGCGTTGGAGATGGTTGATGCTTATGAAATTAAGTCTTAAAGAAAAGTTTCAAGATTTGAACTTCTACCCAAGTGGATTATGGAGCAAGGTCAATTGTCCAAGGTCGAACAAGGTGATTTTTGCTATTAAGTTCTGCATCGATGAATCGAATTAGAGAAATTTTAGAATCTTTCTCACTCTAGTTTTATAATTTTAGAATATGATAAAGTGTCGAACCGTATACCTCGATGCTATGAAAAATATGAGTTTGAAGGAAAGCGTACGTGTACACGGTAAATGTGTAAATCTTGAGATGTTCCTATTTTGTCTGAAGGATTTCTGCGTATAGTTCATTGTTGAAGATTAAGTGTTGTCCAAGTATCTACGTAGAAGACGTGCTAAGATTGGACATTAAAGGCAAAATGGTTTGTGGATTTTCTAAACTATATGGGATCCTTAAGATACTAAGATTGGTTATTTATAACTTGAGTTGACACTGGAACGTAAATGCTAGTTGTATGTCTTTCGTCTGTTTACCTCGAGATAACATCGTTCTGACCCCCCATTCATGATATTATAATTAAGGATATTAAATTGAGATCTGGTTTGTTTTATAAAGAGGATCATGTTCAACTTCTGGATTATGATAAGAGGGTTTTGTGAAGTAAGTGGCTTTCGATGGATGAGATCCAGTGGAAGATGTGTAGCCCAACAGAAGTTACCAAGAGGCTGAAGGATTGATGGGAAGTTAATTTCTGCTTTTTTTTTTACTTAGTTAAAATTCGAGGATGAAATTTCTTGTAGGAGAGAGTATTCACACCCATAATTCTTAGTTGTTATTTATAATTTTAATTAATTATTAATAAGGACCAATTTACTAGGTTCTAAAAATATTGTAGTAGTTTTTGAATTCCTAAATAGTTCAGGGACCTCATCCCAAATTTACTCATCCTCTTACTATTTAGGCTAGGGTATTGTTGAGTTTTAAAATATTAAAATTATCTTGTATATCTGATTTGGATTAGATCATATAGCCAAAAACAATTCTCCCCATTTGAAACATCTAATACATAGAAAATCCCCAGTCGTTCCTGCCATTGTAACATCGACCAGCCCTCTCAGGCCATTCGTTGCGTACACCGCTATCACCATTACCTTCCTCGTCTTTCTGTGACCAAAACCCATGCCTTCACTCACCTTAGAATCTCGCCTGCAGTCATGGGAGACGTTATGAGTTTTCATCGAAAACCCACGATCTCTCTTCAATTTTTCATCGATTCATCATTGTCCGATTGTTCTTGAACAACACAGCCAGCATCCTTAGCTTTGGACCTTTATTGTGTGTTGATCAGTGGCAATGGTGTCCTCATCATCGTTCAAGTAGGTGGAGTACGAAAAGTTCTGATCATCTTCAAAAGCAATTTTTGCCTTTCACCATCGTAAAGTAAAGCTTGCATGAGATTCCTGAGCCATCGATTTATAATTCTAGAGATTTTGGTAGCCGTTAAACGATCGAAGCCACCGCACGTACCCCACGCATCGCCCCCTGTACACGGGCATCGTCATCTGCTTGGTATTTTCAAGAATCGGTCTCAACTGGTCCAGACCTCCCAAGCCGAAACGAATGGGTCCAGCTTACTTGAGCCGAGCTGTCAAGCCAAGTCGAGCTATTGAGCTGATAAAATTTTCGATTCACCTGTTCAATTTTTGATAAATTTGTAAAAGTTTTTAATAGTCAAATTCTAACCTCTGATATGATAAAAGACTTATAACTTCTGATTTATGGAAAAAACACCCGATGATTAAATTATTGAAAATAATGCATACGACTATATCAAAGAAAATGATCGAAATATCCTCAAACTCCGAAATGACTAAAATAACCTCGAGTACTGAAATCACCTAAGACTTGCATTAAAAGAATGTTTGTGTATAAGTTCTGTAAGCATCAGTGAAATTTTAAATGTTGTAACGCCTTTAAAGGTTTTGAGTACAACTTAAGTATGTCGGTCATCCTTGTTACTATTCCAATAGTAGAAAGGAATATCACCTGAATACATGTTTTTCTCCTCAAGTTATGTTCCATGATGGTTTTTGAAGATGATCTGTTCAAGTATATAATGAAGTTTATAGCAAGAATTGAATATTCATGAAGTGTTTAAATATGAATAATCAGTAAATATCGTGTTATTAAAGTCTGATTTGTTAGATGATAATTAAAAGCCTGATAAATCATTAAAAATCTGACAGGGCTGACCTTGGGCCGGGGTAGCAGGGGCGTCTTCCTACGACCCATGAATTCTAATTCCCATAAAAAGTTAACTCACCATTAAACTTTAATAAACTGCCAAACGTTAATAAAATCTAATAAAGGTTAATTTCCCGTAAATTGTCATTACTAGAATTTCATATTAATGTTAATCAAGTGTTCCACTTTGCATAAAAATCTAATTTGACATTTTTCTCAAAATTCAAAAAAATCCAAATAAGGCAAAATGTCTCAGATAATGGTGGAAAAAAAATTCGTGAGATAATGTTGTTGGAGAATTATTTATTGAGATAGGGTGATTGCTATAGGACCGTGTTGGTTGCCAGACGTTCCGAGCGACTAAAGAGGTCGCCAAGCCATCCCGACCACTGCTGAGTTGCTTACGTGCTTTATTGCTTTTTTGGAGGGGATGATTTTGATTTATTTTGCATAGCTTTATTGCTTTTTTGGAGTTAAAAGGTGGACTCAGATTGGATGCTAACACTGAGCTGGCTAGGATATTCCCAATACGTATCTATCTTGGTTTAATTCTATAAAACATCCTTATACTATGTCACCTTTTGGATTTAGTCCTTGTTATAATTTGACCATTTCTTGTATTTCCACTTTTCTAAAATTACACGAAACAAACTACTTTTATATAACTTAAACTAATAAATTAATTTTTTATTATAATATCAAATCATTTAATATTAATAATAAATCATTAGTAGTATCGGTAATGCCTTAGTAGTATCGATACTACTTAGTTTAAATTGAGTTTTTTACTCGATTAAATTTTAAAACCTTTAGTAAATTTTTTTCTTTTGAGTAAGGAGTAAAAATTGAATCGAATATAATCTTAAAATTTATAAAAATTAATTAACAAATTTGTTTGGTATTATCTTAATTTTTAATTTCAAGTAGTACAATGAAAAAACACAATTAATCAATACGAGGGCGAGATTGATTAGGACATTTGTTCTTCATGTGTTTGGGATTCCTACAAATAGTGCATAGCTTTGTTGTCTGGCTCTTTCTTGATGTTTGACCAAATCCTTATCATAGTAAATTCTTATTGTTCATGTACAACCATTTTTTTACATCGTAGTGTAAAATCTGGCTTTAATGTAGGTTCATCATCTGCTTTATCTAGATCCCTTTCATTTTCAATGGGGCAAAACTCATATTGATAAACATTGAATAAGGTTTGAAGTAAGTATATCAAATCAACGAATTACATGTAATGAATATGTAAAAAAGAACGAGCAGCAATGGCGTGCACACACTGGTATTTGAATATTTGAAATACTCTACAGTCGTATGTTCTTTGTCTTAGATTAACCACGTATGCATTCCATTAGCCTCAGATATTCCAAAAACATGGAATTTATTTTGTTCGCAAGAGACGCATGTCACATTCATTACATTTGAATGATATACAAAGGTTTGTAATTTTGTGTGGCGGTTGTCGTAACCGGTTTTGTCCGGGCACGAAATTTTAAATACTTGGCGGAAAAATTGATGTGAATAAATGGTTTTTTTAAAAAAAATAATTTTAGGAGTCGCCATCGGCCTTTTGGGTCAGGTAGGTCGATTACCTAAAAATTATCTTTTAAAAGAGTTTTTAAGAAAACATCAATTAAAAGATGAACTGATCTGCGTTTTAACCAAAAAATTCGTTCTTTTTAATAATAAAAAGGGATTCGTGGTCGGTTACGTTTAGGGAAGGATTAGCACCCCTACAATGCCCAAAATTGGTACTTTTTAATTATAAATTGTCTCTATTATTAGAAAATAAAAAATTCAAATATATTTAATTCATAATCCTTTTATTTCAAATTTATAATTTTAAGAAAATATATTAATATATATAAATAAGATATTTATTTATTTAGAAATATCAGAAAAGAGCTTCTAGGTGTTTTAAGACAGCTTTTTTTCTTCGATATAAATAACTAACTAAAACAAAAAATTTATTTTAATATAGTAAGATATTTATTTATTTAAAAATATTAGAAAAGAGCTTCTAGTTACTTTAAGACAACTCTTTTCTTCAATATTAAAAAAAAATATCTAAATCATTTTCTTAATAAAATAAAATTAAACATATATAGTTCATAAATAGGATTTTTATTTCATAGAAAACAAAGAAAATAAATAAATAAATATTATTTATTATATATATTTATATGACTAAGATAATAATAAAATAATAATTAAAGTAATCATTTAAACATATTGGATTTGAAATGATAATAATACAAATTAAATTGTAATTAAATAGGGACTAAAACATATTAAAATAAATAAAAATATTAAAAATTAAAATTTACAGCCCTTATTTATAGTATTATAAAAATATAATTACTAATGATGTAATTAACCCTAATTATTAATAGGTGATTAAAATAATGATCATTAAAATTAAAGGTTCTAACTCGAATGATAAAAAGATCTAAGTGCTAATAATATAATTTAGCCTTATTTAATTAATTCGGATTAAAATGATATTTACTAAACTGTAAAGGACTAAATTAGGTATTTACCCTAAATAAATATATATGCAGATAAGGACTAAAATAAAATAAAATAAAATGTAAAGACTAAATTTTAAATAATTAGAAGTTGATTGTAGTGACTAATTTGTAAATAATACAAACTCGAAGTGACCGCGGACGAGGTTTTCCCGTGAAGGAAATTACGCACATACCCTCGTCAAAACGGTGTCGTTTTGATGAGGGTGTATAAACACTATAACTGGCCCCTAAGGGCCGAAGTTTCTCATTTGCCTCTTTCCTTTCTCTCTCTAAAATGAGAGAACCAGAGTTCTCTCTGGCTTCTCTCTAGTTTCCCTCGCCGGAGGGAAACCGGCAGCCATAGGCCACCGTACTACGGTGCCGATCACCGCCGCCGGCCACCGTGAACAGTGGTCGGAATTTACAAAATACCCCCAAAGCGTAGATCTAAACGTCTTAATACCCGATCTAAGGTTATTTTAACCTAAAACCCCATAATATATCGTAAATCTACGATTTTCACCTTCGGTGTTTTGATTTTCTGGCGACGTTTAGGGCTCTCCGATGATAGAGTAAGTTCCTCTCTTCTCTTCTCTTTTATTTTTTTACTGGTTTGTTGTTGTTGATTGGGATCGTTGGTAGCTTTCTGTCTTCCTCGGTTTCTTCCTCTCTATTTGGTTTCTGGTCTCCGTTGCCTGCTGTCCGTGCTCTCTCTTTTTTTTTGCTCTTTGTCTCTTTTTTTTTCTTTTCTGTCCTCCGTCTTTTCGTCTTGCAGGTGATGGCTTTATAGCCTCGATGAGGCTCTCGTCGGACAGGGTATAAAGTCGAGTTCGGTGAGTCACCGAACTATGTGGTGACTCACCCCTAGAGCAGCAACGTGGGTGGTGACGAGGCGCTTCTGGAGGCTTCGATGGGGTGGCGTGGCACTGACGGCATCGTGGCAGCAGCTGAAGCGTCAACGTGGAGGTGGCGGCTGAGCAGAGACGGTGGCTGGCCTTCTGGAATCTTGGAGGCGGCTGGGGGGCTAGGGTTTAGAAACCCTAGCTAAAACCCCAAATGTTTAGGGTTTCTGGTTATTCTGGGCCGGTTCTGTTTTGTTTGTAACTGGGCCGGTCCAGTTTTGTTTGTAATTGTTTGTAAATAATAATTATAATATAATAATAATATTTAATAATAATATTTAATAATAATAATAATAATTTTAATAATAATAATAAAAACAAAAATGGAAAAATTAGTGTTTACAGCTGCCCCTATTTGCTTATTCTTGTGTTAACAAGAATAGAGCAAAGACGAAAAAATAATAATTTTTTTCATTTTTCTTTTTTGAGTAAGACTGAAATGTTGAAAACATCATTCCAGAGGTCTTAAAAACATCATGCACTGCAGGACTTACAGATGACCCTAAGGTTTGAAAACATCAAAAAGCTCCCGAAGGCTTTTTGGAAACATCATGCACTGCAGGACTTACAGATGACCCTAAGGTTTTTAAAATATCAAAAAGCTCCCGAAGGCTTTTTGGAAACATCATGCACTGCAGGACTTACAGATGACCCTAAGGCTTTAAAAACTTCAAAAAGCTCCCGAAGGCTTTTTGGAAACATCATGCACTGCAGGACTTACAGATGACCCTAAGGCTTTAAAAACATCAAAAAGCTCCCGAAGGCTTTTTGGAAACATCATGCACTATAGGACTTACAGATGACCCGAAGGCTTTGAAAACATCAAAAAGCTCCCGATGGCTTTTTGGAAACATCATGCACTGCAGGACTTACAGATGACCCGAAGGCTTTGAAAACATCAAAAAGCTCCCGAAGGCTTTTTGGAAACATCATGCACTGCAGGACTTACAGATGTCCCTAAGGCTTTAAAAACATCAAAAAGCTCCCGAAGGCTTTTTGGAAACATCATGCACTGCAGGACTTACAGATGACTCGAAGGTTTTGAAAACATCAAAAAGCTCCCGAAGGCTTTTTGGAAACATCATGCACTGCAGGACTTACAGATGACCCGAAGGCTTTGAAAACATCAAAAAGCTCCCGAAGGCTTTTTGGAAACATCTTGCACTGCAGGACTTACAGATGACCCGAAGGCTTGAAAACATCAAAAAGCTCCCGAAGGCTTTTTGGAAACATCATGCACTGCAGGACTTACAGATGTGGGAAATAGTTTACTAAGTAAAAAAACTAAGGAAATCGTTTTCTTACTTTTCAACAATTTCATTTTTAGAAAAAATTGAATGAGAAAATATGGAAATCGTTTTCTCATTATTTTTCAAAATAACATGTTGATTGGGTAACATGCCCCAATCTCAAGATAATGCTCATTCTTGTGGATTGCGTCCATCTCTTCTTCAGATGTTTGCGTGATTCCTGTATTTTTGGTTTTGAATACCTTCTTCTTGTAAGGTATTTTTACCTTCTTCGTTCTTCCGAAGATCTGTAAAACTTCATGTTTGAATGCACTCAGATGTATCAATATAATGCATTGTCTATTGTATAAATGATATTTTTATGAATGCATGAATGTTGATGCAATCTTCATTTAACTTCAAAGTGGTGAACTCGATCTTCCTTCAGTTCATCATTTATTGCCAGGGTTACATCTGGATATCAATGTAGAAACTTATGCTATCAAGCTTGCATTTCTGTAGAATCATCTGATCAACTTATATCTTTGCGTCTTCTTTGCTTCATGAAAGTCTCAGAAGAAATGTTTCATTTATGGAATTCTTGCCGTAGTCAGAACTATGACTTTGATGCCCCATTTTGTCTTTGATAAAACCAACCTTCTTTGCTTGGACTTGTGTAGAAATCCAATAAAGCTTTCATCTTTGAAAAGAGAATCTATCATCTTTAAAAAAGGAGTCTATCATCTTTGAAGAGTGTAGATGTAGATATGTGTGACTCAGCAGGGATTAATTAGGAGAGTAGAGTCTTTCCAATTTAACTCTTGAAACATATCACAAGGAAGATTTATTCCAATTCCTTTCATGTCTCCACATATAATCAGATCTCGAATAAGGCAACTTGGACCATATCATGTCGAGATGCTTAACAACAACTTGTCGTTCAACCTTAGTTGGCTCCACTAGTTTCTTGTTGTCAAAATTTTCAGCTCTCCTTCTGTGGAAAGAAATCTTCATTATATCTCACTTTTAATCTTGAAGTTGAAGAAGACAGACTTCATCTTGGATCAATAAATGGAAACCATATGATCGCAACATTGGTTCAGCATCAGAATAACAGGTTCGTAAAACATTTGACAGTGCATTCATCCTTTCCTGTGGCTTCTGCTCAGATGTTCGTAAAACATTTGACAATACATTCATACTTTTTTGTGGCTTCTGCTCAGATGTAAAACATTTGACAACACATTCATCCTTTTTTGTGGCTTCTGCCAAGATTTCTCAATCATTGAAGTTCTTTGCCTAGTGTTCAAAGCTTTTGAATGATGTCACAAGACCATTTGAGAACAAAACTTAATAGGAATACAAATGAGATGCTGGTGTGACCAAAAAGTTGATCAAATTCTCAAGATATGCTAGTGATGAATTGAATAAGAGATACCAATTGATCTTGATATTATCTCAGGCAAGGGTAAGTGTGATATTGATCACGTTTTCTTCTGTAATGAGCGTTATAGGAATTAGAAACACACCCACTATAAGAGCCATGTATGGAAAGATATCCGTAGAATTCTTGATGATGGGGATGAAACGCACATGATAAACCAAATAGTTGAAAACTCGGTTCAGTCTAGCTGGCAATGATAACCCCAGTAACATCAGGAAAGAGCAATATACATGAGCTTCTTTCTTCAATGTCATCAAGTAAACAAAACTGATGTGAAAAATAGCTTCATAATCCCAATAGTATGGTTGAAACTAACTGCCAGGAATCTCAAAGAAATATTTTCAATTGTCACGGACACACAGAATACAAAATTCAAAGCTGAGATCTTGAGAAACTGAACCCTGGATCGAGTAGTCTACTTGGGGACCATCTTTATTCATGCAACCGTGATGTAGCTTAACAAAGAACATGATGTCAAATGAAACACGTTTAAGAAGATTGGGTATTTGAAAACCATATTTGCTGAGTAGATATTTGTTCAACAACAAGATTCTAATGCAACTGCCTCATGAACAAAGCAATTATGTATAGTCAACTTCACTGTCATTGTTTCACCATTTCATTCTTCATACCTTTCTGTCTCATTGGAAATATTTGTTCAAGTCAATGATCTTGACACATGATGATGTGGGCCTTCAGCATGCCCTAACAATTGCTGATACGAACGTTCAAAATACATCAACATTCTTCATTCTGATTGAAAAAGGCTTTCAGCATGCCCCAGCATTTTGCTGATATAAACATTCAGGATACATCAACATTCCTGATTTTGATTGAAAAAGGGTTTTCAGTATGCCCCAATATTTGCTTCTTGTTAATGTGAGCTTTCAAAATGCCCAAATATTCATACTGGCGTGGGCCCTCAGAATGCCCCACATGAATCGTTTTTATCTGAAATGGGCTTTCGATATGCCCCAACATTTTCTAATACAAATATTCAAAATATATCAATATTCCTGATTCTATTTGAAAGGGGTTTTCAGCATGCCCCAGTATTTGCTTCTTGTTAATCTGAGACTTCAAAATGCCCCATATGGATCTGTATGAAGTAACCTTCAAAATGTCCCAACATTCTATTTCTGGTTGAAATGAGCCTCCAAGAATACCCAAAATGCTCCACTATTCTATTTCTGTTTGAAATGGGTTTTCAAGATGTTCCGCATGAATCTGTCTGAATTGGACCTTTAGAATGCCTCCAATCTTCTAAACTGTAAGGCTTACTTCCAATGTTTGTTTGATTTCAATACCGTGATCCCCACGAGGTTTAATTTTGACAATGTACTGTTATGGGTACTTGTAGCTTTATTCATGCCTCAAATATGTTTATCTTGAATACTCTCATTCTGGTGTCACTAAACAGCAGTTGTCAAGTAACTTGAGGAAATCTATTCATGTTATCACAAACTTAAGAAGTACTCAATCATTCTGACTGAAACGTCTGAGATAGGTGTCGTCTGAATGAGGTGACTATTTTCTGTATCTGGAGGGATCTAGTCAGACAGAGTAGTAAAAATAGCTTGGTAATCTGTTCCAGGCTGACACAGTGGCTTATCATCTTTCAATGAAGGCTATTTCTGGAATATTTTTTTGTTTTTTTTTGTGGGAGAGAAACCAATTTATGCAAACAGTAATCTGATGCAATAGCAAGATTACATATACAGTGGTACAGGTTCATCAAAAATCCACACCCATGTAACATGTTGATTTTGATAACAACTCATCTGATTATGAAGCAACCTTTCAGAATGATTTCACAGATATTGATAGTTCTTCTGATATCAAGGAAATCATGAATTCTGATTCTGATGAGGAAAATAAACTGTTATACTTGACAAAAATGGAATTCTCTGAGGCTGAGGCTTCAATAACCATGGAGATGTGGTCCGAATTCATCAATTGCAGAGTTGATAGATTCTGATTTCATCAATTGCAGAGTTGACAGATTTTATATATGTTGCTCAAATGGCTAAGGCTGCTGACGCACTTCTTTCAGTAGAAGATAGGAATTTATTATGCAATGACCCCAATTACAAGCAAAGGCAAAACTTGGACTATGATTTTTGAAAAGGAAGAAGCAGAGGAAGCTTGAAAAGAAACTTCTTAATGAAGACGATCATGCAGTTCATCTTTCAATTCCAATGATTGGTTTGGGGTTCCTACCGAACCAGATCATATAACTCAAAGAACACTTCCAGAAGATGCTATTGGGTCTCCTTATTTCTACTATGAACAAATTCATCTTTTAAATCCAATGATTGGTTTTTGGGGTTCATACCAAACTAGATCAGATAACTTAAAGAACACTTCCAGAAGAGGCTATTGGGTCTCCTTATTTCTACTATGAGCAAATTCATCTTTCAAATCCAATGATTGGTTTTTGGGGTTCATACCAAACCAGATCAGATAACTCAAAGAACACTTCCAGAAGATGCTATTGGGTCTCCTTATTTCTACTATGAGAACGTGGCACTTGCTCCAGTTAATGTTTGGACTGGAATGTCACAGTACTTATTCGATGTAGAGCCATAATTTGTAGATTCGAAGCATTTTTATGCTGCTGCCCTGAAAATAGGCTATATTCATAATCTGCCAATTGAGAACAGATTTCCTCTTATCTTGTTTTCTCCACGCACTATACATGATATTTTTCCATTGACAAAGAAATGATGGCCTTCCTGGGATCTAAGAACAAAGTTGAATTGTTTACAAACATGTACAGGAAGTGCTAAATTGACAGAAAGGAGCTGTAAGGTTCTTGAAGCTTATGGCGATGAGCTATCTTCGAGTGTCCAGAAGTATGTTCTTGATGAGTGCTGAAAATGGAATCTAGTATGGGTTGGAAGGAATAAAGTTGCTCCACTTGAACCTGATGAGGTGGAAATGCTTCTAGGTTTCCCTAAAAACCATACACGAGGAGGAGAATCTGCTAGAGGCATGTTCCCCGGTGGTATCAATGTCCTGTCTCTTTTCTCTGGAATCAGTGATGCAGAGGCCGTCTTTTACTGTCTTGGCATATCTTTGAAAATAGATGTGCAAGAACTGAATGATGATTGGTTGGAGCGATTGATGAGTAGATTTGGCGGATTCAACGTTGTTGTCGATGACATCCAGTGTAACAACCTTACTGGAAGCAATAAACATCATCAGGATGAAATAGAAGATTTTTGTTGGTGCATTTTCTTGCAATGACTGCCACAGTGACTGTCTTTCTATTGCTCCAAATATGTACTGCAATATCCCATCTTCCCGAACCATGGAAAGGTTTGGCTGAAAGTAAAACTGGTTATCTTATCTTTTGGAATCATGTAACCAATGTTACCCAATATAAAAGGCCTATAAGGGTAGATTCTGTTCCCATGTCTTGTTCTGTGACATAAGTTCTCAAATTCAAATTCAGCAATCTTCTGAAGGACATAATGGATAAAGAAAATGATCGGCATAGAAGAAGTAGCAATGATGTATCAAGACTTGAGCCAACATCACGGTATAACCAGAGTGCAGGTAGTGACTTGTTCATGGCTTTATGATGTAATCTTCTAGAGAACATGAATTGATGGTTGGGGAAAATAATCTGTCTGGTGATGCTTATCGCCCTCATCATGAGATAAACGATAATCTTTCTTGATGAATTGCTAATAATGTCATAGGGGAGTGTCACAAGTTCAATTCCCCAGACTTTCTGGCTTCTTGGACCACTTGCCTTCAAAAATGTGAAGTGCTTCATTCTTCTGGCCTCGTTCATTCTTTTTCTTCAACAAAGGTAGAATAGGCAACAATTGCTTTAAGGACTTTCCTCATTTGAGACTGTCCTGTTTGAAAATGTTTTTTTTTCTCCTTTCTTTATTGAAGAATGAAAGAATTTTGTAAAGTATTACCCCTTTCAGGTTCACAATATAATCGAATAATAAACAATGAGTTTAATGAATATCAAATAAATCAACTACACTTTTAAATCATTCAAAAATCATAGTCCTATGGCAAGTGTCAAAATTATTGACTGATTTGAGGTGTAGGTTGATTTTGGTAAAGTAGGTTTTTCAAGTTGGTTCAGTATGTCGCTTCGGGCTTCCACTAACTTGAAGAAATGGTTGTTATGCTCATCTTGTAGAGATTCTTCTCGTTTCCAGAATCTCAGAAACGTTTTTGAGATGTGTGGTGCTTCATTAAGAGCTTAAGATTGTCTCTTATGTCGTTGTTGCACCATTCAATATTCGAGCCACCTTTTCAGGTTTTCAACACGAATCCTCCTTTGGTTTCAAGATGTTATTTAAAAATTTATATCTTGAACCCTCCTTTTTTCATTTTTTATATCATGCATTAAAGATTTTAAAAACTAATTTTTGCAAATAAAAATCAATCTTGAGAGGCGGAATGAAATCTGAAGATATTCTTTTTAGATGCCTTCAATCTTGCTTTGCTTGACTTGGATCTGCCTTGCTGGGGATTTTTCTATCATCTGGATCCCTCTAGACTGCCAAATTTTGGGTTCATTTCCATTTTCTCATATCTCCAGCATTTCTTGCTCTTTTTGTTTGTACTTGATCAACCTTGTAACTTGAGGCTCCCTGGAGTCACCCGTCTTGATTCTATTTCTCCCCTTTTTCTTTTTTCTTTTTTTCTCTCTTTTTTTTGATGGATTTTTCTTTTTTTTCTTTGTTGGATGAGTATAAGACTTCAATTGCTTTGAACACCTCTTTTTCCTTTTTGTCCTTTTTCTTCTTCAAGTATAATATTTCTTGACAGAATCTAAGTTTATTTGGTTTCTCAGAACTTTCTCATCCATTTTTGCCAAGATTAACGCTTCTACGGAAAAAGGCCTTCTTTACAATGTATGGCTCTTCCCAATTAGGCATTCATTTCCCACGGAAATCTTTATGTATAGGCAAGATCTTTTTTAAACACTAGATCACCCTCTTGGAACTCTCTCGGATGTGATTTTTCATCATCGTTTCTAATGTATCTGACGAGCTTAGATCCCCCAGCCTCCTCTAATTTTAGCTCCTTTATGATACAAAGTAATGGTATCTCAAAATGGTAAGACTGAACAATAAGGTGTTGCCCCAATAAATGTTCGCATAGTAATTCAATATGCATTTAATGCAAAAGGTAACTTCTCGTGCCAATCTTTGTAAGCTTCAGTGGTCTTTGTAATGATTTTCTTAAGGTTCTTATTTGCTCTTGCAAATGTCCCATTCATCTTTGGGTGATATGGCACTGAGTTGGCATGCTTGATTGTGCTCGAAGTTTAGTCATTTCATACATAGAAGTCCTTGTAAAAAGAGGTATCTCCAGGGGATGAATATTCAAGATTAACTTTATTTACATGAAAAAATGTAATTAATGCATGATATATTTATTTCAATCAATCATTTTTTTCTCTGAGTATACTTCAATCACTCGAAATCATCTTCAATGAGTTGGTCCATGATGCCCCATCTCGTCTCTTCGGATAATTGAAAGTTTGGTTCTTTTGAGGTCTTTTGGTTTATGATGGTTTTGTATTCGGAAAGACAAATGTGTGACTTTTGAAGTCATGTGTATAGTATCATCACTCAACTCTACCCGAAAAGGTAAACATCTAGAGTGGTGTCAAAAGCAGGTGGAGACACTTCTTCAGAATCTTTGTAGTGTCAGGATTTGGTTTGAGTATTGGCATTGGATGGGATATTGAAGATATAATTTTACCACTTGCCAATAGATCTATAACTCTTGAAAAATTAAAAGAATATTTACTCTACTTGATACTCAATAATCTCAAGATTAAAATTTGACTCCTTGCTCATAACCATAAAAGAAACACATATTTATTTATTGCACAAAAAGCGGAGAAAGGAACGAAAAAAACAAGTTCAAACAAGAATGAAAATAGAAAGGTACTACAGGGGTAGATAACACTTCCACTTGTTTATGCATCATGCCTCATTATTCTTATAATGTTGGGTATGTAATAGGATCATGGTTCTTTTCTTCATTCGCCCCCCATTTCTTGATCATTTCTTGTGTCAAAACCCCTTTGTCAACAAGCATCTCAATTTCTTTTAACAGTGGCCTACAATTGCCTGTAGAATGCCCCTTTATCCCCAGGTGGAAATTACAAACACTATCTTGATCATAGCTATGAGCAGAAGGGTTTGATGTCACTTTAGTTGGTCTTGGTGTGATGTATTGACCTTTAACCAAATGAGGATACAAGTCTGAAATGGAAGTTTGGAACACTTCCAAAGTTTTTCTTGATCGCATGACTTTCTTTGGTCGATCGAACAGTTACTTGCTCTTTTTCTTTTGCAATTGCGAGGACTCTAGATGCGACACTCATTCACATGATCAACTTTTTCTTTTTGATCCATTGGGCTCCTAGATGTGACTTTTGAGTTTTCTTCACTGATTACATTCTCAATTAAATCTCCACTTGTCACAAGATTCCTGAATTCCTTTGTCGGATTTGCCTGCATTAACTCGAAAAAAGGCGATGAAAGGGAATCACGAAACATACGTGATATTTCTTCTTCTAATATGGGAGGTTGAACTTGTGCTGCCACTCCTCTCCATCTTAAGGCATATTCTTGAAATCTTTCATTGGTTTTCTTCTTTACTCTTCGAAGATCCATACTTGTTGGAGCTAAGCCTTTATCATACCGATATTGTTCCAAAAATGCATCAGCTAAATCAATCCATCTCTTGATCTGTTCTTGTGTCAACTGATTGTACCAGACTACTGCTGAGCCAATAAGGCTATCATGGAAAGATTGAATTAACAGATCATTAGAAATTAAATATCCTTCCATTTTTCTGCAAAACATTATCAAATGGATTAAGGGACAACTGGTGCCATCATATTTTTAAAAATTTGGCATTTTGAAATCATGGGGAATAATCAAATCTGGAACCAAGCTAAGCTCTCTTGCTTCTAGTTCTTTGTGGGAAGTATCACACATTTCATATTTCTGATTGCTTCATCCATCCTCTCGAATCTTTCCTCATATTGTGAATAATGAACAAGGTTATTCTTTGGGTTCAATTGGGATGCCCCAGAGTATGTTATCTTTCTCAACTCTTCAATCTGATAGCATGGTTGCTCTTTATCAATTATCTCTTCTTTATCAAATGCCATACATTGAATAATTTGATTTGATCCATCTGGTACTGAATCTGATGTTTCTTTCCTTATATCCTGAGGTAACCCTGTCAATTATTCTGGCCACTGATCTTGTAGTCCCTCATAAGATTGCTCCATTGTTTTCATGATGATAGTAAAGTAAAATGAATGAATGACCTTGGTTTTACTGTTACAAAACCTTCCATTAATTACTTACATGTTTTTATATTTAATGTATATAACAATACTTTAAAAAAATGTAATATAAATGCGAAAATGCATAAATGCCAAAAATAAAAATGCTAAATGTGCAATTCAAAGATATAAAAAGTAAGAATACAAAATGAAAATGCACAGATACAAAATGTAAGTGCATGTATGAAAAGGTGTTACTCAAGAGTGATCATCTTAGAACATATTTCATTGAACACAAAAGCTTCGGTACATCAAACAAAACTTTTACATGTAGGGGATAGCTTTTACTCCTAACTTCTCTATTTCCCTTAAAAGCCAAACTAACTTCCACTCATGCTCAGGTGTGGAGTTCTCAATCTGCTTTAATTCTCTCGTGAAACTAGCTAAGTCCACCAGCTTATGAGCCACATTGTTTGCTTGAGCAGCAGCTTCATTCATGATATTGTCTTTTTTCCTTTATCCTTCGTGTCGATTCTCGGAGTTGTAAACATTGTTCTTTTTTTTTTTTGAGAAAATCTTCGTGGTTACAGAGTTCTCGTACAATATCTCCATAATCATCTAAACATTTCTTCAATGTCTTGTTCTTTTCGATAATGGCTTTTAATTCAGTATCAACCTCATGCTAATAGATCTGATATGATGCTTCCATGTTAGTCATAGCACTATTCAACCTTTGATTTTTGACTTGACATCTTTTCAATTCACTGACAGACGTATTGGGTATTTCTTCTGCAACTCGTAAATCATGATAAAACTTCTTTGCTCGACCTTCATGTATGTTACAATTCTTTTTCAGTTTAGTGACCCCTTTGATCCACTCTTCTGGGGTGTTTCCTATGCCAGCATTTTGAAAGGCTTGACTGACCTTCTGGAAATCTTCCTGCATGGTTTCCATTTTGGTGCTCAATTCATTGTTTTGATCCTTCAAATGACGTATTTGAACTTCGAATCTAAGCAAATCTTCTTCCTTTTGGACGCCTCTACTGATGGTCTTACCTTTGAATACATTTGGTGTTGATCTGGCAGGATCTTCAGTTACCAAACTAGGTTGATCATTTATCATAAACTGCAAGATTCCCTGATCCAAAAGACTTTGAACTCGACGTTCGAAAGCAAGGCAATTCTCAATGGTATGTCCTTGAGCTCTGGCATGATATCCACAATAAGCGTTGATGTCATACCAATTTGGATACGGAGGTTGGAATGGTTTTATGTAGTAGGGAGCCACTTCTCGCGCTTCAAGTAGCTTCTCATATAACTCTTTATATGATATAGGGATAACATCAAAATGAGAACCACCTTTTGTCTTGGATTGAGCTTTAGACGTTGGGAGCAGACTAAACTTCGATGATTTCAGATTACATGATTTCTTCTCATCTCTGGGAGCTTTTACAGTGGTCACTATTTCTTTAGTATCTCCATACGATTTGTGAATACGAATGATGATTGACTGTAATTTCTCAAGTTGGTTAAGATCCGAAGTCCCTTGCGTATCTGACATTGCAGGGTTAAGTTCATTGAGCTCTTTCTCTTTCTGTGCAGGAATTTCTTTTCCTTTGTCCAAAACAGATATTCTATCCATCATCCTGGTCATTTGCTCTCTTATTTCTCGTATCTCCTTTTGCTCTTCAATGGGCATACGATCTTTGGGTGCATAGCTTGCTTCTATCCTTGGAGTTTCCTCAGGATGTCTTTTCTTGGCCGCATCATATTTTGTTTGATCATAAAACTTTTTGTCCATTTACGATTTCTTTCCAATACGATGAACAGTCTTTCTAGTAAACACCTTTTGGTTATGCTATGATCATGCAATGCAAACAAAAGATATGAGAAAAAATAAAATAGTTAGTACCAACTAATAAAAAAAATCTATCTATCAAGGTATAAATCTTAACCTCATGCTTTCTAGTTCCATGCTTTGTTTGGAAAAATTAACCTAACCGCATGATTTTTAGTTCGCAGGCATTTATTCAGAAAAAATAATAAATTAAAAAATTAAAAGCTAAAGCTTATTTCTCCTTTGTGTACACCTAAGGACAGAGGTTCAGTACTGTCTTAGATCAGGAGAAGTTCTAAGGTTTATTATATGCAGGGTTTTAGTTCTAGGAGTAAAGGTACTCGAATTGTCCTCGTTAGAGCCCCCTTAGGCTGCCAACCCTCAATCCTAGTCCACTACAGACTAAAGTGGATTGAGTTCAATTCGAGGGGACACATTTCTCTATGCCTGACACAGAGAATAAATTCTCACGAAGACATAGAGTATATGAACCCCGAAAGTTACTTGCTAGGTCTGACACGGGGAATAAATTCTCACGAAGACGTCGCTTTCACTCCCACTTAAAAGGGACAAACTCAATTATAGAGCTTTATGTTATGCAATGCAAGTGTTGTGTGTGAGGAGAAATGTTCAAACCTCTGACAGAAAAATAAATAATGAAATAAAATACTTGCAAATAAAATGAAATATTAATAAGAAAATATATAAATACTATGAAAATAATAAGTATATAAAAAATTTGAAAAGAAAGAATTATAAATTAAATATATGAATTTTTAATTTATAATTAATAGAGACAATTTATAATTGATTTTAAAAGTTTGACCATCATCCCCAGCGGAGTCGCCAAGCTGTCGTAACCGGTTTTCGTCCGGGCACGAAATTTTAAATACTTGGTAGAAAAAGTGATGTGAATAAATGGTTTTTTTTTATAAATAATTTTAGGAGTCGCCATCGGCCTTTTGGGTCAGGTAGGTCGATTACCTAAAAATTATCTTTTAAAAGAGTTTTTAAGAAAACATCAATTAAAAGATGAAATGATCTACGTTTTAACCAAAAAATTCGTTCTTTTTAATAATAAAAAGGGATTCGTGGTCGATTACGTTTAGGGAAGGATTATCACCCCTACAATGCCCAAAATTGGTACTTTTTAATTATAAATTGTCTCTATTATTAGAAAATAAAAAATTCAAATATATTTAATTCATAATCCTTTTATTTCAAATTTATAATTTTAAGAAAATATATTAATATATATAAAATAAGATATTTATTTATTTAGAAATATCAGAAAAGAGCTTCTAGGTGCTTTAAGACAGCTTTTTTTCTTCGATATAAATAAATAACTAAAACAAAAAATTTATTTTAATATAGTAAGATATTTATTTATTTAAAAATATTAGAAAAGAGCTTCTAGTTACTTTAAGACAACTCTTTTCTTCAATATTAAAAAATAAATAAATATCTAAATCATTTTCTTAATAAAATAAAATTAAACATATATAGTTCATAAATAGGATTTTTATTTCATAGAAAACAAAGAAAATAAATAAATAAATATTATTTATTATATATATTTATATGACTAAGATAATAATAAAATAATAATTAAAGTAATCATTTAAACATATTGGATTTGAAATGATAATAATACAAATTAAATTGTAATTAAATAGGGACTAAAACATATTAAAATAAATAAAAATATTAAAAATTAAAATTTACAACCCTTATTCATAGTATTATAAAAATATAATTACTAATGATGTAATTAACCCTAATTATTAATAGGTGATTAAAATAATGATCATTAAAATTAAAGGTTCTAACTCGAATGATAAAAAGATATAAGTGTTAATAATATAATTTAGCCTTATTTAATTAATTCGGATTAAAATGATATTTACTAAACTGTAAAGGACTAAATTAGGTATTTACCCTAAATAAATATATATGCAGATAAGGACTAAAATAAAATAAAATGTAAAGACTAAATTTTAAATAATTAGAAGTTGATTGTAGTGACTAATTTGTAAATTATACAAACTCGAAGTGACCGCGGACGAGGTTTTCCCGTGAAGAAAATTACGCACATACCCTCGTCAAAACGGTGTCGTTTTGATGAGGGTATATAAACACTATAACCGGCCCCTAAGGGCCGAAGTTTCTCATTTGTCTATTTCCTTTCTCTCTCTAAAATGAGAGAACCAGAGTTCTCTCTGGCTTCTCTCTAGTTTCCCTCGCCGGAGGGAAACCGGCAGCCATAGGCCACCGTACTACGGTGCCGATCACCGCCGTCGGCCACCGTGAACGGTGGCCGGAATTTACAAAATACCCCCAAAGCGTAGATCTAAACGTCCTAATGCCCGATCTAAGGTTATTTTAACCTAAAACCCCATAATATATCGTAAATCTACGATTTTCACCTTCGGCGTTTTGATTTTCCGGCGACGTTTAGTGCTCTCCGATGATAGAGTAAGTTCCTCTCTTCTCTTCTCTTTTATTTTTTTACTGGTTTGTTGTTGTTGATTGGGATCATTGGTAGCTTTCTATCTTCGTCGGTTTCTTCCTCTCTATTTGGTTTCTGGTCTCCGTTGCCTGCTGTCCGTGCTCTCTCCTTTTTTTGCTCTCTGTCTTTTTTTTTTCTTTTTGTCCTCCGTCTTTTCGTCTTGAAGGTGATGGCTTTATAGCCTTGATGAGGCTCTCGTCGGACCGGGTATAAAGTCGAGTTCGGTGAGTCACCGAACTATGTGGTGACTCACCCCTAGAGCAGCAACGTGGGTGGTGACGAGGCGCTTCTGGAGGCTTCGATGGGGTGGCGTGGCACTGACGGCATCGTGGCAGCAGCTGAAGCGTCAACGTGGAGGTGGTGGCTGAGCAGAGACGGTGGCTGGCCTTCTGGAATCTTGGAGGCGGCTGGGGGGCTAGGGTTTAGAAACCCTAGCTAAAACCCCAAATGTTTAGGGTTTCTGGTTAGTCTGGGCGGTTCTGTTTTGTTTGTAACTGGGCCAGTCCAGTTTTGTTTGTAACTGTTTATAAATAATAATTATAATATAATAATAATATTTAATAATAATAATAATAATTTTAATAATAATAATAAAAACAAAAATGGAAAAAATTAGGTTTACAGCGGTCTAGGTGGATTATGTGGACACCTGCCATCTAGTCACCTGCTTGTTTTTCTAAGGTTACAAACAGGGTTGCTAACCAATAATATGTTACTCTCACAATAGAAGTAATAGGCAAATGTCGCACTTACTTCAGTGATGAATTAATCACCTCAACCAAGTTCATTGTCATATGACCATAACATCTACCCCCATCAAATGATCGAATCCATTTATCCCTTAGGAGCTAGTTATAGCCTTGTTGATTCTTGTGTCTCAATTCTTGAAACAACTCCTCAACCTCACATACGAGGTTTGTCCACTGAAAATGAAATAGATAATTAGAAATAATAAATGAAAAGATATCTTAAACCCAAAAGAGTGAAAGACGTACCATTAAAAGAACCATTACAGTTTATCTTTGTTCCTGAATTTTTACAAATAATTTGTAGCAATATGGCATAAACAATACCGTTGATAAATATAGGGAGGTTGTTAAGACGGTCTCATACAATGGAGTGTGTATTTGATCCCTGAGCCTCTGTCAGAAATAAAACATGTCACATCATATCTATCATGCAAAACATGTGATAGAACATGTTTTTGTAAGTTTTTAAGGAAGAAATTGCGAGAGCTGTATGTCTTCCTTTTCAATTATTACAAAGGTGATAGGAATAGTTTTCCTATTCTCGTCTCGTGCAACCACAAACACAAGTATTTGTGTGTATTTTCATGCAACCTAGTGTCATCGATCATAACCATTAGCTTGCAGTGAAGAAATGCATTAATGCATACGGATATGTCCAAAATGGCCTATAGAATTGGAACATACCTTATATGGAACGACCATTTTCGTTCATCGGTACAACTTCTAATTTCACAATTGTTCTCTATATGTGTTTCTGCATCAATTTCAGCCATGGTCGTAATACTTTATACGATTCTTTCAATTGGCCATACAATTTTTGTTGAGACTAATACCTAGAATACCATGCTTTATGGTAGTTACCTGTGTAGTCGTGTTGAGATGTAATTGCAGTAATACAACTAGTAATTGTTATATGTGGATTTGTTTTGACCAAAAAATAAGGCATCACAAAGTACACGCACATCCAAGTTAGGATGATCCTGACTAAGTCAACTGACAGTGCATGTATAAGGTTGGTCGTATTTTGTCAACTTTCATAGGTTGTTCATCCTCTTCAAGCATGATACACGAACCCTTCAATTACATCCCTCATACTTGTGGATACATTTAGCCATGTACTTGTCTGTGTCTTTTTTTCACAGTCGACGAAACTGAGCGGCATATATTATGGTTCCTAATGTCAGGCACATCGATTTCTTTTGTTATGAACATCATTCCAATATAGAGCTCACCATCATCACGTTGGTTGTGTTACACAATTTGTGGGAATTACAAAAATATTTTAGCATTGAAAGCTTCCATATCAACCATCGTGAAGTGAGATGGTGGTCAGTATGCCATAATATGTGGAATGTCATCATCATTCGCTCTCACTGACATGTCAAGGTCTTTTGATTCATCATTGAAAAGGCATACCTCATCACCATTGGGGCCGGTATCCCTTACCAGTTCTTTTTCATAAATATTCCCCTTAAATTAGAATAGTTTTGCATTGATAAAAGTAGGGATAGTAGGAGTATCAATTCAACTCGATTACTACGAGACCGTTCATGGGAATACTCGCGAACTGTATTACCAAGATCAAAGTCGACAACACCAGTACAATAATGTTTCCCCATAGATGCTGAGAAATTTTTGAATTAGTTAAATACTTCATGGTCTTACAACCTCATGTCCTGCTCAGAAGATGACATAACCATACGAATATTGTATGGATTGTACATTGAATATTGCATTGGTGGTAGATTTAGTTCAAATTCAAAGTTAGCTATGCAAGAATGCCTTGGCATCTAAGATGATGATGTACCAAAGTAATTGGGTCTATTTGGTGTACTTAATATGTTTAAGTCGTTACATAAATTAGTCGTCAAACTCTGAATATTAAGATCAAGGTCAAAATCTGCTCATTTCCAATTTGGTAAAGTTTTAACATCATTATCATAAAAAAATGCATACAACTCAATAGGCCCTCCTAATGAATACTGCAAGTGGGAATCAAGCATCATGTCCACATCATCATCATCGTTAACATTGTATATTGAGTAGTTTAATGGTTCTAATGACGTCAATAGTCGATACTTCAATTAATCAATTTTTTTTCTCGTGACCATGTGGAATATTGTTCTTGAATTCCTTCATCAACTTCTTATACATTGATTTCCTTGATAACATTATTGTCACATGTGTAAACTGGAAGACGGCACTGAGAGATGCATCACATATCATTTTCCATCATAGTATACCAAAGCAGACATAATTTCTTTTCTTGATATATTTTAAAAATATATATGATCATGAAAAGAAAAGAATAAAATTAGAAAAATTATAATGACTTCAAACTATGTAATAATCGAGAAGCGTCACATAAACTTACGATTAAAATAGTTCATGTTCACTTTCCTTTTCCTTGCCTTTACTTATGTATAGTTTGTTTGTTTACCTTTACTTGCTTTATGACACCCCAAATTTTGGGCTAGTAGTTTCGGGTTTACCTGAGATACTTGTAGACCCGGTGAATTTCATAATTTGAATCATTGGGTTAAGTTGGTTTAGAGCCCAATTCACCATAAAAAGAAGATTTGTGAATTTCAAAAAGATGAGGAAGGACCTATAGTGTGATTATCCCATTTTAAAGAGATATAAACTTTTTTATTTCTCTTCAGTTTCATCTTCTATTTATTTCTTCATTTATTCTCATTTTTCATCTCCTTCTCCTCTCCAAATTCCATAACACAAAGATAAGTCCTTGAGCTCATTTCATACTTGAATTTCATTCCTAATCTTTCCAGCAGCATTGTCTTAATGATTTAAAGCTTTGGTTTCTTTGGTTGCAAGAGAATTAAGGGTTTTATCATCAGAGTCATGGTGGATGGTGTTTGCTAGCTAAAGGAGCTTCATTTCGGGATTCTTTAATCAAGGTAGTGTATTTTTAATCATTTGGATTGTTAAGGCTTCCTGAAATGTAAATATTTGCTAAGGTTTGTGTAGTTCATCATTTTAGAGTTTATGCATGATTTCATAATTAAATAATGTTTTAGTTGTGAATAAGGTGTTTTGATGCCACCTTAAGAATCTTAATAACTTTCTAAAGCTTTTGTACACAATTAAAAACCAAAACAAGTTAATTAGGATGAATTTTGGGTGTTTCTTAAGCCTAAACAAGTGATTTCTAGGTTTGAGTTTCGATAATGGATGAATAGTATCGATACTAGTTGAATTGGGGCAAAAATTAAGGTTTCTAGCAAGGAGTATTGATATTGACCCAAATTTTTAGAAACAAAATTCATTTTTGGTACCGATACTCATAGGGGTATCGATACTACAAGTAAAGTATCGATAATACTTGCTTGGGTTGGTTCGATTTGACCTATTTAAAGCCCATAAGAGCTAAGGATGATCTGTAATGGTAGAACTTATTCCGTGGGGGATGTAGATGACCAAACATAACTAGAATCACTCATAGGAGTGGGTTACAACCTATATAAACATAATAAGCATAATACATTAAAGTATCTTCAGTCGATCATGTATTTGAATGATTAAAAACGAGGATAATTAAGGGGATGTGTTGATAAGTGATATGATGAACATGTCATATTAAGTAATGACGAAAAGCATGGTCTTCGAGAAAGTTAGTGAACCGAGAATGATAAGAGTGATCAGAAAGCATGGTCATACTTTTAATTTGAGGGATTTTTTAAAGGAAGTACGATAACAGTGATCAGAAAGTGTACCTAGTAATGAACTCGAGTCAAGTATTTGGTTAGCTGGTGATAGAACCCGTGAACAACAAGCACAATAATCGTCAGAAAACCATGAAACGCTTAGAGTTCTCTCTAGAGACAAAAATGAATGAAATTCCCTTTAAGTACTAATGACTAAAATAGAGTCGTTTAATAAATTATCAAAAATGATAGACTAATAAACATTTCCATAACATTCTAGGTAAGAGGATAAGTGAGATAGTGTTGGGTGAAGGGGAATGACCTCACCTAACTTCAATAAGTTTGGTAGCGAGTAACTGAGCTACTTCAATTACTTTAGTGTGGCATCAGTCGATGTGTATTGAGATGTTAGACCTAGAGAATAGCCTTATAATAATAAAGAGATAATAATAATGATAATTGTGTGCTAATTATAAAAAAACTTCTGAGGTGAGATTCCATAAGACTTATGCCCTTGTTTGCTTCTTGGGAAACAATGAGTACACCTGAGTTATTGATGTGTGAGTGACAATCTTCTAATTGTCTAAGAAATATCCGAATATATCCAAGTCAGTGCGAGATCACTTCATTCACTAGTTGGACATAGGCTCCGATGCTATCTGACCTAGAGTTATACCGAGTATTATGAGGAGTATACTAGCAAGACGTAGGATCAAATGTTATATGACCTGGAGGCGTCCTAGGTACTAGGAAATGAGGGGAATTTCTAGATAAAGATTATGATGCTAAATGACTTGGGTCTTATCTAGGGTACCTTTGGTAGGATAGGAGGTGTGAGTCTAAGATGCTAAGTAACCATCCAACTACTCCATTATGTATGCCTTTTTTTGTGATGGTATCAGGTGTCTTTCTAATACTGGGTGCTATCATTTTATGTTGTATGATGATGCATTATAGGATGATATCGATGTTAGAGACCTAGTATACATTTACTCATGGTGAAGCCCTTAGCAGATACTAAGGGAAGCATGAGACTTACACTTAATAGGTAGAACTATTGAACCTTAAATAGGTATAACTTGATTAGGATCATGCATGTACCTAATACTTAGTACCATGTATTTAGCAAGCTTGTGAAACTCTTAATGCTTCTCTAAATTAGCGATTATATTGTTGGGCTTTGTAAGCTCAACCTTCGGATGTTTGTCGTTGGCTCGTTAGTAGCTTGAGCAGTTCGTGGAGCACCGTTGCAACAGGACTTCCAGTATCTTCTTCAAAGTATTGTATTGTAGCTTTAGTGGGCATGTGCATTCATAGAACCTAACTTATGTATTTGAGTTGTAAACCTCAAGATGTATTATTTTGTTTTAAATTATGTGTTATGGAGCTCCGTTTTATAAAATGATTTTATAATAGTTATTTATGTTTTATTTATGATACCATTCCACATGTTTGAAAAGAAAAGCGAACAAGTTTTTTAAAAATCAGGGGTTGCCTTGGTAACCCGATATGGCACTTTAGGCCTAATCATGTTTAGGGTATTACATGCTTGAAGTAAAGATTCTAATGGAAGTTGCATTTTTTCAATAAAAGAGATCTATATGGATTCTTGACGTTACATGACATAGACATGGGTATGCAAAGATTCTTGACTTGACGTGGTAATGACCTCGCATTCTGTAGAACACAAGTTTTACAGAGATTTGTAACATGGCAAGAAAGGATTTGACGTGGCAATTTGATGTGAAATGGAAGGACCTCGAGTTATGCAAGGCGTAAGATCCCTTTCACGTCACATCAAGAAGAATATGCACGACCCGAGGTTCTTGTCATTTAAATTCCTTTTGTTCTACCAAAATTTTCTTCTTTCTTCATAAATGATTTATCCCTTTTCAGGAAACTTTTTGTTTATAAAATACATCCTCTTCTAGTGTCATCTTCTTCTTCCCTTTGGCTTCTTAAGAATCTTGTATTTTTTTTACCAACGAATAAGACACATACACTCGTCATTTTGTAAAAATGTCTCTCTGTGTGTTCGTATCCGTTTATACAAGATATCTTCTTCTAGTGGAATCGTTTTTTCTCCATGCTAAGATAGGCACCATAAGTGCCTCAACAGCTTCTGATATTATTTAGTGGCATCCTCTTTGAGAAAATCATTCTCTTTTGATAGTATCTATATTTCCACTTGAGCTTTTTATAAATTTCTCATTCTATCAGTTAGGGTCAAGTGAACACCTTTTGAGAAACTCTAGCACGTTGGTATCTGCTGAGCTTTTTCTTTGCATTATGTATAGACTACCAAGAACAAAAAGTCTAAGACGAAGTTTTCCTTTGGATTTCTCTAGAGTGTTAGTATCTGTTTATTTTAAAAGGCATTCTCTTATGGTGGCAACCTACTTTTTTGTGCTAAGATATGCACCGATAAGTGTATCAACAATTTTAGATAATTTTTGGAACTGTTTACGCCACTACAAATTATTTAAAAAAAATATGTTCATTAGTTTTCAATTTCTTTTCATTTAGAACCATTTTGAACGTGATTTGTACCCCCTCTTTACAATTTCTTGTATGTGTCGATATCAGTTTCAATTGAAGATAAGTTGTAATATTACGCCTCTAAGCTCATAAATTACATAAATATTTTTATTAACTTCCCAAAAATACTCAACGAATATGCCTATCAAGCCATTTTATCTTTTTCTTCGTGCACAAACCAAGCTTTGAAACCATTTTGAACATGATTTTTACCCCGCTTATAATGTCTCATATGTACCAATATTAGACTTAACTAAAAGATAAGTTTAAATACTACACTACTAATCTTATAAATTACAAAAAGTTTACAATTTACAACTTGGGAAAACGCCTCAAGCATGGATATGAACAAAAGAATCATGGACTAGAAATGCTATGACCTCGCATTTTCCAAACAGCGAGATCCTTTCTGACACATTGGATTTTATTCGAATCAAAAATCATGATTTTTCAATGCACCTCACGTCATGTGTAACGCGAGATCCTTTTTGGCACGTTTGATATTATTCAAATTAAAAGTCACACCTTTTCAACGGACCCCACGTCCTGTATGACGTGAAGTCCATCAATTCCTCACTTCGAAAAAGGTGCGAGGACTATTATAAATAGGGACCCATTTGAAGTTTTTTTTAAAAAAAAAAAAAAATGGAAAAAAATATGTAGTAATATTGTGGAGTTATACCCAAGAGAAGTTTTATCCAAAATTCTTGTGCATGTGGTGTCTTATTATATCATCGATTTCATCAATACACATTTGAGTTCCAAGACTTTTCATGAAGCTTTGGACTACAAGTACATTTTTCAAAACGTTTCAATGAAATTTTTTACATCATTCCATTGACTCAAACCGAGATAAGCTTTCATGAAAGATTCAAAGCTACTAATAATCACGAAGTGTTATATATAGATGACATGTATAATTATTTTAGTGGACAAAATTTGGAGACTGGCCTGCATTGTTTGAAGAAATTAGTAAATAAAGGTAATATCAATGTCATATATGTCTATGACCTTATTCTAATTTGTTTTGGGGGTGAATTAAGAGATGGATGACTTAGAATCTTGAAAGCTCTCGATCTCGCCAATTCTAAGAAAATAAATTTAGAAGTTATTTATTCAGAGATTAATCCATTTGTAGGCTTAATGTCATGGAGTCGTCACAACCTTGCCTTTCCAGAACTAATCGAATACTACAATTGTGGTAACAACTATCCGCATAATTCAATCGACCAAGTTTGGTAACCAAGGAACAACCTGTGTACTTGTTATGATTCTTGTTTTTGGAACCATGAAGCAACTTTGTTTTGTAACATATTACATTAGAAGATATTTTAATTTTAATAAGTTTTGACTATTTATTACAATATAGTTTTTTTTGTTATTTTATTATATACTTTACAAAAAATATAACCATTAATTTAAATTCATAAAATAGTTTGGTTCTTTTATTATTATATATTGGACCTCGCGTTACGCAAACCGTGAGGTCTGTTCAAAAAAGCGATACTTCAAATTTTCGGTGACATCGCGTTACAAATAACGCGGGCCCTTTTTTAAATATTAAATGGTATTCTCTGAAAAGTGTTTCCACATTGGAGGAGTCTCGTGCCTTATAGCATGTGAGGTCTTTAAATGCTTTTTGTAGGACACGAGGTAGTCCTACGTATGTAGTTTGGGGGGTATTTTTCCAATTAATGTTATTTAGGGGTTTTTTATATAAATGATTTTTGTATCATCTAGTAGTTTTGTATTACTGAGCTTTTCTAAAACTCACTCTATTACTCACCATTTTCATGTTAAAAGAATCGATCTTGTGCAGTTATCGACATTAGTGAAGAGAGTTTCTTCGATGTTGCTTTGAGAGTATCGTACAGATGTAATTAGAGACATGTATGTCACAATTTATTTTTATATCAATGTTTGAACTTATTTTGATATTATGTATTATTAAATTGTGTTTTTAACGTCCAAACATTTCTTGAACTTATGTTTTTTATTTATGAAATTATTTTATAATTTTAATTTGATTTGTTAAAATTATATTTTTCTTGTATTCTTAATGTAGGTCGTTCTAGTAGCCTTAAAGTGACACCTCAAATTGGATCGGATCACCCGTATTGATTTGAGGGTATTATATTACAAGTTTCTTGAATCTCAATTAGATAAAGACATTATTATCGTAGTCTTAATAGAATTACATGCGTACAGTAAAAAATACTTTGGGCTAATCTGAAAGAGTTGTCTTTAATATTGAGTCAACTTTTACTTATTTTTAATATTACTTTATAAATTAAAGGAGCTGTGAGTTATGTATAATTATTTTAACATGTGATTTTGATTTATATTTTTCTTAAAAAATGAGTGATTCTTGTAGCTGAATACAACATTTATAAAAAGGTTGCCCTTCAAATTTAGGGTGTTATCAAGGGACGAAAACATATTTTCAATAAAAAATACATAAAAAATATAAATTTTTGATAATTTTAAACTTTTAGGAGGCGACTGCCCTCACCTGCTACCATCTCAGTTGATCTCTGGTTCTCCATATTCCCCTTGATAGTTTTAATATATTTCCAATTTGTCGTGTTAGACATTCATCCCCGAGTAGAAAATCTAGTAGTACATTCTGGTCGATTAGATTCCACCTTCCTCAATAATTGGTTCCTCCCTTAATAAATTGCGAATGATACTTGGAGGCGACTCCCAAAAACATGGGAACCTTCTAACTTATTAATCGCACGATGGGCATCAATAATATTTGAGAGTCTAAAGAAACAGAATCTGCGGCCACTCTTGCTCTTCTTCATTGGAATGAAAGAATCCACCACTTCATCGTATTTCCCAAAAAAATGTCTCCATTCCTGTGAAAATATACTGGCAAATTTTGCACAATGAGAGAGGCCTGATTGCATGTACTTCCGATTTCTCTGTGAGTTCTGTACCATCGATCTGTTGGCACTAGCTAACTCCTAATCTGGCAAGACTAATATTACACTCTATATTTATATAATTTATTACTTAATCGAGTGAGGCAATACTTTTTTCTTTTTGCGGGGATGATGAAGAAACAATGAAGAATTTAACAGAAGTTTGATCATCCATATAGAGTCATCGTTGCATCTCTATTGTTAATTACATTACATATATAGGTTATACTTTATATATACCTAATAATAAATTAAAATTTGTATGTAATTGATTTTCGTCAATAATATTTTTAACTTGTATGACAACCTCTAATTCTTATTAAAACAAATATAAAAGCTTTTTTCACTCTTTGTATGATCCGCACATATGATCCTGCTATTTTTTAGAGTAGCCCATGTATTAAAACATTGATCATAAACTATCATACATGATCTATTCTCATCTCTATAAATTTCACTTACAAGCCAAAACAAAATCAAACATCAAATACAATTTGCAATCATAATAATTGTTATTATCATGAATTCAATAAAAAGGTTTCTTTTCCTCTCTTCTCACCATCTTCGTCTTCCACCTCATCTCCTCTATTGTCGTTACCGAAGCCAATCGCAATGACCCTAAACCTAATATGGAGAATGATACCGAAGCTGATGGTAAGGAGCCTAAACCTAATACAGAGAATGCTAACGAAGCCGATGGCAAGGAGCCTAAACCTAATAAAGAGAATATCGCTGAAGCAAAAGGCAACGAGCCTAACCCTAATACAAAAAAGTTTTTTGAGCCTAAAGATGAAGCTTCCGATGTTGATTTGCAGAAAGCCTATAGACACTCGTTTTCGTTCGGAGCTTATTTAGCATATATAATAATATAGTATATTTGTTGAAAATATTTTTTAAAACATATAATATATACATTTTTTAAAATATCGGTTTTTGAATATATATATATATATATATATAATATGGTTTTGAAAACACGTTTTAAAACATATAATATATAGTTTAGAAATCATATTTTTGAAAGCGTATATAATACATAGTTTTTAAATCGGTTTTGGAAAACACGTAATATATGGTTTTTAAAATATTTTTGAAAACGTATATATAATATATTTTTTGAAAACATATAAATATATAATTTTTAAAATATTTTGAAAATATATATAATATATAGTTTTTAAAATATTTTGAAAGTATATATATAATATATAGTTTTAAAAACATTTTGAAATATATATATAATATATAGTTTTGAAAACGTTTTTTTGAAAGTATATATAATATATAGTTTTAAAAACATTTTTTAAAATATATATGTAATATAATTTTGAAAACGTTTTAGAAAATATATATAATATATATTTTAGAAAACATTTGGAAATTTTTTATATACTATATGATTTCGAAAATATATTCTTTTTTCGTTTATATTTATTTACGTTTTTATTTTTGTTTATTCATTTTGTTTTTTTTTCCTTTAGGGTCCAATAATCCAAATGGATCAGCAAGGAGCACAAATCAGAGTCTGGATCCAGACCCGCCTGACCCAGCAGGTAACTAAACCCGACCCAGAACTAAACCCGAAACAATTAGGGTTGCAACGCAGCATGATGATCGTTGGATCTGGCCACCCAATCCATTGGCCACAAAGCAGCCAGAGAACACCAGGCGACCAGGTGAGGATTCCGGTCACAAAAAAACCAAGGCTGGTGAACCCCAGCTAGATCGGGACTGACCCATCCCGTCTTAGCCGATTAAGCAAGCAACAACCCTTGGTCAAGTAACAACCCTGAATAAATTGAGAAACAGGGACAAGCAACCCCAAAACAGCTAGAGTGACCCCAAAGCACTGGGAATGGCCCCGATGGGGGGCTATAAATGCCCTGCGAGACAAAACATCAAGGGAGAACAAGAAGAGAAGCAAAAATATCACCAATCACAATCACAAAGCAACAAAAAAAACCAAGAGACCAAAGACAATATTCAAAGCCAATGGACCTGAATTGTCAAAGCATCGGAGAACGAAGAACCATTGTCAAAAAGTTTTGATATTGTCAATACGGGCATTTTTTATTAATCAGAGGTAAGTAATTCGAAACAAATCTTTAAATTTTAATTTTCGCAATTAAAACAACCGACAAATTAAAATGGTACTGAAAGGGCAATTCAAGGTGCTAATCCTTCTTTGACTGTAACCGACTCCCGAATCTAACATATTTCTGGTAAAACGCAAATCAGGTAAGATGGCGTCCGATCAACCTAAATATATTTAAAATGATCGGTGGCGGCTCTAACGTGTTTTATTTAAGTCGAAGCCTAATTTTGGGCCCACCCAAAAGAAGGTTGCGACAGATTGGCGACTCTGTTGGGAACAGGTAAGTGGGTCAGGCCAGAATTAATTTCGGTTATCTTTTTAAGCGAAAATAACAAGTTTAAATTTTAATTTAATTTTTCGATCCTTATTACTTACCTTTGATTATCTTTCCAAATAAATAGTTGTACTGATGTTTTTTAATGATTTCAGCTTATTAAACATTTTCATCGCAAGCTCTATACCGAGCTCCAAACCTTTTTTAAGTGGAGGTGAAAGCGATGCCTTCTTGGGAATTTATTCTCCGTATAGGCTAGTAAGTAACCTTCGGGATTCATATACCTTATGTCTTCGTGTGAATTTATTCTCCGTATAGACATAAGGGAATGTATCCTCTCGAGTTTAACTTGGTCCACATAAGCTTGTAGTGGGCTTAGGACTGAGGGTCTGGCAAGCCCAAGGGGGCACCAGCAAGGAGAACTCGGGTACCTTCTTTAGAACCTAAATCGGGAGACTACAGGGAATTAGAGCCCACCCCAAAACTCCATTTTAAAACCTAGGATGCTTTAGTTATTTCCGTTTTTACTTTCTGTTCAGAGCATGTGAACTAGAAGTTTATGTGGTTAGAACTTGTTCATGCTGGATAGAGATTATGTCCGGGTAGGAATAATAAGCATATGGAGTAGATACAATGTGGGGTAGGACTTTTTATTTTCATTATTATTTTGATTATTATCTTTATCTCACTAACTTTTTCCTTTCATTTTTGTTTTCTTTTATTTTATTTTTTATCATTTACATCATTCAAAAGAGGTGTTAATCCAAAAAAATATGTTCGTTAAACATTAATAATTTGCATTAATGGACAAAGGGGTTGTAATGCAAGAGGTGAAAACGCAGAGGTCCGCTATGGTCAGAAAAGACTAAGAAGGATCGAGCATACATATTAGAAAAAGAACAAAATAAAGTCTGTTTTGAATTAGAAGATTTGATAAAGGGGTATCAAGAACAGGTTCAGAACAATTCCAGCCTAAAAAGATCTTCTGAATACTAGAAAAGTGAAGACTGAAGGACAAGTTGAAAAATAGGCCCTAAAAGAACAACTAAAGGCTTCCCAAAGATGTTTGTAAGATAGCCAACACCATAACAAACGTCTAAAGACCAGGGTAGCTAACTTGGAGAAGTTTCTTCAAAGACAACAAAAACATGATGTCAAAACCATAGTTGAGGTAGAGCCATTGTGGACGGATTCAAGAGACAAGCAATTGAGCTTCAGATAGTTCCCTTTGATGGAGGATTTCGATGTCATTTTTTAGGGGAGCATGCTCAGTAAAGGGTGAAATCTAGATATGTAGTCATTCAAGATTTCTTAGAGCAAGTACAAAAAGCGGTACATCACTGGCACGGTTTAACGAGAGAAGCCGGAGTGGTTCGACAGGGTATTCAACCGGTGACAGATGTTAGAAGTTGTCTGGGGTCTAGAGGATTTAGTCAGAATGCACTTTTAAGTTGTTTTAGACCTCTTAGAAATAACATTTTTGTCCCAATAAAGAGTATTTGTAATAACAGACAAGTTTTGGACCAGGGCCTCGAAACTTCATGCATTATGCATTCTTGCATATTTCGCATTATTTTTCTTTTTTCTTTTCATTACATTCACATTAACTAACATAAAATGTCTCATCAAAAAAAAAGGAACAAACATTGGACCTTCCACCTCAAGCATTGGACACACCTCATCCTCATAACACCCGTTCAAAGAAGAATGAGATCGAAGCAAAGAACACTTGTAACTTTCGAAAAGAAAAGACAAATAAAAGAGAAGTTTTGAAACCAAATTGAAGTTACATGGAGCATGTTTATAGAAAGATCAAAAGCGATGAATGAGATATTAGCGCATGTTGGTAGGATTAAGAAAATTCAAGAGCAACTCGTAAAGACCCAACAGAAGATGATTTATCAAGCAAAAAGGTTTCAGAATTATTCAAAAGAACAAATGACCAAATTAATAGACGTGGTGAATGTTGTGATCCATGAAGAGAAGCCACTAGAGGACCCTGCTTTGGATGGGATTATGAATGCTAATGTTGAAACTGAAATGACAGTGGTAAGTAATCGAGACCTGTTAAGGAGCCGGATATTTCAGGCCAGCTCCAAAAATCAAATATGGTTGTAGAGGGTTCCACTAGACCAACAATGAATGAAGAGCTAATGAGGGATAAAGTTTTCCTTGTGAGAGATAAGCTTTGCTCAGAGAGGAGGGGCATAGAAGATGACCAAATGCTGATCAAGAAAGATAAGAAGGATCAATCTCTTATGATTAGATGTTCTAACCCTTTACAAACATCCAGTCAAGACAATCAAGTTCTATCTATAAAGCCATCACTAAGTAGTCTCTCGTCATGGGGATTAAATGAGAAGAAAAAGAAAGTGCAGGGTTTTCAGTTCCCTCCCTTCCACTTTTCGCTTTAAAAATTACATTAAAAAATGCTCACAACTGGATTGGTTACACCGAGATACGTCCAGACATAGTGGCCCTCGAATGAGAAGTGGACCTATAATGAGATTCTTTGGATAAACTAGAATGGAACCCCAGATTGTTCAGATAAAGTTCCTATCAACCTTGATGGAAAATTCCAGGATCCTTTAAAGCAAGCAATTCAAAGGTGCAAGGTAGAAGAGAAATGGGTTAAGGTCCAATACTCAAAAGTCGTTGCTTCAACATAGATTAATACAGTCAATTTCTATGAAGAACACAGGGTGCAAGAGGAGGGGAAAAGAAATCCAAGCAAAAGGGATTCCATGGATGTAATCCGAGACTGACCTATAGGTTTAAGAATGAATGGGGCAGATGCACCCTTGAAGACACCTCAAACATATATCAGATTTCCTGAGGGCAAGTGGGGCTTTGGGCAGTTTATAGGCCCTGACTGTAACATCCTCAATATCGGGTTAATGGCCAAATTGTAAAATTTCATAATTTGGTGATTAAAGTAGAATAGTTCAATGATTTAATTGGAAATATTTCCTAAAAGTTTTTACTAATTATCAAAGGAAATAAAGGGCAAAATGGTCATTTGACAAGAAAGATATTTTCCCCCTTATATGAATGATTCACGTGGGGGGAAGAGAGTTATCTAAAACTATTTCTTCTTCTTCTCCCTTCTTCTTCCTCCTCCTCATGGAAGCTAGGTAAAGGTAAGAGTTTCTTTGTTTGTTGATTATTTGTTGATTTAAAGTTTGGGTTTTGATCATTAGATGATAACTAAGCTTAAGGAAAACTTAAGTTATCTTAAAATCAAAAGATAAAGGAGTTATGAAAGATTAAAGATTTGGAGTTCTTGAGTGAAATCTTGAAATTGAGTTGATAAGTTGAATTTGAAGTTAAATTTGACTTGTCATCAGCTTAATTAAGAAGTATTAAGTGTTAGAATTGTTTTTTAAAAATGTTGAAAATTGAGTATGATTCTTGAAGTTCATAAAGAGAGAAGATTTTGAGGTTTAAGAAGAGATAAATGAATATAAATTAGTGTAAGTATGTATATGAAAATGAATGAAACATGAAGAATTGTAGTTGAAATAGTGAATTTTCGTGCATGAACAGTGATTTCTAGGCAAAAATTTTAGATTTCTAAAAGGTATCGATACCCTAAGGGGAGGTACCGATACCCCCTAAAGGAAAAAATGAATATGGGTCTATTAATTCGTTTAGGCTATTAGTATCAAATTACAAGGTGTAGATATTTGATAATTACCTTAAAATGTATGGTTATGTAGACATTGAACGTGAACAAGTTTCGGAACAATCAAGGAATTAGGATCAAATCAAGCAAGGCTAAGGTGAGTGCAATTTATTTTGTACTTAGGTTATTAAACAAACATTGGCCTGCGATGAGCCAATGACGGAGTTACTATGGTAAGAAGTAACTTTTAAAATGTTATGTGATTATTATGTATGTATTAGTATATAGAAATGGATGTATGTTCTTATATGTTATATGATTTACATGCTTACGTGAAAATGCACTTGTGATATATGTGATATTGATATAAGTAATTATAGGAATATGTAATATAAGTGTTATATAAAATGTGACCATGTGATATGTAAACATAAGTGACTAATTGACATGAGCTATGTGACTATATGAAATCAGGAACATATGACATGAAATACATGATAAGAGTATTACATGATATGAAATAAAAGAGTTATGAGTTATATGCATATGAGATATATGTTTACACATACTCGTGGTATGTGACAGAAGAGAAGGAACATGTGATTATAAGAGAAATGATATGAATAAAAACTGTTATAAATGATAATACCCATGCTATATGATACGAGAGCTATAGGTATAGTTGGCATCCCAAAAGTCGAGGGTTATAGTGGTCCTTCGGGATAATACAATGGTCCTTTGAGACAAATTTCATATGCCACTCAGTGAGACTTATACGAGCTGTGGTGACAGCGTTAGTGCACAACCTCAATGTAATCACATACCTTCAGTTCTCAACAGTGTACATGGGCTAATAAAGAGATTTAATAAGTATATTGAATATGATATGTATATGTGATTTGTTATATGGAATAGATCACAAGATTTATGTAATGGTGTATTGCTTGGTTAATGCATGATACCTTATGCATAAGATTGTTAAATTATAAGGATTAATGATAATCAATATGAAATGTTAAACGTGTTGATAAGGATATAGGTGCATGTGGGTACATGTTACAGAAATTATATATGTTTTTATATGATATGATCGTAATAAATGTTCATGCATTGGATATGAATTATATGATGTTAAGTGTATTTCTTTATTAAATGTTTTATGGTTTCCATTATATGTTTATATGCCTCACTAAGTCTATGACTTAGCGTGTGATTGTTTCACACATAGGTTTCGAGAAGAGGAAGATTGATAAAAGTTATGCAAGACAGGTCAATTCCTCCTTTCCAAAGATTAGATCAGAAAAGAATTAAATAGTATGTATTTTGTAATAATGATAGTGGTTGGCATGTAATAAAGATTTGAATTCGATATGTTTTTATTGGTTTGTAAAATCATATGATTGAGTTTTTTTTTAATGATTTAAAGGTGTATTTGTAAATGGAAATTTTATACGAATGATAGCTTAGTATTTTATGAGTTTATACATGTTTGCCGAAGTTACTGTAGCAGTATTGTAGCAAGGTATTGGTACCCTGTAGCAGGGTATCGGTACCCTGTAGCAGGGTATCGATACCCCTAAAGCAATCTGGAAAAAAATTAACATTCAGTACTGTTCATGGTAATATTCATTATTGTTCATACGGTACTGTTCATATCGTATTTTAATGTTCATGAAAATGTATTTTTTTCAAATTGGTTTTAACGAACATAATTCAACAATATATGATCGTATTTTATTAATATAAGTTCAAATGTTCTGTTATTTTATACGAATATTGTTTTAAAAAGTCAATGTAACATCTCGGACTCGTATTCAGGTCGGGTACGGGTTGGGATATTACATTTAATGGTATCAGAACTACGGTTTAGTCGATTCTAGGCTAAAAACGAAGTCAAAAATGTTTTAAAAAGTATACATGCCAACACAAAGTGAAAAATTTTCTGATATGATAGTGTAAGGAGTGTATTGTCTTGCTAATAGAATTAAAATGTTATATTATATTAGATGTATGATCATAAGAGTTTCCAAAGTGAAGCACAAGGCAATAGACTGAAGGTAATAGCAATTCACCTGCCCTGGCCAGGCAGGGAGAAGAGCGAACACCTCAGGGAGTGTCTGTATAAGATTAGAGAATTTTTTCATGTTGTTGAATGATATTCTGATATGTTTCAATTTTATGATTCTTTAATTCATAGAAGGAATGTATCGAAATAGTTAAAAGAGTTAAGAACACCCGAGTTCAAGGGTGAATTTGAGAAAGAACCTGTTGTTATAGACCTTTGGTTAAATGATATGAAGATAATGTTAGAAATTTTTCATTTCTCCAAAGTGAAAAGATTAAATTGAGTAGTTTCGTTATTAAATAGGTAAACTAGAGCATGGTGGATAAATGTCACATTGAGAATGACAAGTGACCAAGTGACGTGGTCCTAAAAGAATTTAAGCACAAGTATATAGGAGACCAGTTTGTCAGGTAAATGAAGAAAGAATTCTTGAATTTAAAACAGATGAATCGCATTGTGTATGAATATGAGTGCGAGTTCAATAAGTTAATTCGTTTTGGCGATTGAGTTAATTCCGACCGAGAAGGATTCATAAGAATTGGTTTGTGGAGGGCTTGCTCCCAAAATTAAAAGAAATGTTGATTATTTTGAATTTGTTCTCATTTCAAGAAATGGCTTAAAGCTCTAAAAAGAGCTCATAATGAAAGGATTGGAGAACAAAAATCTCAGATGATTAAGAAATTTTCTGCTTCATAGAGTTAAGCACCATCAAAGAAAGGTAGAGATTCTGGTTTTTAACTTTAAATTATATATGAATTAGTTGTATTCTCTGCCAGAATAAAACCAAGCAGTTCAGACGGATTGGAAATAATAGTATTAAAGGAACTTTATCGTTCTGAAATATAATAATTTCTTTACAGCATGGAAAGATAAAGTGGAGGAGATGGATGTTAATTGGAGAATATTTAAAGACCAAGGAAGGGTTTAAGAATATGTATATCAGTGATCAGTTATAAGACAAAGATAAATGGAATGGTTGAATTCGAACCAAAGGAATTGTATTATGGATGAGTGAGAATGAAGGTTTGATAAGTGAATGAAATAGAGGATGAATTTTTTGATTGGAAAGAATACATATATGGATAGTTTGATGAAGGTTTACGTTTTGATTGAAAGAAATAAGTTGAATAATAAAGTAGTGTGATAGTGAGTGTATTAAAGTTAAAGGATTTGTATGTTTGACGGAAACAAAGGATTGATAGAAAAGTTAAAAGCATAAAGAGGGATAAGTATAAATGATATGAAAGGTAATGAAAGAATTAAGGTAATAAAAGAATTAAAGTAATGAAGTGATGTTTATGATAAAAAGAAAGATTTATTGAAGAGGTGATATGTAAAAAGGAATAGTATATGTGTAGATAGTATTGTGTATAAGCAAGAGCGTGGATATGATAAGGGATTTGCATTATAGATGGAAAAAGTTAACGTTGACTAAGAAGATTATGAAATGAAAAAAACGTATTGGAATTATAAAATTTTAAGATATTGTCAGGTTAAGATAATCGAATATTAGGTGGATTTGGATATAGTTGTATATCTTGATTATGTAAATGTGATGTAGTGAAGGAGATAAGAATTCGTATGTTTAAGAAAAGATAAAGAGTAATAGAAAAGTTTAAGAATGAGTATATTAGTGAGTAGTTTATAAGACAAAGAAAGTTATAATATTTGATTTTAAAACAAAGGAATAGTACTATGTGTGAATAAGAGTCTGAGTTTAAAAAGTTGAGTAAGATACCGTTGAGGAAAATTTTTACAGAAAAGAAGGTATATGATTTGGATTGATAAGGGTTGTACCCTAGATTAAAAAGTTAAGGATTGTGTTTAGAAAAATTGAATGTGCAATCGAATAATGTTAAAGGATCTTCACTATTCTAAAGTGAAAATTTAGATGAAATAATTTAGTTGCTATGCAGTTGAGAAAAGTATGGTAAAAAATGTTATAATGTGAATCATAGAAGAATCATTGATGTGAATATTGTTTCGGAAGAGTTGAAAGAAATAGGTACATCGGTGATTGTTTTATAAGATAGAAGACGTTGAAATGTTGAGTGTGAACAAATAAAATTTCATGGTGCATGAGAATGAATGTGGATTCGATAAGTTAAGTAAATTATTATTGAAATAATTCTGATTGGAAAAGGGTATATGATTAATTAATTAGGGCTTGTACCCTAGATGAACAATTGATATTTACTAACTGTAATAGTAAAGGTGATAGAGTTATAAGATTGGAAGAAAATATAAAGTGAGTTAATTAAATATGATATGGATTTGAATATGGTTATGTATTTGGATCATATAGATATGATGAAGGCGAAGAGAGAAGAGTATTTACAAGTTTTAAAGGGAGCTTTGAGGAAGCAAAATACAGGTATAAGAGATGGTAAAGAATAAGATTATGTATAAGTAAAGCTGATTATCAAAGTTATAAAGATGTGATAGGAAAAGGGTATGTGAACATGAATTAAAAGATATGACCTATGTATAAGGATATTTTGCTTTTTTAAGAAATAATGGAATAAAGAAATGAGATGATGAAGTCGAAAGGATCAAATATGATAAAGGTTATATGAAAGTTTAGATGATAAGTTTGGTATAGAAATACGAAACGTGTGCAATGTAATGTGAAAGATTGTTTGATTCCGTAAAGTTTATGTTTAATCACAATTGAAGAAGATGTAAGGTTGTGTTCTTGGTCAAATGATGATGGAATAAAAGTTTGGTTATTGTTGTTAGGTAATTAAAAATTTATGACGAATTTTATTGATTTATGATGTTAAGTGATGAAAATGAATGTTATTATCTACGTGATGAATGACAAGATGAAAGGAAAATGCAGAATAGAAGGAGAGAAAAGATAGAAATGGATGAGGTTATTGGTTACTGTTTATATGATAAGCAACAATGGATGAGTGAAAAAAAATTAAATTAATTAGTTGAAGAATTAAAGGAATGAAAGATTAAATAATGGAAACAACATGAGAACATTAAAAGATATGTTATTATCAATGTGTGGAATGAAAATTCGAGGATGAATTTTCTTAAAAGGAAGGGAGATTTGTAACATCCTCAACATCAGGTTAGTGACCAAATTGTAAAATTTCAGAATTTGGTGATTAAAGTAGAATAGTTGAATAGTTCAATGATTTAATTGGAAATATTTCCTAAAAGTTTTTAGTAATTATAAAAGAAAATAAAGGGCAGCATGGTCATTTAACAAGAAATATATTTTCCCCCCTTATATGAATGATTAGGGAAGAGAGTTATCTAAAACTCTTTATTCTTCTTCTCCCTTCTTCTTCTCCCTTCTTCTTCCTCCTCCCCATGGAATCTAGGCAAAGGTAAGAATTTCTTTGTTTGTTGATTATTTGTTGATTTAAAGTTTGGGTTTTGATCATTAGATGATAACTAAGCTTAAGTTATCTTAAAATCAAAAGATAAAGGAGTTAGGGAAGATTAAAGATTTGGAGTTCTTGAGTGAAATCTTGAAATAGAGTTGATAAGTTGAATTTGAAGTTAAATTTGACTTGTCATCAGCTTAATTAAGAAGTATTAAATGTTAGAATTGGATTTAAAACATGTTAAAAATTGGGTATGATTCTTGAAGTTTATAAAGAGGAGAAGATTTTGAGGTTTAAGATGAGATAAATGAATATAAATTAGTTTAAGTATGAATATTTGAGTTAAGAATATGAAAAGGAATAAAACATGAAGAATTGAAGTTGAAATAGTGAATTTTTGTGCATGAACAGTGATTTCTGGGCAAAATTTACAGATTTCTATAAGGGTACCGATACCCTAAGGGGAGGTACCGATACCCCCTAAAGGAAAAAGTAAATATGGGTCTATTAAATTCGTTTAGGCTATTAGTATCAAATTACAAGTGTAGATATTTGATAATTACCTTAAAATGTATGGTTATGTAGACATTGAACGTGAACAAGTTCTGGAACAATCAAAGAATTAGGATCGAATCAAAGCAAGGCTAAGGTGAGTGCAATTTATTTTGTACTTAGGTTATTGAACAAACATTGGCTTGCGATGAGCCAATGAAGGAGTTACTATGGTAAGAAGTAACTTTTAAAATGTTATGTGATTATTATGTGTGTAATAGTATATAGAAATGGATGTATGTTCTTATATGTTACATGATTTACATGCTTACGTGAAAATGCACTTGTGATATATGTGATATTGATAAAAGTAATTATAGGAATATGTAATATAAGTGTTATATAAAATGTGACCATGTGATATGTGAACATAAGTGACTAATTGACATGAGCTATGTGACTATATGAAATCAGGAACATATGACATGAAATACATGATAAGAGTATTACAAGATATGAAATAAAAGACTTATGAGTTATACATATGAGATATATGTTTATACATACGTGTGGTATGTGAAAGAAGAGAAGGAACATATGGTTATAAGAGAAATGATATGAATAAAAAAATGTTATAAATGATAATACCCATGTTATATGATACAAGAGCTATAGGTATAGTTGGCATGCCAAGAGTTGAGGATTATAGTGGTCCTTCGGGACAATACAGTGGTTCTTCGGGATAAATTTCATATGCCACTCAGTGGGACTTATACGAGCTGTGGTGACAGCATTAGTGTACAACCTCAATGTACTCACATACCTTCAGTTCTCAACAGTGTACATGGGCTAATAAAGAGATTTAATAAGTATACTGAATATGATATGTATATGTGATTTGTTATATGGAATAGATCACAGGATTTATGTCATGGTGTATTGCTTGGTTAATGCATGATACCTTATGTATAAGATTGTTAAATTATAAGGATTAATGATAATGAATATGAAATGTTAAACGTGTTGATAAGGATATAGGTGAATGTGGGTATATGTTACAGAAATTATTTATGTTTTTATATGATATGATCGTAATAAATGTTCATGCATTGGATATGAATTATATGATGTTAAGTGTATTTCTTTATGAAATGTTTTATGGTTTCCATTATATGTTTATATGCCTCACTAAGTCTATGACTTAGCGTGTGATTGTTTCACACGTAGGTTTTGAAAAGAGAAAGATTGATAAAAGTTATGCAAGACAGGTCAGTTCCTCCTTTCCAAAGATCATATCAGAAAAGAATTAAATAGTATGTATTTTGTAATAATGATAGTGGTTGGCATGTAGTAAAGATTTAAATTCGATATTCTTTTATTGGTTTGTAAAATCATATGATTGAGTTTTTTTAATTTTTTAAAGGTGTATTTGTAAATGAAATTTTATACGAATGAAAGCTTAGTATTTTATGAGTTTTATACATGTTTGTCGAAGTTACTATAGCAGTAATGTAGCAGGGTATCGATACCCTGTAGTAGGGTATCGATACCCCTGAAGCAATCTGGAAAAAATTTAACATTCGGTACTGTTCATTGTACTGTTCATACGGTATCGTTCATACCATATTTTAATGTTCATGAAAACTTATTTTTTCAAATTGGTTTTAACGAACATAATTCAACAATATATGATCATATTTTATTAATATAAGTTGAAATGTTCTGTTATTTTATACGAATATTGTTTTAAAAAGTCAATGTGACATCTCGGACTCGTATTCAGGTCGGGTACGGGTTGGGATGTTACACTGACAAATATTACGCCAATCACAACTGCAATATGCGTTCAGAATCTGGCCAAAACTATCATCACCAAGGAAATCATTTTGGATCTAAATTTGGGCCTAATTTCCAACCAGGAAAGGAAAAGCTGATGAAGAACCAAAAAAGTGGGACTTTACCAAGAAGTTGCTCAGGAGGAAGCAGAAATTTGTGCGTCTGGGGGTACATCAAAAGGAGACATGGAAAGTGAAATGATCAAGAAATGGGAAGCAAATACAGATGAATACCCTAATCCAATTAAACACTCAATATTATAGGAGTAATGGGGCATCCTAATTAGAAAGAGATCATTTCATTCTATGATGAAGCTTTATTCCATTTGAGGCATTTTGTTTGAACTTGTTTTTTGAATTTTCTCATCTTTCTTTTTGTTAGGATATTTAAATTAATTTATGTTACTTTAAAGATGGTGAGCATTGAATCAAATTTAAAACTTGAAATTCTTTGAATATCAACTGAATTAAAAAAACTCTGTAAATGATTAGAGTTATAGATCTTTGACAAAGTGACATGATTAAAAATTGGTAAAACAACGACCCTTGACCTTATCCCAGAAGACACACTCGAACACCATATTCTTCTCTTACAGGGACCGATATAGCCTTCTTCGCTAGTAAGGGAATGAACAAGAGGCTTGGTATTAGGCATGCATAGGAGCGGACAACATGGGGCATCTCTTGTGTATGACATTACTATACTTTTTTGAGGACGTTCAATGATGATGATGATCTTCACAGATGGAATAGTCGAGTAGGTGAATCTAGTTTAGGTCAGTTGCTTGGAAATTAAACTCTAAAGATGAGATTTCTTTACTTTCAACAACACCTATACTATAACAGGTTCTTCTTGACAAACTTAAGAAATTGGATGTGTATACCCAGATTATAATAGTATATGTATACAATAAAGCTTGAGTTGTCCCTCTAGAGCAATTGGTTAATCGCCCGGCTTTATGGATAAGATTCGGCTAGCCTGATAAAGGTGATTATAATATATATACAATAAAGCTTGAGTTGTTCCTTTAGAGCAATTGGTAATCGCCCGGCTTTATGGATAAGATTCAGCTAGCCTGATAAAGGTGATTATGATATATATACAATAAAGCTTTAGTTGTCCCTCTAGAGCAATTGGTTAAATACCTCGGCTTTCTGGATAAGATTCAGCTAGCCTAATAAAGTCAAATTACAATAAAGGTGAATACAGCTTGCCAGACAATGGCAAATTAAATCAAATTTATCTAAATAAGGAGTTTCGGTAAAGATGAACTAAGGGAGTTAAGGAACACTTGTTATAGTCAATTTCACATGAGCACTCAGGAATTTCATTTTTAGACTGATATTGATGCACTGCCTTTGTTAGAGGAGTCTATGAAGCTTGAACAAATGGAAGATTTCAAAGAACCGAAATAGAAGTGTTCTAGAAAGTCTAGTAATTGATTATGCTAGTTGTGTCATTTTGTCCACATCCGATTAAAATACCAAGCCAAGAAAGAGGGACATGTTGCGATGTTCAAAATGACCGAGAAAGAAATGAAATTTTGGTGGCTAAAACCTTAGAAAATAGGAAGCCAACCTGAAGCCAACTCATCAATTTGGATACTTGTCAAAGAGCTACAACTCTGAAAGCATTAAAGAGCTATTGATTCTTTTGATTTTTTGTGAACTCATGTTTATGATGTGATTTGATTAAGCATGAATAAAGGGGCAATAATTTATAAAAAAATTTCTTTGATTCCTAAAATAAAATAAAGGAGAAAATCATTTTCAAACAGGACAGTCTCAAATGTGAAAGGTCATTGAAGCTGGTGAGGCTCATTTTGCCTCTATAGGAGAAAGAATAAGCAATGCCAGAATAATGGAGCATTTCACATTCTTGAAAGCAAATAGTCCGAGAGATCAGATAGAACTTGTAACACTCCCTTGTGACATTGTCAACAACCCGAGAAGAAAATGAGGCATGATCGATTCCAAGGACAAGACCATCAGACAAAGAATGAGTCCTCGTCCAAGAAATAGAACAAGAACTAATTCATTATGCATACATCTTAGACATACCTAAGAGTATCACATTTATCATTTTTCGCATACATAATTTTTGCAGCTTTAGAGTCAAGTTTCAACTTCAAGATGGAAAATACTTGATTAAAAAAAACACCTTCAAAAAATTGATTGTGGTTGCTTAACTCAACGGCAAGAAGCTACACCTCAACCAACATGACCTATTAAAAGATCGACAAATCTTAGAATCAACTTCAGACGGGTTTGAGAGCCAATTTAGAATGGATTCAGTTTAGCTTAAGTCAACGACGAGTGGCTAGTTTCTAGTTAAAGTTTTCAAGCCAGATTTCAACTCCACGACGGATGATATCCAGTTGACAGAATATACCACTTGGCTTTCCAGCGAAGGGGAGTTATCCAAAGAATCAAGGTCGATTTAAACCGTGAAGGGGAGTCATCTCACTTGACTTTCCCATGAAGGGGAGTCATCTAAGGAATTATTACCAGCTTAGACACGCGAAGAGGAGCCATTCTTCACTTAAAGGAATTGTTCGCGGCATAGCTCAAGGCGAGAAGGGTTATTTGTCCACAAAAACTTTCAAGTTCGATTCCATTCATCTCGATGACATATCAACCGCATAGTAACAGTGATGAACTAATTTTCGGTTGAAGCTTAAACTGAGGTCTTTGAGTCAAGAAGAAGACCTAGATGGGCTGCGATTTAGCAACAAGGAACTATCTCCCAGCTAAAATTACAGCATAGCTCAAGGTGAGAATGGATATCCGTCAACAAAAACTTTCAAGTTCGATTCAATTCAGCTCAATGACATATCAACCGCATGGTAGCAGCGAGGAATTACTTTCCGATTGAAGTTTAAACTGAGGTCTTTAAGTCAAGAAGAAGACCTAGCTTGGTTGCTATTTAGCAACAATGAACTATATCCCAGTCAAATTTCCAGCATAGCTCAAGGCGAGAAGGGTTATTTGTCAACAAAAACCTTCGAGTTTGATTTCATTCAACTCGAGGGCATATCAACCACATGGTAGCATCGAGGACTACTTTTCCGATTGAATTTTCAAACCGAGGTCTTTAAACCAAGAAGAAGACCAAGGTTGACTACGATTTGGAAACAAGAAGCCATCATTCGATTCAAATTCCGAACTAAGATTTTAACTTCAAAACGAAGGATCCATGTTCAAAGACAACTATGGAGTCACCCACAGTATGGCTCAACAACAGGGAGTCGTCCTCTTCTATTTTTCGAATCTCAACTTCACAGCGGAGGGTAGTTGATAGGAATTCAACGGCAACTTTAAATTGGATTTCAAACTCAGAAGTAAACAACTCTCACAGAAGCAGGCTTATTTCCAAGCCCATATGCACCGAACAAAAATTTGTGCCTTTTTGTCTTTGCCCTATTTTTCGTTACACGAAAAATGGACAAAGAGGGGCAGCTATAGACACCCATTTTTGTTCGGGCTTATTTAGCATATATAATAATATAGTATAGTTTTTGAAAATATTTTTGAAAACATATAATATATAACTTTTTTAAAAAATCAGGTTTTGAAAATATATATAAAATATGGTTTTGAAAACACGTTTTAAAGCATATAATATATAGTTTTGAAAACATATTTTTGAAAACGTATATAATACAAAGTTTTTAAATCGGTTTTGGAAAACATGTAATATATTGTTTTTAAAATATTTTTGAAAACGCATATATAACATAGTTTTTGAAAACATATAATATATAGTTTTGAAAACATATATAATATATAGTTTTTAAAATATTTTGAAAATATATATAATATATAGTTTTTAAAATATTTTGAAAGTATATATGCAATATATAGTTTTAAAAACATTTTGAAATATATATATAATATATAATTTTGAAAACGTTTTTTTGAAAGTATATATATAATATATAGTTTTAAAAACATTTTTTAAAATATATATATAATATAATTTTGAAAACGTTTTAGAAAATATATATAATATATATTTTAGAAAACATTTGGAAATTTTTTATATACTATATGATTTCAAAAATATATTCTTTTTCTCGTTTATATTTATTTATTACTTATTTATTTTTGTTTATTCTTTTTGTTTTTTTCTTTAGGGTCTAATAAGTCCAAATGGTTCAGTAAGGAGCCCAAATCAAAGTTCGGATTCAGACCCGCCTGACCCAGGAGGTCACTAAACCCGACCCATAACTAAACTCAAAATAATTAGGGTTGCAAGTTTAGCAAGGGCACCGCAACATGAGGATCGTTGGATCTGGCCACCCGACCCAACGACCACAAAGGTAGCCAGAGGATTCCAATCACAAAACAACCAAGGCCGGTGAATCCCGGCTAAATCGGGATTGACCTATCCCATCTTAGTTGGTCAAGCAAGCAATAAGCCTCAATCAAGCAATAACCCTGAATAAATCGAGAAATGGGGGCAAGCAACCTCGAAACAACTGAGCGTGACCCCGAAGCAACCGAGAACGGCCCGATGGGGGGCTATAAATGCCCTGCGAGATAAAACATCAAGGGAGAACGAGAATAGAAGCAAAAAATATTACCAATCACAATCACAAAGCAACCAAAAAAACCCAGGAGACCGAAGACAATATTCAAAGCCGAGGGACCGAATCGTCAAAGCATTGGAGAACAAAGAACCACCGTCGAAAAGTTTTGATATTTTTCAATACGGCCATTTTTTATCGATAGAGGTAAGTAATTTGAATCGAATCTTTAAATTTTAATTTTAATTTTCTCAATTAAGACAATTGACAAATTAAAATGGTACCGAAAGGGCAGTTCAAGGGTGTTAATCCTTCCTTGAGTGTAACCGACTCCCGAATCCGACATATTTCTTGTAAAACGCATATCATGTAAGATGGTGTCTGATCAACCTAAATATTTTTAAAATGATCGGTGACGGCTCTAACGTGTTTTATTTAAGTCGAAACCAATTTCAACTCACCCGAAAGACGGTTGCGACAAACCCTTAGATTGGGCATGCGGTCAATACATTGATTGCACTCCGATTAAGTCGGATGGCCCTTGTGGTAACCCACCTACTATCAAGTCACGTACGAAATTCACCATGAATTCTTATTACCGGTCTAAAGAATGAGATCCTAAAGCTTGTGATTTTAGTGGAACTGCTGCTCTCGTCGCCGAGGATCCAAGTAAGCTAAAAAATATTTGGTCAAATTTTGGTTTTATTCCATATACTATGCTTCTCTTTTCAAAGATAAAATCGCGTTTTAGGGTTTAAAAATTGAATTTTTATCATCATTTCAACAATAAATGTCACTATTGTTGGAAAATTTTAAAATTGTTCACACAACTATTAAAACTTAGTATTAACCAACCCAGTTAAGACAAAAGGGTTAAATTATGCGTCAAGTTGTTGTGCTCTTTATATATTTCAAATTTAGTCGTCTTCTTTTTATTTCTATACATTTAGTCTTTTTTTTTTAAATTAACATAGTTAAAACTCTTCTGTTAGATTCCCTAATATAAAATTTAGAAATAAAAAATATTAACAGTGTTAATAATTGGATTTAAATTTTTAAATTTTGAATGTAGAGAACTAAGTTCCTAGACATAAAAACACTAATATTAAGTTCCAAATAAAATCAAAGATAACACTATATATTTATTCTTTATTTAATATACCTATATTTTTTAACGCAGGCTATGACAATTGCAAATATGTTTGAAGATCCGGATGAAAAGAAAACCAGTGACTTATGGTTGAAGATTTTACTTTACAATAAATAATTTCGAAAGTGGATCAATCTAGTTAATCAAAGTTATTGTCAAATACAAATTTTTTATTTTTTTAATTATCTATTAAAATAATGTTGTAATTTCACTCGAACTAAGTATTTATTATAACAATGAGAGAGTGTTTTTAATTTTTATTTTCAAACACATTCAAATAAGACTCGGTTAGTATGTTGAAAGAAATAAAATTTAACATAGTTAAAATTCTTATGTTGGATTCCCAAATGTGAATTTAGAAATAAAAAAGATATTAACTTGGCTCCTATATAACTAAAAATTAATGTAATGGATATGAATTTAATATAAAATTTTTGACATTGCTATTAATTGGATTTTAATTTTTTAACTTAAAAATAGATAATTAAATTCCTAGAAATAAAAGCACGAAGATTGACTACCAAATAAAAATTGGAGACATTATTTTTTATTTGTTCTTTATTTATGGTTTTAAACAGGTTATGACAATTTAAAAAATTATTTGCAAACATTAATTATATTTTTTTTAATTTAAAAATAATTTATGTTATCATTAGAACTCGAGTCTAGTTTAAGATTTATTTTTAAAGATTATATCATTAAAAACCATTGTTCCCATGTCCATGCTTGGCTCAAGAATAACATCTCTAACAGTCTAGGTAGATTTCGATTCTGAAATGGGTTAACCAGTTACCTCCGTAGTATAAATTTCTTTATTGATTCACCATTGTTGGCACCGAAAACTCTTATATTAGATAATCCAATCCCAAAATTTTGATGGGATAACTTTTACCACCAATTTTTATCTAGACTTCATCTATTCTGGTTGTTCATGTTATGAACACAAGAAGGGGTGCACCCTGAGCAACTGATCAGGGTCTCCATCTCTTATAGGCCTCCAAATATTTTTAGTATATATTTTTTTTATTTTTATAATTGAGTTCTTTAATTTTCTTTAATTTTATTTTTTATATTTATAATTATGACCTTCAATTTTGCAATATTATGTTTTATTTTTACAGCCGAGGTCCTTAATTTCTTAAATCTCACTTTTTTACATTTATAATTGATGACCTAAGTTTTTCAATCCCACTTTGTACATTTATAATTGAGCTCCTAAGTGTTTTAATCTTACTTTCTACCTTTATAATTGAGGTCCCTAATTTTTTAATCTCACTTTTTACCTTTATAATGGGGTCCGTTAATTTTATATTCTTACTTTTTAGCTTTAAAATTAAGGCCCATAATTTTTTTAAATTTGAATTCTTACCTTTATAATTGAGGTTCTTAGATTTTTCAATCATGTTTTTTTACTTTTATAATTTAAACCCATAATTTAATCATTTTTATATGATTTATTAATGTAAAATTAAATTAATTATTCAAAGTAATAGAATATATATTTATTTTATAAGAGCTTATATTTCATTTTTGTTCAGGGCCCCAAAAATATCCTAGACCGATAGGGGATATGTTGAAAAGTTTTTGTTAAGGTTCTTCCAAATTAAGTCACACTAAATTTTAGTTGACTTCAATCACTCTTGTAAACTTACTGCATACAAACAGTAGAAGTAACCGACTAAGCACTTCTCAAGTTTTGAAGGCTTCGTTTTTCACCGGACTGTTGTAAAATTTTATATTAGATGATGTGAATTTAAATTTATAAAATTTTAGAGAGATAAAAAATATTTTTATATAGAAAATACATAAGAAAAAAAAATCTAAAATTTATTATAATTTTAAATTTTTAGGAGACAAGTATCTTATTCACCTCCTCTCAATCCATCATTGATTGTTACTATAATATTATATTGAGTCGTGTATTGTAAATATTAGCTGAAATTTTTTACTTAGATTTTATTTGAATATTTGTTGGGAAGATAATATGAATAGAATATCAATATTTCAATGATTACTTTTTAAAATTATTTGATAGTTTGAAAAAATTACTTTTACGAAAAATATTAAAAATGATAATAAGTAAACAAAGAATTACTATGTTTAATATTTTTATTTTATTTTATTTTAGATATATTATCTTTTATACGTTATAATTATTAAATAATCAAATTATATTACATACTTAAGTAAAAGTTTTAAATATATTTTAAAATTGAATTCAACACTTAATTGTTCAGTGTTTAATTTTTTCAATACTTAATCTTTAATTTATCATTATAATTTGATCTCCAATTATAATTAATATTTTATTTTGATACTTTTTAATATTTCTCATCAATAATTTCAACAAATTAAAAAATAAAAATTTAAAATATATAAAATATAAAATATTTTTTTAAATTATGAAATTTCCAATTTTTGGTTTTTTATTATTATTTTAAAAATATTAAAAATAAAATTATAATTAAAAGATTGAAAATTCATATCATTTCTTCTAATAACAATTAATATTATAATCGCTTATTTTCTAATAATTTGATAGATTTATAATTATTTTAAAAAATTTAAAATTTGATAAAATAATATAGTTTACTATAGCTCACATTGTTTTTGAAAAGAACAAAACAAAAAAGAACTTAACAGAATTATATGAAATGAGTGTGACAATTGCTTGAGAAAGGGAGGAGTAAGACGTAAACTTCAAAAAAAAAAAATGTCATCGTCAAAATCAATATCAAAGAAAAAAGAAAAGCAACATGGTCCACTAATATGCCTACCCCTACCCTATAATTTAGATTGGTCCACAGACCCCATTTATGTCCATTTCTTCACCAAATTTGCAAATTACTTCACTAAGTGACTTTCAACTTTTTAACAAGTAGTGTTTGGATTAGGGAATGTGGGATTCTCATGAGAATAGAATCTACATTCTTCCGTTTGGTTAGTCCGAAAATTTCATTTCTGGAAATATAAGATTACAAATAGTGAATTTTTTTGGGTATATTACTGGGAATGTCATTACCTCCATTTCCTTAGGTATTGTTAGATTCCCGACGTTTTGGACTAAAATGCCCTTAAATTTTTTTAAATATCCTTTTTTATCATTGAATAATAAAAATTCTACGAATGTTAAATTACAAATTTATCCTTAAACTATTTTAGATTTACAAAAAAAGTCTATAATTAAAATTTTATATGAAGTTTACGGGTTAAAATAAAATTATAAAATTTTACCATTTCATTAAACCTTTTTATATTTTTAATTTTGTAAAAAAATTATATAAATTTTATGAATTTAAATTTTTAAAAGAAAATATATAAATATTTTCCAACTTATTAGAAAAACAAATATATAATAAAGACAATTTGGTCAAATATACATTCTAATAATCTTTTATTCTTTTAACCAAACACGGTAATCTTACATTCCTGCTAAGCCAACCAAACGCAAAATACAACATTTCAGTAATCCTATTCACTGGTAATCTTACATTCTCACTGGTAATCTTGCATTTCGTGAACCAAACGCACCCTTAAAATAATACTAAATATATATTCCATTTGCTATAATGGAAGGCATTTCTTATATAATGATATGAGATTAATGACATTTGATTATATAAATATTTCCACTCAAATAAATTATTTATGACGGACCTTTAGTCATCATTATTTCATGTTACTTTTTCATATTTTTCATATAAATAATTTGATTAATGAGTGTTTATAAATATCAATTAATATTGAGTAGGCACATTTATTTAGTTGATCAAATTGTTTATTTTTGCTCTTCTATATTTTTAAGTTATAGGTTTTAAATTTATTAGGAGCACTTCTCTACCTTCTCTTTAAGTTACATTCTTCTTCCCTCAAAATAGAATTATAATTAGATTTAGAATTTATCAAAAATAAATATTAACTAATATTATTAAAATATTGTTTCATCATATATAATAAAATAGTATAAATTAATTGCATTTTCCTGAAATTACATTTGATTAATATAAATGGGTAAATTATATGGATAATCACTTAACTACGACGAAAAGATTTTAGTTTGATTATCGATCTTTTAATTTTATTTATCATGTCATTTAATTATTTAAATGATATCAATCAATTCATTTATCGTTAACATTTGACGAAAGAATTGACATAACAGGTAATAAAATCGATATGATCACATATTTGATGCTCATAACTTGTATATTTTATAATTTTGTTTTTATTTTTTATTTAATTTAATAAATTTAATCAAATTGGTGAAGAATAGTTGAGAGAAGGTTAGAAAGGAAAACAAAGAAAACTCAAACCACATAGGGTTTTTTTGCTAAAAATGATTTAGTCAAACATTATGAATATTTTTTGACAATATATTTTATATTAGTTTTATTAACTATCACGTAAGTTATTCCTTCAAATGTTAATGGTAAGTGAATTGATAAGTAATTTAATTGATATAATTAAAAGAGGCGCTATTATATTAGAAACCCTCCATTAATTATTTTTTTGAAGAACAACCCCTTAGCAGATTTGTTAGAAATAACCCCCAAAGTGCACACGTAGAACTAACTCTCATCCTACCTAGCGCGTGCACATGTCTCGCGTTTCACAGGTAGTGAGGTATCAAGCACTTTTCAGATTACCCAGTTTAATATGATTATTTAATACCTATCATTTTTCAGAACGTGAGGTCCACGAGATATTAGGAAATTATCGTTCGTAGAAGTTTTGAAATTTAAATTTCGAAAAGTTTTTCTTAACCTCGTGCTTCATATAACGCAAGGTACCATTTACCTCGCTTCGGAGCCAGTATGAGGACCACTATAAATAGGGGCCCCCACTCGAATTCCTCACGCCATCACCAAAAAAAAACTCTCTCAAAATTATTCTCCCTCGTATTATTATGACAAGACTACTAAGGGCTGATCTTCCGTATGTATGCACCTATTGGCGGGATAATCTGGCGGTAAATTTTAATTTATTGAATTGTTTTATTTTTTTAATATTTTGAAATTTTTATTTATTTTAATAATTTTTTCGATTTATTTATTTTGGATTTATTTACTCATTTATTTCAAATTTATTTATTTTTTTGGATTTATTTATTGATTGATTTGTTTCAAATTTATTTATTTATTTATTTGAAGGGGTATGAACGTTTATTGATGTGTTTTATCAACTGTTTCCTGTCCCTAATAACGATATTATTCCATACTTGCTCGAAGCCGATTTTGCTTACATTGGCACTGTAATTGTTGGTACGAAGTTGCATCCTCCATTGATAAACGTGTTGCTAGAATGGTGGAGACCGGAGATGCACATGTTTAATTTTCCTTATGGGGAGGCGAATATTGCCCTTAAAGATGTCGCATACCATCTTGGGTTGCTTGTTGATGATGGAAATCCTATTACCGGTATGGCTCATGGGAACTTCGTTTTCTTTTTTTTTTTGTTTAAAAAATAATATTCGAATATAATGTTCTAGTTTTTTAAATTTGTTTAAATTATTAATCAACTTTAAATTATTGATTTGTTTAAGTTATCCTTAAACAATATGATAACTAGTTATTCGGTTTGATACATAAACAACCTGGGAATCATCATACTCACACAAAATTTATTTTAATACTAATTGGAAAACATAATAAAAAAAATACATGAGTTGTTTAAAGCTCTCTCTCCCGACGTTAACGGGCAATACATAGCAGAACAGGCTCTTCGTCCTCATAATCTTGTGATAACCGAGTTACTCCTTAATTGCTTGTTGAATACGGTTCTTCCTCAAACATTATAGTCAACTCGATGTTCCTACCACCAACACGTGTATAAGCCTTAAACATCTTTTGAATGTCGTTTGTATTCGATAAGGTCAACATGTAACGTACTTCAGTACTTGTATTTCCCATGAAAACTTTAGCTTGCAACAAAGACATCTATCGTGTTGTATATTTTTTAAGCTCTGTTGAAATCAAATCATACAACTCATCTTTCTTAATCTTGGTATTGAAGGAAGTGTATAAATAAGTTCCTGAATGAAACTGTAATATCCCAAACTATGGGTTAGTGACTAAATGGTAAAGTTTTAGAAATTTGGTGATTAAAGTAGAAGAATGGATTAGTTCAATGATTTATCTGGAAATAAATCCTAAAAGTTGTTAGTAATTATCAAATGAAGTAGAGGGCAAAATGGTCATTTGACTAATAAATGAATTAAAAATAGATATGATAAGGATATATATGTTAGAGGGGATAAGGATGAAGAGATATTCTCTTCATCTTCTTCTTTTTCTTCTTCTTCTTCATGTATGAGAGAGCGAAGAGCCAAGCTTGCAAAGGTAAGATTCCTTGTTAGCTGATTATTTGTTAATTTTAATAGTGGGTTTTGATCATTAGGTAATACTTAAGCTTATGGAAAGCTTAAGTTGTCCTAAAATCAAAAAAATAAAGAAGTTATGAAAGATTAAAGAAAATGAGTTTATTAAGGAAATTGTGGAAAAGAGTTAGTAAGTGAATTTTGAGAAGGAATTTGACTTGTCATCAATCTAATTAAGGAATATGGAGTGTTAGAATTAGATTTAAAACATGTTAAAAATCTGGTATGATTCTTGAAGTTAATAAAGAGGCGAGGATATTAAGGTTAAATACGAGATAATTGATTATAAATGAGTTTAAACATGTATATGAAAGTTATGAATATGAAAGTGGATGAAATATGAAGCATTTGAGTGAAGAGTGGATGATTTTCGGGTTCAAAAAGAGGTTCTGGGCAGAGTGCATCGATGCACATTCATAGTGCATCTATGCATCAAGGTTAAAACCCAGAAATCGTTTGAAGGTGTATCGATGCACAGGAAGTGCATCGATGCACTGTTTTAAAATAAATACATCGAATGCAATTCATGCATCGATGCATAAGTAGTGCATCGATGCATCCCAGTAATAATACAGCATCGAATGCATTTTATGCACCGATGCATCAGTAGTGCATCGATGCATACCTTCATTAAAAGATGAAATTGCCTTTTCTCTTAGTCTAAAGAGTGAACCATTAGAGTATATTAGTTATAATACTAATATAGATCTATGTATGATGATGTAGATATAGAACGTGATCCCGTTTCGGATCAATTGAAGGATTATAATCGAATCAAAGCAAAGCTAAGGTGAGTGCAATTTAAATTGTGTTTATGTTATTGAATGAACATTGGCTTGCAATGAGCCAATGATAGAGTTACTATGGTAAGAAGTAACTTCTAAAATGTTATGTGATTACTATGTGTGCATTAGTATATAGAAATGGATGGATGATATGTTACATAAGTTACATGCTTACGTGAAAATGCAACATATGATATATGTTACTCGACATGACATGCATGGTTATATGAACATATGAGAACTGATATGAGTCATATGAAACGATCTACGTGAATACATGTGATATGATATGTGATATGAGAAATGACATGAGCTACATGATCACAAGAGAAATGACATGAGCTACATGATCACAAGAGAAATGACATTAGCTACATGATCACAAGAGAAATGACATAAGTACATGAACATATAAAATCTAAGAATAATGCCCATAGTATACGATATGAGAACTATAGGTGTAATTGGCATGCCAAGAGTCGAGGGTATAATAGTCCTTCGGGACGTAGTCCTTCGGGATGTAGGAGTCCTACGGGACATAGATAAAAGTCCTTCGGGACAAATACTGAACTAAGGTTCGGTGCCCCATGAGGGAATTGATACAAGCTGTGGTGACAACATTAGTTCACAACCTCAATGCACTCACATACCTCTATTCTCAATAATATACATGGGCAATTGAAATACAAATTTTAAAGTGAAAGTGGTACAAGAAGGTAAGTTTCGTATGTGCATGATATGATTATATATGTTATCGTGTAATAGATATATGCATATTGAAATTTCATGATCAAATGTTGAGAATGCATATTCATAAGATGAAATAGGTATTGATTGGAAGAATGTATGGTATTATATGATGATATATGTGCATGAGTATATTTATTACGTAAAAATGCATATGACAAATATGTTAATGATAATATTTGTACATGTATGTGTTTTGTTATATGAAATGTTCTATTGTTTTTATTATATGTTTATATGCCTCACTAAGTCAATGACTTAGCGTGTAAGTGATTTACACGTAGGTATGGAGAAGAGTAAAGAGCGATGTGGAGTAAGACATGTCAGTTCTCCTTACTCAATGTCAGATCAGAAAAGAGGTGATTAATATGTACTTTAATATATAAAGTTCTAGTTGGCATCTATTCAAAAAGATATATTGTATAAGCTCTGAATAGTTTTGTAATCGTTTTGAATAAGTTAAATGTTATAAAAGTTTTTAAATTACTCACTATTTTATACGAATAAAAGTTTGAAAAGTCAATGTGACACCTCGGACTTGTATTCGGGTCGGATATGAGTTAGGGGTGTTACATTTAATGGTATCAGAGCTACGGTTTAGCCAATTCTAGACTTAAATCGAAGTCAGAAGTGTTTTAAAAAGTATACATGCCAACTCAAAGTGAAAAATTCTGATCTGATAGTGTAAGGAGTATGTTGTCTTGCTAATAAAAATAGATTATTATGTGATAATAGAAGTATGATAATAAGAGCTTCGAAAGAAGTGAAAGGTAATAAACCTGAAGGTAATAGCATTCACCTGCCCTGGCCAGGCAGAGAGAAGAGCAAACACCTCAGGAAGTGCCTGTATAAAATTTGGAAAATTATTCTTCATGTTGAAGAATGCTCTGATGTGTTTTCAATTTATAATTCTTTAACTCATAGAATGAATGTATCAAATTAGTTGATAAAGTTGCGAGAACCCAAGTTCAAAGGTGGATTTGAGGAAGGTTCTATTGTTATAGACCTTTGGTTGAATGATATGATAGAAGGTTTTCATTTCTTCAAAGTGGAGATGTTGAATTGAGTAGTTTTGTTACTACTTTGGTAAGTTAGAGTATGGTGGACAATTGTCACCATAAGAACATTAAAAGATTAAATGATGTGATTAGAATTGTATAAGAGTTCAAGAATAAGTGCATTGATGACCAGTTTATAAGACAGATGAAACTGGAATACACGAGCTTGAAACAAGGGAATTACACCTTGTATGAGTATGATTATAAGTTTATTAAGCTAAGCAGAATTGTTGCTGAGTTAATTCCGACTGAAAATGATACATGTGATTTGTTGTTAGGACTTGCGCCTTAAATTAAAAGAGTGTTACTGGTTTTGAATTTGTTATCATTTCAAGAAATGGTTAATTGTGTTAAAGCTTTAAAGAGAAAGAGCTCAGAACGAAAAGTTTGGAGAATAAAAATCTCATATGATTAAGAGAATTGGTGCTTCATAGAGTTCAGTACCATCAAAGAGAGGTAGAGATTCTGGTTTTTAACTTCATATAAGGTATGAATTAGTTGTATTCTTTGCCATAGAATCAAATCTGATGAGAGTCAGACAGACTCAATTAGTATGGTCTGGTACTGAAAGATTAAACAATGATTTAATTGATAATAAACCAAGGTTAAAGACAACCTTTGTGAATTAGATTAAAAGTTCTGTTAGAGTTATGAAAATTGAAGCGGGAAAAGTATTATAAAGGGGTGAGATGAGTATTGAGATTTGGTAATTGTTGAAATAATTCCAATTGCAAAGAATATATATGAATGGTTAGATAAAGGTTTTCGCTTTAGATTAGAAGAATCGATGTTGATTAACAGAGTTATGAAGTTGGAGTATATTAAGTTAAAGGATTAGAAGCTGATGAAGGAAAATACAATTATAAGAGATGGTAAAGAATGAGGTTATGTATAAGTGAAGTTAGTTATTAACGTTATAAAGAGGTGATAAAGATATGATTTGTATATAAGAAGATTTTGATAATAAAAGGATAAATGGATAAAGAAATGAAAAGATGGTGTTTAAAGGATTAAATATGATAAAGGGTTATAAGGAAGTGCATATTATAAGTTTGATTAGAAGTAAGAAAAGTATGTAAGGTTATATGAAGAGATTATGTGTATCGTAATACAGGCAAGGATGAAAGAATGAGTAAAAGTTTGGATTGTGGTGAATTAATTAGAAAATGAGGATTGATTGATTTTTGATTTTGAGTGATAAGAATTGATGTTACTGTCTACAGGATAAGTAACATTATATGAATGAAATCAGAGTTATGAATTTGAAACAAAGGGGTGGTAATAAGAAAGAGTGTGGAGATGATAAGGATTTTTACTTTAGAATGAAAGAGTTAGCGTTGACTAACAAGATTTTGTGATGAAATTGTATTGGATATAGTTGTATATTTTGATTACGTAAATGTGATATAGTGAATGAAGTGAGGATTCGTATGGAAGTGTAAATGATAAGTTCGATATAGAAACACGAAAAGTGTGCAAGGTGATGTGAAAATATTGTTTGACTCCTTAAAGTATATGTTTAATCACAATTGAAGAAGATTTAAAGTTGTGTTTTGGTCAAATGATGACGAAATACAAGTTTGGTATGATTATAAGGTAATTAGATAGTTATGAAAAATAGATGGATTTATGATATAGAGTGATGAGATGGATGTTACTGTCAACGTGATGAGTGACATTATATGGAATTTTAGAAAGGTCAAAGGAAAAATGCATAATTGAATGAGAGAAAAGACAAAAATGGATTGGTATTACTGGTTATTGTTTATATGATAAGCAACAGAAGATGAATGTATAAACGAAAAAGATAGTTGGAAAACTAAAGGATTGAAAAGTAAGTTTCTGATGATGACAAGAAAGAATAAGTCAGGGAAGCAACATAAGAACATTAAAAGATATGTTCTTATTGAGATGTGCAGTGAAATTCGAGGACGAATTTTCTTATAAGGAGGGAGAGTTGTAACATCCCAAACTATGGGTTAGTGACTAAATGGTAAAGTTTCAGAAATTTGGTGATTAAAGTAGAAGAATGGATTAGTTCAATGATTTATCTGGAAATAAATCCTAAAAGTTGTTAGTAATTATCAAATGAAGTAGAGGGCAAAATGGTTATTTGACTAATAAATGAATTAAAAATAGATATGATAAGGATATATATGTTAGAGGGGATAAGGATGAAGAGATATTCTCTTCATCATCTTCTTCTTCTTCTTCTTCTTCTTCATGTACGAGAGAGAGAAGAGACAAGCTTGCAAAGGTAAGATTCCTTGTTAGCTGATTATTTTTTAATTTTAAGAGTGGGTTTTGATCATTAGGTAATACTTAAGCTTATGGAAATCTTAAGTTGTCCTAAACTCAAAAGATAAAGAAGTTATGAAAGATTAAAGAAAATGAGTTTCTTAAGGAAATTCTGGAAAAGAGTTAGTAAATGAATTTTGAGAAGGAATTTGACTTGTCATCAATCTAATTAAGGAATATGGAGTGTTAGAATTAGATTTAAAACATGTTAAAAATCTGGTATGATTCTTGAAGTTAATAAAGAGGAGAGGATATTAAGGTTAAAGATTAGATAATTGATTATAAATGAGTTTAAACATGTATATGAAAGTTAGGAATATGAAAGGGGATGAAATATGAAGCATTTGAGTGAAGAGTGGATGATTTTGGGTTCAAAAAGAGGTTGTGGGCAGAGTGCATCGATGAACATTCATAGTGCATCGATGCATCAAGGTTAAAACCCAAAATCGTTTGAAGGTGTATCGATGCACAGGAAGTGCATCGATGCACTCTTTTAAAATAAATACATCGAATGCAATTCATGCATCGATGCATAAGTAGTGCATCGATGCATCCCAGTAATAATACAACATCGAATGCATTTTATGCACCGATGCATCAGTAGTGCATCGATGCATACCTTCATTAAAAGATGAAATTGCCTTTTCTCTTAGTCTAAAGAGTGAACCATTAGAGTATATTAGTTATAATACTAATATAGATCTATGTATGATGATGTAGATATAGAACTTGATCCCGTTCCGGATCAATTGAAGGATTATAATCGAATCAAAGCAAAGCTAAGGTGAGTGCAATTTAAATTGTGTTTATGTTATTGAATGAACATTGGCTTGCGATGAGCCAATGATAGAGTTACTATGGTAAGAAGTGACTTCTAAAATGTTATGTGATTACTATGTGTGCATTAGTACGTAGAAATGGATGGATGATATGTTACATAAGTTACATGCTTACGTGAAAATGCAACATATGATATATGTTACTCGACATGACATGCATGGTTATATGAACAAATGAGAACTGGTATGAGTCATATGAAACGATCTACGTGAATACATGTGATATGATATGTGATATGAGAACATGACATGAGCTACATGATCACAAGAGAAATGACATGAGCTACATGATCACAAGAGAAATGACATGAGCTACATGATCACAAGAGAAATGACATGAGTACATGAAGATATAAAATCTAAGAATAATGCCCATAGTATACGATATGAGAAATATAGGTGTAATTGACATGCCAAGATTCGAGGGTATAATAGACCTTCGGGACGTAGTCCTTCGGGATGTAGGAGTCCTACGGGACATAGATAAAAGTCCTTCGGGACAAATACTGAACTAAGGTTCGGTGCCCCATGAGGGAATTGATACGAGTTGTGGTGACAACATTAGTGCACAACCTCAATGCACTCACATACCTCTATTCTCAATAATATACATGGGCAATTGAAATACAAACTTTAAAGTGAAAGTGGTACAAGAAGGTAAGTTTCGTATGTTCATGATATGATTATATATATGTTATCGTGTAATAGATATATGCATATTGAAATTTCATGATCAAATGTTGAGAATGCATATTCATAAGATGAAATAGGTATTGATTGGAAGAATGTATGGTATTATATGATGATATATGTGCATGAGTATATTTATTACGTAAAAATGCATATGACAAATATGTTAATGATAATATTTGTACATGTATGTGTTTTGTTATATAAAATGTTCTATTGTTTTTATTATATGTTTATATGCCTCACTAAGTCAACGACTTAGCGTGTATGTGATTTACACGTAGGTATGGAGAAGAGTAAAGAGCGATGTGGAGTAAGACAGGTCAGTTCTCCTTACTCAATGTCAGATCAGAAAAGAGGTGATTAATATGTACTTTAATATATAAAGTTCTAGTTGGCATGTATTCAAAAAGATATATTGTATAAGCTCTGAATAGTGTTGTAATCGTTTTGAATAAGTTAAATGTTATAAAAGTTTTTAAATTACTCACTATTTTATACGAATAAAAGTTTGAAAAGTCAATGTGACACCTCGGACTTGTATTCGGGTCGGATATGAATTAGGGGTGTTACAGAAACATAGTTGAAGAAAATCTTGTTCATCCAAAATGGATATTGGTCTTGTTTTTATAGATATATTTTTCTCGTTCTTTTTCAAATCGATACTTGCCATGTCAAATCAAATGTTACTTCTACGTCATGAATCTCTGCTACATCAAGAATCTCTACCACGTTAGGAATCCTAAGTAAATCATCTTTTGTAGAGCGCGAGTTTCTTGACACATTAGAAATCTTCAAAAAACTCACGATTTTCATATCGCGAGATTATTAGCTATAAATATCCCTTATTTTTGCTGATATTATAAAATCTAACACGATCTATACTTATAAGAGGTTTTTCTTTTGGTGACAAAACTTGGGAAACTAATCATTTCTAAATAGGCATCCTATTCCGGTGGTATCCTCTACTTAAGGCATCAAATCCAAATATGAAACACCTCTGCTCGTTCCCTCAAACTTATTGTGTTTTTTCATTGTACTGCTTTTGTTTTGAACAATTTTCAACACAATTATTACACCGTTTAAAATATCCCGTATGTGTCGATACTAGCCATGTCTATCGAGCCATTTTGTCTTGTTTTTATGCACAAAACCAAGCATTGGATCCATTTTAAACATGATTATGTATCTTCTTATTCTTGCACAAAAAACCTTTGGTACCATTTTCAATGTGATTTTTAACCAGCCTATAATATATCATATTTCTTTATATTAACCTCAACTAAAAGATAAATTCCAATACTACGCGAAGAATCTTATAAATTACAAAACAATTGAGATTAAATACCCGAACATGCCTATAAGCACTTGTGGTTTGCTGGAAACACTAAATACCTCACTTTTTGGAAAACGTGATGTATATTGAATACTTTCGCAATAAATTTCTCGTGACGGAAAGATATCTCGTGGACCTTATGTTCTGGGAAACACGAGGTATTAAATAGTTATATTAAATTGGGTAATCTGAAAAGGGTGTTATTATATTATAAAAAATCCCTATTAATTATTTTTTAAAGAAAAACCCCTTAGTAGATTTGTTAGAAAAATAACCCCCAAAGTTCATACGTAGGACTAACTCACGTCCTACCCAACGCACGAACATGTCTCGTGTTTCATAGGACGAGATGTATCAAACACTTTTTAGATTACCCAGTTTAATATAATTATTTAATACCTTGCGTTTCCCAGAACGCGAGGTCCACGAGATATTGAACTGCCTCGAGAAATTTATTGCGAAAAGTATTCAATATACCTCGTGTTTTCCAAATAGCAAGGTATTTAGTTTTTCCAGCAAACCACAAGTGCTTATAGGCATGTTAGGGTATTTAATCTCAAAATTTTTGTAATTTATAAGATTCTTCTCGTAGTATTGGAATTTATCTTTTATTTGAGGCTAATATAAAGACATACGAGATATTGTAGGGGTTAAAAATTGCGTTGAAAATGGTATCAAAAAATGTGTTGTGCAAGAATAAGAAGATACATAATCATGTTTAAAATAGATCCAATGCTTGGTTTTGTGCATACAAAGCAAGATAAAATGGCTCGATAGACATGGCTAGTATCGGCATATATGAGACATTTTAAACGGTGTAATAATCATGTTGAAAATTGTTTGAAACAAAAGTAGTATGATGTAAAAACACAATAAGTTTGAGGGAACGAGTAGAGGTGTGCCATCTATGTGTTTGACCTGAAAATGATGCCTTCTGAGAAAGATCGTGGGCTTTATGGAGAGTAGATCGAGGCGGGTATAAAATGGAATATAGAAACCATGCCCACCACTGTCAAATCCACATCACGAAGCGATAAGTCGATAAAGCCACCTGAAGAGAATACCTTTTTAGAAACGATTAGTTTCCCGAGCGATAGGACGAGTGGCGGTGTGCCCTTTGTCAAATCAGCGTCAAGAGCGAGAAAAGTCATAGATGATGCCACCAGAAGAGGATGCCTTTGTAGAGTTTCCCAAGAAGGCCAGTTTACTCATGTTTAATCGATTTTACAAATATATCGTATAAAAGACAAGTTGTAGAGGAAGCCACTCGAAGAGAATGTCTTTTACAAACATTGTTGGTGTGACGAAAAAGGCGGAATTTATGAAACAAGCATTTTGTTGAGAAGGCCATATCTTTTATAAAAGGCATTCTTTTCAACTGACATAGCTTATAACACCAATATTGACATAAGTTTAGTTTCAAGTTGTGACACCAAAAGAAAAGCTTCCTATAAGTGTAGATCGTGTTAAATTTTACAATATTAGCATAATGAGAGGATATTTATAGCCAATAATCTCGCGTTGTACAAAACATGAGTTTTTTTTAGAGATTTCTATCGTGTTAGAAAACTCGTGCTCTGTAAAACTCGAGTTACTTAGGGTTTCTGACGTGGCAGAGATTCCTAACATTAAAGCAACATTTGATTTGACATGGCGAGTCTCGATTTAAAGAGAAGCAAGAAAATATGTCTATAAAAACATGACCGATGTTCATTTTAGATGAAACACCTTCGTAAAACAAATATTAATGGCAAGATTTTCTGTAACTATGTTCCATTCCGAAACTTATTTTTACACCTCCTTCAATGTTAATATTAAGAAAGATGAGTTTTACGATTTGATTTCAATGGAGCTTAAAAATCTACAATACGACAGATGTCTTCGTTGAAAGATAAAGTTCATGTGAGGAATACCGATACTAAAGCACATTACATGTTGACCTTATCGAATACAAACGACCTTCGAAAGATGTTTAAGGCTTACACACGTGTTGATGGTAGGAATATAGAGTTTAATGTAACGTTTGAGGAATAACCATATTCAACAAGCAGTGAAGGAGTAACTCGATTATCACAAGACTATGAGTACGAAGAGCCAGTTCTGCTACATATTTCCCATGAACTTCGGGAGAGAGAGCTTTAAACAACTCATGTAGTTTGTTTTTTATTATGTTTTAAAATTAGTATTAAAATAAATTTTGTGTGAATATGATGATTCCCAAGTTGTTTATGCATCAAACCGAACAAATAATTATCATATTGTTCAAGGATAACTTAAACAAATCAATAATTTAAAATTGATTAATAATTTAAACAAGTGTAAAAAAACTATAACATTATATTCTAATACTATTTTTTAAACAAAAAAGAAAACTGAGTTCGATTAACTAAAAAAAAGAAGAAAATGTAGTAACCGAGGTTTATTTTGTGCTACATTTTGTGCATAAATGCTCTTTGATTGTTCATGTTTATTGCTAAATTGGACAATTTTATATGCTTTAGTGCATGACGATCATTGCTGGAAAATGTGCTTAAAATGCCTGAAAACTGTACTTTTTGTTTTGAAATCAAGGTTGGAACAGTGGGTAAGAAATGCTGACGTGGCAGTTAGTCAGTAGTATCCAGTTAGCAACTTCTAGAAGATGGATGGATGGTTGGAGCATTTCAAGCAATTTAAAACTCAAACTTTTAGGATTTATCTTTTTATTTTTATGATTTAAATTTAAACAATTATTTTTTGTAATTTTCAGCATTTCTAGGGTTTTAGAAGGCTATAAATACCCACTAAGGTAAGCCTAAATCATCACTCATTGATCATTGAATCATTTTTTCCGAACTAGCTTATTATTCTCTTTATTTAAGTTTTATAAAATTTCTTTCATTTTTCTTTTACTTCCGTTTCTTTGACTTTAAAGCTTTTACTTTTAAAATGCTAAGTATGATTTTTGTCATTCTTAATTAATTTTCTTTTTAAGCCGAAGCCAAAAGCAATGACTCAATTCTAACGTGAGAATTGGAAAACACTTCAGTAACTTCAGAAATCTCTCTCAATTTCTTTTACGCTCATTTTCAAAATCAAAACAATTTTTCAAAACCAAAGATTAAATATGGTCGAAATGATTGTCACAATTATACGTGGGAGGAAGGATCGACTTATTGAAAATAAATTCGACTTCTTGGGAACACACTTCGCAAATTGATTGCTAAAGAGGGGATTGAGATCAGAAATGGTTTTTATTGCAACAACTATCCGAGTTGGTTTTAAATGTGCTTAAATAGTTCTTAATCTACAACAACTGATGTTGATCATATTCATTTCGAAATCTAGGATCGAATTATTGCACTTGGATATTCGATATACAAAGTTAGTCGCAAGGGTTGCCCTTGTAGACAAAGTAACCGACGTGAATCCCAAAGGGTAAATCTATTTCGATGATTCGAAAAAATTGAGTCAAAGCTAATGCCTAAGGCTGGTTTAATCAATTAAATTTACAATTTTTATTTTCCTTAATCTACTTTCATTAATCTACTTTCATTTATTTTCCTCTTAGAATTTTTCTTTCAATTTTACTTGTTTTTATTCTTCAACTACAAAACAGCTCACTTATTTCTTTCTAATTCACGTCGTAGGTCACAATCAAGAACGAGAATTTCATCTATGTCCTTAGTCTTTGTGGGATCGATCCTTACTTCTCCTATATTATTTTTATTTTATTTTATTTATTTGAGAAGAAATGAATTTATTTTGATGTAAAAAAAACACACGTCAAATTGGCATCGTTGTTGGGGGGACGAACGGTATTTACTGATTATTTTCTTTAGTTTTTTATTTTTGACCAGAAATAACCTGGCAGTATTACTAGATTTTGACTCGGAGATCGAAGCATGAGCTTGAATACTCCACGCACAAACGCTTCGAGAAAAATGGAAAAGACAAGAAGAGCAAGAGCTAAGTTCAGATCCAGATCTAGAAATAGAATCCAAGATTGACGCCTACATAGAATAAAACAAAAAAGATTAGATCCCGATGGTAGAAAAAAACAATCTGGGAGCTAGCCGCAGTTTCTGCTACTCAAATGCCACTTTGCATAGCATTTCCACAATGCAAAGTTCCATTTCAGTTCTAGATTGGCCTTATTCATCTTCTTCCCACTTTTTGCAGTCTTCTCAATGAAAATCCGCACAAGCACTTGACGAAATTCCAAATGGTTTGCTCTAGCATGAAACCACAAGGAGTTTTTAAATATCAAATAAAATTGAGAGCTTTCCCTTTTCCTTAGTTGATTTGGCTAAGGAATGGTTATTTTACTTACCTCCAAATTCAGTTAATTCTTGGGCTGACATGAGTCATATTTTTCTTGATAGGTACTTCCCTGCGGACAAAGCAAGCGAGTTACGAAGGATCATTCTTTCAATCCGACAAAAGCCAGAAGAAAATCTTCATTATTATTGGGAAAGATTCAAAAATCTTTGTGCTAGCTGCTCGCAGTACAGATTAAGCGAGTAAACATTGCTGCAATATTTTTATGAATGAATGTCACCTTTAGAGATGAAAATGATCGATACCAAAAGTGGAGGAGCCTTAGTCAATATGAAAGTAACAACTGTGAGAGAATTAATTTCCACCATAGCAGCCAACTCTCAACAATTTTCAAGTCAACCTAGCTGATGAGTTCTCGAGATAAGTATTTTTTCTCTTAAAAATAAATTAGATGAATTGACTTAGGTAGTTAATTTACTTGTTGCGGGGAAATCAAGAGTAAAAAAAGCGTGTGGGATACACACGAGGCTAGATTATTCGACATATTGATGCTCAATGTTGCAAGAATGAGGTGACACGCAATTTAATACTGTAAGAAGCTTTCTAGGACTTCCCTAGAGACTGTACAATATGCAGGGAAACACATACAACCCAGGGTGACAAGACCATCCTAATTGGAAGAAATGGGAAAGGTCTGAAGAAAAGGGAAAGGCCTGAGGAAATCTTTATAAGAATATTCAGATTTCTCATACGGAATTTCTTAGTTGGAAGAAATGAATGAAGTAGAAGTGTTTCTCGTGAAATATTAGTGAAATATGTCATCGAGCTAACGAAATTAAAAATAGCGTTTTATGGGAGGCAACTCATAATCATTTTAGTTTATTTTAATTTTTTTCGTTCTTATTTTCGATTTTAATTTTGTTCAATTTTTTATTTTCAATTTTTTGAAGGTATCCCATTAATCTAACTTGAATTTTAAATGAGCAAAGTCAAGAGTCATCTGAACCGAAAGCAATAACTTGGTGAAAATTGGAGTTCAAGGGCATGGTGCGCACGCAAGGCAGCCCCCCAAATTTTTGTAAATTGAGAGAAGTATTTTCATGAATGGAAGGAAGAGCAAAATCGGGTAAGTTGGTGAAATTTTCACCCAATTTTTTGAAACTCACTGTTTCATTAATTGTGGTGCGTTTTAGCACCATTTTCACGAGACGCAAGAGCACATTAACAAACCCTAAAATTTTTCCCAATTTCTTTACCGCCTACCCCACTTTATTCCCCCTCCCCACAATCTTTATTTTTGTTTGTATCAGTCACCCATAGAGTCCAATCCCTTTCCAAATACCTTTTCAATTTTCAAACTTTCACTTTCTTTATCCTTTGACCCAAATTAAATATTAGAGAAAATAACCTCATTGACCAAAAATGCCTTATAATATACGAATTTAACCAACTTTTTTTGGATTTGCCAAAATGACCAACAAATTCGCAACGCGAACTCCAATTTCGCAACCCAGTTTCCAATTTCGCAACGCGAATATATAAATCGCATTGCGATTTTCCAAATTAGCAACGCGAATTTGTAAATCGCAACACAGAAGTCAAATTCGCAATGCGATAGTCAAATTCTAAACGCGATAGTCAAATTCGCAACGTGATAGTCAAATTCGCAACACAAAGTCAAATTCACAACGCGATAGTCAAATTCGCAACGCGATAGTCAAATTCGCAACACAAAAGTCAAATTCGCAACACAAAAGTCAAATTCGCAACGCGAATTTGTAAATCTCAACACAGAAGTCAAATTCGCAACGCGAAAGTCAAATTTTTTTGCGCGAAACACAATATTAATTTCGCAACACAAGTGTAAACAATATTATTACAAATCATCTCTAACCTAAAACCCTAAATCACAACTCAGTCCCATCTCCATCTCTCACTCTCTACAGCGACATCCATCCCTATCTCCAACGAAATCCATCTATCTCCATCTCTCAGAGCAACCCTCACAACCATTCACAGTCAGAAATGGAAAATCAACCACCGAGGGTTAGTTTTTTTAATCTCTTATTTTTATTTTGAAATTTTTGTATTATTATTAGATTTTCTTATATTGATGATAAATTTACTGGTAATTTCAATATATATAGATTAACCATTTCACTGAGATTGCTTAGTAAATTCATTCGGTTGCTGCCAATACTGCTAAACTGTTTAGTCTTTAACCCTGTGAAGTTAGTATTTGTCTTTGTTTTGTCTTTTTGTTGAAAAAACCCTAAATCGCAATACCAAAATCGCAACGCGATTTTAGTTTTGCGTTGCGGTTTTCATTTTCGCTTTGCGATTTTTATTTTCGCGTTGCGAATTTAAGTTTCAGAAACTTCTTTTATTCTGCAAATTGAAACTTGAATGAATTGCATTACTTCAACCAAAAAACAAAGACAAATACTAACTTCACAGTGTTGCTAATTTAAGTTTCAAGAATAAACTACTACTCTTTATGTTATCCGTGAACCTGCACTAAACCTATATGTTGTCCTTTTAAATGTTTATATAAGTGCTTACTTCAGGAATGTTGTCTGATGCATTTTGTGAACTATGATGGAATAATGACTTGGTTGAATATCGTGCTAGTTTGAAACATATTTGGCTTTGTTTTCACTATTTAATATCATGTATTTTTGTAGTGTATAATAAGGAGTTTTTGGTATATCTAACTGTATGTTTATTGTTTTTGTAGAAATTTTTTTCAGCTACATTGACCTTAAGGAATAAATTAAGCCTATCCACTAAAATTGCGTCGACGCTTACACCTCTACAAAGAAAATTGTTTGATGATACTTGCTTCGGCCATGGCTGAAAGTGCAACAAAAAGGTGAAGATGCTATGTTGACACATTTGTTTCTTCAGACCATGACTAACGATCTACCCGAGGGGATACAACGTGGTGATTAGGAGATATGGTTTCATTTTCCTCCGGCACATACTTATTTTGGGCGGGAGGAGTTTTGCTTAATCACTGGTCTACGCTTCGGACACGATGATGTAGGTCGGTACACTAGTCATATCGCCCGCCCTTCATGGTTATCTTAGGTTTTTCCTGAGCTGGCAAAGTCGAAGCCGAGTTCACACGTCGACGACTTGAAGAGATTATTTGATAAAGATGGTTTTACTCGGATGGATGACCTCGATGTTGTCCGAGTATGCCATTTATTACTTTTGCATGCCGGATTTTTAAGCAAAGAGGGTAGACAACCTATCTCCGAGGACCTAATATTATTGGTAGATGACCTAAATGCATGGAACCTATTTCCGTGGGGTTCATATCTATGGAAAGCTACCTGGAAGACGTTGTCGTCTGCCTTTGAGGTCCGAAAAAGTTTGCGGGGGCGATGGTTCTAAATACACTTTGACAGGCTTTACTTGGGCTTTTAAGGTAAGAATTTCGATATAATGTTTCCAAAATTATAATTAATTATTTAACAATTATTAATGTTTGTGTATTATATTGTTTGTAGATTTGGATATTTGAGGCTTTCCCCATCATGTGGACATATGCGATAAAAAGATCAAATGATATTCCTAGGGCTATTACCTGGAAGAGGATCCGCATGTTGGATTGGGAAGAGTTACTCCCATATACGACGATGAATGATGTAAGTTAACACACAAATAATACCATATATAAACAAGTTATTACTAGTACAAGTTTAACTTTATTTGAGCTTTTATATTGCTAGGAGGCCAACTATCCATTACAGAGGCTGAGCTTGCCACTGATTGGTGGAAAGCTAGTAAGCGGTTTTTTTATGGGACGGATGATGAGCGCCCCCTACTTCGAGAGCCATCACTTGATCGGGCCGATTCTACAGCTCGACACCCGGAGCCATCACCTGATTGAGCCTTTTCTCCACCTCCACCATCACCTATTCCATCACATCATCGAGCCTCTTCTCCACCATCACCTCATGATAGGCGACCGACAAAGAGGCCACGACATTTATCTCCCTGATCTCCACCTCCACGGGATGAGTTAGGGGAATTACGTGAAGAGGTCGGTGCTTTGCGTCATGAAGTCGGTACTTTACATGAAGATAATGGTGCATGGCGTAATGAGGTTCGATCTTTACGTGGTGAGGTGGATTTTTTACGCGATGACAATGGTGCGCTACGCGGTGAGGTATCTACTTTACGTGATGAGGTTGCCGCTCTACGCGAGATTGTTTTATTATTACAGAATGAGGTTCATACTCTACGCAATGAGGTAAATTTGTTTAATACTATACTAAAAAATGCAAATAACCTTTTTTCGGCATTATTTATTTATTTATTTACTTATTTATGTATTAATTTATTTTCAGCGACCCGATAAGCTAGATTCTTTACGTCGGGTTTTTCTTGCATGACGGGGTTCATGCATCAGACGTCGTGCATGTGCCATTACGTCTTCGTTCACCCCACTAGTGCCAAGACTCCGTAAGAATAAGCCCGATGCACCTATCATCATTCAAGAGACGCCTCCTATCGTTCAAGAGGCCCCTCTCATCATCGAAGAAGCCCCTCCCACCGTTCAAGAGGCCCCTATCATCGTTCAAGAGGTCCTGCCCGCCGTTCAAGAGCCCGATTCACATGGCGTCATATATCGACATATTGATAAACCCCCTCCCGTGCCTGATATGATGGATGCGAGTTCGCTTTCGTATGTGTTACCAGCCAGTACCATTCCTCAGCAAGAGAGGGAAACACTACCGGAAATAATTACGGATAATACCCTTTGGGCTAAGACCGCAGTTGATTTTTATCTACATGAGCGGAGCAAGGGGTGTTATTCTTACCTATGCCAAATCGACGATGCTATTCATTTGTTTCTTGAACGGTCTTGGTGGGGTATTTTATTAGGGGTTGAAGATAATGGCTATCTCGAAGGGGTGGTAAGTCTTATATTCTTCTTATATTGCATTTTGATTAAATTTTTTTAAATTATTAATAAATTCACTAATATATTTATTTTTTTATAAAATAGCATATTGATGCATGGGTGTCACGTCTTCTAATAATAAGGAAATTGAGGAAAATAAATACTCAATGGACTATTATGCCGACGTCTTTTCATGCAGCTCACTTGAAGGATCAGAGAGATGCTTCATATACGTTGGGTAATGGAAAAGCTAAACTTTATCCTGCGTGGTGGGAGGTCGATAAGGTTAGTATTTATTTTTTGAATATTTTAAAGGTTTTCATAAATTTTATTTGATGTACGCAATTATTTATGATTGCAGGTGTTTATCCCTATTTTGGAACGTCGTCATTGGCTTCTCGTCGAGCTTCAGCTCCCATCCCTGAAGACAATGGTATATGACAGCATGTTGAATTACATACCATTGTCTGATTTGAGAGATATTATTACAAAGGGATGGAGCGATCATTTGGCTAAATACTTGGATGCGATTGATTATTGGACAAATTCTGGAAACAATAAGCCAAAGAAGTTCAAAATTACAATGATAAGAGACGAGATTGCGCCACAACAAACGCAGGGAACCAGAGGGGATTGTGGTCCTCTCGTATGCCTGTGCTTGGAACGTTTGACGACAGGAAGTAAATAGTATCTACCTCCCATAGATAGAGATAGAGGTATAGTAGGCTTGTGGTTTCGGCATTATATGGCCAGATCGATATATACGAGACGCTGCCTACCTGCATCCGCGTGCTGAAAGTGTGCATAAACAATTGGTAAGTTTGAGCAAGTGTTAACATATATACTCTTTAATTGGTTTGAAAATATTTGGTTAAGTACCTAGAATTCAGTAATTTGTTGTTTGTTGGTTTTAGATGTGTAGAAAGTGTTGTTTGAGCAAATGTTTGGTTTCTGCAGGTTAATCCTGAAGTGAGCTGCGTGAAATTGATGTATTTGTGCATAAACAACAGTCTGGAGTACACTTTTTTTGCTTTGTTTAATTGAATTTTACATTGAAAGTTGATTTGTTTAATTGATGAGGAAATAAGATTTATTTTTTTATTGATTAATTGATTTGTAAAAGTTGATTTGTTTAATTTGATGTGTAAATAAGAATTATTTTTTTGCTTGTTTAATTGATTTGTAAAAGTTGATTTGTTGTTTCTAAAAAATTCAATCTGCATTCTGTTTGAAGGCAAAAAAGACCTGTTGAAGGTACAAATTCGCAACGTGAAAGTCAAATTCGCGACGCGAAATAAGTATTGTGATAGTCAAATTCGCAATGCAAAAGCCAAATTCGCAACGCGATTTTCGGTTTGCGAATTTGACTTTCGCGTTGCGAATTTGACTATCGCAACGCTTATTTCGCGTTGCAAATTTGAATTTCGCGTTGATCGTAACATACAACATCAAGTTATATACAAAATCAAACACATTCCAAGCTATAAATACAAGCTAAGGACACTGGTAGAAGCAAGAGAATAACTATCCAAGCAATCAAACACAAGAGAAAATCCCAACATGATAACAACTGAACAGATCATAGCAATGTTCAAACTCAAGTTGTAGATTTTGATTTCCTTTTGCTTGGCACCGTATGAGATTTAGATTTTGATTTCCTTTTGCTTGGAACCATATGAGCTTTGGATTTTGATGAGCATCGGAAGCATTTCGGACTTATGATTTGGGTGGTACTCGGAAGCATTTCAGACTTATTATTTTAGTTATTATTACAAGTTGTAGCCCTCAATTATCGGGATTTTTAGTTTCCATTTGTTGCATTTCTCGTATACCACCCAGATCATACGCCCGAAACGTTTCTGACGCTTTAAAGTTGACCAAAAATTATGATAGTCGGGATTTCCCTCGCGTTTAAAGTTGAAAAAAAACAATGGAAATTAGGAATAATCAATGATAACATGCATATTGGCTTGGGCTAATATTTATAGTGGAGCCAAAATTTATATTGAAATTCAAACTCAAATTGAAATTTAAATTCAAACTCCAATTACATATGAAATGAATTTAAAATGCAGTGTTAAATTGAACATGGAAATTGCATAATTGATTCATACTGTTCAAGTAACATGCTTTATGAACCATCAAGCTAAAAGACAATATTGATTGAGTTCAAAGCTGAGTTGTGAGTTGATGGGGTTGTCACACTTGTCACATGGTTGGAATAAAGTACTCACATGGAAGAGAGAGATTATTTTGTTATACACAGCCCATCTCATCTGAATAAAAATATACATACAATATAATCAAACCAAACATACATACACAACAAATTTATACATAACATTGTTCAAATAATGTACCCAAAAAACAAAATTAATCTGATGAAAAAGGGTTATTTCTAACGAAGTCCAGAACATTATTTTCCAAATAATGTACCCATAACAATGTTCAAATAATGTACAAGATGAAAGTTAAATTCGCAATGCGAAAGTCAAATTCGCAACGCGATTTTCGGTTTGCGAATTTGACTTTCGCGTTGCGAATTTGACTTTTGCGTTGATCGCAACATACAACATCAAGTTATATACAACATCAAACACATTCTAAGCTATAAATACAAGCTAAGGACACTTGGAGAAGCAAGAGAACAACTATCCAAGCAATCAAACACAAGAGAAAATCCCAACATGATAACAACTGAACAGATCATAGCAATGTTTAAACTCAAGTTACTAATGAATATCTAACTGAAAATGTATGCATTCACACATAAAATACACATATTACAACGTTTGCATTTAAAAATCACCTAAGTTAATAAGTCCCAAAAGGTGAAGCCGGTTGTGATTGGGATTTTGATTTTGATTGCGATTTTGATTTCCTTTTGCTTGGCACCATATGAGCTTTGGATTTTGATGAGGATCTATTTTTTGGTAGAGGAAAAGATGATTGTGATGGCACTGGTGATCCACAGGTCAACCTTGTATGACCACTTTCCTTGCACCGATTACATGTCGATATCCTCTTCTCTTCACCCTTAGACGGTATACGATCGTGATTTTTTGGTCGACCAGGTAGTCTGCTGTCCATGACTAGTGGTAAAACTATTTGTAAGTTATCTGGTATGTCCCACTCAGAAGGATGTGGACATGGGTAGACAATCTCGGCATAAGTCTGTCGATATACTTCTGTAGTGTAGTAATCCATAGCGTATGCGCTAGAATCATCTTGGTTTAGATGAAGAGAAACTTTTATAACATGACCACATGGATAACAAGATGTTTGTCATTTCTTACAACTACACGTCTTTTCATTTATATCGACAAGCCTATTTAAGTTATTATCCAATACTTCAAACAAAGTGTTTGAACATGGTTCAACTCTCCATGACGTTGACTTCACAACATGTTTTGTTATCTTTTTTTCAGTCCATGGTGTAACACGACATTCCAATGTTCCTGTAAATTTAAATAAATAATACTTAGTAAAATATATGATAAGTTACGAATTTAAAGAAATAATACATGCATGGTTTCTTTTCTTGTAGTACCACTGTTGAATAGAGGCTCGAAAAAACTCCATTAACATAGTAATGGGTAATTTTCGATAATGACGACTTAGAGCGTTGATTTATTCTACACTATTAGACATCATGAAACCATATCTTGCTCCAAGTTGATGTACTCTTGACCATTTTTCAAACCCGGCATCTTTTAGTGTTTGAGCACATTGAGGTAAAACACGTCTTAAACAATTTATATGCTTATTAAAATCCACTTCCCGATAAGGTTTTACAGCCTTCCAGTATGTCCATTTGTGATTTTTTATACCAGCAGGCCTTGATTTTAGATTTCTGTACAAATAAACACCACAAAGTCCATGAAAAGCATATGGGAAACACCTTCTAACAGCGTTGTCAATTGAGTTTGCCCTATCGAATATGATTGTAAGATTGCTAATAGGACCTATGCAATCCCTAAGATGCCCCATAAACCATGTCCATAAATCAGAGGTTTCAGATTTGCCAACCCCGTAAGCTATTGGCAGTATCTCATTGTTAGCATCCATGGCTACTGCTAATAAGTTTACTCCAAGGTATCGACCTTTCAAATGTGCTTCGTCAACTATAATAACTGGGCGCATGCAAGTAATAAATGAACAAATCTACAAAATCATATACACAAGAAATATAATCATTTAAATGTGAAATGCATGCAACTATCAAAAATGAGTCAACAAAATTATAATTATTTACTAACCGCAGCACCAATGGCGATAAAAAACAACTCAAGCGTCCATCTCTATCTATTTTATATGAGTTACCGACCCAGGATTTTTCAGCTTTAAATTGTGACAATAACATGGCAGTTGGGCAAACGATGCTTCTGGCCACCCCCTCAACAATTCCAAGGCATAACATTTGGCTCTCCAAGCTTGAGAATATGAGATACTAATCTTGAACCGAGCATTCATATCAGTCATAATTTCATGTCCCCGATATACCCTTTCATTCAAAAACATTAACTCAGCTAGAAAATCACCCAACACCTTTTTGTTTGCATGTCTATGGTGAGGAAAAACTTGGGTTCTTGAACATGTATGTTTATCAATAAAAGTCCTAACTTGAAACATTTCGCAATCTTTTATCCTCTTTGCAATCATACGCCACGTGCAGTTTTTGTCAATCATACACCTTGTTTTGAAACGATCTTTGTTTGATTTGTTAACTTTTAGTTGATAGCCATCTTCCACACATTTCATATGCAAAGCTATCTTCAAGTCTTCCTTTGTATCAAAATAATCATCTTTCTTGATACGAATAACTTTTGTGTAACAATCAACTGCTATCTTTACCAACTCTTCTTCCAGTATCTGAAGTAATTCTGGCATATTCCAGTTATACTCCCGTGGTATTTTCTTCTTTTTCCTTTCTTCGGGGACTTCTTCTTCTTCTTTTTCTTCTTCAGAGTTATATAAATTACAGAATGGATGTTCAACATGTTCATTCACAGTCGTAACTTCCTCCTCATTATCATCAACAACATCTTCCTCGGTAGTGGTTGTTTCATCATCAAAATTTGGGTATTGACCAATATCAAAATCATTACATGCAGGGTCTGTTTCTTCTTCCATCACATCATCAAAATTCGAGTATTCCCCAAGATCAAAGTCCGGGTATTGACCAAGATCAAATTTCGAATACTGACTAGTACTCACAATTTTTTCTGTCGGCTCATAATCGTCTAACTGGTCAATACGAAAACCAGAATTTGGTGCTGAAAGTTGATTGGGATTTGGATTAAGAAAAGGTTGTGGGTTTTGAGATTGTGTTTGGTATTGGAAATGTGGTGAAACAAAATTTGATTGGTGATGAAATTGTGGTGGAACCATTAAATTTTGGGTTGAAGAACTTAGTTGATTACTACCCGCTACTGACCCAACTTCACTACTTCTAGGTTCAACAACATACAATGTAACATCATCTTCTTGCGAAAAACTAATGTAAGCAATGACTCGTTCAACATCTTCATTGTCGGTTAACAAATAAACTTTACCTTTTCTCTGATAAGATAGCCTAAATCCAGTTACAGGCTCTAAATTCAATTTCTTTGCAACAAGTAACATTAGAGTTTCATAAGTTAACTTTTTTAATGACAGTTTTAGTTGAAGATTCATGGGTAAAGGCACATATTGTAAAACACCATGACCATTCTCCCATGACCCTCCAAAACACAAATCTATCCAAACATGATCAACATTAGATGATTTCATTCTACAAATTGTAAATTAATTTACTAAACAAACGAGCTATAAACTAGATATCATCACTAACTTAGAGAAAAATATATCTTTATTAAGTTGATAGTTGATAATTTGGGAGAGAAATCATTGAAAAATTATATAGAAATAAAATTATGTAAAAAAAATTAGAGATGGGGAAGGATGTCGTTGGATATAGGAACGGATGTCTCCGGAGAGAGTGATATATGGAGATGGAATGAGTTGCGATTTAGGGATTTAGGTTATGAGTTACTGCTGCTGTGTTGTTATATACCCAAAACATTTGTGTTGCGAAACTAAAACCTAATGCAAATTTGAAATTCAGTTGCGAATTTGAAATTCAGTTGCTAATTTGAAATTCCGCGTTGCGAATTTGACTTTGTGTTGCGAATTTGACTATTGCGTTGCGAATTTGACTATCGCGTTGCGAATTTGACTTCCGTGTTGCGATTTACAAATTCGCGTTGCGATTTACAGATTCGCGTTGTGAATTTGGAAAATCGCAACGCGAATTTGTAAAATCGTAATGCGATTTACATATTCGTGTTGCGAAATTGGAAACTGGGTTGTGAAATTGGAGTTCGCGTTGCGAATTTGTTGGTTATTTTTGCAAATCCAAAAAAAGTTGGTTAAATTCGTATATTATAAGGCATTTTTGGTTACTGAGGTTATTTTCTCTAAATATTATTCTCAAACTCTTCTCATTCCTTATTTTATGTGAGAATTAAACCAAACAAGAAAACTCCTCTTCCAAACCCGATCAAGCCCCTTTGCAAACCGTGTGTCATCCCTCTCTCAAGACCAAAACCATCGTCGTCGCTCCACCGTGACCACCACCTTGCTCTGATCACTCACCGCAATTCATCATACAAAGGTTACTCACTCTTTTCCATATTATTTTTCTACTAAAACTTTGCTTTCAATATGGTTCGAAATAGAAATTGTTGACGAAAACGGGTAAAGAAAACAAAAGAACACGAGAATTTTACGAGGTTCGGCAATGTGCTTACGTCCTCGGTGCCTAGGCGGCGCTAGAAGTTTTTATTCAATGATTGAATTTTTTAGGTCTAGGTTACATCTCTATTTATAATAGAAAACCCTGGTACATAATTACAAAATTAACCATGTACCGTACCGCGGGGGCTGCGCCCCCGCACCCCCAACCCACATAATTCGTAACCCCACAACGAGACTTTCTTTGCAAGGACAGTTGATGTTCGCTTCGCTCACTCCGCTCCATCTCCTGTCCTCTTTACTGGTATATTTATGAGCCATACCTAACAGAAATCAAAGCGGAAACCCCTCTCGACCACCTGTCACTCTCGGTGAGGACATTGGTGATTTGCTCGGCCACTCATGGTAGAGGTGTTGAGCGGCTTAGATTCCCAATAGTAATATCCATCACCGTTGTGTGCACCCACTGCCTGATGCGGTGGGCATTGTGCATTACTCTCATGCGCTCGCTCGCCTACTCCAAAATCGATCCACGTACATGAACCACCCGCTTCTGCCACTGTCGGTCATGATTCCACCGACTTTTTCATGCCATTGTAAAGTGTTGTCAGACCATCAAGAGCACAGTCGAACTATGCTTCATTGTCATCTACTCAAACCTTCCTCAATGCACATTCGGCATCTCACTCTCATCAACATCGGATGATGCCCCGTCATTACCGTTCATTCCGCCTCTGTAGATTAACCTTAAGTTAACTCTGCACCCATCGATATCAAGCCTTTGATGATATGGCACTCTTTTCTTTATTATTCATAAGTCTTATGGAATGGTTTTCTATTTTAATTCGGTGTTCCACCACAGCCAAGCCTAGAGCCATCACCAACACCCAAGAACTCCTCCTCATCTTGCCTATTTTTTGCATAGCAACATCCTTTACACTATCATATATTCATACAAATCTGAAGACGTGGGTAGATGCATTTGAACCCTCCGACGACCGCAATCATTATGGTCGAACCTATTCAGTATCAGTCGAGGAGGTGCTATAAGGATACCTTGATTTCGATGATGCCAATGCGAGGTGATTCGATAACATTTGCCATCAACAGTTTCAGGTTTGCAAATATACCCCATCATGTACACTTGATATTTTACAATTGAGTGATGTTGTTATGTATTATTTCAATGCAATTGGTTAGACTACTTATTCTAATATTCGTTGCAATACTTATTATAAACTTGTGTTTAAATTTTACACCACTTTTGCTTTCCAACAGAAACGTATTGTGACTTTCATATTAATGGGGCAAGACTTTAGGATGACATTGATTGATTTTAATTTTTCTATTAGGGTCTTGACGGATGTCACGGACCATGAATTTCTAACGTCTTTGTGTGAGATCTTGTAGGACTTTAACACCGACATAGCCTATGAAGAACTTATCGACATGGCGGGGATATGATTCGACTCTCAAACAACAAAGGCATGGCATATTCATGACCAGGCTCTCTGATATATCCATCGGTTTCTAGCATACAACTTCTCCAAACGTAACGATACTACATCTTGCTTAAGTAAGGTTGACCTATTCTATTGTGGTGTATGCAAACCGGAACAAAGATAAACTTGGGATATTGGTTTGTGTGCACCTTTGTCAAGGTTGTGCGAGCCAAATAGCTGAGCTCCACATGTTGTGTCTCCCGAACCATCACGTCACGCTATGAGTGTGTCTTTATGAGGAGGGTCGATCCTCCATCAGTACTGAAGGCTAGCACAACCGAACGTGCAAGAAAAATACAAGCGTCCAAGGTTGTCTCACCTCTATCGAGTCTAACCTTGCCAAATTATCTCCTACCTTCTCCCGCGTACATCTCGACGTGGCTGCGGTCATGATCGTCACTAAAATCAGGGTATTCATTTTTCCTTCTCATTTGAATCATTAATTTGAATTGCATTTTGGGACAAAATGATTTAAGTGAGGGGAGGATAGCATATTAGATTTTCCCTAGCTTGTTGCATGCATGAAGTTGATTATTTTGATTTTGATATGCTTGATCAATTGGTTTCCTATTTCTTGGTTTTTTGATTAATTTGATTATTTTCCAGTGACCTTTAATTTTGCTTTGAATTAACAATTGATGCATGATAGTTTGTTGATTTAGCTAGTAAATTGCATGTAATTTTTGACATTCCATGGTTTATTTGTTAATTGATGCATTTACTTGGTACATTTAATCTATTTTGATGAAACTTGAGCAATGAGCATGCATTTTTATGGTTCTTGCTATTTGTTTCTTTTTGTGTGCTGGGCTTGTTTTTTGCATTCTAGAACTTGTGGTAAGATGCTTATTGAGACTACATGCATGATGAGTTTGATGTTTTTGAGTGATAGAGATACTTAGGACAAATCATTTTCACTACCCAAAAAAAGCCTACCCTTTAATTTATTCCTTAGTGAACCCCATTTGAGTCTAAATTCCTTTTATTTGATTTTCAACCAATTAAAATTAACCCTTGGCCTTTCTTTTCTTCATTTTACCTCTTTTTATTTACCCTTTGCCGAGACTTTGATAATTCAATTTCGCGACAACCAATTACTGTTCGAAAAAAATTTCATGCTTTTCTTTAAAAAATAGCAGTCGAAATAATGAAAAAGCACTGTTGGAAAATTTTGTTCGACCCAAAAAAAGAATCGAAAAAACAGTGAACAATGCACTAATTTGAACAACAAAAAAATTGAGAGAACAACATCCCTTTTGTTCAAAGAGCAGGAAAAAAAAAGAGAAAAAAATATCCCTTGATTTAAATGATTTATCCCTTGGTTGTCTTATTTCTCTTCTCTTCCTTCTACTTCTTTTTCATTTGTGGTTTACTTTTCTTATGATTCTTTGTCTCGATAATTTGACCCTTTCTTTCGACCTATTTCCCTACCCATACCTTAGACAAGTTACAAACCAAATAAAGCCCTTTTGTCTTTTGCATTGAATTTGTTTTCAAGTTGTGGATATTAGATCAGATTACACACTTATGGTTATGCATTGACTTGCTTTGGCTTGAGCGTTTATTGTCCTTAAACACTTTGAGTGGAATGAGTGAATCCTTTATGAGGTTATTGAGTTTTGCATCATGAGAATAGTTAGCTATTGGAATGTCTTGTTTCATTTATTTCCTAGCTTGTCACTTGCTTGAAATGTTTTCTAGTCTTAATTCTTTGCTTATTTGTGGTTTATTGGGACAATCGGATTATGATGCTAACCAAGGAATGGAAACCTATGGATTTAGTATGTTGATTGAGAAATTATTGAGGACAAGCATTAGATAAGTGAGGGGGGATTTAACTGAGGTTTATTTTGTGCTACATTTTGTGCCCAAATGCTCTTCGATTGTTTATGTTTACTACTGAATTGGACGATTTTATATGTTTTTTGTGCAAGACGGTCATTGCTGGAAAATGTGCTTAAAAGACCTGAAAACTTTACTTTTTGTTCTGGAATCAAGGCTAGAACAATAGGCATAAAATATTGACATGGCCGTCAGTCATCAAATTCTAGAAGGTCCAGTCAACAGTGTCCAACCATCTTCTTCTAGAAGATAGGTGGACGGTTGGAGCATTTCAAGCAATTTAAAATTCAAGCTTTTAGGATTTAACTTTTTATTTTTAGGATTTAAATTTAAACAATTATCTTTTGTAATTTTAAGCATTTCTAGGGTTTTAGAATGCTATAAATACCCTCTAAGGTAAGTCTAAATCATCACTCATTGATCATTGAATCTATTTTTTTGGAACTATCTTGTTCTTCTCTTTCTTTAAGTTTTATAAAAATTCTTCCTTTTTTCCTTTTATTTTCGTTTCCTTTACTTTAAAGCTTTTACTTTTAAAATGCTAAGCATGACTTTTTTCATGCTTAGCTAATTTTCTTTTTAAGCCATGGGCAAAAGCGATGACTCAATTCTAACATGAGAATTGAAAATCACTTCAGTAACTTCTAAAATCTCTCTCAATTTCTTTTGCGTTCATTTTCAAAATAAAAAAAAATCAAAACAAAAGATTGACTATGGTCGGAATGATTGTCGCGGTTATATGTGGGAGGAATGATCGGCTTATTGAAAGCAAATTCGACTTCCTGGGAGACACTTACAAATTGATTGCTAAAGAGGGGATTGAGATCGGAAATGGTTTTTATTACAACAACTATCCGAGTTGGTTTTAAATGCGCTTAAATGGTTCTTAATATACAACAATTGATGTTGATCACATTAATTTCCAACTTTGAGATCAAAGTATTGCACTTGGATATTTGATATACAAAATTAGTCGTAAGGGTTGCCCTTGTAGACAAAGTAAGCGACGTGAATTCCAAAGGGTAAATCTATTTCAATGATCTGAAAAAGTTGAGTCAGAGCTAATGCCTAAGGCTGATTTAATAATTAAATTTTCAATTTTACTCTCCTTAATCTACTTTCCTTTATTCTTCTCTTACAATATTTCTTTTAATTTTACTTGTTTTTATTCTTCAACTACAAAACCACTCACTTATTTCTTTCCAATTCATACCAAATATCAAAATCAATAACAAGAATTTCATCTTCGACCTTACTTCTCCTATACTATATTTAATTTTCTTTATTTATTTGACAAGAAAGGAATTTATTTTGAAACGAAAAATGAAAAATGTTATGCAGTTCAACTAACTAAAAAATACAACTTAAAACAACTAATGATGTATATGTCCACATGTACCACACTGTGGTGGACGACGTGTCAAACAAGGATTTCTACGAATCAATATATATTGGGGGCATCATCATCACTCTGATCATCACCATCATCATCCCCACCACCACCACCACCATCACCATCACCATCATCATCATCATCATCAACCTTATCTATGTGGCCAGTAAAACCACTTCCACTAGGACCAAGACCGATGTAGAACATGCTCTGCGACGGCGTCTGCTCGACACTGTTGGATCTAAAGTCTGTTGCCAATGGTCGAATAAATACAGACGGAGGTGATGGATAATATAGTTCATCTATTGTATGAGGACAATGAGAATGGACAACAACTGCCGGATAGGAACGAAATGCTTCGGCGAAAAAACCTTTTGTTGGTGGCGCCATATGATGAAATGATGATGGAGTCTCTATATGCTAAAATGTTGACTGAGACGAGTGGGTGAATGTAGGTGTCGTCAGTGGTGTCTGATGCTCTATAGGAGCATGTGTCATTCTCGATGATGAGGCTTGAGCGTGTTTTAGTTTACTCTGACTTGCACCATGTTGCATCAGGGGATGTTGCGTGGCGGACGATTTGGGGAGGTCTCGCAATTGATCCTCCTCGATCAGTATATGCGACATCCCATTTTGCTCGTACCACAACATGCAATCATCTGAAACACCACAAGCAAAGATAGGTTTATAAATAGGCTACCTAACGAGGGTTTTCTACCTAAATATCACCCTAAATATGTAATATTCTCATTTTAACACCCTTTTTCCAATATTTCCCAAACTAGCACACATTCGACTGATGTGGAGAGAAGGCGTGTTTTCAGGGGAGCACCTTCGCGAGATTTGCTTATGTGGAGGGAAGGCGCGTTTCAGGGGAAGTGTCTTTCAGCTGGTGTGGTGCCACGGTGGAAAGAGCGTTTCAGGGGATGCGTCTTTCGAAAGCTCTTTTGGGGAACACATTTTTCATCTGGTTTTGAATTAAGGTTCTAGTTTAAGGTTTAAAGTTGAAGGAGATGATGTTTTAGGGTTATTAAAATTTTACAATTTATTAGGTAAAGGGTTTCAGTTATGATTTAAGAATGGTCTAAGGTATTTTTTTATTTAGGTTGGAGTGATTTTAGGTTAAAGTGGTATAAGGTTCGTTAAGGTGAAAGTGGCAAAGGATTTTGTAGGTTAAAGTGGTTTAGAGTTTTTTTAAGGTGAGAGTGGTCAAGGGTTATGTAGGTTAAAATGGTTTAGGGTAAGGTTCGATTAAAATGAAAATGTTAATCACATGAAGTAAGAGGTAAGTGGAAAATTTATGTAGAAAATACACATACATTGGGAAATTATAGAAAATGCAATTAAATTGAAATATTAGAAACAAAGACATACATTGAAATAGAAAATGCAATTACATAAGTAAGGATTAACGGTTAAGTGATAATAAGTAAGGGTAGGAATTAATTGCGCTAGGCAGCTCAGTCAACATAAACCTATAGAAGGCGCGTCCCCTGAAACGTATCTTCCGCCTTGTCAGCAAAAATCCCATTAAAGCGTGCTCCTGGGAACACACCTTCCTTCCACATCAGCCGAATGGGTGATAGTTTGGGAAATATTGAAAAAAATGTGTTACATCAGGAATATTAGAAAAATAGGGTGATATTTAGGTAGAAAAGTCGCCTAACGAATCTCGACATCCTCTGCATCAGCCAATCCACATGATACACCTCCCAATTATCATATGTCTTCCCCTGTCGCGTTAGATGATGTAAGGCATTGTCCAAAGTTGTTGGTGGTGGCGGAATCATTTGGACATGGCCAAATTGTTGCAACACGCGATCAGCAGGATGGCACTCGATGATCTCATAGACCATCAACGGGACCATCGACATCCAAACGTACAAACTATGACGTATCGCATATGGAGTACACAATCTAATAGCACCGTCACTGTATGGCGTCCACACGAACTACACAAATATTTTTAAACTATGTTAGAAAAAACACGAATAAAAAATTAATATTTAAATTACAAGTTAAAATTATAAAATCGATGACCTCGTATGTCATCTTAACAATCAACAATCTAAAATTATTCAGACTTTTTGATAGGTGGGAGTGACTAAGTGTGACAATCCACCTATCATTCATATAATAAAATATAATTATTTGTAAAACTAAAAAATGTAGTAATAAATATATAAACATAGGTTATTTGTAATTACCTTTGAAGTAGTGAAAATTCTAATGGGGTCGGTTGTGTAAGAATCGGCGCTAAAAATTGCATTTGAAACCAAGTTGACGATTGTAACAAAATTAAACAGCCTTCAATTGTTTGTTTGTTCGGATTTACAGCTTTACATAGCTCCCGGAACAAAAAGGCTAACACTATCGATCCCTAACTCTTATTTTTAGCAGCCCAAAAATCGTGTGATGATCCAACCACATCAAATGCATTTTGTTTCATGATTTATTAGGCATCAAAATCCCCCAATAACTTGTAAAATATGAGCACGAGTAAATTACTATAAAATAAAAAAATTGTGCAAATATTAAAAATTTATCATCAAAAAATTAAAATAACATAAACTAAAACAAAATTTAAATATTATAAATAAATAAACTAAAATAAATATACATAGATTTAAAAAAATCACCTTTTTAATTTCTGGAGCAGCATCGGCGGGTAGCTGCGTAAAATTATCGTCCAAAAATTTAATATAGATCTTCCCTCCATCCAAATCGTCCTCTGTCAGAGTAAGTCCGAGCAACTCCTGACACAATTTGGCCAATCCCCATGAGCCATATCGGTAATAGGATTTCCATCAACAGGCAACCCAAGATGGTATGCGACATCTTCAAAAGTAATAGTCCCCTCCTCATAAGGAAAATGAAACGTGTGCGTATCCGGTCTCCACCGTTCTAGCAACGCATTTATCAATGGAGGATGCAACTCCGTACTACCAATTACAATGCCAAAGTAACCAAAACCGGCTTCATACAAGTATGGAATAATATTGTTATTAGGGGCGAAAACGGTTGATAAAACACATCAACAAATGTTCATATCCCTTCAAATAAATAAATAAATAAATTCAAAATAACTAAATAAATAAATTCAAAATAATTAAATAAATAATTTGAAATAAATAAATGAATAAATAAATGAATAAATAAATTCAAAAAAATAAATCAAAAATAAATAAATAAATATATAAAATTAAAACAAATCAATAAATGAAAATTACTGTCAGATTATCCCGTTAATAGGTGCATACATGCAAAAGATCAACAATCAATAGTCTCGCCATAATAATATGAGGGAGAGAATAATTGAGAGAGAGATTTTTTTTTTTTGTGATGGTGTGAGGAATTCAGGTGGGAGGCTATTAGCGATCCTCACACTGGCCCCAAAATGAGGTAAATGATATATCGCTTTATATGAAGCTCGAGATTTAGGGAATCTTTTCGAGATTCAATTTTAAAACTTCTGCAAATGATAATCTCCTAATATCATGTGGACCTCGCGTTGGGTAATCTGAAAAGTGTTTGATACCTCGCGTCATGTGAAATGTGAGACATTTTATCGCGCTGGGTATGACTCGAGTTAATCTTACGTGTACACTTTGAGAGTTATTTTTCTAACAAATCTATTAAGGGATTGTTCTTCAAATGAAAAAAAAATTAATAGTGGGGTTTTAATATAATACACTATTAAAAGAGTGATGGTAAAATTAGAATATTTCCATAGTTAAGTGGTATTTAATTTTTTTATTAAGCTAAGGTTATTATAAATTAGTGTATGTTCTAAAAACTCTCAGTCATCTGATAATGAACGCTCAATCACATGTTGCAATCGTTGGTGCTCGAACCCGTAACCATTAAGAATAACGACAATTTTTTTCAATCATCTGACAATGAACGCTTAAGCACCTGGTACAATCGCTTGTGCTCGAACCCGTAACCATTAAAAATAACAATAATTTTTTTAACCATTTAGACAAATTAATTCGTGCGATTGATATTCCATTTAGTTTACATGGTATAAATATATAAGGAAATGATCACGTGCAGCAGACTTAATATATGGCTAAAAAAGGCGCTACTTGTTTTGTTATTATTTAAATAACAAAACCGGTAAAAATTTACCGAAAACATTATTATTTCTATTGGTTTTTTATTACTAGGTGTGTTATTGATTTTGTTAATAAAACCGGTAAAGCGCTACTGATTTTGTTATTTTTTCAACCGATTTTATTATTGTTGGACATTTTATCAAAAATGTTAAAAAAATATTGATGTTTTAGATAAAAATAATAATATTTTAAAAAAAATTATCAATTTTATTATTTAAATAATAACAAAATCGATAATATTTTTTAATTGTATATTAAAGGTGCACTTGAACTTCTCAAATATATAGAAACTGTAATACACAATCTAACAGACGCCACTGGGTAGAGCAGCAGTTGTCAGTTCGATTATATTAGTTAAGATGAAAGGTCTCTAACTGTTTCTTCATCGACTGTCAGATAGATTAGCTTCAGCTTTTCACATATCAAACAAATTCTTCTTTCTCTTTGATTCATCAGTTATTATCTTTCAACTTTCACCCTTTCAGCACAATCTTTGGTAACATTTTCATTCAAAACCTTTCCAATTGTGGCAACTCCAACCAAAACATGGCCACCGCCGCCGCCAATGCCGCCGCATCATCATCATCATCACCACCACCACCAACAACAACAACAGCCTCCCCCGCATCCGCCGCCACCATCACCACAACAAGCCTTTTACCAGAACTACAACTTGACTGACACAAATATTTGGACTTCAAAGAGGAGCACGGCAACGAAAGATGGAGTCCTGACTATTGTTGAAGATGACGATGAAGACGATTTCGGCGGCGGCGGCGGCGGTGGTTTTAAGGTGTGTAGAGACTGTGGGAATAGGGCGAAGAAGGAGTGTCGATACAGCAGGTGTAGGACTTGTTGCAAGAGTAGAGGATACGATTGCGCTACTCACGTGAAGAGCACGTGGGTGCCTGCTGCTCGGAAAAAAGACAGGAAGGTGGCGCTGATCGGGGAGGAGGAAGGCGGTGGGTCTTCGGGGTCTTCCTCTTGTGGCGGTAAAAGACAAAGGGTTTTGAACTTCACTCCAAATGCAGCTTCCAAGTCTTTGAATTTTGAAGCTGCCACTTCTCACCAGGGTTTGTTTTCTCTCTTATGTTCATCTTTGTTTCATAATATTTTCATTCAATCAAAAATTAAAATAAGCTGAGATTTGGTGGAGAAAAGGAGAACAATCGAGTTGAGTAGTTACATTTGTAATGTGTCGTTGATGATTAATAAAAATTTTGAACATATACTCATCCGAGAACAATTGGATGAGTTATAATGCACAAAAATCTGTTGTTTTTATGGTAAACACTTTGATTCTCTCTTTAAATTGTTCTCTGATGTTAATTTAAAACCGGGTCTTTAGATTCAAGACTTAAAGAATCGCTACCGGGTCAAGTACGAGCGCCGGCGGTTTTCAGGTGTATTCAGGTGACGGCCATTAGTGACGGCGAGGTGGAGGTTGCTTACCAAGCTACTGTGAATATAAGAGGCCATGTGTTCAAGGGGTTCCTATATGATCATGGAGTCGAGGTCAAAAATGCGTTTCCCTGTATTTCGAAAGTCGTTTTCGAAAGCAGCAGCAACGGAAGGGATGGGGAGAGGGATTCTTCTTCACCAATCGTCGATCCATCGAACACCTTTGCAGCATCCGGTGACCGACAGTCGGTTTAAGGTAAAATCTGTAGCATTCAACATGTAAATGATGTTTCTTTAGGTGCGAAATAGGCCTAACAATTGATTGTGTGAAGGCTACTTCATAGTTCATTCCCCTCGAGTCATAGGATTGTACAGTTTTTATCCCCAATTGCCTATGCCTTTCATCGAAATCAAAGACGGGGCGTCCGCGTCGGTGAGAAGCATCATGATATAGCAGTGGTTGTTGTTCTATTGTCACTATCCATCTTTGGTAAAGAAGCAGAAGATTGCATCTGCTAAGATCTATATCCACTGTAGTGTCTGATACATTTCCACAATACCACATTGTTGTGTTCATCATTTTACTGATATTCATCCTCACAAACACTTCCGATCCGACCGATTCATGAAACTTCATCCGGTTTATGGTTGCAATTTCCTCAATAAAGATGCAGATCTATCATTTGCACGTGTTTATCTTCACAAGTTTCTCTGTATGCATGTGCCAGGTGATGAACAAGATTCAATCAATCCAAGTTTGGTTGAATGCACATTTATTATATACTCTTCACAGAGTTCATGCTTTCTTTTATCACTAAGAGGAAGGTTGCATATATTGAGATTTAAAACCTGGACTTGTTCGATGCTGCCGCACTACGTACCTTGCAATGGAGGACAGTGGTACTTCTTCAGCATAATTTTGGTCAGTCATAAGCACTGCAATTTGTTTTTGATGTTCTGAATCCAGGTCAGTTGCTTTCCGTCCTCGATAACGAGTTCGTAGAACGATTTCAGTTGTCAGTTTATACGGAACATACTTTTGGAACTATATTTTGCTCGATTTTGAAGAGTTGGTCCGAATGTAATGCTAGTGTAAGGGGTCTTGAGGCATTGGAAGGTTGGTTCAGATATTGTATGTTTCACCGTTTGAAAATTTCATTTACAGATGAATCTATGTTTACAGTGTTTTACCCTAAGCCCTCAAAATAACATATCATATCTGCACCAGTAGAAACTAATCCTCGGTTACAAGGGCGTGTGCAGTGCTTCCGTGATTCGTCCTCCTTGTCCATGTCAATGAAGTCGAATACTTTTTGCTTTTAACTGATCACAACTCTGGAATACGATCGAATGTTCGTAAAATGGACACTGGTTCCGAGTCGAAAATCTTGTAAAGATCGTGACATTTTCAAGTGTCCTTTACAAAAACTTTGAAAATGAAATCTCGGAAGCGTTTTGAATATAGCTTTGGATCAACGGCGGAGATCGAGGTCGGATCGTATTGCATTGATTTATACACATGCTCAAGCTTCTTGCTAATATCATAGTCTTGTAGAATATCTATTATACCAAAGAAGAGAATGACATCATATGTCACACCAGTTGGTTCTCCAACCAGTTGATAGTCAGTTTTCCTCTCCGTTTTCTCGGCTCGAGCGGCTATCTTTATGCCCAATCTATCAGAAGACTGCCTGCATTTTTTCGTATCAAAATGTATCACTTCATATAGATGCCATGCAATGATTTAGATCAATAGATTCGCGTGGCTATGGATAACAAGGTGATCAAAATGTATCACTTCAATGGCAATCGATTTTACCGTGTGGTGTCGATAACAAGGTGATCATTGCTAGCTTGAGATATACGAGGAGCTTCTCTGTTTCCGCAATCTCCATTTCCTGCAAGTTAAGTCTGGAACATTTGTTAATCTATTAAGCAATCGTTGAGTTCAAATGAAGCATGACTTTCCATAGATGACTAGAAATAACCAGTAGGTGTGGGAACTTCACTGAAGTGCAAACCGACGAGTAAGCTATAGTCCATAATTCTCTCACGTTCAAGAAAGTCGCAATCTCGATCGACTTGCCTGCACAAAAGTCGCTGGAAAAGAATCAGACCATGAACCTTAAAAATAAAGAGGTATTTAGACCAGAGAATCACCTGCAGAACTCTTGGAACCACAGTTTCTGTAGTCGGAATATATAATTGAGATCAAGGTCCTTGAGGGTTGATGTCGGATCTAATTCAGATTCAGGATTAGCAGTTGTACGACCTTGGAAAGAACCTTTCAAGTCAAAGCGCCGATGAATGGCATAGTCGGAGCAAAACAGGTTCCCGATTATAACAAATCGAACCTGAATCATCAAGATCACAAGTGAAGAAAGTATGAGATCATTTTCGGAAAATTTTATGAGTTGAAACCGTGTGATATTTGCATTACCTTTCTCTGTACTGCCCCAGTTAATTTCACGCAATGAAGACCAAATAATTTTGTAACTAGAGTGTCCTTAAAGGACTGAACATGCTTATAATAGGCTGGAAGCATTCTTATAAGGACCTGCAAGTGCAAAAGTGTCCACAAGAGTGACCTATGAACTCAATTCTAGGAGAAATTGCAGGTTTCCGAGATGGTTCCGATTGAGAAAACATTCGACACTTACTTTTGCTTCAGTCTTCTTTATTGTCTTTATCATGTATTTGTCATCACTGGTCAAGTAAAAAACGCTTCCGCTTTTTCCCGGGGACGAAAGTTCCCGAAGGGCGTCACTCCCACAAAGCGAAAGCATGTAATCTGCTTCATCGACATCGAATAATTTTCTGAGGGTCCTGCAAATGTTTACATACAGTGGTTCTTCAAACAATGACCATCTGCTGTGAAAAAAGTCGATGATTCGGTCACGAACCTGAATACAAATGGACAATAATCCTTCCATCTAAATTCGCAAGATTGATGAGACGGAGTGTGCTTCGATCCTTCCGGAGGAAACTTGGTCCATACTTTTTCCTTGGGATCAAATGCTGAAGATTTCAATTCAAGGTTTATAGCAGGACCAGGTCTTCCAACAGAATGTCTGCTAATTCATGCATGATTAGAACATTAATCATCATATGTTGAATCCAAAATGAATTCGAGACCAAGAAATTTTCATTACAAGTTTTATACCGAAACAAATAACATTCAGGCTAATAAGAACTAGAGCAGAAGTACAAGAAATCACTACCTGATGCCAAGCTGCAAGCTGAGCATGAGTTCATAGTTCTTGTGCCCTCTGGATATCGCCTGCCCTTGCCTCTTCATTGACATCTCAAGAAGTGGAAATCGTGCCTTTGTCGCCGAACATTCGTGTCGAATATCTCCCACTCTTTCAACCCCATTCCTTGAGTTTTCTTCACCATCAGGCCATAGATAGTTGCCTTTGCCATGGGCCAAACTCTTGCACCATTGGCCTGCACAAAAGTTGCCCCCGGGAAGGGCTTCTTCGACATGATGAACGTCGCCGGATTTGGACTCTTGGTCGTCATCATTTACATGAGCCACTGACATTGCTGTGTATAGGCTGATTGCTTTCTTCTTTGCAGGTACTTGTGAATTCTTCAATTTAGCTTCAAAGGACTTTTTAAAGCTCACCTTTTTATTCATTTGATTGTTTCTGTATAAAACAAATAAAGACTAATTAGCTCTGTTCAAACTCAGCCCTTTAAACAACTAAAAGCATGAAGAAAAACATGTCAAATATGTCAAACCTAAGCCGGTTTAAAATTAATTTTTCACTTTAAAATATTACCATTAATCCACCTAAACATGTCAAATATGAGAAGTATAGTAAAAGTTGAGTTCGAGCTTGATCAAGCTGGAACCGAAATTTTATAGCTCTAACTATCAAACTCGAACTCAACTTTCTACATTTCTTTTATATAGAAGAAAGAGTGCCTTATATAGTTGTTTTATAAAGATCTATATGGAATGAGGTCTTAGGATCGAGCTCGAATCTAAATTTTATAATTCTTACCTTGGAATTTAATCACAGATCGAACTCGAATCGAGTTTTTATCAAGCAACTTGGAGAAGCACTCACTCTTGGTAGCCTTAACTAAGGTCCCTCCTGCAGTTCACAACAATGGAGCTCTCACATTGTTTTTAGAAACACCAACTGCAAAGGAAAATGGAAGGAATGGAGGAATGTCCATTTTAAATAGAGAGGAAGAAGAAGAAGCAAAAGCATGTTTTTCAAGGAGACATAGAAAGTACAGACAGCAACAAGGTGAGTTTAATGGGGGTTGAAAAGTTTTGGTTGGCCAATGTTGAAACACGCCTCTAATGGTGTTTCTATTGCCAACGTGCACACTTGCTGTGTGTGTGTTTCAGGTTCAGACAAGGTCACACATCGAAAAGGAAATGAGAAATCGTAAAGGCTTGGACCCCTTTTCTAGTTGGATTCATAATTAGGATGGAAATCTGTCCTTTTTCTAACTGTTGAAATAATTATTCAATTTGTTTCTGAGCAAATATGGTTAAGGATGGGATGTAAATCAACAAAGTGTTTGACGAATTATTCATGAACGGTTAACGCTAATATTTAGCGGCAGAATCACGTGGGGGTGGAGGGGGACATGGCCTGCCCCCACCACCCTAACTTTTATTATTTTATTGTAATTTAAACCCCTGAAAATTTTGAAACCGTTAAAATTAAGTATTGATCATTCCCCAAAATTTCTGGTTTAAATGAAATTAAGTCTTGCCCTTAATTTTTTTTGTTTAATTACTTTTTAAGACATGATCATTTTGAAATTAGTGAAATTAAACCCCGACCCTTTATTTTTGTGGTTTAATTACTTTTTAGAACCTTGTTAGTTTCAAAGATAAGCTACTTGGCCTGCCTCATAATTTCATCCTAGTTCTGCCCTTGGTAACAGTCGTTAATGTTCGTTTATTAAGTTAAATAAATGAGTATGAACACAAATTTTTATGTCCATTTAATAAACGAACGAAACACGAACAGAAGCGTGCTTGATTCATTCATGTTCACAAACAAGCCCGTTTATTGTCTCGTTTATAATCTCGTTTACTTGATTCTCGTTTTTCATTTTTTATATTTTAAATATTAGTGAAGATAAGGACTAAATTGAACATAAGATGAACTTTTGAGATCAAATTGTGAAGCCTAAAGAAGACTAAGGACTAACGGTGTAACTTCACCATATTTCTTTGACTTGCATATAAAGGGGGTAAAAAGAGAGTGTTGGTTGACATTAAACGAACACTAAACATACGTGTTTGCGAATGTTAAATGAACGAACATGAACACTGTAAAAAATAAATAAACTAATATGAACAAAATACTTAAAATTTAAATAAATACGAATCGAATACGAACATCTTTAAAAACAAATAAACAAACATTAACATAAATTTATTCGTTCAAATTCGATTTATTTACACCTTTATTCAATGATAGAGCTATCCCTCTAAGATAGTAGTTATAACTAAATCAACTTAGTTTTCAATTTGGTATTTAAAATTAATTTTTCATTTAATTTTATATTTGAATTTCACTTTTGATCGGAATAATCATATTGTTTCTTTATGGGCACGACCTCTACGATCCCAATAACCAGAGTTAGCTTAGGAGGGGAGCAATATGAGGGTCTCGTATTCTACCTTTATAAAATAATAAAAATAATGTATTGGACAATATTGTAAGTTAGCAAGTGTTCTCTTTAGTTTTATTTAAGATATTTTTTAATAAAATAATATGTTTGATAAAGTTTAATTATATTTCTATTATTTATTAATAAATATTAAATTAATTATTTAAAGTTATAGAACATGTTTTTATTTTATAAGAGTTTATTTTTAAATTTTTGTTCATGATCTCGAAAATATTCGAGACGACTCTATCGATAGCCATGAGAAGATGGGACTCAAGGGTTGGTATTGTCAACATAAGCATTGGCAAATTGCAAATGATAGTGATCCAACAAACCCCACGTATGCATCTATCTTGTGCGTCAAGTGTATGTGTTGATTTTGCACCATGTTCATTCTTGGTCTACCTTCTGGCAGGCCGTGTCAATTTAACATAGGGTTTTGTCTCTTCTTGGCTTCTAACTACGAGAGACAACATGGGAACATCAATTTAACGCCGGTTCTAGATTTACACAATTCAAACACAAATCTCTCTCATCAAATATTGCTTTGTCTTCTTGATTTTGACATGGCATGGGCTATACTTGAATTTGTTGGCTTTGCTAGAAATTCCCTTTTTGTATTACACCTTGTCTTTGTAATTATTTATATTTTAGGATATTTTTTTATCATTTCTCATTGATCGAGTTATAATTCAATTGATATAATTATTATTATTATTATAATATATAACAGAATATGAATTCGAACGCACTTGATCATTCATTATTGCAATGCAAAATTCTAGAATACATGTCATTCATTGCAATTCACCACTAATTTTATAGGGTAAAATTTATAAATTGTCATTAAACTAGGTCAAAATTGTCCTTTTGAACATTTAACGTTTAAAAGCTACATAATGAATATTAAATTTTAATTTTTAATTTTGTTACAAAATGGACACAAAACCATTAAGAAATATCTCATTTGACGCTTCAATTATAACTAAAATTTAATTTTACTCTTAATTTAAACTGAAATAATTCTTATCAGGTTTGTTGAATTGAAAATAAAATAGATATAGATAAAATAAATATCAACTTTTAATTTTATATTTTAAATATTAAATTTATACCATATAAGTTTAAAATTATGAATGTATGATTTTAAAATTACAGTTAAATTTATTAAATAAAAGTTAAATGCTTAAATCACATCATTAATAAAAAAAATTATTTTATTATGTGATAATATAAATTTTTGGACGTGAAAAATTATAAATTTTTATTTTAAAAATACAACAAAAATTATATAAATAATTAGTAACAAAATATTTTTTTTCTTAATAAAAAATTAATTTCATTATTTGATAACTAAATTTTTAAAAAATATTTTTTAATTTTAAAAATAATTTATTTTCATATATTTTATAAAAAATTCTAAAATTTCTAATTTTTTATAATTACTACATAAAAATATTGAAAAATATCAAAGTGAAATTTTAGTTATAATTGAGGGGCTAAATAAGATATTTTCATGAATTTAGTATGTTATTCACCCCTTAATAACATTTAATGATTGCTATTTATTTTTTTAACAAAGTTCAAAGTTTAGTGTCTATTTTATAGCTTTTAAAAATTCAATGATGAATAAAATCAATTTAAAAATTTTTGTGACTATTTGTGGATTTTATCCTATTTTATATTAGTTGTGCATTTCAATACATGTTATTAATGATGCATTTCAATGGATGTCAATTATAGACTCATCCTTATTGCAACATTCACATCCCCTCCGCAATGAAATGCATCGATAGAATATTGAGTTGTATAAAAAATGCAGTGTCGTCAAGATTTTAATGATGGGGTACTAAAATGAAACAAAAAGTAAACGTTATATATTGTTTTGAAAAATATGAAAGTTTATGTATTAAAACGAAACAAAATTGATAGCATTAATATTAAACGTATAATTTACTCTAAAATGTGGGATGTTTTAATCAAATTAATTAAAAATATATATAAATAGCTTAATTAGCTAGATATTATGATATTCCCTTAGCTGGTCCCAAATAATGGGAGGGCATGCACCAAATGAGTTACTATACTGAGGTCTAGGGTTATAAAAGTGAAATTCTTTTATAATCAAGTTGAGTCAATTTTAGAATTATTTTTTAATAGTTTGGATGATTATAAATTAATATTTATTTATAATTTTTTAACTATCGACACCGCACACAAACCATGTAGACACAATTGTTCGAATTCAAGATATTAAGGGAAAACAATATTTCTTTTAATTACTGAAGTCACTCAACGAGTTTCATTTTTTTTGTCCTCCAGTTCCAAGGCTTTGTCCTGATTAATCTAGATCGATCCGGATCACACACTTAACATTGGTGGATGAGTCTCCCAACTAGAATTTTTTTTCATACACAAGTTAATTCAATTTTAGAAGTTTTAGTTTGAAATTATTTTAAAATTTAAATTTAATCGAGTTTAATTTTTAAAATATGACCCGATACAAAAGAAAAGAACAAGTTAATTCAATTCAAGATTTGATAGGTTATTTGACAGCTACATAGAAAATAACAAAGCGAGGTGGAATTTATTTTTAATTTTATGTTATCGTCTTTCTCATGTCATGTTACTATTAGAATTGTTGTTCTCTAACGTTTTCTATACAGACCTAGATACTAATAAAATTATTTTATTATCCTCGGTCACTTTATCAATTTATTTTGAATAAATACATATTTTATATCTAGAAAAACAAATCATTAATATTGATATTCGTGTATAAAAAAATAACTCAACTCAACTCGTATACATCGGAAAATTGTGCAAGTATTCCTACTAAAATAACCGAAGATGGATCCTTGTCGGCATCCTATCTAAAATAGCCATCTAAGAAATAACTGAATTCTTTGGTATGTGACTCGAAGACCACACCCACCTACCCCAAGACACCCATACTCCCTGCATTCGAACAATCGACCAAGTAACCGAAATGGATACCGCTGCACCAGCAAGAGGACCCGCAATCGAGGCAACTTCAACCTCAAATGAAGCAAACTCGCTCACACCCATCCACCTCTCGATGTTCTCCGCATCTGCCAGAAAGAAACACCTACAACATTTTAATCCAACGAAACTCACAAAGAAAAATGGCTTCGATTTAGAATTTTCACCATTCAATCAGTATAAAATATGTATATATATATATATATTTTCTTCTCCACGGTTAGAATTTGTAAAAAAAAAATACTATACCATCGATAAATTAATGGGAGTATGAAAATTTAGGTACGAGAGTTTCAGAGATACAAAATTTTCAGAGAATTTCTATAAATTTAAAGAAAATTTCAAGATTTTTACATAAAATGAAAATGTCATTAAAAATTAATACGAGTATCAATCTACAGTTTTCTACGAAAGAAAGGGGGGGGGGGGAAGGAAAATAATAGTACCATTGAATAGTGTTTCTGAGTAGAATTGGACAAACAATTCATAAGCCTCCAAAAAAAGTAAATGGAATACAGTCTGTTACCAAGAACAACCCCACTAAACTTCCAATCCGTATAGTATGTCGTATTTAGGTTTAATATATAAAACCAACACTCGTTGACACAAGTGGATGGGATTTAGGAATATGAGTTTGTATTTAGGAATATGAGCTTGTAAGGTCAAGTTCGAATTCTATTACTGTCACTCTTAGTGGGCAATACATAAATTCTTATGTAAATCTCAATTAGGTCTTAGGTATGCCCTGACCCTGAACTAAGGGAGCCACCTCTGACTTAAAGCACGAACCAACTTACCTCAATATTTAAAGGAATTCGTTGTTATTCATAGAGGTCACGGGTTCGAGCACCAACAACTGTAGCAGTGTGATTGAGCGTTCATTGTCAACTGGTTGAGAGTATTTAAGACAAATATTACTTTGTAATTACCTTAGTTTAATAAAAAAATATATATAAACAATTTATTTTAAATTAAATTTTTGTAACACCCACAGACCGATGCGGGTGACTCGATCCGATTCGAGGTGTCACATTAGGGTCACCAAAGGGACCCACAATAAAAAAATCCCGAAAAAATTTAAAAATTCTGTTAAAACGAGTAAAATCATAAAATAAATTATAATTAAAATACAAGTTCAGAAAACCATTCATATACTACAAACAGAATTAAAATCATACATATTTCCAACTTTGATATAAAAATATAATACAACCTACATGTCCCTTAATCACATGCACCGTACACTGTAAGTAACGTCGGTGATATAAGTATAGAGGAATAAGTCTTAGTACGTAATACCATCAAAAACTAGCATGCTAGTCATCATCAATATATGATCCACACAATAGAACCATCATTCTTTCACTAATTTCACTTGTTTCCGGTTATCATTCAACCTAAGGATCAGCGTTCAATCGAGTTGAGTAAAAAAAAAATTCGAGTTGATGAGTCATATTTTACAACTCGAAGTTGACTTGAAATTTTTTCGAGTCGAATTTATAAAATTCTAGTTGAGTCGATTCGAATTTTTGAGTTTATGTTTAAATCTAATTACAAATATTTATAATATTATGATATTATGTGATTCCAATTTAAATGGTTTTTTATAATCATATATCATACATGTGTATTTCTTTAAAATTCTTTCATATGTGATATACATTTATGATACATAGTCGAGGGACTCAACTTAAACTTGAAAATTCGCTAATTACTATAAATTTTGAGTTATTCAAGTTATTCGAGTTGTAGTTTACAACTCGGTTTGAAGAAATTTTTCGAGACGAGTCGAGTTTATAAAATTACAACTCGAAGTTAATTCGAGTCGAGTTGAGTCGAAAAAATCGATTTTCCGAATCGAGTAAAATTTTGCTTATCCCTAATTCAATTCACACTTTAAGCATATATAAATGTCATACCCCAATTTAGGGGCTAAATTTTAGAAATTATAAAGTATTGATTTTAAATGGTATTTTGGAAGAAATTAAGGATTAAATTATAACATCATAAAGTTGGCAGATCATTTTATAGAGTGTAGGAAATTCAGGGATCTAGCCCTGAATTTAACCATTTTGTGTTGGCAAAAAATTAAATAAATAAAGCACGTTTTTATTTTTATTTTCCTACACAAAATGGTCAAATTCAAGGATAAGTCTCTATATTTCCTGTACTCCCTAAAATGGTTTGTCAACTTTGCGATGTTATAATTTAATCTTTAATTTCTTTTAAAATACCATTTAAAATCAATACTTATAATTTCTAAAATTTAACCCTTAAATTGGGGTGTGACATAAAACGCAAACAATCCTTTGAAGTTGGCTTTAATTTTTTTATTTTTTGTGTATTGACTTTATTGATCGGTAAATAAAATGATTAGAAAATGTCAATGGGTTGTTAACTATGAAAGAGAATCTGACGTGGAACTTAAAATAACAACAACAATAATAAATAACATCAACATCATTCTTAGTTTTTAACTATAAATAACCTAAACAAAATATAATGTTAGGTATTATTTAAAAAAAACAATAATTCAAGAAATATGAAAAAAAGCAAAGTAATAGATGGATGACTAAATAGATAGTTTACCCAAATTTATATAAAAATGTTATACAAATTCGTCCAAACTAGGCCTGCAAACAAACCAAACGCACACGAATGAATGTATGTTCATGTTCGTTCATTTAATAAATAAACGAACATAAACGAACACGAACAAAAACTTTTTTGTTCATGTTCGTTCATTAAGGAATATAGCTTATTCATGTTCGTTCATTTAATAAATAAGCGAACATAAACGAACATGAACATAAACGAACACGAACATAAATGAACACGAACATAAACGAACATAAACGTTGGAGACCTTACCTTCCATTGTTATTTTATGAAAAATAGTCGACAATGCAAATCAACCAAATCTACAGTGATAAATAGCGTAAGAGTTGATTAGCAGTGATGAAATATTTGAAGATATCAGATATTTCGTTCGATCTTTTAAAGATATTAAATGATTGACACAACTTTAATTTAACGCTATAACATTTATCTTACTGGTCCATGATTACATATGAACAATCATTTTTCACTATGCTATTCTAATAAATTCACCGGCTAAAAGTTTTGTGACATCAATGTCAGACTTTAGTGAGATTTGTTAATAATAATCCTTTCCATTAGCAGAGTATAAAATTTAACAGCATGAAGATTTCGAACGGTACAAATTGGACTACAAGACAATAACATAGATCCGAAATCCCTCTGATGCTACGTATCTAATTGATATTATTGCTAAACCACCAATCAAAATTTTAACGTACCTAAAGTCTACTCCACAACTAAAGGTCCCATAAGAACTATGAAAACAAAAGTTCATTGTCAAAGTGTATTTTTTACTTATTAATGGGTTCTTCCTGGAAAACCCATTACTTCTGCTATTACACTCTTTTTTAGAAATTGCATAGAAACCTTTGTTTTGTTTTTTTGGCAAATTCTATATATTTTTCTCTTTACTGATGCTCATATACTTTCGATTGTTACCTTTATCTTCTCATCTATTTCTAGAAAGAAGTATGATGTTTGCTTGAGTTTTAGATATGAAGATACCCACAATAACTTTACATATTAAATATTAAACCAAATAAAACAAAGAAAGAGATGAAAACATACCTATAAAACTTCAGATTGCACTATAATATAACTTTTTTTTGAAGCTTTCACCGATCGTCTCCACTCTCCAGTGAACACTTGAGTTTGGGAAAAAAGGGGGAAATGAATATAGGTGCGAGGTGCCTCACGGGTTAACATATTGGATTTAATCTCCAAATAAAATTGGGTTAATTATGGAGTTGGTCATCAGAATATCAAATTAATTAATATTTTTAAGATACTTACAAATTGGTCACCAAAATTGATTTAAGAAGATTGTGTTAAACATAAATGATAGAACATAAACGAACATAACCTAACGAACATAACCGAACATTCACGAACGTAAATGAATGAACGAGACCTATGTTCATGTTCGTTCATTTAATTAAACGAACACAAAATCTTGTTCATGTTCGTTCATTTAATAAATAAACGCACATAAACGAACTTCCCGCCGCACGGTTCATGAACGGTTCGCTGAACATTCAGTTCATTTACAGGCATAGTCCAAACGCCACTTTGCAACAAAATCCTCCAAAGATGAGCGACGCTGCTGAAACTGAAACCTGCAATTGGCTGGAACTGCCGCCGGAGGTGACGGCGTTGATTCTCTCTCGCCCAGGTGCGATCGAGATCCTTAACAGCGCCCAAAACGTGTGTTCACAATGGCGAAAAATCTGCAAAGACCCATCAATTTGGAGATCCATTGATATGCGCAACTCGGGTGATTTACATGACAAGGACTATGGCCTCAAGAAGATGTGCGCCCACGCCGTCGATCGCAGCTGCAGCGGCTTGCTCGATATCAATATCGAGTATTTTGGTACCGATGAACTTCTATCCTACATCTCTGAGCGGTAAGTTTCACCCCCCCCCCCGCCGACCCCAACCTTTCCCCTATTTTACAATCTCTAATTGTTTTTCAGGTTACACTAATTATCAGTCATGATTTTTTTTTTAATGTTGATGTTAGTGTTTAATAATCTTATACTCTTAGTTTATTAATATCAAATTCCGGGCATTTCTTAGTTTTTCGGGTTACACTAATTATCAGTCATGAATTTTCATTATCTATTGTTAGTGTTGTGTTTTAATAATCTTATGCGTTTGGTTTATTAATAAAAAATTCTGGGCATTTCTTAGTTTTTCGGGCTACACTAATTATCAGTTACAATTTTCATTATCTAACGTTAATGTTAGTGTTTTAATTATAATCTTATACGTTTAGTTTATATCAAATTCTGGGCATTTCTTAGTTTTTCAGGTTACACTAATTACAGTCATGAATTTTTATTATCGAATTTAATGTTTTATAATCATATACGTTTAGTTTGTTAATAGGCTTAATTATAAAGTGTCCAAACTATAACATTTTTCACGAATAGATGCGTAAATTATTTTTTGAATGATTTCGGTGTCTAACGTTATCACTTTAGGTGCTCTGGAAGTTCAATATCTAAAATGATTATTTTAACTCAGTTTACACATTTAAAAACTTTATCCTACAAAACTAGTTAATTAATCATACAACGGTCTTTGGGTTTTTTAATATTTATTTAATCAAGACAATTTAGTTTATAGTGTGTTTCAGTGTGCGATATGCACCGTAGATTCACCCTTTTTAGTTATTTTGATAACATGATACTCAAAATATGTTACGTGACATAATTAGATGTGTTTATCGAGTGAGTCAATCTGAGTTTGGTAGTGCTCAATTTGTTCTCATTAAAAAATTTGTTGCTCGAATCGACTCATTCCTCGTTGAGCTCGTTAAAATTTTGTTCAGCTCGTGCTCGTTAAAAAAAAATTATTGCTCAATTCGACTCGTAGACCTAAAGAGTATATGAATCAATATTAAAGTGAACAATCTACAAATACACAAAACTAATACATGAGTATTAATTAATAATGGCTTAATACAAAAATAAATGTTTAAATTTTATCTCGAAAAACGTTTTAATGCCTAAACAATTGTTTTGTTAAAAATAAGTATCTAATATTTTATCCGTTATAATTTTAGGTGCCCGGATGTCAACCACCGTTAAATTTTGCAGTTAAGTGACATGTGTCACGTTCTGGTAAATTTGAATTTTATTTAAAAAAATAAAAAATATAATTTTTATTTTAAAAAACCTAAAAAAATCAAATCTTAAAAAAACCCAAACTTTTAGAACTTTAATTTTAATCCCTTTGTCACCGTTGGTCGCCACCAACGCCGTCAATCGATCGAACACCCAACGATGTGTGACCGATCAACCACCCATTACCAAAAGTTCCATACTTTCGCAACCAATCGAACACCCAAAAAATGGTGTAAATGAAAATTTTTGTTTTAGAGTTTCAAATCCATAAAAATCACTTCGATCGATTTTGGTAATCGGTTGTTTTATTAGATGTGGTGGTCGATCGATTGTCGTTTGGCCGGTCATGTCAAGGGAGAGGGAGAAGGGAGAAAAGGGGAGGAAAAGGGTAGAGGGGAGAAGACGACATTGTTTTTTTAATATATTTTTTTAAATTATATTATACATGACACATGTCACTTAACAAGGATTTTCAACAGCGGTTAACTTCTGGGCACCTAAAATGCTAACGGAGAAAATGTTAAGAACCTATTTTTAATGAAAAAATCTTTAGGTACTAAAATATTTTTCGGGCTAAAGTTTATGCCCTTATTTTTATATTAAGATATTAATAATTTATCATTTTTTATTATCTATTAGTAAATTAGTAATTATTATTTAGACTATTTTTGAATGAAATAATTTTTTTAAGGTAATTACTAAAAATTATAAAAAAAAGAGTAAAGAACCGTTCACGAACTTATCGAGTTGAGTTGAACCTTTCTCGACTCAACTCGTTAAGGTCTCAAATCAAGTTTGAATCAAGTTAAATATCGAGCATTGATCAAATTTTGTATGAATTGAGTTCGAACATCTCATCAACTGTTCAACTCATTAATCACGCTAGACATAATATCATATCTCCATGTCATTGGAACTAAAATGAAAAAGAGTTATCAAATTACTAGTTATGTATTTCTTTTATATTTTAATTTATTGAGATTAATAAAAAGGATAAATATGGACAAAGAAATGGAGAATGTAAACCCTAATTTGCTCGTCTATAAACCCTAATGTGTACCCTTTCCTAGGGCATCTTGTGGGTGATAATGGCCGGCCACAGAGAAAGTCAGTCGAATTTCCAACATGCCTATGTTAGAGAGGCCAGGGCAACTGCTAGAGGATGCTCGGAGTTTGAAAAAGCAAAGAAACAAAAGCGATGTAGATGGTTCCCCGCCCAATTTGGAAGTTACAGATATGGAGGCTGATGGAGGCAATGTGTCTGGCAGGAAGGGGTCTACTCATGTGCATCACATCTCTCCTATTGTCGACGGGAGAGAAATCAAACCTTCCTATGCACATATGGTTTCTGGGTATTGCTGTTAAAGAAATATGCACATGTATTAAGCAGTTAGTCTGTTAAGTGGTTAGCTGGAGTTGTTAGGCAGTTAGAGAAAAGCTGATGAGCATTGTATCTCTTATAAATTGGTGTACTTGTTGATATGAAAGATCATCCTTTTCCTGTGTAAATACACCATTGAAATTAGTTTTCTAATATGGTATCATTCGCTAAAAGATCCTGGCGTCATTGTCGCTTCCGCCGTTGCGCCGATTGAATTCCTTTACTCTCCTGCCGTTACTACGGCATAGTTTGTAGATTTTTTTTCCGAACTTCAGTTTTGTTTTCGTTGTTCTGTTGTTTCTGCTCCTAGTTGCTTCCATTCTCCTCGGTGATCCTGGTAACATTTTCTCGTCGGTGATTGATCTTCTCAACCGCTGTTCTTGATTGCTTTATCTGCTACGGTACATGTGGTTTATCGTTGTCGTCATCATAGTTACTGGGAATCTTCTCAATTCATCTTCTATCTCTGTTCCTGTTCGGTGTGCATGCTTCCAATCTGTTCGACCAAATGTTTCAATGATGTTGCTGGTGTCTGATTTGTTTCAGTAGAACGGATGAAATCATTCAACTATGATATTGCGACCATTTCTCTTCCGCTTTGTTGGTGTTCTTATTCAATCGGCCTCGCTCTTCTTGAGCAACTCATTAGCGGCAAGAAAGATGCTGCCAGAAACTTTGCTTGTGGCCACTATTCAATTGGCAAGGAGATCGTCAACTTGTGCTTAGACCGTATCAGAAAGCTCGCTGATAACTGCACTGGTTCTGGTCTTGGTTCTCTCCTTCGGGTGCGTCTGTCCGTTGATTACAGCAAGAAATCCAAGCTAGGTTTCGATGTCTACCCATCTCCTCAAGTCTTTACTTCTGTTGTTGAGCCCTACAACAATGTTCTCTCGGCTCACTCTCTTTTGGAGCACACCGATGTATCTGTTCTTCTTTACAATGAGGCCATCTACGACATTTGCAGGTGCTCTCTCGACGTCGAGCGACCCACTTACACCAATGTTAATCGTCTTGTCTCTCAGGTGATCTCCTCTTTGACTACTTCACTAAAGTTCAATGGTGCATTGAACGTCGATGTAATCGAGTTCCAGACCAACTTGGTCCCCTACCCAAGAATCCACTTCATGCTTTCGTCTTATGCTCCAGTCATCTCTGCCGAGAAGGCTTACCATGAGCAACTATCAGCTGTTGAAATTACCAACAGTGTTTTTGAACCCTCTTCTATGATGGTCAAGTGCAACCCTCGTCATGGCAAGTACATAGCTTGTTGTTTGATGTACTGTGGTGATTACATGCCCAAAGACATCAACGTTGGCATTGCCACCATCAAGACCAAGCGCACCATTCAGTTTGTGGACTGGTGCCACACCGAATTCAAGTGCGGCAACTTCATATGAACGAGTACGCTAAAATAAAAAGGTTTTGATTCCTGAAGGAATTCCAGATGAAAGAAGGAAAATGTGGGCTTTGTTAGCTCAAACAGGAGGACAAAAAATGTATTCGTCAGTTGTTCAAATTCTTCATATCAAGTAGTTTTAGTCTGTCAAGATCCTTGTATAAGAGGATGAAGAAGAAATAAATGAAGGTGAATAAGAAGAACGAAAGGAAGCATCAACACTTTCGATTCAAAGTGAACGAAAAGAAGCATCCGCACTTTCGATTCAAGAAGAACGAAAGGAAGCATCGGCACTTTCGATTCAAAGTGAACGGAAGGAAGCATCCGCACTTTCGATTCAATTGTTCATCTTTTCATCAAGAAGGTTTAGAAAGTAAGAAGAATGTTAGACTGTTAAAGAACATGCACGTGTATTGCTGTTAAAGAAATATGCACATGTATTAAGCAGTTAGTCTGTTAAGTGGTTAGCTGGAGTTGTTAGGCAGTTAGAGAAAAGCTGATGAGCATTGTATCTCTTATAAATTGGTGTACTTGTTGATATGAAAGATCATCCTTTTCCTGTGTAAATACACCATTGAAATTAGTTTTCTAATACTGGGACAGCGTCGGAGAGCATTTTTCCTTATGTGTTACGTCAAACAGATTCTGTTGAGGTTTCAGATGAAGATTGTATTGTGGATCACTCCGGACCAATTATGAGGGTTTGTTTCTCTGATCTTGTTCATGATCAAATTGATTAGAGCATGAAACTGGTTTTAATTATTCGTCTTCTTGATAGATCAATTGGCTATAAAACTTTGTTGTCTAGGGTGTTCATATTATGGAAACCTAAAGGGGACTTACAACTTGTGGACATGGAGAATAATTATTACTTGGCTAAGTTTGCTATGGAGGAGGACTAAATCAAGGCTCTCACTGAAGGACCTTGGATAATTTACGGAAGTTATCTGACGGTACAGCCATGGAGCCGGTCGATTTGACTTCCAAGAAGTACCTATCTCAAATTCTTGTATGGGTGAGGCTTCTGGGTTTACCTTACCATTACTATTCGAAAGCATTGTTCAGAAGAATTGCGGACGCAGTTGGAAGGGTGGTGAAGGTTGATTATAATACTCAGGCAGGAGGTCGACGTAAGTTTGCACGGTTAGCATTAATAGCCGATTTAAATAAACCTTTAAAATCGTGTGTTGAAATTTCATCCAGAAGCTTGAATATGAGGGACTGAATCACATCTGTTTTAAGTGTGGTACTATGGACATTCGAGTAGTAAATATGGCGTTTCAGAAGAGTTGAAGAATGTGACTTCTGCGGTGGATAACCAGGTGGATGATAGGAAGGAACCATCTCTCGAGTCACCTGATAAGAATTTATATGGTCCTTGGATGGTTGTGGAAAAGAAAAAGTGCAAGTTGCAGGTTGAAGTGAAGGAGAATTCGAAGGTGGTGAAGGATGCAGGTGATACTGGCACTTCAACTTTTGCAGTGCCGTCGGATCTTCAAGGTGAGGAGGGACAAGAGTCTGCATCAGCATTTAAAGGCAATAACAAGGGTAAACAGGTAGTGGCATCCAAGAGTAAAAGCAAAGTTCACAAGGAGTTTGTTCCTACGGCCTCATATAATGCGTCCAACCCGAAAAAGAAAAAGTCTCCGGCTAATAAGAATACTACTAGTGTGAAGGTGGTGCCGACTCAAGAGGGTAAGTGCACGAAGATAGCAGTGCGTACGATAGATCATGTTCCAGGTTCACATATGACTGTTTCGATTATGGAGGGTAAGAAGGATAATCACAGTAGCCCTTACTACAGCAAAACAGGTTTTTAGCGGTGTTTTTAATCCTATAGCGGTGTTTATAAGTGCCGCTAAAATCTTTCCCGGTGCTTGCAAAAATACCGCAAGAAGTGTCGCTATAACGAACGCCGCAATTGTTAGCGGCGTTTGTGAAGAAAACGCTGCAATAGGTCGCGACATAAGTTGTATAAAACACCATTAAAGACATTCTTTACACCCACAGTAATAATCAATTCTACAAATCAAAGCATATATTCCAGTTATTAAATAAAAACAAGTCACTTGAAACTAAAAGAGTGAAACATTAATATCACAAAGATACATACATATGTGTTACATATATTAGAAACAAAAAAGCAAACTAGTTGCATGTGTATTTTCACGCTTCCCATTTATAACTCTAATATCCAATGGCAATCTTTCCCAATTTCTCGCTACGTACACCCAAGAATCAAATTGCACTTTGCAAGCATATCATGAACTTCTTTACCATCCCAAGAATCAATTTTGTAAGATCCATTTTCCAAGTGCAGAATCCCACTAGCCAATACAGTAGGAATGTGGTTTTTCAAAGGGGAATTAACTTCACAAAGAGTGTTGTAGAATTCAAGCTGCATGGAAGGAAACAAAAAACTGAACAGTATGTAAAAGATCCATGGACACTAGGAGTATAAATTTGCACATGCACCTACCTCAGTGCCTAAGCCGTGTATAAATTTGCAAATGAAATCTAATATACCCAGCAAGCAAAGGATTAAACACCAATCTAACAGATTTCTACTCCACTAATTCAATATTGTGAACTAATTCAATCAACAAATCTGAAGAATCCAACAGCAAGCAAAAGATTAAACACCAATTTGACAGTCTTTTAAACTTCACCCCTAAATAACACATATTGTAAATTTTTCAACACATCATCAAAAGACTAAAATGTAAAAATTAGGAAGGTGAAAAATACCTTTGATTTTATTAACCAAACACTTGGCTCCTTCTTCAATACTGGTGGATAATGACTGATCAAAAGAGAAGGATGATGATGTTAGCCGCACTTGTAAATAATGTTGAGATTTTGAGAAAGACAGTTGCAGATACGAAAATGATGGATCTCTCTATTTCAAAAACGAATTTGACATATATGAATTATTATTAAGCTATTCATTTTCTAAAATCTAAAGAAACAAGACCTAGAAATTAAAACAAACACAATACACTAATAGTAATAAATCCGTTTGAATGCCGAAATCATTCATTATATTAGATTTCGATTTTAAAAAACCTGAGAGCAGGCCAACTTAAAGACACCAAACAAAAAAATACAACAAAACAGGGGCTTTACTCTGCTGGCAAACTAAACCTATAACAACCAATACGTTGGATGATTTTGGTTTTCATCAGTCAAAAGTATTTACAGCCAGTTTAAAGTATCTAGGATGTAAACTAATATGTTTTGCCTTCTGCACCTTAAAATATTGTATGTGAGCACTCGTTATAAATTCAATGTTATCTATGAAAATATGTAATAAATAACCTTGGAATTGTTTTTTTGGAACCTGTTGTCCTCGGTGTTCTACTAGAAACTACAAGCGGCTTAGCATCAATGACCTCGTCTCTAGGAGGTACAATGATTAGAGCCATGGGGTTGTCATCATGTTTAGTGGCCAGCTAATTTCTTTTAAGAGCAAGCTTGGCCTTTTGCCTTGATCCCCATATGGCCGTTGCATTTATGTTTCTCCATTTATCCTGGTCACATTGAAACTATACACATTAGTTCACCTCTAGGCATGCCAGAACACTGGCAATCAAAATAACAGAGAGCAGCATTTCAATAACTTAAGAGCTATTAGAAAAGGCAGAGATAGGACACAGCAACCTCTGGTCACTAAACCAGAAAATTAAATCACTCATTCCAACTGTACTTAGTGAATCCTGCTTGAGGCTCAGCTACATACCTTGAGATCCACATTTGAGCGTGAACGCAAGACAGAACTAAACACAGGATCTGAATGGATAATGCGCCATTTTCCAGTACCATGCTTAAGAACTCCTACCTTGAGTGCAGGTTCTTCTTCCGTTGTCCATTTCTGCTTAGGGACACCCATTAACAAATTCCTGAAACCCCCAATGAAAGAAAATATAAACACTTGGAATTTGAAAAGATCAAACACTAATAAAATCAATCCTATGTGTTATGCACCAATCCATCAAAGTTTAGACAACTAGCAAAAAGCATTCCAATCGAAGAAAAATAGGCGCAAAAACTGAATAGCATAACTCGACATTCACAGACTATTTTCCCCCCAAAATTTTCCCAATAATCTGAGGCTCCAATTCTCAGCCATAGTGAAATTCCATTCAAGATAAATTTAAAACATCACAATAAAAGCATACCGAATAATGAGAAATTAGAAACAAAACAGAAAACAAAATCCTTGATTCAAATGAGTTTAGAAATTTGGACAAAGTTCTACAAATCCAAAGGCCCACTAAAGCATAAAATAACTTTCAACATCTCTCGACTCAAATTATACATATCTATAGACTAAATCCATCACAGCATGCATTTACAGCTTAAGAAATGTACGTATAACCATGAATCTTTAATTTCCTCTCAAAATACAAAAGTAAATTCCGGAAAAGGCAGAGTTATGAACATTCAGAAGTCTTGTAATTTGATATCCAACATTTTCCTCCTATGTAGAGCAATATTAACATCGATGAAACAACAAGAAATCAGATTAATGCATTCTCATCCAAATCTTCGACTTCGACAAAGCTTCAAAAGGACCAAGTTCTCTAGAAAAATTTGAAACCAAAAAGAAAAAATTGCATTAAATACTGAATTTCGAATTATGAGTGAATCGAGGATGATTATAAGAGTACCTGATTTTCAACAACAATGATTTTCAGCAATTCGACTGCCTTAGTCTTTCCTTTAGCACTTCCATTCTTCATCAAGTCAGTAACCCCTTCGATAACTTTAGCACCCATATCCCTAACTTCTTTCCTCCCCTTCTTGCCGCCACAACAAGCCAAGTTCAGCAGAGCCTCACTGCGTTTTCTCTTATTCTTTCAGCAGAGCCAAGTTCCTACGTTTTACGGTAGGAAGGTTAGGAACGATAAGAAGAAAAATAGGTAGGAAAATTAGGGATTGGAACTATGGGTATTAAATGGTTTAACTATTGTAGCGTTTGTATAAACAAAAGCCGCTACTGTACCATTCAATAGCTACATTTTTACATAAACGCCGCTAATCTACGTGTCAATACTGGCATTTACGCAAAATTGCCGCTATAAAAACACTGCTAATGTTTCAATTTTGTGGTGTTTGCCCCACAAACGTCACGTGTTTTAAACATTTAGCGGCGATTTCACAAAAACACCACTATATATCCGCCTATCGCGGCGTTTTTATATAAACGCCACTAAAGTACGAGCTTTTAATGGAATTTCCCAAAAATGTCACTATAAATTTGGATATAGCGGCTTTTGTCTAAAAACGCCGCTATATATAAACAATTACCGGCGTTTTCGCTAAAAACCAGTTTTGTTGTAGTGCCTGGGGTGTAAATTTCGCCAAGTCTCAAGATTGGAAATCGACCTATTAAGGTGAAGGCTCGTCAGGATGGAGCAGGAGTGGGGGAGGTTGGTTCTTCATGTAAGAGCAATGATTGGCTACAGGGTTTTTCCAAGCAGTTGGAGGAGTTTGGAAAACTAAAAGATCCTATCTCACAATTAAAGCTCACCTGGTCGAGCGGGTCTCATGAGTGATGATGAGGAGTTGGAGGAGGTGCCAGAGTCTCGGGTTCAAGTATGAGGTTTTGTTCTTTCTTCTTTATTTACTTCTGATGAATTGTTTATTTTGGAATTGTCAAGGGGCGGCCAGCCCCACCTTTCATAGAATTTTGAAGAATTTTGTACAGGAATTTCAGCTTAATCTTGTTGCTTTGTTGGAAACTCGAATCAATGGAAGGTTGGCGGATAGAGTTATTTCCAAACTGAATTTTTTGTATTCATTCCGAGTGGAGGCTCACGGATATAGTGGTGGGATTTCTATTTTGTCGTATGATGATGTTGAGTTCGAAGTCTTAGGCATTTCGAATCAATTTATTCATGGTCGGGTTACTTGTGTGGATAGCGGGGATTGGTTTCTGCTTACTATTGTGGATGCGAGTCCAAACTGGTCCGCTCATAAATCTCTATAGCCTTCTATTCTCTCTTTGGATCCTGGGAAGAATGTTCCGTGGTTACTAGGTAGAGACTTTAACTCCATCCTCAGTGCGGATGAAAGGAGTGGAGGTTCTTGAAGTCCTCTCAGGATTAGTAAACTGTTTGGAGACTTCATACACATGACTGTTTTAGTTGATTTGGGTTTTCACTTTCACTTGGTTGAATGTGTGTCTTCATCAACATTTGGACTGATTCTTAGCCAATGGTTTGCTACATTCTTCTTTTCCGAATTCTTGGGTATTTCACCTTGATCGGTTGGGCTCGGACAATCGTTCGATTTTGTTTCGAAGTGTAGTGGAGGAACGTCAAGGGGGTACCCGACCATTTCGGTTTTTAGCGGCTTAGAATGATCATCCCCAATTTCAGGAGTTTTTGCATTCGGTTTGGGTAGAGGAAAAGAACTTTGAAGCGAATTTGAGGGAATTTACAACCAAAGTGAATGATTGGAATGTGGAGGTTTTCAGTCATATAGGGCGGAAGAAAATAATTTTTCTTGCTCGACTTATGGGTATTGACTGGGCTCTGGCCTTGTACCACTTAGATTTCCTGTGTGAGTTGGAAAGTAATCTTCGTGAGGAGTTAAAGTTGGTCTTGGAGCATGAAGAGAGCTTCTGGTGACAAAAAACTTGATCGAGGTGGATCATCCATGGTTATCAGAAAACCAAATATTATCATGCGTTGGTCATGGCCGAAAGACAGAGGAATAAGATTACCACACTCAAGAATTATTCTAGTAATTGGTGCACTGTGGAGGACGATCTCAAAGATCTACATGTCATATTTTACAATAACATTTTCCGAAGTTAAATAGTCCCTAGAGATGTGTTGGAACGGGGTTTATTTCCGATTGTACCAAGATCCCAGTTGCACTATTTAGGGCGCCCACTTACCGATGAGGAAGTGCGAGATGCTTTTGATTTGATGGCCCCTTATAAATCGCCCGGTATTGATGGTGTTCATACATGTTTTTACCAGAAGAATTGGTCCGTTGTGGGGAATGTAGTTTGTACCTATCTTCGGGGAATTTTCGAGGGTGAGCAATGGCACCCTGAGTTGAATAGGACCCTTCCTATGCTATTATCGAAAATATCGATCCCAGAGACTAGTTAATTTTGACCCATTAGCCTATGTAATGTTGTGTACAAGGCTCTAACGAAGGTAATTGTTAATTGTTTAAAGTCGCTTATGCCGAAGTGTGTGACAAAAAATCAGACTAGTTTTGTTATAGGGAGATCAATTGTTGATAATATTATTATTACACAAGAAGTCATACTTTTGATGAAATCTAAATCAGGTCTGAAGGGTTGGATGGCCATCAAAATTGACCTGGAAAAGGCATATGACCGATTAGAATGTGCTTTTTTTGAGTATACATTGGAGGACCTGGGTGTCCCCGACCCGTTACTTAGGGTGATTATGCGGTGTCTGTCTTTGGTGTCTACTAGTATTCTTTAGAATGAAAGTCAGATTGATTTTCATCAAGGTGATCCTTTGTCACCTGACCTTTTCGTGTTGTGTATGGAGAGACTGACGCAAATGATTCAAACGTTTGTAGGTAGGGGTCGATGGAAACCTTTTATAAAGTCTAATTCAGGGCCAGGGATATCACATCTCTTTTTCGTCGGGGTTCCTCTTCTTCATGGTCGGGATATGGCGCCTTATTACCGTTATTTAACCCGGATGGTTTTGAAAATATTGAATAGATGGAAAATGAGATCTCTTTCCTTTGCTAGACGGGTTATGCTTGCGAAGTCAGTCTTGGCAGCCCTTCCTATGTACACAATGCAATCAGCGATCCTCTTGCGAGGTATTTGTAAGGATATTGAGAGTCGTATATGTCGTTTTATTTGGGGTATTGAGGAAGGCAAGAATGGCTTGCATCTTGTTAAATGGCAGGAGGTGTGTCGGCGGATTAATCAGGGTGGTTTGGGTTTTCAGAGCCTAGAAAAATAAAATGAGGTGTTTCTCATGAAGATTGCGTTCAACATTCTGGCTAAGAATGACCAACTATGGGTGAGAATGGTTTGGGCAAAGTACAAATGATTGGATGGCATTCCAGAAGTGATTCGTACGTCTAGTTATTCTACACTGTAAAGGGGTCTTGCGGCTATTTAGACGGATATTCAAAGTCATGTCACCTAGTGCATTAGTAACGGTAAGGTAGTGGATTTCTAGTTTGATGTCTGACTTGATGATCGTGGTCCCTTAATTAATCACGTGACATCGCTGGAGCTATCGGTATGCAACATAGTACCGTGGCCGATATGACAGATGATGATGGTAATTGGCGGTGGTCACAATTTGAACAGTTTCTTCTACCGAATATATTGTTAATAATTGTAGCTAAACAAAGGTCCAATAGTTCACCTTGAGGATGATACAGTTGGGTGGAGCCTTAATGCAGATCGTCGATTCTCGTTAGGTCATCGTATGAGCTTCAAATTGCTGATTCGCCTAGCCTTATTAACAACATTTGGTGAAGGTTAGCGAGTATCAAGGCCAGCAAGAAATTCAGTTTTTCTTATGGTTGTGTTGTACTGAATGTGTGTTGACAAACGCATAGCGGGCTCGTCGGCATTTAACCATGGAAAGTTGATTTCTGATTTGTGTTGCGCCTGTGGAGGACGTCTATGTTCCTAAGTGACCTTCCTCTGGTCTTCTTTCGTGAAAGGTAATAAACTGACTGAATTTTTGGAGATGAATTTGCATGGATGGATGGTTTTAAAATTGTGAGGTGCTGTTGATTTTTTTGGAGTTAGGGATCGATGGGATATTCTATTTGGAGATCTTGTTTGGAATATATGGTTACAACGTAACTCCATTATGTTCGACTCTCCCTGGGAAGATAATTACTCGGTGTTAGATTGGAGTAAATCCATTTGGGAATCAACTTGTAAGGCGTTGATTGAAGTGAGGATAAAGAATTCGCAACATACGTCCCTCATGTTGCGTCACCTTGCTAGTTTCGACCTCCCATTGGTTGGGTGAAGATCAATTCTGATGGCGCTCGACATATGGAGTAGGGTACAACTTCACGTGGGGGCATTATCCGGAATCATGACGGTAGGTGGTTATTTGGTTTTTCCAAATTCATCGGCATTTTCTCTGTAATGCCCTGAATTTTAGGTTAAAAGTTTTAGTTATATTCGATTTGGGCCTTATAGTATTTTCCCCTAACCCATGAAGTTTTTGACCTAAGTAGCATTTGATTTAGACTAAAAAGGGTGTTTTTAATCTGGACCAAGATGTAGAGGGACTAGGTGAGTAATTTACCCATTTATTTGAAACAAAGCTGAAATCCCATTAATAAGGACGTTTGTTTGATATCTCTTTTTCTTCATCTAGTTTGTCTTCTTCCTCTTTTCTTCTCCTCTATTCTTTTCTCTCCCAAGTTAAGCTAAAAGTTGGAACTTTGAGAATTCTAATCCTCCATTAAGTCTTCCAAGGTAAGAACTCCAATCTTCATCTCCCAAGCTTCCATTTAAGCCCTTTTTTGCAAGGTTTGGGTAAGTTAACAAAAAATGGGTTTTAGTGGGGGTTTATGAAATCTTGGGTTCTAGCTCGTTTTATGGGTTTTGAATTATAGGAAAATGTTTTTACCCCCTTTTAAGGTTTAAAATGAGATGATAATTATTTTTCATGGTTTGATTAGTGCAAGAGTAAGGGGAGAGCTCAAAGGCTAGGGTCAAGGAGAAGTTGGTTCTTGGGTGACTTGAGAACGTTTTTCAGTCGTCTTGCTTCAAGGTAACACGATTTTGACTTTTCCATACCACATGTAGTTATTTGTATGTGCATTATGGTTTGTTTAGTTCATGAAGCATGATAGAGTAATTTCCATGGCAATATTCGAATATGTTGTTTTTCAAGCATGAAAGATGATGACCTTTAAGCTCTAAGACCTCAAATAAGACTTTAATAAGCTTTATTAGTCTTAGGGGAGTGTTTGGGTGAGATTTAGAGGCATTTTCGTGCTTAAAACAGAGCATTTTGGTCCGTCGGTATCAGTACTGGAAGAACAACATCGATAATGTTCTTCGTGTAAAGGCAAAAACAAAGCAAGTTATAAGGGTAGTATCGATACCCCTTCAAGTAGTATTGATATCGATACTCAGAGGTTCAATATGATACTGAGGCATTTTTTAAAACATCGAAGCAAATTTTGGTATCAATACTCATGGGAGTATCGATACCCATGGTAGAGGATAGGGGTGTAAACGAGCCGAGTCGAGCTCGAGTATTGCTGAGCTCGACTCGACTCGAAAACTTTGCAATGAAGCTCGACTCGACTCGAAAACTCGCGAGCTTAAAATTTTCAAGCTCGACTCGAACTCGAAATCCTAAACTGAAGCTCGTGAGCAGCTCGAAAAGGCTCGAAATGAAAAAAAAATTATTAAACTTAACTCGATTGAAGCCTCAAACTCGAACTCGAACATGAAACTTAAATACAAGAAATCTTACTGTATTTTTTTTATAAAAAAATCAATACATAAATATTAATATTATTAATAATTTATTTCTAAAAAAATAAAATCTTAATATATTATATATTTTCGAGCTGCTCACGAGCTTTTCGAGTCGAATATCGAGTAGCTCGTTTCGGCTCGTTAAGAACTCGAGTCGAGCTCGAGCTCGAGTCGAGTCCATTCGATCCGAGTATTTATCGAGCTTTGATCGAGTCAATCTCGAGTAGCTCGCGATCTGTCTCGTCTCATTTACAGCCCTAGTAGAGGAGTATCGATACCCGAGTAATTTTTAAAACATCAGATCTGATTTTGGTATCGATACTCACCTGAGTATCAATATACAAGGGGTGAGTATCGATACTGTTGGCCTAGTATTGATACCTATGGTGATTTTCATGCTATTTCGGTTAATTTATTTGGGTGTTCGGGTTGAGGTGTTTCTAGTCTGTATGAACTACAAGTATCTGATACAAGTGAAAACAATTATGATAACTCAATTCTCACCTAGAAATCAAGCATTATAGGATGACATAAGATAGGCCTTGTATGATGCTCGGGAAACGACTAGGACACCCAAGTTACTCTAGCATTATGACGACCGTCCTTTGTTTGTGAATATCTAGATATTGTTTGTTTAGGTACACATATGATGCATGTAAATTACGGGTTGTATCAAAATGAATTTCGATGCACGTAAATTCTGGAATCGTACCCTATGCTCGAGAGCCCGTATTTGTGGGATCGGGATGTGAGCTTCTGATGCACATAAATTCCTTATCTAACCTTGACCTATTGATGATTTGTGGTAGCCTGAGGGTCATAATTTTCAATGCATATTATGACTTTACACCCTGACATGTTCATGTAATGGGTTCTTTCCTTTTCATTCGAAATATATACATATATATTTTTTCTTGTCTTTTTTTTGCAATAATAAAAAGGGGGTAAAAAGGGGAGAAAGGTTACCTTCGATCGGAACCTCGTCAAAAAGGGACTTCTGTTCGAAGATCCCAATGATGAAATGGGAGAAGAAAGGGTGGAGAACAACATACTTTAAAGTTACGACGATCTGACGGCGGAAGTGGCAGATCGGAGTGAAAGAAGCCGAACGATTTTTGACATTTTTATGGCAAACGATGCATCTACTAGCGAAACAAATCCTAGATTCGGACTCCCCTCACTGAGATGAAGCTTCCGGTGAAGTTTGGTGGACAACGCCACCGGAGACGGCGGCACCACGGCGACTGAGACGGTGGGCGGCTTTCTGGAGAGAAGTGAGAGCTTCTCTCTCTAAAGTCTAAAAAAAACTAAAATGAAAATAATATAAAAAAGAAAATAAAGTTACTTTTATATGAAACTTTAGGGGAAATTGCACTTAGGTCCCCCTAAGTTATGCGTATTTTTGCAAAATGGTCACTTGTATGAACCAATTTCATAATTTACCCATTTCTGTTTGTACTCTGTAATTTTTTGTTTAATTTGTTTTTAGTCCCCTTAGTTTAGCCGTGTTTTTGCATGTTACCTGTAGGGATTGTTCTTGTAATTTACCCACTTTTATGTATGTTATATATTTTTAGGGTTATTTGTTATTTAATCCCTATATATTTATGCATGTTTTACATTTTGGTCATGTGTAGTAACTATTTAATTTAAAAAAAAAATTACTTAGGGATTAATTTAGTGAATTTCCCTTTTTATTTCTCAGCATTAACTTTTTGGTTTATTTTCTTTTAGGTTTCTCTACTTTACGTGCATTTTTCCATTTCGGTCACTGGTCTTTTATTTATTTTATTTCTTTAATTTTGTGCTATAATTTGTGCTTGTTTTAATTTAGTCATTTTTATTATTCTAGTTTATTCGAAATTAGTCACTATGTTTTACATTATTTTCATTTTGGTCACTATTTGGATTTTGTTTATTATTTTATTATAATTTGGATACGATATCTTCAATTTATGTATTTTAGTCACCGATTGATTATGATTTGGCTATTTTTTTTTAATTTTTTATTTCATTTTAGTCCCTTTCTGCTTGTTATCTTATTTTTACGATTATTTTAATTTGAGCACCTTACTTTAATAATTTCCATTTTGGTCCTGAATGATTGAAGTTGGTTTATTTACGATTGCAGTGCTTAGTTTGTAAAATATTTGCAATGGTTGCTTTTATTTCTTGATGGTTGTATAGTATAATCCCTAAAGTCACAATCTTTATTATTTTGATCCATCATTCACATATTTGTTAATTTCTTGCTAGTTGTAATATTTTCAAGTATTATTCTACATGAGGAATTTATAGAAACGTGCCTTAGCTGACAAGGAGTGCGTTTCGAAGAATTATTCAAACAAAATAATATGTTTTATATTCGAATGAATTTGTTTTTTAATATATTTAATATATGTATTAGGGCAATATTATTTTGTATGGGGAATACATAAAAATGCCCCCTTAACTGACAAGGAATGTATTTTCGAGAATTGCTCGTGCAAAAATAACACTCCTTATATTTTTCTAAAAAATATCATAATTTAAATATTATTCGAATTTACCAATTTCAATATTTAGATGATGTATAATCGGTACCGATTTCGGGTGCCGTGGGGGTTATTAATTCTCCCTCCTTTATTATTTTTCCTATCATATATTAAAGATTTTAGAAAGTCAATTTTTACAAATAAAAATTAATCCTGAGAAGCGGAATATAATGAATGCATGTAGTATTGCATAGTTATTCTCGTGGCACTAAGCTTGTGAGCTCAGTGTATGAAATGTGTTTCCGTGCACATGTTAGTAGAGGATCGTTGGGGGAGCCTAACGCATTCGACCATTCCAGACCAGACGATTTACAGAGTATGTCTTGAGTATTTGTAGTGGGCATGTATTCTATATGGACCTTGTCTATTCGAGTCATAACTCTATTTTGATTTTAAACTCTATGGTTGTATTGTATGTATTTTGGGAGACTCGCGTATTTCATAAACTTTATTTCAATTCCGCACATGATATGATTTATAATTTTGATAATTATAAATTGTTTTGAAAAGAAATTTCCAGGTTGACTATTTCAGTGGTTCTGAGTAGTATCGCAATCCATAGATCTTTGGGTCGAGCTGGATTAAGGTGTTACATGCTAAATCTTGGAAACATAGATTTGGGGTATTTATCAAGGTTTGTCCTGTGCTAAGGAGTGTGGTTTCATGCAAGTCATTTTGGAGGTTGACAGCTTATTATTGGTGGTTCATCACCTTGCGAGGCTTTTAAAGGAGAGTGAACTGTGCGGTTTGCTCATGTTTCTCAGCAGGGAAATAAAGCTGGGGATTGTTTGGTTAAATTGTCGGATCGGAGGCATTACGATTGCGTAATTTTTTCGGATCCACCTGCGGAGGTGCGACCTGTGCTGCATAGTGATTTGCTTGCTGTTGCATCTGCCTAAGCTCTGTAGGCCTGATTGTTTCTTTCGTTACCCCAAAAAAAAAGGATACATATGAAAATTATACGTGAATCCTAATAAAATATATAATGTAATATAAAATTCTAATTTATTATAGTTATACCGAAAAAAAAAATAGTTGATTGTCTATTTAAACTTTGATTTTAGTTAAACTGTATATTTTTAGAAAAATCGAAATTTAAATTAAATATAATTATCTATGGGAATTTTTTATAAAAAATGTGATGGGAATTTCGTTCACCATTATTCGAGTATTTTTTCTCATACCATTATCCTAAAAATTTCTCGTGTGTAGGGTAAAGTACACAAATGGTCCCTTGACTGTAGGGTACTATTTTATTGATTTCTCCGACTATTAAAAGTTACAAAATGATCTTTGACTATAATATGCATTTTTGTTGAGTCCTTTGACTATTAAAGTTACAAAATAGTCACTCAACTATTCATATATTTCAAACTAGTCTTTTTTGTTAAAAATTTAATGACAGCCTAAGTTGGATGTTAGCATGTTGACTGAGGTCTGATAGTCGTTTGAGATTTTGGGATCATATTTTATCATATCATAGTCATCAGGTTAACATCCAACTCAGACTACCGTCAATTTTTAACAGAAAATAATGAGTTTGGAACATATGAATAGTTTGATGATCATTTTATAATTTTTAATAATCAGGAGACTTAACAAAACAATACACTATAGTAAAAGGACCATTTCGTAACTTTTAATAGTCGAGAAATTCAATAAAGTAACCCCCTATAGTTGAGGTACCATTTGTATACTTTACCCATATATGTAATACTATGACAATAATAATATTAGTAACGTGAAAATGAAATCAAATTATAATTTTGTGTAAATTATTATACAAAATTAAAGCACATATATAATATTAAGTATTTTATCAAAATTTATGTATAAATTTGAAGATGAATGAATTATTTTTAATCCAAATTTAATTTATAGACAAGCTTTATGTAATTATGAATTAAATTAACCTTTGCCATCAGATTTTAAAATTCAGAATAAATAACATTTGTAATATAATCTTTTAGCATTTTCCAACCTCTATTTCAGTATTTATGATAAATCCACGTCAAATTATTTAATTATGAAATTAATAATAAATTAACTATCTTTTGAAAATTATAAATAGATTATTTAGATATAATATTATTATAAATAGATGATTGACCGTTAAATATTAAACATGATAATAATGTGATTTTGTATATATAATAGATTTAGTCCTCAACATTTATACAAACTATCAATTTAATCTTAATTCAAAAATAATTTAATAAATTTAACACTTCATATTTAAAAAAAATCATCATTTTAATCATTATTCATATTTTAAATTATTTGTTTTTTCATAAATGCCATATTACTCTCTTGATATAATAATAATTTAGTAGTAATTTATTATTATTTTATGGTAGAATACAATTATCAAATTATTGTTTTAATCCGATGGATTGACATGATTTAATAATATAAAAAATGGATAAAATTTTAAAATACAAAATATTAATTTTTATTAAATTGTTTAGAATTAGAATAAACTAATAAAATATGTAAATTTGAAGATTAAAAATAGTATTCATAATGACAAAAATACCCTTAGTGTTTGACTAAATAATAAGTTTAGCCTATATTCTTTTTTTTTTTCCAAAGCATTTTGGTATGAACGTTTTATTTTGGGCAAATAATCATTTTATGGATGAAATGTCACATTGAGTCAAACTTGATTTGATTGCTTTTCCTTTTAGCCATTTTGGTTGTTATGGGTGAATCCTGATTTCTACGTGAAAGCTATGTTGATGCAAGCTTGGACATGAAAGTAGTTTAATTACATCAGATGAAAGAACACCCATCTTTTGCATCTATAAAATAGTGATTAGGGTGTAAAGTAGATGATAGTTTTGTAGGACGAATTTGTTATCAATTACTGTAGCCTGCTGGTCTTCAACCTGGAAGTCATTCTCTGTATTTGGAAATTCTCAACTTTCTGTGTTTTGGAATCGCTTGTTGGTTACAGTTTAAGGTAGAGTTATGTATTTACTGTGATTGAAAGTCACATCGAGTCAAACTTAGTTTTCTGGAATCCTTTGTTTTAAAGGGTTTTCCGCGTAAGAAGTGTTTGTCCCATGTGATTGATGATTTGTGATAATTTGTCGGTTGCTTTTCTGTTTTTAAAGAATATTTGTGGTGTTGCTGCTTGTGAATGACTTGTTTGAAGATGGAAGGTGGAACATTGATCTCATTCAATCTCTTTTACCTGAAGAGATAGTGAAACCGCATACGACGTATCCCCTGCATTCCTAAAAATGATTCCAAGGGATGCTTTAATTTGGGGAAAGTCAACAAATGGACTGTTCACTACAAAATCAGCCTGTGAGCTTTGCCATTTGTGGACATTTCAAGGAAGGCTCCATCCATACTGTAAGGAACTGCCCTGCTGCGAAGAACATTTGAGGAAATTTCTTGCTAATGAAGAATGTATTCTTTGACTCTACTGTGGATGAATGGTGGAATCCATGACTTGTTAAATGTATCAGACTTGTGATTGTCCTATTTTTGCTGGGAATTATGGATATTGGCGGAATGAACAGTGTGACAGCAAAATCTAAATGACTGCAATAACGAGTGGGAAATTTACTGTTTTTAAAAAATAGGTGTTGCTAAGGTGGAAGAGAACTCATCGTTGGTTACATGGAAATCATGGGTATTTTGGGTCGCTGTAAATAATAATGGCAACAGCAGGTGTGTAGATTACTTGGAATAAAGGAATGCAGGTCGAATCAGATTCCTTAAACTCATCCAAACTTTCATTTAGTTAAAAAGCAACTCAGGGTTCCTAAAAAAATGACAAGCTTCACTTTATGGTTTCTGCCATGAAAATGGCCATTCAGCATTCTGACAGTGCACATTAAGCATTAACTTAGTATCCGTACGACTCTTCAAGGTACTTTAAATACTAATGTTTTTAAAATCGGACCTGACATTAAATTGGTAAAGGTACTGGTTTACTGGTTCAACCGGGTTCAACTACGGTTGAACCGGATTTTATATAAAATAATGTCGGAACCGTCTTTCGGTTGGGCCCGGAATTAGGCTTCGACTTGGATTAAATGGGTTAGAGTCGCCACCGACCATTTTAAAACGAATTTAGGTGGGTCGGACACCATCTTACCTGATCTGCGTTGTACCAGAAACGTGTCGGGTTCGGGAGTCGGTTACGATCAAGGAAGGATTAACACCCTTGAACCGCCCTTTTGGTACCAATTAATTTGTCGGTTGTCTTTAATTGCGAATATTAAAAATTTAAATAGAAATTTTAAAAATCCAATTCGAGTTACTTACATTCAATTGATAAAAATACCCCTAAAACATTAAAAGTATTATAAAAAATATCACAACTATCTTCCTACATCTACCCTAAAAATAATAACAATAAACCACATGTATTATTGAGGGAAAGCATATACACTATCATGCAACATATATATATATTATAAAACACATAAGGCACAAAAAAAAAAGGAATATGAAATGCACAATTGGACAACTGACCTGCAAAATAATTAAATATATATATATATATATAATGTGAAATGCACGCACAAAAAATAATGTTAATATTATATGAAATGCACACCGCACGAAATCAATAACAAAATATGTAAAATGTGTATATTACCTTAAATACACACAACACAAAACAATAATGGCCCACTAGTTTTAATATATAGGTATGCATTTGTCGTTGTGCAAATTCAAAACCAAAAAAGGAATGAAACATTTGTTACCAAAGATTAAAAACAGAGAGTGGGTGTTTCGCTGCTTTCTCACCGGGAAAGGAAGGACCTTCGTTTGTCGCCGTTATTTGGTAGCCGTTCAACGCCAAACTTTAAAGGTATGTCGTTTTCGACACCGGTAACTTGGATCTGGCCTTGGTTTTGCAAGGAACACCTCCAAACGGTATAGATCTACTGTTAAAAGTCGCGGGTTCTTTGCTTTCGGTATTCTCTCTATTTTTTCGAATGATTTTTTTTTTGTGTAACTTGTTTCGAATGGATCTGGGTTCTCCTGTGAGTTCTCGGTTTGCTGTGTGGTTGGTTTCCGTTGATACTTGGTGTACTGTTGTGTGGCTCGATGGTGTTTACTCCTCGCCGTGGGTACTGTCCCCTCTTTTTTTTTTGTACTGGGTTGGCCGTTTGGTATTTATAGGCCTTCATCGGCCGTTTTTCTGTTCCGAAATACGGGGCTGGTGGCCGTTGTGGGTTGACCGGCTAAAACGGGATGGGTCAGTCCCGATTTAGCCGGGGCTGGTTGCTTCGTGACCGGATCTTGGCCGGTTTTCTCGCCTGGCTGTGCGTGACTTGTTCCTTCCTCGTGCGGCGCAATGCTTGACCGAGTAAACCCTAACTTGCTTTGGCTGTTGGTTACGGGCTGGGTCAGACCCAACTGACCTGTGCACTGGACTGGATTCTTGGATATGGACAAACACCAAAAAACAATTAAATAAATAATAAAAAAATAAAAGAATAAAACAAAATAATATGATATGATATATAAAAAAAATCGTTTTAAAACTATATAATATATATTTCAAAGATATTTCCAAAATCATATATTATATAATTTTAAAATGTTTCAAACTGTATGTTATAGTTTTCAAAACGTTTTAAAACTATATTATATTTTTTCAAAAAATGTTTTTTTTAAAAAAATTATATATTATATAAATTTTAAAATGATTTAAAACTATATATTATATAGTTTTCAAAGGTATTTTTTTAAAAAAAACATATATTATATATGTATTTTTCAAAAACCATTTTGTGAACTATATAATATATATGTATAGATATATATATATATGTATAAAGTAAAATAAAATAAACTAAATACGGACGAAAATGAGTGTCTACAGCTGCCCCTCTTTGTCCTTTTTCGTGGAACGAAAAATAGGACAAAGATAAAAAGACACAAATTTTCGTTTGGTGGAGTTGAAGAATAAATCCCTGTCGAATTGAGTTGCGGATGGACCCTCCGTCGCGAAGTCGAGTCCACCTTGAAATGATATGAGATTGAATCCGTTGTTCGGAATTGGAATGTGACTTCTCGTTGTCCTTCGGTATTCTTCTCGATTTAAAGACCTTGGTTAAAATTCGACTGGAAAGTAGTTCATTGACTCCAACATGTGGTTGATATACCTTTGAGCTGAATGACATCGAACTCGAAAGGTATTCGTCGACAGATGGCTTTTCTCGACTTAAGCTATGCTGCCGGAAAACAGTTTTTTTGTCACTAAGGCATGGTTAACCCAGGTCTTCTTCTCGACTTGAAAACCTCGATTGCAGCCGGACAGTAATGTGATTGAGGAGTCATCGAGCTGACTGAAACCGAACTCGATAATTTTATTGACAGATAGCCCTTCTTGCCTTGTGCTATTCTGTAAGCTTGATTTGCCTCTAAGTTGAATATAATCGAACTCGAAGGTCTTCGGTTGACAGATAACCCTTCTAGCCTTGAGTTATATTGTGAAGGATGTGCCCTCCAAGCTGAGAGTAATTGAACTCGAGGGTCTTTGGCAGATAGCCCTTCTCGACTTAAGCTATACTGCAAATGATGTGCCTTAGAGCTGAGCGTAGTCGAACTCGAAGGTCTTTTGGTCATAGATAACCCTTCTAGCCTTGAGTTATGCTGTAAATGATGTGCCCTCGAAGCTGAGTGTAATTGAACTCGGGGGTCTTTGGCAGATAGCCCTTCTCGACTTAAGCTATACTGCAAATGATGTGCCGTTGAGCTGAGCGTAGTCGAACTCAAAGGTCTTTTGTTGGCAGACAACCCTTCTAGACTTAAGTTGTGCTGCAAATGATATGCCTTGGAGCTGAGCGTAGTCGAACTCGAAGGTCTTTTGGTCACAGATAACCCTTCTAGCCTTGAGTTATGCTGTAAATGATGTGCCCTCGAAGCTGAGTGTAATCGAACTCGGGGGTCTTTGGCAGATAGCCCTTCTCGACTTAAGCTATACTGCAAATGATGTGCCGTTGAGCTGAGCGTAGTCGAACTCAAAGGTCTTTTGTTGGCAGACAACCCTTCTAGACTTAAGTTGTGCTGCAAATGATATGCCTTGGAGCTGAGCGTAGTCGAACTCGAAGGTCTTTGGTTGGCAGATAACCCTTCTCGACTTAAGTTATGCTGCAAATGATGTGCCCTCGAAGCTGAGTGTAATCGAACTCGGGGGTCTTTGGCAGATAGCCCTTATCGACTTAAGCTATGCTGCAAATGATGTGCCGTTGAGCTGAGCGTAGTCGAACTCAAAGGTCTTTTGGTCACAGATAACCCTTCTAGCCTTGAGTTATGCTGTAAATGATGTGCCCTCGAAGCTGAGTGTAATCGAACTCGGGGGTCTTTGGCAGATAGCCCTTATCGACTTAAGCTATGCTGCAAATGATTGTTTAAAAAAATGGCTTCCCTTAACGGGTCGAAGCCGGTCATGATTCTTCAGGTGGTTCCTCTGAGCGAGAACCAAGTAAGACAATCTTTGGATGACTCCCATTTTATGGGAAAGCCCGTTGATGAATTCTGACAGCCAAATATCTTCCGTTGTGGAATTGAAATCTGGCTTGAATACATAAACTGGAAACATGTTGCTCATTGTTGAGTTGATCTGAACTGAATTTGATTTGAATTGGTTCTCGAACCCATCTGAAATTGGTTCTGAGATCTGTAGATATGTAAAGTCGGTTGAGGTGGAGCTTCTTGCTGCTGAGTTACACCATCGTTCTTTAAAGGTGCTTGCAAGTCGAGTAACCTTCATCCTGAAGTCGAAGCTTGACTCTGAAAGCTGCAAAATTATGAATGTGATGCACCTAAGTATGTCTAAGATGCATGCAACATAAATGAATTATGTGTTATTCCTTGGATAGAGTCTCGTGCTTTGTCTGCCAATCTGGTCCTTGGAATCGATCGTGCCCCATTCCCTTTTTCGGGCTTTGGCTTTACAGACCTTTCATATCCGAGACTATCCTGTTTGAAAATGTTTTTCTCCTTTTTTCTTGTTTTAGGAGGGAAAATGATGAAAATTCTGTAAAATATTGTTCGTAATTGAATCAAATTGTAAACATGAGTTCAAAGTATATCAAAGGAATCAATAGCACTTTTTATGATTTCAGAGTTACAGGTCTTTGACAAATGTTCAAAGGGATGAGTTGGCTTTAGGTTGGCCTCCTATTTTCTAAGGTTCTGGCAAAAAGAAAAAAATGTCATTTTTCTTGGTCATTGAACATGTTTTGACATTTTGATTGGATGCGGACAAAATGACGCAACTAGCATTATCAACTACTAGGCCTTCTATTTCGGTTCTCCGAAATCTTTCATTTGTTCAAGTTTTGTAGGCTCCTCTAACAAAGGTAGTGTAGAAACATCGGTCTAAAAATGAAATTCTTGAGTGCTCGTGTGTAGCTGACTATAACAGGTGTTCCTTAACTCCCTTAGTCCATTTTATCGAAAATTTCTTGCTTAGATAAATTTGATTTAACTTGTCATTATCTGGCTAGCTGAATCCATAAAGCCGGGGCATTTAACCAATTGCTTTAGAGGGACAGCTTAATATTATAATCACTCTTATCAAGTTAACTGAAGGGTTCATCTCATCACAGCGTCTTCGGCCTGACAAGAGCAGTGGAGCAAACACCGAATTGCCAAGTGTCTAAGCAATGTCATGGTTTGAACGTAATCTACTCATAAGGCCAGGGCTTTCAAGTTTCATCTATAACCAATTGCCTTAGTGGAATAGCTCAGCTTTACAGATTTAATTTCTTAAGATTGTCAAGAAGAACCTGTTATAGCCTAGGTATTTGTTGAAAGTCAAAAATTTCATCTTTAGAGTTCAATTTTCAAGCAACTGACATAAACTAGATTCACTTACTCGACTATTCCATCTGTGAAGATCATTATCATCACTGAACGTCTTAAATAAAAAGTATAGTAATCGTCATATGCAAACGATGCCCCATGTTGTCCGCACCTTATGAAAGGAAAAGGTTATATTGGTTAATTATAAGAGCATGGTACGGTGTTTGAGGGTATATTCTGGGTAAGGTCAAAGTCCTTGTTTTAAATCATGTTACTTTGTCAAAAGATCTGTAACTTTAAATCACTTACAGAGTTTCTTAATTCAAATGATATTCAAAAAATTGCAAGTTTGCAAATGTGATTCCTTCAAAATTCCTTACAAAAATTTGAGAAGTAATGAAAAAACGGATTCAAACAGAATCCCTCAAATGATGAAATGATCTCCCTCACTTGGATGCCCCCAAGTTGTTGAAGTCGATCCAGTTCTGGTTACGCATCTTTTGTACGACCCTCTTGAATGCGTAACAGTTCTCAATTGTGTGCCCTGGGACTCCGCCGTGATATTCACAATACGCATTCTCATCATACCACTTGGGGTATGGGGGCTTCATGGGTTCTACTGGATATGGTGACACCACATGGGTGTCAAGAAGTTGCTGGTAAAGCTCTTTGTAGGTCATGGGAATAGGGTCGAAATGTTCCCTTTCCCTCCTGGAATCTTGTTTAGAAGTACCTAACGGTACAGCTGCAGTTGATTTTGGGCTGGAGATTATAACACCTTTGCTGAAGTGTTTATGTTGTTAACCTCTCCATCCCTCTCCCTCATATGAGGCTTCTTACTGGCTTCCCCATCCTTAATCTTGCCTTGCTTTATGGCCGACTCAATCATTTCTCCGGCCATAACCAAGTCTGAAAAGCTTCCTGATGTGATCGCCACTAGATGCCCGAAGTATGGAGCCTTCAGAGTCTGCACGAAAAGTTTCCGGGTTTCCTTTTCATCTAACGGTGGATGAATTTGCACAGCCAAGTCCCTCCATTTTTGTGCGTACTGCCTGAAACACTCGTTATGCTTCTTTTCCATGTTTTGTAGCATAACTCGATCTGGCCTTATATCATTGTTATGCTTGTATTGTTCCAGAAATGACTTGGCCAGGTCCTTCCAGGTCTTGATATTTGATCGGCTGAGCTGGTTGTACCACCGAATGGCTGAGCCCGACAGACTATCCTGAAAACAGTGGATCAGGAGTTGGTCGTTTCCTCCATATCCTGTCATCTTTCGGCAAAACATGGTGATGTGAGCGGATGGGTAACTGTTCCCGTCAAACTTCTCGAACTCCGGGGACTTAAATTTCGGGGGAAGAACCAAGTCCGGGACTAGACTAAGTTCCGTTGCATCGATTTCATGGTAGTCACGGTCTCCTTTGACTATATTCATTTGGTCTTCCAATTGTTTGATTTTTTCCTCCATCTTCTTCGCTTTGTCCTCTTCGTCCAAATCCGGTACATGGTAATAACCCGGATTATTCTTAGGGTTAAATACAGAGGACGAGGGCTTTGCGTTTGCCGCAGATGAGTCCCCTCGAAGTTCTGGTAAGATTTCAGGTGAGATAACAACTTGTGGGGTAGGTTGTATAGTTACCCCTTCCGATGAACCTACCCCAGGCACACTGGTCTGTTGTAGGCCAATTAACTTGGCAACGATCTGATCAACCAAGGACTCTTGGTTCTTTGTGATTGTTTCTAGAGTATTTCGACTGTTCTGGTTTATCTTGTTTTCTAGCTCTTTCTGTAGTTTTAACATATTCTCCTCGATTTGTGAAATTCTAGCTTCTATCCTCTTCTTCTTCAAACGAGTGTTATGTGGATGGGGTGTGTCCAATGATTGAGGCGGTGTATCCAGTATTTGTTCCCCTTGATGAGACATGTTTATGTTAGTTAATGTGAATGCAAAGAAAATAAGAAAATGCAAAGAAAATAAGAAATGCAAAATGTCTAAATATATGATGCATGAAATGTCCGAGGCATTGATCCAAAAAATGTGCCTGTTATTCTGAATAACCCTTATTGGTGACAAAAGTGTTACGTCTGAAGAGACAAAAAACTCTTTTTGATGGTACAAATCCTGTACAGCTTCTGACAAGTTGATTCGTCTTTTTCACTAGTTGAATATCCTGTCGAACCATTCCGGCTCCTTTGGCTAAAATGTGCAAATAATGAGATGCTTGCCCCAAAAAAGATCTCGAAGGACTGCATCTCCGACTTTCACTTTCTACCGAGCTTGTTTCTAACGAAAGTGTCATTGAAGCCCTCCATCGAGAGAAACTATCCGAAGCTTGCTTCTTGAATTCGTCAGTAATGGCATCCAGCTCAGCTAGTGTTTCACCATCTTGTTCTTGTAGTTTTCGAAAGGAGTGACCGGGTCAGTGACCTTTTCCTCGTATTGCCCCTGCAATTTTGCCTTTGAGTATTCTTTGACCACGACTGGACTTCTGAGCTTTTCATCTCTTTGTATTACAACCCCTTTGTCCATTAATACAGATTATTCATGTTTTAACAAACACATTTTTTGGGGGATCAATACCTCATTTAAATGATGCAAATGATGAAAACAAAATAAAAGAGAATAAAAATAAAAAGAGTTAGTGAGGTAAATCAAAATAATAAAAAACAAAAAATCCTATCTCACATGATATCTACCCCACATGCTTTACTTCCTACCCGGACATGATATCTATCCCGCATGCTAATTTCAAATAAATCTTAACCGCATATTTGTCTAGTTCGCATGCTTTGAACAGAAAGTAAAGCAAGAAATAAAATCAAAGCAGCCTAGGGTCTGAAATGAGGTTTTGGGGTGGGCTCTAATTCCCTGCACTCTCCTGGTTTAGGTTCTAAAAAAACGGTACCCGAGTTCTCCTTGTTGGTGCCTCCTTAGGCTTACCAGACCCTTAGTCCTAAGCCCATTACAAGCTTATGTGGACTAATTTAAACTCGAGAGGAAACATTCTCTTATGCCCATACGGAGAATAAATTCACACGAAGGCATAAGATATATGAATCCCGAAGGTTACTTGCTAGGCCCATACGGTGAATAAATTCACACGAAGGCGTCGCTTTCGCCCCCACTTAAAAGGGTTTGGAGCTCGGGTATAGAGCCAGAGATGGAAACTTTTAAAAAATCTGAAACCATTGAAAAAAATGTCAGTACACCTATTTATTTGAAAAAATAATCAAAGGTAAATAATTCGAATCGAATAAATAAATTAAAATTTAAATTTACCATTTTCGCATAAAAAGACAACCGAAAATTAATTCTGGCCTGACTCACTTACCTGTCCCCAGCGGAGTCACCAAGCTGTCGGAACCGTCTTTCGGTTGGGCCCGAAATTAGGCTTCGACTTGGATTAAATGGGTTAGAGTCGCCACCGACCATTTTAAAACGAATTTAGGTGGGTCGGACACCATCTTACCTGATCTGCATTGTACCAGAAACGTGTCGGGTTCGGGAGTCGGTTACGATCAAGGAAGGATTAGCACCCTTGAACCGCCCTTTTGGTACCAATTAATTTGTCGGTTGTCTTTAATTGCGAATATTAAAAATTTAAATAGAAATTTTAAAAATCCAATTCGAGTTACTTACATTCAATTGATAAAAATACCCCTAAAACATTATTAAAAGTATTATAAAAAAATATCACAACTATCTTCCTACATCTACCCTAAAAATAATAACAATAAACCACATGTATTATTGAGGGAAAGCATATACACTATCATGCAACATATATATATATATATATATATATATATATATTATAAAACACATAAGGCACAAAAAAAAAGAATATGAAATGCACAATTGGACAACTGACCTGCAAAATAATTAAATAAATATATATATATATAATGTGAAATGCACGCACAAAAAATAATGTTAATATTATATGAAATGCACACCGCACGAAATCAATAATAAAATATGTAAAATGTGTATATTACCTTAAATACACACAACACAAAACAATAATGGCCCACTAGTTTTAATATATAGGTATGCATTTGTCGTTGTGCAAATTCAAAACCAAAAAAGGAATGAAACATTTGTTACCAAAGATTAAAAACAGAGAGTGGGTGTTTCGCTGCTTTCTCACCGGGAAAGGAAGGACCTTCGTTTGTCGCCGTTATTTGGTAGCCGTTCAACGCCAAACTTTAAAGGTATGTCGTTTTCGACACCGGTAACTTGGATCTGGCCTTGGTTTTGCAAGGAACACCTCCAAACGGTATAGATCTACTGTTAAAAGTCGCGGGTTCTTTGCTTTCGGTATTCTCTCTATTTTTTCGAATGATTTTTTTTTGTGTAACTTGTTTCGAATGGATCTGGGTTCTCCTGTGAGTTCTCGGTTTGCTGTGTGGTTGGTTTCCGTTGATACTTGGTGTACTGTTGTGTGGCTCGATGGTGTTTACTCCTCGCCGTGGGTACTGTCCCCTCTTTTTTTTTTGTACTGGGTTGGCCGTTTGGTATTTATAGGCCTTCATCGGCCGTTTTTCTGTTCCGAAATACGGGGCTGGTGGCCGTTGTGGGTTGACCGGCTAAAACGGGATGGGTCAGTCCCGATTTAGCCGGGGCTGGTTGCTTCGTGACCGGATCTTGGCTGGTTTTCTCGCCTGGCTGTGCGTGACTTGTTCCTTCCTCGTGCGGCGCAATGCTTGACCGAGTAAACCCTAACTTGCTTTGGCTGTTGGTTACGGGCTGGGTCAGACCCAACTGACCTGTGCACTGGACTGGATTCTTGGATATGGACAAACACCAAAAAACAATTAAATAAATAATAAAAAATAAAAAGAATAAAACAAAATAATATGATATGATATATATAAAAAAATCGTTTTAAAACTATATATAATATATATTTCAAAGATATTTCCAAAATCATATATTATATAATTTTAAAATGTTTCAAACTGTATGTTATAGTTTTCAAAACGTTTTAAAACTATATTATATTTTTTCAAAAAATGTTTTTTTTAAAAAAATTATATATTATATAAATTTTAAAATGATTTAAAACTATATATTATATAGTTTTCAAAGGTATTTTTTTAAAAAAAACATATATTATATATGTATTTTTCAAAAACCATTTTGTGAACTATATAATATATATGTATAGATATATATATATATATGTATAAAGTAAAATAAAATAAACTAAATACGGACGAAAATGAGTGTCTACAAATAATATATATTTTTAATTTTACATAATATTCAAAGCAATATTAATATATATATAATACTTTTTTTAAGTTTACAATATTAAAAGGTATAAAAATATCCCAAGTCATAACATATATAAATGAAAAGCCATAAAATCAAGTGAAACAAAATGATTCAAATCAACTACAACATAATATTTAAGATAAAACATATTAAATAATAAATATAATTATATAACTATAATCAAAAAAATAAAATTGGAACTTAAAAAAATCATAACAAATGATGTCATTTGGTTTAATTGTTTAAAAAAAACAATCCCACATGGCTAAGAAACATTGAAAAGTATCCCAAAAGTTTAAAGAGAAAATATGAGAACAAAACAATCTCACATGGCTAAGAAACATAGAAGAACATCTCAACTTACTTCTATAAATAATAGAGGTAATTTGACATTCAAAATCATGAAACCTTTTGATGAGTACAAAGCGAACTATTCTTTCGCTTCAATTGAGCTCAAATTTTAGGCTTCAATCGAACTTCTAAATTTTTTTTGAGTTCGAGCCTTTTCGATTTCAAGTTTTAATATTATATTTCGAGTTGATAATTTTTAGCTCGTGAGTTTTTGAATCGAATTGAACTTACTTTTAAAGTTTTCGAATTCGAGTCGAGCTCAACAATACTCGAATTTGACTCGGCTCGTTGAACAAACGACGTCGTTTGGTTTAATTTTTTTTTTTAAGAAAAAAAGTGAACCGGCGGTTCAAACCGATTTTGCCGGTTTTCAGCCGGTTTTTCCGGTTCTGTGCTAATCCGGTTTTGGGAGTTAATCGGACCGGACAGGCCACCGGTTCACGGTTCAACCGGTCGAATCGGCCGGTCCGGTTTTAATAACATTGCTAAATACATCAAAGAAAAAATAAAAAACGAACATACTTATATGATCAATTTATATCTTAAAAGGACGCTTTTCAGGCGACTTCTACCACCATATGTATGTATGCATCATTGGTGGCTAAAACTGTTTTGAGGTTCAACCGAAGTAAATTTGGGTGTTGAACATTCATGAGTACAACCATTAAAAGCAGAGAAGAAAACCAGACTATTGTCGAGACTTGAGAATGGAGAATATGTAGGAATGGGGTGTACAGATTCTTTACTTATACACTGTCGGCACAATATGTTCATCTAGGATAAAATTATGCTGCTTCTGAAAGTAGAAACTTCATGGTTGTGGTGCATGAAACGCATTGACAACAGCTATCAAAATCTTCTAACAAACACAATGCTATTAAGTGGCAACAACCTCGGTTAAACCTAGCAATATGAAAATGAAATTGTACCTCCATGATTGCACAACGCGTACCAACTGCGTCCAAGGAGCCAAGGCCTAAGAGCCTTCTTATCTTCTGCATCCTTTTTCAGTCTCTTGCAGTAACAGTCACAATCTGCAAAGTTTATTACTGATAGATAAACAAATGCTAGAAAGATAAATAGAAGGATACAGGAACACCTCTAAATTCTTTAAAAACCTCTTGGTTGATTGCATGATAGTCATGAGACAAGGGTATAAAATATCAATTACATAGGGAAAAATGTTGATGGTATGAATGTACTTGTAGCATGCAGTTACGTACAGGACATTGAGGGCAATGCTAACCTAATTAACATGTTTTATTTTAATATAACTTTTGATGTCAAATTTTTGGTTCAGAATTTTTCTTTACAGTTATAAGGTCAGGTTGCTTCTTACTAACTTCATGGCATTTTATTCATAAAATAGGTTGATATTGATAAGAGATTACATGTAAAAAAATAGATACAAATTCAAGAAAATTTCTAATGTAAAGTCCATTAAATTTCTGAATATATTCATAAAATGTGTTAAATAGCAGATTGAAAAATGGGGGCTGAAGTTAACAAATTCGGATGCTGTTGATGTGGAATCAATAAAAATGAGTCCAGAAAAGATGAGAGAGCAAACAATTCCAGTTTCTTACTTTTATTGTCCCTTCGCTTCTCTAAATACATACTACGAAGAACACATCAGCCAGCTAAAAATTCACAAGAAAAAATTGTACATATAATAACCAACATTTTATAAATCAGACATCTTCATTAAAGCCAATTTAAACATAATCTAACAATAATAATAAACTTGCCTGATATGCTTTCATGGGGTGATCAGTGACTCTTTCCCTGCACATACACAATGGTCAATTAGTGGCTGGTTCCTTTGTTAAATGCAGAACAAAGTGGATATCTACCAATATGATCGTAAAATAACACCAGAATTTTCAGGTGAAAAAAAGAAATGAAAAGAATCAAACAAGAAACGACAATCTCTTGAAGAAAATAACTAAACTTTGTTATACCTTAAAGCAGAATGGCAGTCACTGGAAAAAGCAGCCGATGCACATTCCACTTGCAGAAGCCTGCATAAAATTCGATTGAAATACTACCTTCTTTCTCGTGCATTCAACAATTTTACCGTCTTAAAACAAGTTGTTTACAAAACAAATCAATAGAAGTGGTCATCTACCAGATCAATCAATTAAAAATAAACCTAAATAGCTAGTGGAATATGCAAAAACAATGTCATTGACATGTCTCAGAAATGCTTCAAACATAATTTGGCTTTCACTGCAAGTTGAAAATGAAGACATAAAGGTACTTGTACAATAGATAAAACTTGAAGGCCAAGGCTACTTGATATACCTGTTGCAAACAAGATTTTTTGTTATCTTCTTTTCTTCTTCCAAAACCATGTTAAACTTGTATTGACAACAAAAATAACTTTTGGTCCAATATTTATATAGGAACAAGCACAGAAGAAGTTAACTTATAAGGCTGTGATGCAAGAAAAATGAACATCAGCATTTCCCTAATAACTTTTCGAATCCTCATCTCCCAACCAGTAAACATGACCCTTGTTCTTGTTTTCTACATACCTCAGAATTTAATTTGCAAATACTTCATATAAGCTAACATTCTTAAAAGCCAAAGAAAAATAAAAAATAGAAAAAGATTACTTGTTACTGTCTTACTGACACACAATGAGCACAACCAAAATTCGCCCTCAATAAATATATGCATTTTATCAATTTCGGAGAAAACAAACCCTTAATCATTTTAACTCAAATAAATTAGAGGATCACTTCATTTACCTCATGCTTCCCTGATGTCAAGTAACTTTGTCCATCATCTGTTGAACCCCATATTATCAGCTTCCCAGTCTAAATTTCCAAAACACCTTTAGTTTAACAGTGCAGTAGCCAACACCAAAATGGTACTTATTTGCAATAGCCACGCGTTTGGTCTTACTTTGCCCTTCTTGAATCAAAAACAATTTTCAGAAAGAAAATTAGCATAGTAATTTGATCAATAATTTAAAAATCAGCACAATAAATTGATAAAATGTTCATAAAAAAGGGAAAAGGGCAGGGGATTTTAATAATAGACCTGTTTCCCATGCTCTCCCGCATTAAAGGCTTGGTTTTGAATGCAGACAGAACATTTTTAACCCTAAAACTGAGTCCAAAATAAATGTGGCAGAGATGATGTTGGCGTAAATGAAATAATTAGGTCTTGTATTTTAATTTTGGAAAATGATAAATTCAAGTATGATTTAAGAGATCTTGATATTAGAAACACTCCAAATTATGAAGAAAATTATTTGAAAAACGAGAAACAATGAAAAATATTCTTCAAAATTTAAAACAATGAAGGAGAAAACAAACAAAAAATATAACAGAAATTTAAAGAGTTTACTTTTCTTTTTATAAAAAGTGATTTTATTTATGATAACTCTTAAAAAATTTGCCCCTAAAAGGCTTGTTAAAACTGGGGGTCTTATTTGGGCAAGTCAAATTGTATTATATCTATTTGAAGTGGTTTTGGTAAACATCAGAATTTAAATGCCCTTAAAAATAATTTGTTTTGTGGTGTCTTCATCTGATGACTCGATATCATGAATCCCTGCATCGAACTCATAACCATGGGTTGAATCATTCGGGCGCCGCAAGGTTGTTATGCGTTCAACACATCTTTTCTCCAGGTTTCCCTCCAGACAAACATTAAAACATTGCCGCAAGTCGAGATATTCAAGGTGAGGACAACCATCAAGAATGGCCAGCAAGCCTTCATTTGTCAACCCGTTCCCCAAAAGTTCAAGGTGGCGTAATTCAGGCATAGTTTGTGCAATAGCTAGTGCCTCATCATCCGAGACATAGTGAAAGCTTTTGCATTGCCGAAGATTGAGTTTGAACGATTTCAAGAGAGGACAACTGCGACCAATAGTTTCCAGAGCATGCTTCGAAACAGGACATATGAAGATTTCAAGCTTTTCCAGACATGGAAGCTTTAAAGCTGCTTCGCTTAATCCTTCATCTGAAATGTCATAGCATGAAAATAGTCGAAGATGCTTGACATGGGTGGACCTGCGAAAGCATCATTTGAAAAATAAAAGATAAGAAATGATGAGCAACAACAATTCCAAACAAATGAATAACCAATTTAGTACTGTAACATAATAAAAATAAGTGGTGATTGAAAATTATAGATACAAACAAACATTCAAACAACCATCTTTCTACTGAATGTTCATGCTGAAACGTAATTTTGAAATTCCTCATTAATCAATTGCAGTTGAAGCAAAGAAAGTAAAGGCCAGGCTATGAACACATCTATACTGCCTACCAATTGAAAAAAAAAAGTTCTCACTTTTGTTCAGCAAAAAGTTAATTTTATAAATAATAAATCCAACAATAACACCAACTATACAGTCAAGGCAGAATAGACAACCTGTAACAGAGAGTCAAGACACAGAACACGTGGAATCCAACATCAATCCAAACATAGGGTGTAACAAAATCAAAGGCACGTAGCAAGGAATTAAGTAAAACAATCCCACCAAAGCAGTCATATAATCATATGTAACAAGCCAAAGTATGAATCGCTTAAGGAAAATATGCGTAAATAAGTTGGGCCGGGGAGGGGGCGCTGAAATCAACTAGTGAAGTAAGATGTAAAATGTTGGACAAACCCTAAATCTAAGAAATGCCCAGAATTTAACTATCAACAAACTAAACTCATAACACTATAATCACTCCATTAATATTAAAGAAAGAAAAACGATGATGTTAATTAGTGTAGCTTGAAAAGGAATTAAAGATTATAAAATAGGGGGGACTTTACCGCTCAGAGATATAGAATAGAAGTTCATCGGTACCAAAATATTCGATATTGATATCAAGCAAGTGGCCGCAGCTGCGATTGACGGCGTGGACGCACATCTTCTCGAGGTCATAGTCCATGTTATGTAGATCACCCGAGTTCCGCATATCAATGGATCTCCACATTGATGGGTCTTTGCAGATTTTTCGCCAGTGAGAGCACACGTTTTGGACGCTGTTGAGGATCTCTATCGCACCTAGCCGAGAAAGAATATACGCCGTCACGTCCGGCGGCAGTTCCAGCCAATTGCGTGTTTCGGCAGCGTTGCTCATTTTTTCGTTTCGTTTGGAGAATTTTGTTGCAAAGCGGCGTTCGGATGAAATGTCAAAACTTATGAGGGTTTCTTTCCCTTTTCTTAATTTACTTATAGGGTAAAATTCTCATTTAGCACCTAAACTATCAGATTTGATTCGTTATGGTACCTAAACGTTTATTTATTTTTAAAATCATACTTAACATTAAATTTTTGTTTCATTTTAGTACCCTACGGTTAAAAACTTAATGCTTTTAGTACTTAAACAATCAATTTTAGTCCGTTTTACTATCTAAATTTTTAATATTTTTCAAAACTTAACGTTAAATTTTGAACGTGTACTAAAATGAAATAAAATACTAAACTTTAGGTACGATTTTTAAAAACAAAATTAAAGTTTAAGTATTAAAACATATCAAAACTCATAATTTAGATACTACACACGTATTTTACCCTTGACTTTTTTAAGTAATACGTGATTACTATAAGATAGTATATGATCAAAAGAAATTAATTAATTAATTATAAGATAATATTTATTTAAAAAATTTAATCAATCCACAATGCATACACTCTATTAGCACAATAGCTCAAATCGACTTTCTACGAATAGCAATACTCTATTTTATGGCTAAAGTCATCGAATTTAATTTATTATATAATTTAAATAAAAACACATGAACATAAATTAATTGAACCGAGCGTAAAAGTAACTTAGAAAACCCAAGTACAAATATGAACATAAACTTATTCCTTGAATATCAATTGAAACCATCCAAATCTCATTCAAAGTTTCAATCAATTTGAAATAAAATATATTTTTATAAAAATAATCATCGTAAAAATGTTGAAACGTCATTGATTACTGCAACTTGAAGTAACAATATATACAACTTTCACCATCTCCTCAAAGTCAGAGCCAACCCCTTTCTCTTCATTCAAACCTTTCTTCTTCTCTTACAATCTTATCCAAATCAATGGAGGATAAGCGGCGAACCGCTCGAAGCCTCGTTGCGAAACTCAGCTCCGTCTCTGAACGCACCCGAACCGACGCTTTGTCGGAATTAAGGCAGATCTCCAAGCTCGACCCTGAAAGTCGACGGTTTATAGCCGACGCCGGCGCCGTTCCTTACCTTTCCGACACGCTCTATTCTTCTTCTCAAACGATACAAGAGAACGCCGCCGCTACTTTGTTGAATCTGTCGATTACTTCGCGCGATTCTCTCATGTCCACCCGCGGTCTCCTAGACGCGTTATCTCACGCTCTGAGCAATCCGGCTTCGCACGCGGCGGTTCAATCCTGCGCCGCCGCGCTTCACAGCCTTCTCATAGCCGACGAGTCTTATCGTCCGGTGATCGGGTCGAAACGCGATATCCTTTACTCGCTGTTGTCGATCGTCGGTGACAAACACGCGCCGACTCGTTCGATTAAGGACGCGCTGAAGGCGTTGTTCGGAATCGCGCTTTACCCGTTGAACCGGGCGAGCCTGGTGGGTCTCGGGGCGGTTCCGGCTCTGGTGTCGCTGATAGTGAGGGATGCGAGGACGGGGATCGTGGAGGATGCCACGGCGGTTCTGGCGCAGGTGGCAGGATGCGAAGAGACTGAGGAAGCTATGAGGAAAACAGGTGGGGTGGGGGTTTTGGGTGAGCTGTTGGAGGAAGGGTCGTCGGCGAGTAGGAGAGCGAGGGAAAACGCGGTGGCGGCGCTGCTGAACATGGCCAGGTGCGGCGGAGAAAGGGGGAGGAGGGAGGTGAAAGAAATGGGGGTTAAAGTAATGGAAGGAATTGCAGAGGTGGGTGAGAATGGTAGTGGTAAAGGGAAGGCCAAGGCTCTTGAACTTTTAAAGCTTCTTGTTGACGGAAATGGTAATGAGGTGAGCGACTTTACGTTTAAATTTCATAAAATTAGTTATGATTTCATTAATCATTCTGTATGAAGAAAAAAATTATGGATATTTTTGCTAATCGATCATGTATAATTCATTTAATTCTATAAATACTAGTCTATGATTCATCCTACTCAACATGGGAAAATTACTTCATGATCCATCCTAATGAGCTTTTGCATTCAACATTCATAGATCAAATAATTAAATTGTATAATCTAATGTTATCGATTTATAGTAAATCAATTATTATTAGATAATAGAATACTGATGTGGTGTGTTAAATATACCGATGTTCATAGTTTGACAACAAAAAATAATAATTTTGATCGACGTTTGTATGACCATTTTTGCTTTCAATGATCAAAAGTTCCATGACACCTAGTTTAAATTTTCATTCATTGCAACATCATTTTTTTCGAAATTTTTTGCTGTCGTTGAAGTATAGGTGTCGTCATACAAGAATATACTTGAATTCTCACTTAAAAGGATTGGGGATCTTCTTTAAAGAGAAGTTTCAAACATCCATCAAAATTATTGTTTTTCATGATTAAACAATGCGTAATCAACAAATTTAAGGCTTCACATCAGTATTATGTTATTTTAATAACGATCATTTTATTATAAATCAATAGCGTTAGTGATCAAATTGTACTTCACATCAATATCTTGTTATTCTAATAATAATTAACTTGTTATAAATTAATTAGCATTAGTAATCGAATTGTTAATCTTGAAACATGAATGAAGAAAGAAGTCGTTCAAACTTCAATTACCATTTATATAGTTTTTTTAATGTAAAGAGGAAAGCGGTAAACCATTTATATAGTTTACCTTAGATAAAAACAAAATTTATGATGAATGTAAAATCTTCGAATTAGATTCGTGATTTATTATTAATTTCGATCGAGAGTATAGGATAGAGTTACACTGTATGATTCCTTGTTAGGATTTACGAAGCTCAAATGAACAACGAAAAATGTGTTAAAGGCTTAGCTAGAACCAAAATCCCTTTAGAAAAGGTAAAAAGAAGTAAACAAAGAAACCTAAGGTAGGTGTTTACAAAATTAAAGCTCACAAAAAACAAATATTTATAAGAGAAAGGAAATAAAGAGTGAAAAGCTCTTCTCTTGTGTTTGATTGACTGAATAAGTGTTCTAACCCTTCTTCAAGTGTCTTGAACTTGTATTTATATGTTGAAATGTGTTTGTGGTCGTTTCTAGTCGTTTGAGGATGTTTTCTCTGCAAAAATAAACTATCCAGGACAGGGAATATCGGTACTCCATTTATGAGTATTGATACTTCTTTTAATATATTTAAATAAAACTAGTTGTTACTAGTCGTTAGGCCTGACGGTATCGATACTGTGATCATGGTATCGATACTACTATGTAAAGTAGTATCAGTACCCCGTTGGGTACCGATACCTATTTTGCATTGTGGAATTTGACCAAGCTGGTAGTATCAGTACTACATTGAGAGTATCGATGCTTCTTTTACCTTTGGTACAATACCATATGAACAGTATTGTCGTAACCGGTTTTCGCCTGGGCACGAATTTTTACTTGGCGGAAAAAGTAATGTGAATAAATAAATGGTTTTTTATGAAATGTTTTGGAGTCGCCATCGACCTTTTTTTTAGTTAGGTAGGTCGAATACCTAAAAATCATCTTTTAAAAGAGTTTTTAAGAAAAACTATTTAAAAGATAAATTGGTCTGCATATAACCAAAATTTCATTCTTTTTAGTAATAAAAAGGGATTCGTGGTCGGTTACGTTTGGGGAAGGATTAGCACCCTCACAACGCCCAAAATTGATACTCATTAATTATAAATTGTCTCTAATAATAGAATTTAAGAATTCGAATATAAATTTAATTTATGATCCTATCATTTCAGATTCAAATGAATAATTTTAAAGAAAAACATATATAAAATGATTTTTATAAATTATAAATAAAGTATTTATTTATTTAAAAATATAAGAAAATGACATCTAGTTGCTTTAAGACAGCCCATTTCTCAATATTAAAAAATAAATAAATATTAAAAATATGATAATTTTTCCTAAAAAAAATTTAAATAAAACTAAATTAAATATATATAATTTTTATAATGAAAATATTTATTTATTTAAAATACTAGAATATGACATCTAGTTATTTTAAGACATCCATTTCTTAATATTTAAAAATGAATAAATATTATTATTTAATTAATTTTTTGAAATTAATCAAATAATATTTACAAATCTTTCATATATTAATATGACTAAAATTAAATAAATATAAAATAAAGAATAATATTTAAAGTATTAAAATAAAAAATTGAAAAATAAAATTATAATTAAATGACCAAAATAAAAGAAATTAAAACTATAGAATTAAATTGCAAAATATATAAGATTCATAGTCAAAAAGGAAAATAATTAAAATATCAGTGATTAAAATATAGTATATTAAAATTAAAAGCTCTAATTCAAAATATTATAAATTTAGACATCAACAGTGTAATTTAACCATAATTAATTATTTAGGATTAAAATAAAACTTAATAAAATTACAGGGCTAATCGTGATATTTACCCTAAAATATTTATAAACATGGCAAGGACTAAAATTACAAAGCAAATAAAATTGAAATACCGAATTAAAAAGTTAAGAACTTGATTTGAGTGACTAAAATGCAAAGATACAAATATATAGTGATTGCGTACAAGGTTTTCCCATGCGAGAAATTACACAGGCACCCCTCATCAAAACAATATAGTTTTAGTGAGGGTATAAATACCCTTTAATTAGCCCAAGAGGGTTATTTTCCCTCATTTTTCCTTTTGGGTTCTCTCTCTAAGGAGATAACTCTCCCCCTTCTCTCTAGAATCCTCCCACCGGAGGAAGTTCCAGTCACTGACCGGCTGCTGTATATCAGCATTTTTCGTTGTCGCCGGCCACCGTCTATGGTGGCCGAAATTTACAAAAATACACCCGAAAAATCCTCTTTATATCCTAAAGCCGATTCCAGACTCCCCTTTTTCTAAAAATCCCCCAAACTCCGTAGATCTAAATTTTTACCTTCAGTTTTTCGGTGGTTCACGACAGTTTGGATCCTCCGACGAGGTTAAATTGATCAGTATCTTAACTCTATTTTTTGTTTCAGTTTTGTAGTTGTGTGTTCTTGGTGGTCTCTTTTTTCAGGTTCGGTCGATGGGGCTTTTTATAGGCTCCTTCGTACTCACTTTGGACCGGTTAAAGGAGGTAACCCAATGAGTCACCCACCTATGACGGTGGCCGTCTTAGGGGAGATAAGGTGTGCGGTTGATGCTTGCTGGAAGCTGCTGGAACGGGGACGTGGAGGGACTGCTGGCAGTGCTGGAAGCTACTGGAAATTGCAACGTGGAGGGGCTGTTGGGAATGCTGGAAGCTACTGGAATTTGTAACGTGGAGCTGCTGGAATGAGGAGGCAAAAAATGGTGATTACAACTTCCCCTCTTTGCTCGTTATTGTGGAACATGAATGGAGCAAAGACGTAAAGCACCATTTTTAGCTTGAAATGTTCAAACTTCTGATCTATAAGTTCTTCTCATTATGAATTTTTCGCTCACTTCGGACGAGTTCTTCTTATTATGAACTTTTCCACTTGGAATGATGATCTATCTCATTCTGTGATAAAGTCAAGCAAAAGGTTGAATAAGTTCTTCAGACTATGAACTTCTTCCTCTTCAAATGAGTTCTTCAGATTATGAACTCCTTCTTTCTCTTCATATGAGTTCTTCAAACTATGAACTTCTTCTTCCTCTTCAGACGAGTTCTTCAGACTATGAACTCCTTCCTCTTCAGATGAGTTCTTCAGACTATGAACTCCTTCTTCCTCTTCAGACGAGTCCTTCATACTATGAACTCCTTCTTTCTCTTCAGATGAGTTCTTCAGATTGTGAACTTCTTCTTCCTCTTCAGGCGAGTTCTTCAGATTATGAACTCCTTCTTGAAATGTTTTAAGAAAAATAATCTCAATTGAGATAAATTGCTATTTCGAGTGAAACTTTCTCCAGCGGAAACATTTTGTTTTAAGAAAAACAATCTCAAGTGAGATAAATTATTATTTCGAGTGAAATTTTCTCAAGCAAGAAAAAGTTTGTTTTAAGAAAAACAATCTCAAGTGAGATAAATTGCTATTTCAAGTGAAACTTTCTCAAGCGAGAAACAATTTGTTTTAAGAAAAATAATCTCAAGTGAGATAAATTGCTATTTGAAAACATCCTGCACTGAAGGTCTTATGGATGGCCTGTAGGACTTACAAAATTTTGGGAAATAGTTTACTAAGTAAGAAACTTTGGAAATCGTTTTCTTACTATTCAACAATTTCATTTTCAGAAAAGATTAAATGAGAAACTTTGGAAATTGTTTTCTCACTTTTTTAAAATAACTTGTTAGTTGGGTAACATGCCCCACTTTGAAATAATACTTCTTTTTTGGATTGCGTCCATCTATTCTTCAGATGTTTGCGTGATTCCTGCATTTGATTTCTGTACTTGAAGTTTGAATTCTACCTTACACTTGTAAGGTATTGTTCATCATGAATCTTCTTTTTTCATTTGAAAACCTGTAAAACTTCATATTTGAATACAATCAAATGTATCAATGTAATGCATTGTCTAATGTGCAAATGATGTTCTTATGAATGCATGAATGTTGATGCAATCTTCATTCGACTTCAAAGTGGTAAACTTGGTCTTCATTTACTTAGTCAAAATGTCATTTCAAGCGGCATTTCTGATGAACCATCTGATCCACTTGCATATTTGTGTCTTCTTTGTTTTATTAAAGTCTCAGAAGAAATGTTTCATTTATGGAACTCTGGCTGTAATCAGAATCATGACCTTGATTTCCCCATTTTGTCGTGGATAAAATTGGTTTTCTGAACTTGTGTAGAAATCCAATAAAGCTTTCATCTTTGAAAAGAGAATCTATCATCTTTGAAGAATGTAGATATAGATATGCTAAACTCAGCAGAGATTAATTAGGAGATCAACGTCTGTTCTGATTTGACTCTTGAAACACATCACAATGAAGATTTATCCTAATTCCTTTCATGTCTCCACATATAATCACATATAATCAGATCTCGAACAAGGCCATTCAGACCATATCATGTCGAGATGTTTAACAACATCCTATTGTTCAATCATAGTTGGTTCCACTAGTTTCTTGTTGTTAAAATTCCAGCTTCCTTCTGTGTAAAGAAATCATTCATCATATATCACTTCAAACCTTGGAGTTGAAGAAATCAAACTTCATCTCGGATCAACAAATGGAAACACCGTATGATCATAACATTGGTTCAGTACCATAATTACTGGTTTGTAAGATATTTGACAACACATTCATCCTTTCTTGTGGCTTCTGCCCAGATGTTCGTAAAACATTTGACAACACATTCATCATTTCCTGTGGCTTCTGCTCAGATTTCTCAATCAGTGAATCTCTTTGCATAGTGTTTGGAGCTTTTGTATGATGTCACAATGGCACTAGAGAACAAAGCTCAATGGGAATACAAGTGGGACACTTGTGTGTTTCATGACCAAAAAGTTGGTCAAATTCACAAAATATGCTAGTGTCGAATTGAATAAAAGATACCAACTGATCTTGTTATTATCTCATGCAAGGGAAAGTGTGATACCGATCACGTTTTCTTCCATAATGAGTATTGTAGGAAGTAGAAACACATTAGCTATAGGATCCATGTACAGAAGGAGGTTCATGGAATTCTTATTGTTGTAGATGAAACACATATGATAAAACCAAATAGATGAAAACTCAGTTCACCCCGGTTGGCAATGATAACCCCAATAACAATAGGAATAATGGTAATATACGTAAGCCGAGCCTCTCTCTTCAATGTCATCAAGTAAGAAAAAAATGTCTTGAAAAATAGCTTTGTAACCCCAACAGTATGATTGAAACTAACCGCCAGGAACCTCAAAGAAATATTTCTGATCATCACCGATACATAAAAGACCAAATTCAAAGCCGAAATCTTGAATAACTGAACCTTGGATTGAATGGTCTGCATGGGGACCATCTTTATCAATGTAACCTTGATGTAGCTTAACAAAGAACACAATGTCATGTGACACATGGTTAAGAAGATTAGGTATTTAAACCATACTTGTTGAGTAAATATTTGTTCAACATCAGGACCCTAATGCAACTACTTGATGAACGAAGCAATTATGTATAATCAGCTCCACTGTCACTATTTCACCATTTTCATTCTTCATTCCTGTCTGTCTTATTGGAAATATTTGCTCAAGCCAATGATCTTTCCACAAGATGATATGTGCTTTTAGCATGCCCCAACATTTGCTAATACATACATTCAAAATGCGCAAACATTCCTGATTCTGATTGAAATTGGCTTTCAGCATGCCCCAGCATTTGCTGATGCAAACGTTCAAAATTCCAATTTCTTATTGAAATGGGCTTTCAGCATGCCCTAGCATTTGCTTCTTGCTAATATGAGCTTTCAAAGATGCCCAAATATTCATACTGATGTGGACCTTCAAAATGCCCCACATGGATCATTTCTATCTAAAATGGGCCTTCAAAATGCCCCAACATTTTGCTTCTAGTTCACTCTCAACGTCTATTTGACTTGAATATCATGATCCCCACGAGGTCCAATTTTGACAATGCATTGTTATGGGTACTTGTTGCTTTATTCGTGCCCCAAATCTGTTTATCTTGAATACTATCATTATGGTGTCACTAAACAGAAGTTGTCAAGTAACTTGAGGAATTCTCTTCATGTTGTCACAAACTTAAGAAGTAATCAATCATTCGGACGGAAATGCCTGAGATATGTGTCTCTTCTGAATGAGGTGCCCATTTTCTTCTTGATTGGTCGTTGCTAATGTCACAAGAGAACGTTACAAGTTCAGTTCTCCAGGTTTCTGGCTTCTGGATCACTTTCTTTCAAGAATGTGAAATGCTTCATCATTTTAACATCACTTATTCTTTTTCTACAATAGAGGTAGAATATGCATCAACTTGCTTCAATGACCTTCCTCATTTGAGACTATCCTGTTTGAAAATGTTTTTTTCTCTTTCTTTATCAAAAAATGAAAGAATTTTGTAAAGTATTACTCCTTACAGGTTCACAATTGAATTAAATCACAAAACATGAGTTTAATGAATATCAAATAAATCAACTACATTTTTAAATCAAAAATCATAGTCTTATGACAAATGTCAAAATTATTGACTGATTTAAAGTGTAGGTTGATTCTGGTAAAGTGAGGTTTCTCAGGTTGGTCTAGCATATATGCCTCTTTGAGCTTTCTCTAACTTTAAGAAATGATTGTTAGGCTTATCTCATAGAGATATTTCTTGATTCCAGAATCTCAAGAACGTCTTTAGGATATGCGGTGCTTCATCAAGAGCTTAAGATTGTCTCTTATGTCGTTGTTGCACCATTCAATATTCGAGCCACCTTTTCAGGTTTTCAACTCAAATCCTCCTTTGGTTTCAAGATGTTATTTAGAAATTTTACGTCTTGAACCTCCCTTTTTATCATTTTTCATATCATGCATTAAAGATTTTAAAAACCAATTTTTGCAAATAAAAATCAATCTTGAGAGGCAGAATGAAATCTGAAGATAGTCTCTTTCACATAGAAATCCATGTATGATTAGAATGGAATTTTCAGGTACGTAACGTAAGCCAGGGCTCATGGTTATAAAAGAAAGGGATAAAAAGGCTCAAACAAGTGTTTAAGGGTAATTGAACCAAGGATCAATTCATTCTGATTCCTTTAATATTGCCTTGCTTGACATGAATATGCTTTTCTATTTGTCATTCTTCTTTTGGATCCCTCTAAACTGTCAATTTTTGGGTTCATTTCCATTTTCTTATATCTTCAGCATTTCTTGCGCTTCTTGTTGAATATGAATCTTTGAACTTATTGAACTTGATCAACATTGTATCTTGAGTTCAATGAGTTACTCATCTTGATTCAATTTCTCATCTTTTTTTTCCTTTTTTTATGATGAATGAGTATAGGACTTCAATTGATTTGAGAACCTTCTCTTCTTCTTGTATTTCGAAAATTCTTTCGTCTTGTCTGTATTTGATCTTCAAGCACTTTGTATTTGACCTACCTTGTAGTTCAAAACTCTCTTTATTTCATGAAGATTTACCTTCGTAATAAAACTAGATTTTATTCATGTGAGCATATATCCTTCACCTTGCCCCCCAATGTGGAGGGTGATCCTTGGTTAGGGTTGAATCAGAAGAAAAATTATTCAGACTCAATGGGGACAACAAAGGATATATATATATATATATATATATATATATATATATATATATATATATATATATATATATAAAAGGATAAATGAAACAAAGCCATTCATCATCTCATACACAGAAGTTTTTGTAAAAATAGGTATCCCCAGGGGGATGAATATTCATGATTAACTTTATTTACATGAAAACAATGCAATTAATGAGCGATATAATTATTTAAATCAATCCCCTTATTTTTTTTCTTCTTACTTTGAGCATGCCCTAATTACTCAAAATTCTCTTCGACATGTTGATCCATGATGCCTCATCTCGTCTCTTCTTGCAGGAAGATTTACGGATAATTGAAAGTTTGGTTCTTTTGAGGTTTTGGTTTTACCAGTATGATGGTTTTGTATCTTGAATGACAAATGTGTGACTTTTGAAGTCGTGTATATGGTGGAATGTCATAAATCGATCAACTCTACCCGAGAAGGTAATCATCTGGATTTGGTGTCTCAAAAACAGGTAGAGACATTACTTTAGAGTCTCAGATAATTGTAGTGTCATGATTTGGTTTTTGTAAGGGTTAAGTAATTGGCGTTGGATGGGATATGGAAGATATAATTTTACCACTTGCCAAAGATCTATGACTCTTGAAAAATTAAAAGAATATTTAATTTACTTGAGACTCAAAAACTTCAAGATTAAAATTTGATTCCTTGCTCATAACCATAAAAGCAACACAAATTTATTTATCACAAAAAGGCAGAGAAAAGAACAAAAAACAAATTCAAACAAGATACTGAAAATAGAAAGTACTACAGTGGTAGAAAACAACTTCCACTTGTTTATTTAGCTTGCTCTATCATTCCTCGAATGTTGGGCGTGTACTTGGCCCAGGATTTTCATCCTTATTTGCCCCTCATTTCTTGATCATTTCTTGTGTCAAAACTCCCTTGTCAATGAGCGTCTCTATTTCTTTTAACAGTGACCAACAATTCCCTATTGAATGCCCAATACCCCCAAGTGAAAATTACAGAAGCTATTTTGATCATAGCAATGGGCATAAGGCTTTGGTGACACTTTCACCAATCTTGGTGTAATGTATTGGACTTTAACCAAATGAGGGTACAGATCTGAGATAGATTCTTGAAACGCCTTCAGAGTTTTTCTTGATAGAGAGATTTTCACTTTCCTTGATCGTTCTGAACGATTAAATGCTCTTTTGCGATCGAGGGGGTTCTACTGAACCAGATCATTTGTTTTCATTGCGTCAGATATACTACTAGCACTCATCCTCCCATCCAAACATGTTACAACAGGATCTTCTAAGGATTTCTCTATGGATCATATCATTCATCTTGTCCATTAATTTGGTTATCTGTTCTTTTGAATCAGTCTGGAACTTTTTTACTTAATCAATCATCTTTTGTTGAGTCTTGATAAGTTGCTCTTGTAGTTTCTCCATTTTACCAACCCTTGCTAAAATCTCATTCATGGCTCTTATCCTTCTTTAGGAAGACCAAGTTAGCTCCACTTTGATTTCGAAAATTCTGTCATGGAATTCTCCACGAATTATTCCCACGTTTTCATGATTAAATGTAAAATAATTTGAAACTAACAAAATTGCAAATGTATGATGTAAGATTGAAACTATAAATATAATTATGCAAAGATGCAACTGTAATGAAGAAAAAAATAAAAAAAAATGCAAATAAATATAAAAATGCAAACACAAACATGAATGCAAAATGCAAATGCAACGAAGGTGTTAATTAAGAGTGATATCTTAAAACATATTTCATTGAACATAAAAGTTTCGGTACATCAAACAAAACTTTACATATATGGGATAAATTTCACTCCTAACTTCTCTATCTCCTTAAAAAGCCCAACTAATTTACATTCATGCTCAAGAGTTGATTTGTCAATCTACTTCAATCCTTTGTAAAGTCAGCTAGGTCTACCAGCTTATTAGTCACATCACTTGCTTGGACAACATCTTCCTTTATGACATTGTCTTTTTCTTTCATCTTCTGTGTCAATTCTTGAAGTTGTAGACGATGTTGCTCATTCTCCCTTTTGAGGTAATTCTTGGACAAGATCTACATGTATGTTGCAGATCTTTTTCAGTTTTGTGACCCTTGTTATCCACTCTTCTGGGGTGTTTCCTATGCCAGCATTTTGAAAGGCTTGACTATTTTTTTGAAAATCCTCACACATGGTGCTCATCTTTGTACTTAATTTCTTGTTTTCATCCTTCCAAAAACGTGTCTGAGCTTCATAAAAACTCCCTTCCTTCTGAATGCTTCTATTGATACTCTTACCATAAAATGCTTTTGGTATCAATCTAACAGGATCTTTGTGTGCATGTTTCTCCTCTATCCTCAGAATTCCTTCAGGATGCCATTCCTTGGATGTGTCATGGTTTGCTTGATCATAAACTTTTTGTCCATTTATGAAAACTTTTCAATTTGATGTCCACTCTCGAATCATACCTTCTAATTATGTCATGATCATGCAATGCAAACAAAAGAAATCATATAAACAAGTTAAAGAAAAATAAAATGTATCTACGAAATAGATAAAATAAAATGGTTAGTACCAATTAATGGAAAGAAAATATCATATCTATCATTGTATATAAATCCTAATCTCATGCTTTCTAGTTCCATGCTTTGTTTGGAAAAATTAACCTAACCGCATGATTACTAGTTCGCATGAATTTATTATAAAAAAATCAAATAAATTAAAATGAAAAAATTTAGAGTTCATCTTTCCTTTGTGTACACCTATGACCTTAGATCGGATGAATTTCTAGGGTTTATTATATGCAGGGTTTCAGTTCTAGGAGTAAAGGTACTCGAATTGTCCTTGTTGATGCCCCCTTGGGCTGCCAAACCCTCAATCCTAATCCATTACAGATTTAAGCGGATTGAGTTCAATTCGAGGGGACGCATTTCTCTATGCCTGACACGGAGAATAAATTCTCAAGAAGACATAGAGCATATGAACCCCAAAAGCTACTTGCTAGGTCTAACACGGAGAATAAATTCTCACGAAGACGTCGCTTTCACTCCCACTTAAAAGGGAAAAGCTCAATCATAGAGCTTATGTTTATGCAATGCATGTGTTGTGTGTGAGGAGAAATTTTCACACAAAAATTAATATCTAAAAATCAATTAAATATTAATATACAAGAGTATAAAATAAATTGAAAGAAATCAAAAGAATCATAAATTAAATAAAATTGAATTCTTAATTTCCAACTATAGAGACAATATATAATTAACTTAGGTTGACTGGCCACCAGCGAAGTCGCCAAGCTGTCGTAACCGGTTTTCGCCCGGGCACAAATTTTTACTTGACGGAAAAAGTAATGTGAATAAATAAATAGTTTTTTATGAAATGTTTTGGAGTCGCCATCGACCTTTTTTTTTTGAGTTAGGTAGGTTGAATACCTAAAAATAATCTTTTAAAAGAGTTTTTAAGAAAAACTATTTAAAAGATAAACTAATCTGTGTATAACCAAAAATTCATTCTTTTTAGTAATAAAAAGGGATTCGTGGTTGGTTATGTTTAGAGAAGGATTAGCACCCCCACAATGCCCAAAATTGGTACCATTAATTATAAATTGTTTCTAATAATAGAATTTAAGAATTCAAATATAAATTTAATTTATGATCCTCTTATTTCAGATTCAAATGAATAATTTTAAAGAAAAACATATATAAAATGATTTTTATAAATTATAAATAAAGTATTTATTTTGTTTAAAAATATGAGAAAATGACATATAGTTGTTTTAAGACATCCCCTTTCTTAATATTAAAAAATAAATAAATATTAAAAATATGATAATTTTTCCTATTTTTTTAAATAAAACTAAATTAAATATATATAATTTTTATAATCAAAATATTTATTTATTTAAAATACCAAAATAAGACATCTAGTTATTTTAAGACAAACATTTCTTAATATTTAAAAATGAATAAATATTATTATTTAATTAATTTTTGAAATTAATCAAATAATATTTACAAATCTTTCATATATTAATATGACTAAAATTAAATAAAGATAAAATAAAGAATATTATCTCAAGTACTAAAATAAAAAAAAATTGAAAAATAAAGGAAAATAATAAAAATAAAATTATAATTATAATTATAATTATAATTAAATGACCAAAATAAAAGAAAGTAAAACTATAGAATTAAATTGCAAAATATATAAAATTCATAGTCAAAAATGAAAATAATTAAAATATCAGTGATTAAAATATAGAATATTAAAATTAAAAGATCTAATTCGAAATATTATAAATTTAGACATTAACAGTGTAATTTAACCCTAATTAATTATTCATGATTAAAATAAAACTTAATAAAATTACATGGCTAATCGTGATATTTACCCTAAAATATGTATAAACATGGCAAGGACTAAATTACAAAGCAAATAAAATTGAAATACCGAATTAAAAAGTCCAGAACTTGATTTGAGTGACTAAAATACAAAGATACAAATATATGGTGACTGCGTACCAGGTTTTCCCATGCGGGAAATTACACATGCACCCCTCACCAAAATGATGTAGTTTTTGTGAGAGTATAAATACCCTTTAATTGGCCCAAGAGGGTTATTTTCCCTCATTTTTCCTTTTGGGTTCTCTCTTTAAGGAGAGAACTCTCCCCATTCTCTCTATAATCCTCCCACCAGAGGAAGTTCCGGTCACCGACCAGCCGTCGTATATCATCATTTTCCGCCACCATTGGCCACCGTCTATGGTGGCCAGAATTTACAAAAATACACCTGAAAAATCCTCTTTAGATCCTAAAGCCGATTCCAGACTCCTCTTTTTCTAAAAATCCCCCAAACTCCGTAGATCTAAATTTTTACCTTCAGTTTTTTGGTGGTTCACAACGGTTTAGATGCTCCGACGAGGGTAAATTGCTCGGTATCTACACTCTATTTTTTTGTTTCGATTTTGTAGTTGTGTGTTGTTGGTGGTCTCTTTTTTCAGGTTCGGTCGATGGGGCTTTTTATAGGCTCATTCGTACTCCCTTTGGACCGATTAAAGGAAGATAACCCGGTGAGTCACCCACCTATGACGGTGGCCGTCTTAGAGGAGATAAGGTGTGCGGTTGATGCTTACTGGAAGCTGCTGGAACGGGGACATGGAGGGATTGCTGGCAGTGCTGGAAGCTACTAGAATTTGCAACGTGGAGGAACTGCTGGCAGTGCTGGAAGCTATTGGAATTTGTAACGTGGAGCTGCTGGAATGAGGAGGTAAAAATGGTGATTACAAGTATCAATACTATTCATATAGTGTTGATACTGTAAGAACAGTATCGGTACTTCGTACGTGAAAATCAATTTTGTGCCCAAATTCACTTTTAATGAACTTTGAATTATTTTTGAAAACTTTGAAAATTTTGAATAAATTTAATTCAAGTCCAAAAACATTTTACCTTAATTTGTTATATCAAAATATTATAAAACATAGTTCAACAATCTCCCTCTTTTTGATATAACAACACATTTGAAAAATTGTTTTTGGCAAAACTCCTCCTTAATAAAACATTTAATGAAAACGAGACATATTTTGGAAAAACATTAAAACTCCCCATTTTTTATTCTTGAAATTGAATTTTTTTTAAACTCATACTTCTCCCCCTTTTTTATATAAAAAATAATTCAACTTTAATGTTTAAAAATAACAATGGAGAGTAAGTGGTAAGTTTAACATTAAAATTATTTGAAAAATCGAAGCTCCCCCTTAATAAAAACATTTCAAACCAATATTTGACTTTTAAAAGCTTGACACTTAAAAAAAATTGAATTTCAACAAAGATGAACAAACATGTTAGTAGCATATTAAATTCAATAGATCAAAGTCTAATATACTTTATGCAATACAATTGTTGAGATTAAATGCATAAAGTAATCCAAAACAATGTTATGCATTTGAAAAATCGATATCAATTGTTCGAGAGATATCATTTGAAACAAGTCACCTGCATAAACCTTTAAAATTAAGGTAAAAAAATTGAAAATTTGAAAAAACAAAGCATTTGAAAAATTGATATCAATTGTTAGAGAGATATATTTTGCATTAAAAACAAATTTTGACCAAAATTCATTATGTTGAACTAAAAATTATGAAAAATCATTAAAAATTTAAAATGTTCATCATAATACACTTTTCAACATATATGAGATGAAAAATATAAAATTATTTAAAATAAAAACTCATGCATGCAAACAACAAATAGGCAACCAATTAATCAAAGCAAAAACCTTAAGCTTAGAGGTTACCTATTCCTTTTCAAGTGTGGCTAAATCATTTGAGTGTCTTTACTTTCATCACCATTGCTCCCACACACCTACAAGAGACATTTGTTTTTGGATTTTGGTATCTAAATTGCTTTGGATCCTTGAACGTTAGTTTCAATGCCCCTTGTTCCATTTAAAACCCATAATTGTTTAATTTTAAAACGTTTTCCTTTCTTTAAAGGACAAGTATGTTCCAAATGATCATGAAAATGACAATGTGAGTATTTTGTCATTTTTAAACATAATGAGTTGTTTTTAGAAATTAATTCTTTTTTTTTGTTAAGCTCTCAAGCTTAACTTTCAAATCAAAATTTTCTTTTTCTAAATCATTGATTTTGATTTTTGAAAGCTCTAAATCATTTTTTCAAAATTTCATTTTGTTTTTCAAAATCAACTTTTGCTTTCAAAATCAAATCATTTTCAAGTTTAAATTTTGAAATTAATTTCTTATATTTGGAATTCATGGTCTCAAATTCCAAATACAAATCATTATAAGCAACTTGTAACTCGTCAAAAGAATAAGAATCTAATTCACTAGAGTTAAAAGTTACCATTGAATCTTCTCCGATAGCCATGAGGCATAGGTTGACTACTTCATCTTCATCATTGGAGTCATCCTCATCACTCCAAGCTGCCACAAATGCCTTCTTCTTACTAGATCTCTTCTTCTTTAGAAGGGGATAATCATACTTGACATGCCCTGTTCTTTGACAATTGAAGTACACCGGGGGACTCTTTTTTTTGATCGATTCATGCTTCACTTCCTTAGAAGTCATGAATCCCTTGAATCTTTTGAAGAGCTTGACCATCTCTTCTTCTTCTCCATCGTCTTTATCCACCTCTTCATTTGTATCTTGATTGATTACATTGGTGGATTTGAAGGCAATGCTTACCTCATTCTTCTTGTTCTTGTTTTCTTCATCGTGTTCTTCTTTCTTTACCATCAACTCATGAGTGAGAAGAGAACCAATAAGCTCATCAAGAGTGAGTGACTTGAGGTTCATAGCTTCGATAATCACCGTCTTCTTTGATTGCCAAGACTTTGGAAGAGAGTAGATTGTCTTCCTCACAAACTTCTCAGTAGGTATTACTTCTCCAAATCCCTTGAGACCATTGACAATCATGGAAAATCTATTTGTCATAGCTTTGATGTCTTCATCCGATTTCATCTTAAAATTCTCATAGCTATGGTTGAGAAGACTGATATTGGTTTTCCACACTTCATTGATTCCTTCATGAGTGACTTGGAGCTTGTCCCAAATCTCCTTGGCATTAGAATAAGACGCTTCCATATTCATCCGGGCCTAATAAACAAAAGAGGATATGCGTAGCCTTAACATTGAGTTGGAAGTTCTTTTTCTCGTCATCACTCCATTCATCCATCTCACTGGTTGGAATGGAGTATCCTTTGATGATAGAGTTCCAAGCTCATTGATTGTTGGCTTGAATAAAGAGCATCATCATATTCTTCCAATATGCATAATTTGCTCCATTGAAATAAGGTGACTTGTTGACTGGTTGAGAGTCTTCAATATAATAAGAGCCAAAGGTCAAAGCCATCTTCTTGTCTATTGTGTTGGAAATCGGTAGAGCTTCTTCAAGGATTGTCTCAAGGTGATTAAACCTTCCAAGTAATATTGGTACTCTTTGGGTATCGGTACCTATTTTGCATTCTGGAATTTGTGCAAGCTAGCAGTATCGATGCTATCTAGAGAGTATCGATATTACACTTACCTTTGGTATCAGTACCATATGAACAATATCGGTACTCTTCATATAGTATCGATATTGTAAGAACAATATCGATACTTTGTAAGTGGAAAACTTGTTTTTTCTCAAATTCTAGTTTATTGGACTTTGAATTATTTTTGAAAACATTTGAAAACTTTGAACAAATTCAATTAAGTCCAAAAACATTTTTTCCTTAATTTGTTATATCAAAATATTACAAAACATGGTTCAACAATCTCCCCTTTTTGATATAACAAAACATTTAAAAATTTATTTTTGGCAAAACCCCCCCTTCATAAAACATTTAATGAAAAAAAAAGAAATGTTTGGAAAATATTAAAGCTCCCCTTTTTCATTCATGAAATTGCATTTTTCAAACCCATACTTCTCCCCCTTTTTGTTATATCAAAAATAATTCAAACTTTAAAGTTTAAAAATAACAATGGAGAGTAAGTGTAATTTTAACATTAAAATCATTTGAAAAATCAAAAATCCCCCCAATAAAACATTCCAAACAAAAATAAACTTTAATAGCTTGACACTTAAAAAGAATTAAATTTCAACAAAGATGAACAAATATGTTAGTAGCATATGAAATTCAATATATTCAAGTCTAAAATACTTTATGCAATACCAAAAGTTGTATTTAAGTGCATATGCATAAAGTTATCCAAAAATGTTATGCATTTGAAAAATTGAAATAAATTGTTAAAGAGATATCATTTGCAATGAACCACATGCATAAACATTTAAATTTAGGTCAAAAATTAAAATTTGTAAAATCAAAGCATTTGAAAAATTGATATCAATTGTTAGAGAGATATCATTTGCACTTAAAACTAATTTTTACCAAATTCATTATGATGAACTAAAAATTATGAGAAATCAATAAAACTTTAAAATGTCCATCATAATACATTTTCAACATATATGAGATAGAAAACAAAAAATGATTTAAAATATAAAAAAACTCATGCATGCAAATAACAAACATGAAACCAATTAATCAATACAAAAACATTAACCTTAAATGTTACCTATTCCTTTTCAAGTGTGGGTAGAGCATCTCAATTTCTTCACTTTATTACCATTGCTCTCACACACCTATAAGAGACATTTATTTGGATTTTGGTATCCAAATTGCTTTGGATCCTTGAACATTAGTTTCAATTCCCCTTGTTCCTTTTAGAACCCATACTTGTTTAACTTTAAAATGTTTCCCTTTCTTTAAAGGACAAGTATGTTCCAAATGACCATGAAAATGACAATGTGAGCATTTTACCATTTTTAAACATAATGAGTTGTTTTTAGAAATTAATTCTTTTTATTTAGTTAATCTCTCAAGCTTAACTTTCAAATCAAAATTTTCTTTTTCTAAATCATTGATTTTGACTTTTGAAAGCTCTAAATCATTTTCCAAAGATTCATATTAATTTTCAAAATCAATTTTCTTTCAAAACCAAATCATTTTCAACTTTAAGTTTTGAAATCAATTTCTTATGTTTGGAATTCATGGTCTCAAATTCCAAATACAACTCATCATAGGCAACATGTAACTTGTCAAACGAATAAGAATTCAATTCACTAGAGCTCGAAATTACCAATGAATCTTCATTGATGGCCATAAGGCATAGGTTGACTACTTGATCTTCATCGTTGGAGTCATATTCATCACTCCAAGCTACCACAAATGTAACACCCCAACCCGTACCCGACCCGAATACGAGTATGAGGTGTCACATTGACTTTTCAAACTTTGATTCATGACAAAACTCGAGAAAATTTAAAACTTTCATTAAAGTCACAGCGGTTTGTTTAACTCAATCAATTAGTACATGCCAACTATATTCAATATACAGAATACATCTAATTCAAAACATCTTTTATGATATGATATTCGGTAAAAAGTAACTGACCGTTCTTGCTCATCTTCACTTTTCTTCTAGCTTTCCGGAACCTACGTGTGAAACACTCACACGCTAAGTCGATGACTTAGTGAGGCATAAAAACATATGACCACTACTAATGCATTCATAATCTATACTTATTATATCATACAAAATCATACATTCTGTCATACAACCACTATCCACTTGTACACACACATCATTCACATATTCTTATAACAAGTTTCATAGCACAAAACATGTAAATCATATGTAAAGTATTTATTATTATCTCTTTATTAGTCTTATTTTTGTTCTTTATCTTTTTGTCATATGTTCTTGCATCAATTCCTCTTAACCAAGCTATATACACATCATCATATCACATATATCACTTCACACCATAAAAATTACAAACCAATCACATACTATCATGCAAGGTTCTTTTATATTATTTCCTTTATTAGCCCATGTACACATGTGAGAACCATAGATATATGAGTCTATAGAAGTTGTGCACTAATGATGTCACCACAGCTCTTATAATTGCACCGAAGTGCCACGTATAATTGCACCGGAGTGCCGCGTAGAATTGCACCGTAGTGCCATATAATAATGTCCATAAGGACCACATATCATTCCTTAAGAATCATATACATATACTAGGGATCAAGTATGTGTCTCACAAGACTTCACACATGTTCCAAAGAATATATATATATCCCGAAGGATCGCGTAGACCCTCGACTCTTGGCATGCCAACTATACCCCAAAGCTCTCAAGACACATAACATGGGCATTAATATTTATGTTAACATACATTCACATGTACACATAGTCTCATAGTTCTTTCACATAGCTCATTGTCATATAAATCACATATCACATATACATATAGACACATGATTCACTTATGCGTAGAACATTTTCATATGATTCACATATCACAAAGCTTATCACATATAATTGTATTATTTTCCATATAATCACATAATCATATAATATTTCATATGACATATACTTTCTCTCTCATATATCTCATGTCAAGTATCATATCTTGTAATCATGTAATCATGTTACTTATCATCACATAACTTCTACTCATACGGTTAAACATCATTAAACTTAGTTCACTTTTTCATATTATCATACATTTATATAACCTTATATGTCCTATCAATAACCTATAAACTTACTCATATACTCATATATACTCTTTAATATAATTTGCATAGCAATGCTCTATAATTGTATCATATAATGAGTTTACCTAAGTCTTCCTTTATAAAGTTTATAATACAAGTTCAAATAGTCTTATTATATCCTATACATAGTTTCTACTTATCATATCTCACTTCCCCTTTCACTCACATAAATCATCTATATACTAGTTTTACCTATTTATTTAATTCAATTTCCCATGACTTCTATAATACTCTTTCATAAAGTTTTGTAATTCTTCACTTTATAATTCATAAATTGTAGTTTCCTTTAAGTATATAAATCTTCCCTATAAAACTTATGTATCATTGCTTATGTTTATGCCCTCAAATTTATACTATCCTCGTAGAGTCTCTTAACCTTTCTCATGTAATCACTTATACCATATAATATGCTTATACTTGGTTATCATATATTCATATATATATATATATATATATATATATATATATATATATGTCAATGATTCATTAACTTGTAGCTTATTTCACATATTCATTTCAGTCCTTATGTCTTTATCATACAACTTATTTCATGTTATTCTATTATTACATAATAGTGTTTTACACAAATCATATATATATAAAGAATATCAATATCTTTAGTCATGCATACATACAATTAATGTAATACATATAATCACATATAATCATAACAAACACATAATCATGTTCATGACTTCATGCATATTACTTTAGGAAATGGACTCATCGCAAGTCTTATTTCCATTAAACACTACATGTTACTAGTATGCACTCACATGGCCTCACTAGTCAATACAAATCTCTTATCTTTCCCTTTTATCGATCTTACTTGACAATGATTCCAGAACTCTTTCAGGCTCTGAATCTACATAATTATACATTTTCAAGACAATTATTAGTTACCTACATCTTGTAACTTGATACAAACAACTTAAACGAACTTAATAAACCAATATTCTTTTCTTCCTTTAGGGGGGAATCGGTTCCCTCCTGTGGGGGTATCGGTTCCCCCATGACATTCTATAAATTCTGGTTCGTTTGAGGGGGTATCGGTTCCCCTTGAATGGGTACCGATTCCCCTAGCCCAGAAATCACATTTTGAGCTCGAAAATCACTTCATTTTCAGCTCAACACTTCATATTTCACTACCTTTAATATTCCTAACTTTCATATACATACTTAAACTAATTAATTTTCATTCAATACCTCTTTAACTTAAAAATTCACTCCTCCACATAGCATTCAAGAATCATACCAAATTTTCAATATGTTCTAAATTCAATTCTATCACTCCAAATCTCTTAATTTAACCATTGACAAGTCAAATTCAACTTCACAATATAATAACTCCCTCTATTTCAAAAATTCACTTAAAAACTCTTCACATTTAATCCTTCATAACTCATTCATTTTGGAGTTTCAACATGCTTTAATCTCTAAATAATCTTTCTTATCACCCCAAGAATCAAAATTAAGTTTAAAACTCAAGAATTAACCAGTTGAAATTAAACTTACCTTTGCCATGGAGCTTACGGGAAGAGAAGAAGAAGGTTGAACCAAAGTCTCCAGACTTTTCTATTTTTCATCCCTTTCCACGTGCCATCTCCTATATAAAGGAGAAATAAAAATTTTCTTATGGAATTACCATTATACCCTTCAAACTTTCCAAAAATTACCATTTAATCTAACACTGAAATTTTTCTATTTAAATCCTTAAACTTTTAACTTGTTTTGAAACCGAGCATATAGTTTTCAAAAATTTATAATTTAGTCACTGACCCTGATTTGGGATGTTACAAATTTCCCCTCCTTTTAAGAAAATTCGTCCTCGAATTTTCACTACATACCTTTATAATATCATGCCTTCTAATATTTTCATCTTGCTTCCCTTTCTTAATCTTTCCTGATACCGCTAGCAAACTTACCAATTTCCCCAAACTCAAATCTTCATATACATCCACATCTTTATAAGTCCATATAATATTATTCATTATATAGACATCAACCCTAAATCCTTAATCCTCACTATTATGGATCAATTGATCTTTTCCATCATTCTCTATGTGCTTTGCACATAAATCAAGCTTTTGCTCATTTCTTAATCCTTGTATGTATTACTATACACACAATCTTTTCATATAACCCTTACGTATTTGTTCAAAGAATAATCACCCATTCTCGTTCTTTTAATAATTGAAAATTGTATCATTTCAATATCAAACTTATAACTTATATCTCAAAATACCTCTTGTCATACTGGATCTTTTAAACTCCATCTTTGTCTTTTCCTATCCCTTTCATTCTTTCATTCCATCAAAATCAAAATCTCCTTATAACATAGATCACATCTTTTCTTCAGGCTCTCATACTCTTTTCATATCGTTTATACTTATCCCTGGTTACTGATCTTCATCACATCTTCATAACTTTGATAATTCGCTTTACTTATACAGAACCTCATTCTTTACCATCTCTTGTACTTGTATTTTCTTCCTCAAAGCTCCTTTTTAAACATACAAATACTTATTTCCTTGCCTATATCATATATATATGATCAAAACCATATCCAAATCCACATCATACTTGATTAACTTAACTTTATCTTTTCTTCAAATCTTATAACTCTATTATCCATACTATTACAATTAATCAATAACAATGCTTCAATTTAGGGCATAAGCCCTAATCAAACTACTCATATTCATCTTCTAAGTTGAAATCCAACCAGTGCAATTTACTTTCTTATCAAATCCACATTTATTCTCATACACCATACAATTTCTGTTTTTCCAACACAACCTTCAAATTCCTTTATCTTATAAACTGATCACTGATGTTTCCATTCTTAAACTCTTCTTATCAATCCTTATCTTTACTCAAACATATGAATCCTCACCTTCTTCACTATATCACATTATTATGATCAAAATATACAACTGTATCCAGATCCACTTCATATTTGGTTATCTTATCCTGACAATATCTCAAAATCTTATAATTACAATACATTTTCCATCACCTCATCTACTTAGCCAACGCTAACTCTTTCCATCTAGAATGCAAGCCCTTATAATAGCCACACTCTTGCTTATACACGATACTATCTCTTTGTTTCAACCTCATAAGCTCTGACTCTATATGTCTTATACGCTTGTCACTGATGCACTTATTCTTGAACTCTCCTAACTAATAACCACACCCATGAATCTTCTATCATTCTTATGTTAACATCTGTTCACTATACTTCAACTTCTCCACATAGTAACTAAACTACTTCATCTAACTTCTTCACTTCAAAACAGTGGAAACTCTTTAGCGTTCTTATGGTGACACTTGTTCACCATATTCTATCTTATCCACGAAATAACAAAACTGCTCCATATCGTGTTTCTGATTCAAAATAATGAAAACTTTCTATCATTATTCAGATATGATTTCAGCTTTCTGAAATAAACTTTTGATCTTACTAGGCATTTCCTGAGGTGTCCGCTTTTCATCCTGCCTGCCCAGGGCAGATGAATAGCTATAACAATCAGGAATATCACCTTTCCATTTATTTTGGAATTATCACGATCAGATTTCTACTATATTAAATTAATCTTATTCTATTAGTAAGACAACACACTCCTTACACTATCATATCAGAAATTTTCACTCTATGTTGGCATGTACACATCTTTAAAACTCCTTTAACTTTGGTTTAAGCCTAGAATCGGCTAAACCTTAGCTCTGATACCATTAAATGTAACACCCCCCAACCCGTACCCGACCCGGATACGAGTCTGAGGTGTCACATTGACTTTTCAAACTTTGACTCATGACAAAACTTGAGAAATTTAAAACTTTCATTAAAGTCACATCGGTTTGTTTAACTCAATCAATTAGTACATGTCAACTATATTCAATATACAGAATACATCTAATTCAAAACATCTTTTCTGATCTGATCTTCGGTAAGAAGTAACTGACCGGTCTTGCTCCTCTTCACTTTTCTTCTAGCTTTCTGGAACCTACGTGTGAAACACTCACACGCTAAGTCGATGACTTAGTGAGGCATAAAAACATATGACCACTACTAATGCATTCATAATCTATACTTATTATATCATACAAAATAATACATTCTGTCATACAACCACTATCCACTTGTACACACACATCATTCAAATACTCTTATAACAGGTTTCATAGCACAAAACATGTAAATCATATGTAAGATATTTATTATTATCTCTTTATTAGTCTTATTTTTGTTCTTTATCTTTTTGTCATATGTTCTTGCATCAATTCCTCTTAACCAAGCTATATACACATCATCATATCACATATATCACTTCACACCATAAAAATTACAAACCAATCACATATTTATCATGCAAGGTTCTTTTATATTATTTCCTTTATTAGCCCATGTACACATGTGAGAACCATAGATATGTGAGTCTATAGAGGTTGTGCACTAATGATGTCACCACAGCTCGTATAATTGCACCGAAGTGCCACGTATAATTGCACCGAAGTGCCGCGTAGAATTGCACCGCAGTGCCATATAATAATGTCCATAAGGACCACATATCATTCCTTAAGAATCATATACATATACTAGGGATCAAGTATGTGTCTCACAAGACTTCACACATGTTCCAAAGAATATATATATATATCCCGAAGGACCACGTTGACCCTCAACTCTTGGCATGCCAACTATACCCCAAAGCTCTCAAGACATATAACATGGGCATTAATATTTATGTTAACATACATTCACATGTACACATAGTCTCATAGTTCTTTCACATAGCTCATTGTCATATAAATCACATATCACATATACATATAGACACATGATTCACTTACACATAGAACATTTTCATATGATTCACATATCACAAAGCATATCACATATAATTGTATTCTTTTCCATATAATCACATAATCATATAATATTTCATATGACATATACTTTCTCTTTCATATATCTCATGTCAAGTATCATATCTTGTAATCATGTAATCATGTTACTTATCATCACATAACTTCTACTCATATGGTTCAACATCATTAAACTTAGTTCACTTTTTCATATTATCATACATTTATATAACCTTATATGTCCTATCAATAACCTATAAACTTACTCATATACTCATATATACTCTTTAATATAATTTGCATAGCAATGCTCTATAATTATATCATATAATGAGTTTACCTAAGTCTTCATTTATAAAGTTTATACTACAAGTTTAAATAGTCTTATTCTATCCTATACATAGTTTCTACTTATCATATCTCACTTCCCCTTTCACTCACATAAATCATCTATATACTAGTTTTACCTATTTATTTAATTCAATTTCACATGACTTCTATAATACTCTTTCATAAAGTTTTGTAATTCTTCACTTTATAATTCATAAACTGTAGTTTCCTTTAAGTATATAAATCTTCCCTATAAAACTTATGTATCATTACTTATGTTTATGCCCTCAAATTTATACTATCCTCGTAGAGTCTCTTAACCTTTCTCATGTAATCACTTATACCATATAATATGACTTATACTTGGTTATCTTATATTCATATATATATATATATATATATGTCAATGATTCATTAACTTGTAGCCTATTTCACATATTCATTTCAGTCCTTATGTCTTTATCATACAACTTATTTCATGTTATTCTATTAATACATAATAGTGTTTTACACAAATCATATAATATATATAAGGCATATCAATATCTTTAGTCATGCATACATATAATTAATGTAATACATATAATCACATATAATCATAACAAACACATAATCATGTTCATGACTTCATGCATATTACTCTAGGAAATGGACTCATCGCAAGTCTTATTTCCATTAAACACTACATGTTACTAGTATGCACTCACCTGGCCTCACTAGTCAATACAAATCTCTTATCTTTCCCTTTTATCGATCTTACTTGACAATGATTCCAGAACTCGTTCAGGCTCTGAATCTACATAATTATACATTTTCAAGACAATTATTAGTTACCTACATCTTGTAATTCGATACTAACAACTTAAACGAACTTAATAAACCAATATTCTTTTCTTTCTTTAGGGGGGAATCAGTTCCCTCCTGTGGGGGTATCGGTTCCCCCATGACATTCTATAAATTTGGTTCGTTTGAGGGGGTATCGGTTCCCCTTGAATGGGTACCGATTCCCCTAGCCCAGAAATCACATGTTGAGCTCGAAAATCACTTCATTTTCAGCTCAACACTTCATATTTCACTACCTTTAATATTCCTAACTTTCATATACATACTTAAACTAATTAATTTTCATTCAATACCTCTTTAACTTAAAAATTCACTCCTCCACATAGCATTCAAGAATCCTACCAAATTTTCTATATGTTCTAAATCCAATTCTATCACTCCAAATCTCTTAATTTAACCATTGACAAGTCAAATTCAACTTCACAATATAATAACTCCCTCTATTTTAAAAATTCACTAAAAACCTCTTCACATTTAATCCTTAATAACTCATTCATTTTGGAGTTTCAACATGCTTTAATCTCTAAATAATCTTTCTTATCACCCCAAGAATCAAAATTAAGTTTAAAACTCAAGAATTAACCAGTTGAAATTAAACTTACCTTTGTCATGGAGCTTACGGGAAGAGAAGAAGAAGAAGTTTGAACCAAAGTCTCCAGACTTTTCTATTTTTCATCCCTTTCCACGTGCCATCTCCTATATAAAGGAGAAATAAAAATCTTTCTTATGGAATTACCATTATACCCTTCAAACTTTCCAAAAATTACCATTTAATCTAACACTGAAATTTTTCTATTTAAATCCTTGAACTTTTAACTTGTTTCGAAACCGAGCATATAGTTTTCAAAATTTGCAATTTAGTCACTTACCCTGATTTGGGATGTTACAATAAATACCTTCTTCTTACTTGATCCCTTCTTCTTTATGAGGGATAATCATATTTGACATACCCCGTTCTTTGACGTTCGAAGCACACCGGGGGGCCCTTGTTTTTGTTTGATTCATACTTCACTTCTTTGGAAGTCATGAATCTCTTGAATCTTTTAAAGAGCTTGGCCATCTCTTCTTCTCCATCATCATCTTCATCCACCTCTTCATTTGTACCTTGATTGCTCTTATTATGGATTTGAAGGCAATGCCTACCTTCTCCTTCTTGTTCTTCTTTCTTCATCATCTTCTTCTTCCTTTTCGATCAACTCATGAGAGAAAAGAACCGATAATCTCATCAAGAGTGAGTGACTAGAGGTTCTTAGCTTCAATAATCGTCATTTTCTTTGATTACCAAGACTTTGAAAGAGAGTACATCATCTTCCTTACAAGCTTCTCATTAGGGATTACTTCTCCAAATCCCTTGAGACCGTTGACAATCACGAAAAATCTATTTATCATAGCTTTGATTTCTTCATCCAGTTTCATCTTGAAATTCTCATTGCTATGGTTGAGAAGACTGATATTGGTTTTCCTCACTTCGTTGGTTCCTTCATGAGTGACTTGGAGCTTGTCCCAATCTCCTTGGCATTAGAACAAGATGAGACTCTTCCATATTCATCTGAGCCTAATGCACAAAAGAGGATATGCATAGCCTTAGCATTGAGTTGGAATTTCTTCTTCTCTCCATCACTCAAATCATATATCTCACCGTTTAGAATGGAGTATCCTTTCATGATAGAGTTTCAAGCTCCTTGATCATTGGCTTGAATGAAGAGCATCATCATATTCTTCCAATATGCATAATTTTCTCCATTGAAATAAGGTGGCTTGTTGACCGGTTGAGAGTCTTCAATATAATAAAAGCCAGATGTCAAAGTCATCTTCTTGTCGGTTATGTTGGAAATTGGTAGAGCTTCTTCAATGATCGTCTAAATGTGATTAAACCTTTTAAGTAGTATCGTACTCCTTTGGGTATCGGTACCTATTTTGCATTCTGGAATTTGAGCAAGTTGGTAGTATCAATACTACCTAGAGAGTATCGATACTTCTCTTGCCTTTGGTATCGGTACCATATGAACATTATTGATACTGTTCATATAGTATCGATACTGTAAAAACAATATCAGTACTTTGAACAAATTCAATTAAGTCCAAAAACATTTTACCTTAATTTGTTATATCAAAATATTACAAAACATGGTTCAACAAAAATGCTTTCTCCCCCACTTACTTTGAATATATATATATATATACACACACACACACATATATATCACAACTTCATCAATTGTAATTTATAAGTCAGGTAAATATCAGATCATATCAATAACAAGTTGGATTATTTACATGTTGAGTCAATTACATGTTAGGTTCATAGCAGGTCAGGTTGATAACAGGTCGTGTAACACCAATTATTTACCAGGCTAATCTCGGGTTCGAGTTCATATCAGTCGGATGCTGGTCAGATTCAATTATCATATTATCAGTTCAATTCGGGTTCAAGTTATTCTTAGATGAGTGCAGGTTGGGTTCAGGTTCAGATTCAGGTCAACACCAGTTTAGATTTGAGTCAATTTCGGATCACCACCGCTCATGTCACAAATAGTTTTGACAGGTCGGATCAGCTTTTTATATCCCTATAATCAATTACTCTTATTTGTATGCAATTTTTTAGAAAAAAAATTTTATATGCATGAATTAAGTTAATTTAGTTGTTAAAGGAAAGGTTATTACTTCTAGAAGTCTCAAGTTTGAGCATTAGAGACTATATGGTATGTGAACATTTATTGTCAAATGATTGAATCTTTAGAACAAATATTATCACTTGTAAGAATCCTAAATTAAAAAAATATTTTTACATAAATTTTATATATTTTTAATTTTTATAATCTTATCACGGTTATTGATAATAATTTTGTAATGTTTATCGATTATAATATACATATTGCACAAACCAACTTACTTCGGTGGTTAAATGAATCGTTGTTGTTCTTAGAGGTCACGAGTTCAAGCACCAACAACTACTGTAGGGTGATTAAGTGTTCATTGTCAATTTTAGTGAGTATTTAGAACAAATACTATTTTATAATCACTTTACTTAATAAAAAAATATACATCCTATCATTCATGAAACATAAAGTTATCTAATTTCATATAAGGGAACCTAGAATCTTATCCATGAATACACTAGAAAAGTTGGCACAACTTATAAGTGAAAATAATTGATGTATAATTACTTTTATGTTATTAAATTATTATCAGATGGGCTGGTAATAAAAAAATTCTCAAAAGAATATTAAAACAGTAATAAACATGGCGAGATACACAAATGGTCCTGTGACTATAAGATGCTTCTTTGTTGAGTCCATCGACTATTAAAAGTTGCAAAATGATCCTTTAATTATAGAGTGTTGATTTGTTGAGTCACCTGACTATTAAAAGTTACAAAATGGTCATCCGACTGTTCATATGTTTTAAACCTGTCATTTTTCGTTAAAAATTGACAAGCGTATGAGTTGAACTTTAACATGTTAAATGATATATGATAATCATTTAATATTCTAGGATCATATTTTATCATATCTCACTCAGCAGGTAAACATCCAACTCAGACCGTCGTCAATTTTTTAATGGAAAATGACGAGTTTGGAACATATAAATAGTCGAGTAACCATTTTGTAACTTTTAATAGTCGGTGACTCAATAAAGCAACACTCTATAATCAAATGACCATTTTTAACTTTTAATAGTCAATAGACTCAACAAAGAAGCATCTTGTAGTCATAGGACCATTTGTGTAGTTTACCCTAATAAATATCTCATTATTTTATTTATTTTTATTTTCTAAATTTATCACAATAACACTTGTTATGATCCTATCCTTATTTGTTAGTTGACTAATGTTTTCTCTATGTATATGTGAATGACCTGCTGATTCGAATCACTAATTATAAAATAACAAAATATTAAAAAAATATTCATATATTTTACAATTAAGTAAAGTCTTTATTCAACCCAACTGAATAATGATCTAATCTATCTTATTTGATTTGGTTTAGTTTGAAATAAATTTAAATTTGATTATATTATTATTATAAAAGTTCAACTTATTATAGATACAATTCAAATATATTAATTATTTTAGGGTAAAGTACATAAATGGCCTCCCGACTACATGATATTATTTTATTGAGTCTCTTGACTATTAAAAGTTACAAAATAGTCACTCAATTATATGAGGTTACTTTGTTGGGTCCCTCAACTATTAAAAGTTACAAATTGGTCGCTCGACTATTCATTATGTTTCAAACTCATCCTTTTTCGTTAAAAAATTAATGGTCATCTGAGTTGGATGTTAACATACTGATTGAGATATGATAGTCGTTTGAGATTATGAGATCAAATTTTATCATATCTCAATTAGTAAGTAGGTTAACGTACAACTTAGACTACCATCAAATTTTTAATGGAAAATGACCGAGTTTGGAACATAATGAATAGTTAGTTGTCCATTTTGTAACTTTTAATAGTCAAGGGAATCAACATAGTAACTTTCTATAGTCAGAGGATCATTTTGTAACTTTGAAGAGTTATGGGACTTAATAAAGAAATATGATATAGTTAGATGACTATTTATGTACTTTACCATATTTTTTTATTAGTTCTGGGTGAATATAGTGTATAATATTTGCTTGAAAGACTCTATATCATTTCACAATGAATATTCATACATCCCTACATACGTCAGTACTAGAACCCGAGATCGTAGAAAGTAACAATAATTCTTTAATCATTAAGGTTGCTTGATAGATATAAAAATTAATGTTAAATTCAATGATTTATCATGTAAATTATTCAGAAAGTTATTGTAATACCCCAAATATCATGTCAGAGACTATATTGAAAAGATTTGAAATTTGAAGACTTATTTGAATAAATGGTAAAAGATAAGAAAATGATTTGAAATTGTGTTTTGGATTAAATTGTAGTAATAGATGAATATAATTTCAATCTTTTAAGGAGAAATGAATTTAAAATTTATCATTATTAGGGATTTTAGGAAGAAAAGGGGAAATTACAAACAAAGAGAGTTATCTCTCTTGTCTTCTTCTTCTTCCCGTGCAAGGACCACCCTCCATAGCCAAAGGTAAACTTCAATTAATCAGTTTTTCCTTTCGATTATGGGTTGTTTTTACAACCTTAAGTGATATGTAAGCTAAAGGGAGGGTTAAATAAGATTAAAACAAAGATATGGATGAAATATTAGAGATTTAAGAAAATGAGTTTTGAAATGATATGTTAATATATGAGTTTTTATGGATGTTTATTGGTAGATTTTACTTGTCAAAGAGATAAATGAGAGATTGGAAGCATTGGATAGGATTAAGAACATATTATAAAAAGTAGTTTGATTCTTAGAATTGAATGTTCTTGGAAGATTTTAGATGTTTTAAGAAACTAAATGAAGGAAAGTTAGTATGAATAGGTAAAGAAGACTTTAATAGTATTGTATGGTGTAGTCATAACAAAATTTGACCCCATTTGGGTGATAATGGGGTTAAAAACTAGAAATTCTGGGCACGAGTATCGGTACTGATAGAATAATACCAATACTATAGGCTTAAAATTAGTATAATATGTTAAGTAGTATCGATACGATTCAAGTGGTATCGATAGCAAGAGGGGAGTATCGATACCATGAGGATAGTATCGATACCATTGAGCACTGAGTGCAAAAATGGTATCGGTATCGTAATAGAGTATCGATACCATAGTATAGTAGTATCAATACCATGGTGGGGGTATCAATATTATTGAGCCAGAAATGTTAAAAATAGGTTGATATTGTTATAGAAAGTTAATAATATGTACTCTTGAGTAATGTTTAAGTATAATTGTTAGGAAATATACTAACAATTGATATTGTACGTGTCTTTATTGGATGCTTGAGTAGATCAAAATCAAGCTCTCGAGTCAAGCAAAATTAAAGACAAAGGCAAAGTACCAGAGTAATCAACTTTTTATTTTGGATATAATAGCGAGACAACCCAGGTGAGTGCATTTATTATGTATGTATACGTTACGACAATCATAGGTGTATTTTTTATTGATATATGTACGGTGATTACCAAATGGCACTGAGTGTGCAAAAAGCTAAGAAATTCATACTAAGTGTATGAATTTCCGTATGGGCACTATGTGTGCAAAACTAAGAAATTCATACTAAGTGTAAGAATTTCCATATGGGAAATATATGTACAAATATAAGAAGTTCATAATAATTAGGTGAATTTTCATATTAGTAGTGGGCATGCAACTCACCTAAATTATATTAAGGGTTAAGAAATGACAGTATTAGCACTATCAATGTAAACTATAGAGTTTATAATGAGTTGAGAGAGTTTATTGATATTATGAATAATTATTATAGTAGAAACTGTTCTAAAATACAAGATTAAATGCCTAACTGTGCATTTGACAAAAATTTGTCAATCATGCCAGTTAGATGAAAGGCTAAGTGCCTTTGAGGCCTAACTGTGCATTTGAAAGAAATGTGTCAATCATGCTAGTTGGATGAAAGGCTAAGTGCCTTTGAGGCCTAACTGTGCATTTGACAGAAATGTGTCAACCATGCTAGTTAGATGAAAGACTAAGTGTGATGTAGGGAGATAGGAACCACAAGTATCAAGGAAAGGGATTGACGCCACAAGTAATTAAATTACTTGATAAGTCGATAAAAGTTACAAGGACTTGAGAAAAGAGAATAACCTCACTTTAATTTATAAGAAAGGTGTGTTTACAAATGAATACGACTAGCCTATTTATAGATTTTGAAGGGACTTAGCCGAATACATGGTGGTTCAACCAGCCCTTGTGTCCCTCTAAAATGACATAATTAACTAATAAAAATCATGAAAACATAGGTGCTGGTTCATTTGGCATGGGGAGTCTTAATCCTTGGTCGAATAGTACTTGAATCCCTTCAAGTTGGCGTCAATTTGGAGGAGAAATGATGCTTGGTCGAATGGTTATGTGGCCATTATCTTGGTGCCTAAATGGGGTCACACGCATTCACACGCATAGTATATGGCTTGGCTGGTCACAAGGCTTGCACATGGTTCTTTAGGAGGCTTGTGGCATGGGATGAAGTCCAAGCATGTGCAGTAGCCTTGGGCGTGAGTTGAGCTATCTCAAGCTTGCATGTGTCTAGCTAGCTAGCAAGGTAAGGGTTGGTGGTTAATGATCCTCTTAGCTGTGATCTCCCAAGATTCATATCAGTATATTCAGCTATGTTCAGCTACAATTGATGTAACTTTTAGCAACTTGTCTTCAAATAGTCCAAATAGCTGAGATTAGCTAGCCTTGAGCTCCTCCAGCTGAGTTGAGCTTCTCATTGTGTTTCATGAGCTGCCATGATGTTTGTGAGCTGATTGTGAGCTGCATATAGATCCCAAATACTCCACCAAGTTGTCCCAATGTGTGTCATGCTCTAATGTACCTACATGTGCAAAGAAAACAAGGAAATTCAAAGGCATTGAGCTTGTATGATCTAATTACCTTATTGTCGTGCATGATTATGACCTTGTGAGCTATGAATACATGGCATGAGCTAAGTATATCATTATATAACATATGTAAACTAATGTATAAGGTCTAAGAGCTATAATGAATGCACATGAGCTAACAAATAAATGAATAAGAATGCTGCCATTTCATGAATGTAATGAATCATGCTTAATATGAATGCAAGACTATTCTGACATGTTTATCATACTTAAAATATCAATGTGAATTAATTATAAAGATGTGTATATGATAAGTTATCCTTTAGTTATTAAAACATTATACAACTTAACATTGGTGTTGTTAAGTTGTCGAATGAATTGAATGATTCAAGACACTTAGTTAAGAGTACTTCCATGAATTATTTGGCCTTGATCTACTAATGAGACCTTGAGGCATGACTTCTGGATCCAAGGTAGGCATGACCACATCATCTCCCTTCTTTTAAGCGATTTGTCCCCAAATCATTTCTATCCTCAAATGGTGATAAATCTGATATGTTGAATGAAGCACTTACGCCACCAAACTTATTGGTCAACTCTAGTTTATATGCATTGTCATTTATATTTTCCACAATTTGGAATGGACCATCTCCTCGGGGTAGTAGTTTGGACTTTCTTTGATTTGGGAACCTTTCTTTTCTAAAGTGTACCCAAACCCAATCACCGACTTGAAAAGTTATCTTCTTCCTTCCCTTGTTTGCTTACTACTCATATTGTCTAGTTATTCTTTCAATATTGTCCTTGACTTGTTGATGGAGCCTTTTAACAAATTCTGCTTTGTCCTTCCCATCTTTATTCACTATTTGATCACAAGGTAAAGGAAGTAAGTCCAAAGGAGTTAAAGGGTTAAAACCATACACTACCTCAAATGGAGAATATTTGACTGTTGAATGAATTGTTCGGTTGTAAGCAAACTCCACGTGTGGTAGGCATTCTTCCCAAGTTTTGATGTTCTTCTTGATGATGGATCTAAGTAACGTTGACAAAACTCTATTAACCACTTCAATTTGTCCATCCGTTTGTGGATGACATGTAGTAGAAAAGAGCAGTTTTATGCCAACTTTGCTCCACAAAGTCCTTCAAAAGTGGCTTAAGAATTTGACATCTCTATCTGACACAATGGTTCGAGGAAGTCCATGTAACCTTACCACTTCTCTCAATAATAAATTTGCAACATGGATAACATCATCGGTCTTGTTGCATGGTATAAAGTGAGCCATCTTGGAGAGCTTATCGACCACCACATATATTGAATCCTTTCCACTGTTGGTCTTTGGTAAACCCAAAACAAAATCCATAGAGATATCTACCCATAGCATGGTTGGTATCAATAAAGACATGTACAATCCATGGGGTATAACTCTTTATTTCATCTTTCTACACACTAAGAACCTTTTACATACCTTTTCAACATTCCTTTTCATCTTTGGCCAAAAGAGGTGTTCTTTCAAGATGCTAAGTGTCTTTTCAACGCCAAAGTGTCCCATAAGTCCCCCTTCATGTTATTCTTTGGTTAATACTTCTCTCATGGAACCTTGTGGAATGCAAAGTCTCCCTTTCTTGAAAAGATATCCATCATACTGGTAGTATTTTTCATGAGCACTTGTTTCACATAACTTATACTTTTCTCCAAGGTCCAAGTCAGTAGCATATTGTTCTTTAATGAATGAAAAACCAAGGAATTTAGAATCCAAAGTGTTAAGTAAAATATACCTGCGTGAAAGAGCATCAACCATAATATCATCTTTTCCATTCTTATAGTGGATGACATAGGGAAAAGACACAAGGAATTCGATCCATTTGGCATGTCTCTTGTTAAGTTTTTGTTGTCTATTGATATGCTTTAAGGCTTCATGGTCAGTTTGTATAACAAATTCCCTTGGTAACAAGTAGTGCTACCAAGTCTCCAATGCCCGAATGAGTGCATACATCTCTTTTTCATATGTTGGATACTTCTGGATTGAACCATTTAATTTCTCACTAAAGTAAACGATTGGCTTCCCTTCTTGACTCAAAACAACACCAATTCCAATTTCGGAGGCATCACATTCAACTTCAAATGTCTTTTCAAAGTTTGGCAAGGCTAATAGTGGTGCCTTTGTCAAATAATCCTTAAGTTCGTTAAATGCTACATCTTATCCTTTGTCCCAAGAGAAGTTTGAATTCTTCTTAATAATCTCTGTTAAGGGGGTGTCAATAGAACTAAAGTTTGGTACAACCTTCCTATAAAAACTAGCCAATCCATGGAAACTCCGAACTTGACTAACATTGATAGGTTTTGGTCACTCTTGAACTACCTTAATCTTCTCTGGATCCACTTCTAATCCTGTGAACTCACAATGAAGCCTAAGAAGGTAACTTGGTCAGTACAAAAAACACACTTCTTGAGATTAGCATATAAGTGCTCTTCTCTCAAAGTGCTAAGAATATATCTTAAATGTTTAGCATGCTCGTTCAGGGACTTACTTTATATCAAGATGTCATCAAAATAAACAACACAAAACTTACCAATGTAAGGTCGAAGGACATGGTTCATCAGACACATAAAGGTGCTAGGGGTATTAGTTAAGCCAAAAGGCATGACTAACCATTCATACAAACCTTGTTTAGTCTTGAATACGATTTTCCACTCGTCACCTTCCTTCATTCTAATCTGATGGTAGCCACTTTTCAAGTCGATTTTGGAGAAGATGCTGGCTCCACTAAGTTCATTAAACATATCATCCAATCGAGGTATAGAGTACATATATTTGATGGTGATCTGGTTCATAACCCTACAATCCACACACGTTCTCCAAGTTCTATCTTTATTTGGCACTAAAAATATCGGTACAGCATAAGGACTTAAACTCTCTCGAATGTATCCTTTGTCTAGTAGTTTTTTGGCTTGTTTTTGCAATTTCTTGGTTTTCTCGGGATTGGTTCTGTACGTTGGTCTATTAGGAATAGTGGCTCTGGGAATGAATTCAATTTGATGTTCAATTCCTCTAATCGGTAGTAATCCATCTGGAATTTCTTCAGGGAACATGTCTTCAAATTCCTACAAAAGATTATAGACATAAAAAGTCAAGTCTTCAGGAGGGTTAGTAAGTAGAAAACTTTCCTTATACATAAGTATAAGTATAGTTTTCTTTGTTGATAAATGTTTCTGAACATCTCCTCTACTGGCATATATGTTCATCTTCTGAATGTGAACTTCTTTGGCCTTCTTTTCTTTCTCTCATTCTTCTATGTGTGACTTAAGGGTCACTTGACATTCATAGACTTGACTTTGAAGCATGGACGCCAATATGATTTTCTTTCCTTGATGTCGGAAGGACTACTCATTGGAAAACCCATCATGAGTAGCCTTCTTGTCAAATTACCAAGGTCGTCCTAATATAATGTGGCTTGCACTCATTGGCACCACATCACAAAGAACTTAATACTGGTATCTTCCAATTGAAAAAGGGAAAATAACTTGTTTGGTTACCTTTGCTTCCCCCATATCATTGAGCCACTGAAGTTTGTAAGGATGAGGATGTTTGGAAGTTTTTAGGCCCAACTTTTCCACCATGTGAGTACTTGTTACATTTATACAACTTCCTTCATTAATGATCACCACACAAACTTTATCTCCCACGTGACATTTTGTATGGAAGATATTCTTTTTTTTCATCTTCTTGACTTTGAATGTTCAAATTCCTTTTAACTACAAAGATTTGGATGAAAGAGACATGTTAGCAAATAAGAAAAATGAAATGTGTATAGGACCTTACTAATAATACTCTCACAAAGCCTCACGAGTTCACTCCAAGGAAACTTGAATGTCACTCAATCCACTCGTGTTTGTACTCTAGGACATCAAGGCTTTTACTAGTCCTCTTCTAGTCTCCCACACTCAAGCCTTTTTGCTCTCAATCTCTTTATCTCAAGTTCTAAGCAACTTTACTCAAAACTTTACCAAATAAAGTTTATTTATTGTGCGTCGGCTGTAAAAGGGTTAGTAGAAATGGAAAGCAAAATATAATGAAAAGGGTGGCTTAGAAATAAGAAATAAGAGAATAAAGGGGTTACTTACACAAAGTCACTTCACAACCCTTCTATCACCACAATCAATTTTAAAGGCTTACTTGAAAGGCTTGGTGATGAGACTTGTTGTTGAGTGCTTCAACTTTTCTTTCTTTTCTTTTCTTTTTCTTCTTTTTGTTTTCTTCTTTTGAGTGCTTGCAACTTTCTTTGCTGATTTTTTTATTCTTTCACTTGCACTTCACTTGAACTTCTTTTTGTACGTCTTCCACCAAAGCTCTAAATACCGCTTGATGTAAGGTACTCCTACCTTTTTAATTGATTGTGGATATAGGAAGGAAGAAAAAAAACATGCATAAGTGAATGGCTCAAATAGATGGTTTGGTGGTAGATGTAAAGGTGAAAGGGAGTGCTATTTATGTTATGGAAAATGTTAGCGGAAATACATTGATATGGTTATGGTATGGGTAATGAAACAAAGAATGGTTGGTGAGGATAGTATCTTAGAATGACCAAGGAAGAACCAATGCTACAATGAAAAAAGACCCAGCCTTACAAATCATTCTAAGGGGTGGTAACAAAGACTTGGACCCACTATCTATACGGAGATAGGAACCACAAGTATCAAGGAAAGAGATTGACGCCACAAGTAATTAAATTACTTGATAAGTTTATAAAAGTCACAAGGACTTGAGAAAAGAGAATAATCTCACTTTTATTTATAAGAAATATGTGTTTACAAATAAATATGACTAGCCTATATATAGATTTTGAAGGGACTTGGCCGAATGGATACATGGTGGTTCGATCAGTCCTTGTGTCCCTCTAAAATGACATAATTAATTCATAAAAATCTTGAAAACATAGGTGATGGTTCGGTTGGCATGGGGAGTCTTAATCTTTGGCCGAATAGTGCTTGAATCCCTTCAAGTTGGCGCCAATTTGGAGGAGAAATGATGTTTGGTCGAATGGTTATGTTGCCATTCATCTTGGCTCTGAAATATGGTCACACACATAGCACATGGCTTGGCTGGTCACAAGGCTTGCACATGGTTCTCTAGGAGGCTTGTGGTGTAGCCTAATGCATGGGATGAAGTCCAAGCATGTGCAGCAACCTTGGGCGTGAGTTGAGCTATCTTCATGCTTGCATGTGTCTAGGTAGCTAGCAAGGCAAAAGTTGGTGGTGAATGATCCTCTTAGTCGTGATCTCCCAAGCTTTATATCAACACATTCAACTATGTTCAACTACAATTGATGTCACTTTTAGCAACTTGTCTTCAAATAGTCCAACTAGCTGAGATTAGCTAACCTTGAGCTCCTCCAGCTGAGTTGAGCTTCCCAATGTGCTCCACGAGCTACCATGATGTTTGTGAGCTGATTGTGAGCTACATATGGATCCCAAATACTCCACCAAGTTGTCCAAATGTGTGACATGCTCCAATGTACCTACATGTGCAAAGAAAACAAGGTAATTCAAAGACATTGAGCTTGTATGATCTAATTACCTTGCTGTCGTGCATGATTATGACCTTGTGAGCTATGAATGCATGACATGAGCTAAGTATATCATTATATAACATATGTAAACTAATGTATGTATAAGAGATAAAATGAATGCACATAAGCTAACAAATGAATGAATAAGCATGTTATCATTTCATGAATGTAATAAATCATGCTTAATATGAATGCAAGACTATTCTAACATGTTTATCATACTTAAAATATCAATTTACATCAATTATAAAGATGTGTATATGCTAAGTTATCCTTTACCTATTAAAACATTATTCAACTTAACATTAGATGGTGTTAAGTTATCGAATGAATTGAAGGCTTCAAGACACTTAGTTAAGAGTACTTCCCTGAATTGTTTGGCCATTGATCTAGTAATGAGACCTTGAGGCATGACTTCTAGATCCAAGGTAGGCGTGACCATATCAAAGTGCCTTTGAGGCCTAACTGTGCATTTGACAGAAAGGTGTCAATAATGCTAGTTAGATGAAAGGCTAAGTGCCTTTGAGGCCTAACTGTGCATTTGACAGAAAGGTGTCAATCATGCCAGTGGTGTCAATCATGCCAGTTAGATGAAAGGCTAAGTGCCTTTGAGGCCTAACTGTGCATTTGACAGAAAGGTGTCAATCATGCCAGTTAGATGAAAGGCTAAGTGCCTTTGAGGCCTAACTATGCATTTGACAGAAAGGTGTCAATCATGCCAGCTAGATGAATGGCTAAGTGCCTTTGAGGCCTAGCTGTGCATTTGACATAAAGGTGTCAATTATGCCAGTTAGATGAATGGCTAAGTGCCTTTGAGGCCTAGCTGTGCATTTGACAGAAAGGTGTCAATCATGCCAGTTAGATGAAAGGCTATATATATATATATGAAAATGAAAGTTGATTTGGTAGTTTTAAGTGTTGTTGATAAGGTCATACTAATAATACATGTCGAATATAAGAAGATAAAATATGTATGTGTATATTGTTACCTATCGAGTTTGCCGCCTTGTATATGCCACCCTTTTAATTTACCGATTTCAACAAAAGTATCTCTCCATCGATTCACTTGATCAAGTGGCCTATTCGATTCATGATTTTCAAAGGATGCCTTAAAACTTCCACCAATGTTTCGGACATGAGAAGGATCAACATGGTAAAAGATAGGAATAACAGTATGATGTTGAGTTCCCTTGCGACACATGATGTCACAAAGTTTGGCTAAGCATGATTTGGAAGAAGCATAGTCGACAAACAAGATGACTATTGAGAGATTTGAAGCTGCTATTTCTTGGGAAAGTGCTTGTGAAAGCTTTTCCCCTTTCTCCAGTTTATCTTCATCGAAGAAGACGTTCATATCGGTATCTTTCAGATCTTTGAAGAGATGGCTGGTGAAGTTAAGGTGCATGTCTTCACCTCTGAAGCTCAAGAAAACTTGATACTTCAATTGACTAGAAGAAGAATAAGAAGAAGCCATGAAGACATAAGAGAATGATACTGTGATTGATAGACAAAGAGACAAGAGATAGCAAGAGAACTTTGGTTTGAGCTTTTCACAGAAACATGTCAAAAAAATACCAATCTTCATGTATTTTCCAGGAAGTTTCCTATAGAGGAATTTAATTGGACCAATAAATCAAGCTCTTTCCTTGAAGTTTAATGGAATGAATCGGTGGATTCAAGGTAAAGAACCAATTTTGTGAATATTTAGAGATTTTAAGAATTGAAACGATCAACAAATTTTAAATCATTTTAATTTTTTTTAGTAATCATTTTAAAGTTAGTTGTACATATTAAATCCATTTTGAATCATTTAAAATAAATTAAAATTTTAACATTTGAATTTAAATAATTATACAAAATTGCACGAACCAAATGATATCAGTGATTGATGAATGTTGTTATCTTAGAGATCTAGGGTTCAAGCACCAACAATTGCAGAGTATCTAAGTATTCATTGTCAAATAATTGAAAGGAAACACAACCACTTGTAATCGCTCCATATTAATAAAAAATAAATAATAATTTATAAAAAATTAGAGCCTAGTAATAAATGAAAGTATAAACCAAAACAATAAGAGTTTACAAATACTCTCTGCGCATTCTTAGCAAATTATGTCTTTAAGTTGATCATCTCCATTGCAAAACGTATACAACCTTCTTCTACAGCTATATGTAATGAAGTGTCGATACACTCCACCACATCCAAGCGCCTGAACACATTCAGGCTCGTCCCTGAGCACGGGCAAAAGGGCACTCGCCCAAGCCCCTACTTGCTAAGGACTAAAACTATAAATTTATCTATAATTAAAAAATAAATTATTTATTCAATCACTCGTTTATTATTTTATTTCTGTTTTGGCTATTCAATTATTTTTTTCTTCAAAATCATAGTTAACGATATATTTTGTTTCTTTTTTGTTACTCATCATTAAAAAATTACCAGGAAGTTAAAGTGACGTTTTAAAATTATTTTTTCACTGTCACATCCTGAATCCTGGATTAAATTAGAAAGTTTTTAAATTTTTTGTGCTTTATCAGTAATTATTAAAAGTTTAGGCCCCAAGGGTATAATTTACCTAATTTTCTTTTGGGTAGTTTGAAAACTCCCACTTTTTCTTTCTCTTCTTTCTTTCTGTTTCCTATTGTAAGTGCTCTCTCTCCCCCCAAACAGTTTCTCCATGGTTTCATATTTCTTTTTAGTTTTTCTTCGATTCGTCGTTAATTGTGAGTAGGTGTGCGATCCTCTGGTACCCCATTGTTCGTCGTGTTATTTTTGTTCGTCTAGTGGTCTCTATTTTCCGTTTGGCATCGGTGTTAGCTTTATTGGAGAAGAGGAAGTTTCGGGTTTTTAACAAAATCCAATTTTTGACGTCCTTTTTTCGCAAACCAACCTCGATAAGTTATTCTCTGTGGGTTAAAATAATTTTATGGTATTTTTGTTGCAAAAATCACCGCCGGACGGTGTCTTACGCGCCCCATGCACAGTCGAGCATGCATAAGGAAAATTTTTGGCCGTTTAAACCGCTAAACCGGTTAATTGTTGGACTGAACTGGTCGGTTGACCCGTTGACCGACCCGACCTATTGACCGTCGATTATAACCCATTAACTATGACCCGTTGACTTTTTTTGAAGACCCCTATCTTTATATTTTTCGACATCCTGAATCTGTTTTCGCCAAATTCTGACCCAAAAGCCCTATTTTGCATCATTTTTTGTTTTAGTCCTAATTATATTAAGTAAATTGTTAGTTTTAAACTCACTTTTGGGTTTAAATTTTTGAAGGTACCCTCGTGTCTCCATATCGCTCACCAGTAGACCCTGATCACTACCATTCTATTCAGTCGAGTCTGCTCGCTCGTCCCAAAATACACGTAAGTATTAGATTAATGATTTTATAGTATATTTCTGTTTAGATTATTGGCATCCACATTTATGGAAGAGTATTGTTTTAGATTCCCGATTTGTAGGACCTAGTACTATAGATTGTGGGAAACGTAAGGCATAGCCGATATTGATTATCTCTTATAGGTTCGTCCCCTGACATGTTAAATGTATTTAACTTGTTATGTTATATGTTGTTATCTATAAACATGTTCGTGAACTGATTATATGTATATATTTATATTTACGTGACATATATGACTTATGAATATTGTGGCATCACCATTATTTTGCATGTTGATGTATTTCTGATATCTGCATGGGATTTATTCCCCTAATTCTACATGGGATTTATTCCCCGTCCTGATTCTCCATGGGACCTCATTCCCCGTTCTGTTTCTGTTGGGATCCTTTATGGAGGGCTAAATCCCCATTCTGATTTTTTTGGTATTTAGTTTTGGATGTCTCCTTGTAAGTAATGTTCATATTCTGTTGATTTGAAATGAAAGGTAAAATTGTGAATTTCTGTTGGGACATTCTGCTGGTAGAATATCTGAATTTTAATATTGTTTTAATATTATTTTTATTACTATTTTATGTTTGAATGTTCTGCGGCTTGATATTACCTGATGTAATTTATAGGACACACTGAGCTTTGTAGCTCACTCTATTTCTGTTTTTCTTTTTCATATTAACCAGTTATAGGACATGTTTGGCTATCAGAGGTGTGATCTCGATTATATATTGTATGTGGTTTAATATTTATTTCTTAACCTTCTTAATATGTGAAATGAGTTTATTTCTGATTTCATATTCAATAAATGTTTTCAAAAATGACTTATTAATAATTTTTGTTCGTGGATCATTTATGAGATCAACGTGATCACCCTGATTTAGTTGTAACTCCTAGGCTAGGTCTAGGGGATTACATTTAGTGGTATCAGAGCACATGTTTCAATTCTCATACTGTGCAGCCTGCTATAATTCTGAAAATTTTTTTAAAGTAAATTTGCAAAATGATTTTTAGAAAAGTATGAAAAATGATTTTTGAAAAACCATGCCACATGATTTTCAAGTATTTTATTAAATTATCGAGACTCTGATGCCATTCTGGAAAGTTACTATCTTTCTGTAATGATAGTTTAATATTTAATATAAAATCATGAGCCTGATTTGAATGTCTGTTGTCGTTTAGACACCTTAATTTGCTATTTCGGGTATAAGGTATGAACTCTTACAATTAAGTCAAATAGCAATCAACATTCACTATTAAGGGGAGTTAACATATGTTTAAACTGAAACGGTTGATTTAACTCCTAAAGTATAAAAGGTAGAGATATATGTTCTTGACTTTCTTTTAACACTCTTCAGTCCTCCTCGGCTAAACTGCATTAGTAATTTTAAATTTATTCTCGATTTTCTCTTGAAATTAAGATGTGTTAATATCTAGTTTTCAACATTATGTTTAGTTTTATATGGGAAACTATGACCGAAATATCTGGACTCGTTATAAAATCTTTTCTAAGAAGTAACTCGTACGAATTTTATATACTGTTGAATTATGTTTCGATATAACAAATTTAAAGGAAAAATGTTTTTGGACTTGAATTGAATTTATTCAAAGTTTTAAAAAGGTTTCAAAAATAATTCAAAGTCCATTTAATTCAAATTTGAGCAAAAATGCAAATGTGTATCGATGCCTCTATGAGTGTATCCATACAATGGTGTACCGATACCCCCTGCAAGTATACCCATACACCTATGACTGCTCAAACACTGAATGTAAAAAGGGTACTGATACCCCTATGAGTGTATCCATACACTGGTGTATAGATACACCCTGCAGTGTATCCATACACCCCTGGCTGCAACGGCTAGTTTAATTTGAATTTAATGAAGGTGTATTGATACCTTATGAAGGGTTACCAATACACCCTATTATGAGCAGCCTATTTTTATAGAAAAATAATCCCCAAACGGCTCTGAAACATCCCCAACGGCTATATACGACTTCAAACTCATTTCAAGCTATAAATACAAGCTGAGGACACTTGAAGAAGTAAGAGAAGAACTATCCAAGCAATCAAACAAAAGAGAAGAGTTTCTCAATCTTATTTCATATTTCTCTGGTAAATTTTTTGTTCTTGTGTGCTTAATTCTTGTAAACACCTAACTTAGAGAGGTTTTCTTGTTTACATTTCCTTTCATTGTAAAGGGTAGAGGTTCTAGCTAAGCCCATGTAAAAGCTAAGGAAAGGTTCTAGTTTATCCCATGAAAAACTAGGGAGTTGTAAATGTTATCTCTTTATCTTTAAAAAGAAATAACAAATTAGTGAATTTGTTGGAAAATCCTTCGTGAGGAGCTAAGGTAGTGGATGTAGACTTGGTTGAGAAGTCAAACCACTCTAAATCGCCATGCAATTCTCTATCTTTCAATATCCTTACTCCTCAAACACAAAAACTATTCCGACCCCTCTTTGCAAACTGATTCGGTTGTTGATTCGAGCTTCCATAAATCGCAACAATTGGTATCATAGCTTAACTCATTAGAAGGTTTAACCACCTTGAGACGATCCTAGAAGATGCTCTACCAATTCTCGACACAACCGAGAAGATGGCTTCCACCTCCGGCTCGTTCCAAATGGAAGACTCTCTACCAACCGACAAGCCTCCTGTTAGAGTATGCCCAAAGACCAATCATATGATGATTGTAATAATACTTTTATTTACCGATTTTATTTAATAAAGGCATTGCCGCTATTATTTTCATTTATATATATATGTTTAACATAAACTGAAAGATAATAAAGTCCATATAATGACATAATTGTTATTATTAAAAGATCCCTAGTTAAGTATTATTATGGGCATGGACAATAATAATACACTTAAGACTAACATGTTATTGATTGATGACAATGAGTTGTTATTGACCTAGAGATGTCAGAATTGATACATTATTATATTGTTAGAGAACGATGTATTGGATTGACTAACCATGAGCATATGTCTTGGATTATTATGTGACAGTCATAACATTGCTCATGGTGATGACTATATGTATGATCCTCAGACTTGAGATCAATACTATCCCAACATATCTTGTTGTATGTTTTGATGCAGCTAAACAAGCTCCATAACTGGTTGCTCTATAAAGACTGTTATTGAATATCTCAATATATGTAGTGGGTGTGTATGATTAAGATAGAATTTGTCCTTCCTACATAATAGGAAATATATCACAGGACACTTGATTTAGTAAGACTAGAAACGCATGGCCATGCTCGAATAAGTTAATATGAGATATCATAAACTATTTGTTAATTAAAGTCTACTCTAGATATCAAGAAATAATAGATGGGCTATACAAGTGTGACTATTCCAAGACTTGTGCCTATTCTAGATATAAAGGACATAAGGATGTAATACATAAAAGAGTAATCACCAAGATGATATGTCGAATCATATTTTCTTGTAACTTAGGTGACAATGATATATTGCTAGATGTCACTTATTATATGTAATATTAGAATTGTTCTAATAATTACTACTAACGTTACAAGAACCTACAAGGTCACACCCTAGGATTGAAACGAGCAAAGATGTACAATTATTGTACGTTACTAAAATATATATCTAGAGCTAATTAAATATATGTTTTAATAATCCTGAATATTTAATTTCAATTAATTAAATATAGATTTAATTAATTTGAAATAATAAAATCCCTAATATGATTAGGGTAACTTGGATATAAGAGGATTATTAAATTCCAATTAATTAAATATAGATTTAATTAATTTGAAATAATAAAACCCTAATATGATTAGGGAAACTTGGCTATAAAATGGTGTGATAGGTCTAGCAGCCATTGTACAACACACACTCAAAACGTTCAGCCTTTTTCTCTCAAAAGAGTTTTGGGGAAAACAAAGATTGCTCACAATCGGGTTAACTGAGTAGAGGCCGAGACGTGATTTCGTGGAGGCTTAAGATTCAAACCGATCTACACAACCAGTATTCACTGTTGTCCTTGCTTTTTTTCAAGGAACCCACTGTAAGTATTCGCATCTCTTCCTTCCTATTTCAGTTTTTCATACTTGGATCGCTGGTGAGACCGTCGAGTTTTGTTTCCGCTGCGCCATGGGGTACGCCGATGGTCCCAACACCTCCATACTTCAATGGAGCCAACAACCATCATTTTTAAAGAAATTAATGAAGTTATATATCCAAGCCAATGATCCAGATGCATGGGAGATGATGGAGAGCGGAAACTCTTCTCCAAAGAAGAAGGAGAAGAAGTGGAGTGACCAAGAACGGAAGAAAGCTCAACAAAATGCCAATACCATGCACATGGTGTTTTGTGCATTTGGTTCTGAAATCTATGAAGGAGTTTCTTCATTTTCAAATGCCAAAGAGCTTTGGAATAAGCTTGAGGAAATCCATGGAAACAAGAAAGAAGAACCAACAAAGGTGGTGTCTTTAATGGCTCGTGAAGAGCCCCATGTATCTTCTAACTCAAATGAATTTAATTCATATTCTTTTGATGAGTTACAAGATGCTTATAATAAGTTGTATTTGGGATTTGAGACCATGAATTCCAAATATAAGAAATTAATTTCAAAACTCAAAATTGAAAATAAATCATTTTGAAAGCAAAAGTTGATTTTGAAAATCAAAATGAAATTTTGAAAAATGATATAGAGCTTTCAAAAATCAAAATAAATGATTTAGAAAAAGAAAAATTTGATTTAAAAGTTAAGCTTGAAAGCTTAACAAAAGAGAAAGAAATAATTTCTAAAAACAACTTATTATGTTTAAAAATGGCAAAATGCTCACATTGCCATTATCATGGTCATAAGGAACATACTTGTCTTTTGAAGAAAAGAAAACGTTTTAAAATTAGACAAGTATGGGTTTCGAAAGAAATAAGGGGCATTGAAACTAACGTTCAAGGATCCAAAGCAATTTGGATACCAAAATCTACTTAAATGTCTCTTGTAGATGTAAGGGAACAATGATGATGAAGATGACGAAATCAAGATGCTCTAGCCACACATGAAAAAGGGAATGGGTAACCTCTAAGCTTAATGTTTTTTATTTTGATTATTTGGTTGCTCATTTTGGTTTAAACATGCATGAGTTTTGATTTTAAATAATTATGTATTGTTTTAATCTCATGTATGTTCAAAACAATTAGTATGATGAACTTTTTAAAATTTTTAATAATTTTTCATAATTTTTAGTTCATCATAATAAATTTTGGTCAAAATTGGTTTTAAATGCAAATGATATCTCTCTAACAATTGATATCAACTTTTCAAATACTTTGATTGTATAAATTTTAAATTTTTGACCTAAATTTAAATGTTTATGCATGTGGTTTAAATGAAAATGGTATCTCTCTAACAATTGCTATCAAAAATTTTCAAATGCATAACATTTTTGAAAAGCATTATGCATATACACTTAATTTCAATAATTGATATTGCATAAAGTATTTTTAGAATTGGATATATTGAATTTCATATGCTACTAACATGTTTGTTATTCCTTGTTGAAATTCAATTTTAAGTGTCAAGATGTTAAAAGCTTAATTTTGTTTAGAATGCATTTATTGAGGGGGAGCTTTGATTTTTCAAATGATTTTTAAATGTCAAATTTACCACTTACTCTCCAAAGTTATTTTGAACTTCAAAGAATAAATTATTTTTGATATAGCAAAAAAGGGGAGAAGTTTGGTTTGAAAAATTCAATTTCTTAATGAAAAAGGGGGAGCTTAACATTTTCATATATTTTCCAACAATTGGTATCTTTTTAACAATTGGTATCCTTTTGTAAACAATTGGTATATTTTTCATTAGATATTTTATTAAGGGGGAGCTTTTCCAAAAACAATTTTTCAAATGTTTTGTTATATCAAAAAGGGGAAGATTGTTGAATTATGTTTCGATATAACAAATTTAAAGGCAAAATGTTTTTGGACTTGAATTGAATTTATTCAAAGTTTTAAAAAGGTTTCAAAAATAATTCAAAGTCCATTAAATTCGAATTTGAGCAAAAATGCAAATGTGTATCGATACCCCTATGAGTGTATCCTTACACTGGTGTACCGATACCCCCTGCGGGTGTATCTATACACCTATGATTTCTCAAACATCGAATTCAAAAAAGGTACCGATACCCCTATGAGTGTATCCATACACTGGTATATAGATATACCCTACAGTGTATTCATACACCCTGGCTGCAACGGCTAATAACAACTAGTTTAATTTGAATTTAATGAAGGTGTACTGATACCCTATGAAGGGGTACCAATACCCCCTGTTATAGGCAGTCTAGTTTTGCAGAAAAACAATCCCCAAACGGCTCCAAAACATCCCCAATGGCTATATACAACTTCAAACTCATTTCAAGCTATAAATACAAGCTGATGACACTTGAAGAAGTAAGAGAACAACTATCCAAGCAATCAAACACAAGAGAAGAGTTTCTCAATCTTATTTCTTATTTCTCTTGTAAATATTTTGTTCTTGTGAGCTTAATTCTTGTAAACACCTACCTTAGAGAGATTTTCTTGTTTACATTTCCTTTTATTGTAAAGGGGAAAGGTTTTAGCGAAGCCCGTGTAAAAGCTAGGGAAAGGTTCTAGTTTATCCCGTGAAAAACTAGGGAGTTGTAAATGTTATCTCTTTGTCCTTAAAAAGAATGAACAAATTAGTGAATTTGTTGGAAAATCCTTGGTGAGGAGCTAAAGTAGTGGATGTAGACTTGGTTGAGAAGTTGAAACACTCTAAATCGCTGTGCAATTCTCTATCTTTCAATCTCCTTACTCCCTAAACATAAAAACCGTTCTGACCCCTCTTTGCAAACCAATTCGATTGTCGATTCGAGCGTCCTCAAATCCCAACATATACATTATAACTAAATTTTATTTCAAGTTCATCTCGATTGTGGGGTATAATTTACCCAACTTTCTTTTAGGTAGTTTGAAAACTCCCACTTTTTCTTTCTCTTCTTTTTTTCTTTCCTCCTGTATGTTCTCTCTTTCTCCCCAAAACAGTTTCTCCATGGTTTCATATTTCTTTTTAGTTTTACTTAGATTTGTCGCTAACCGTGAGGTGGTGTGTGACACATCCGGTACCCTATTGTTCATCATGTCATTTTTGTTCGTCTGGTGGTTTCCGTTTTCTGTTTGGCATCGATGATAGCTTTATCAGAGAAACGAAATTTTTGGGTTTTGTTAAAAACCCAATTTCTGAAATCCTTTTTTCGTAAACCAACCTCGGTAAGTTATTTCCCGTTGTTTAAAATAATTTTATGGTATTTTCGTTGCAAAAATCGTAGTCGGTCGGCGTCTCATGCGTCCCCACGAGCCATCGTGTGCTTGTGGGGAAAATTTTGGCCGTTCAAACTGGCAAAATCGATTAATTGTTGGATTGAACCGATTAAACCAATTGACCCGTTAACCGAACCGACCCGTTGATCGACCCGACCCATTGACCATTGATTTTGACCGTTGAAAGTTGACCTTGACTGTTAACCGTTGATCGTTGAAATTTTCTAAATACCCCTATCTTTATGTATTTCTATGTCTTGAGTCCGTGTTTGAAGTCCATTTAGCCAAATTCTAACCTGAAAGTCCTATTTTGTGTCGTTTGTCGTTTTAAGTCCTAATTATGTTAAGTAAATTGTGAGGTTTTGAACTCACTTTTGGGTCTAATTTTTTTAAGGTACCCTCATGTCTCAAAATCACTCACCAATAGACCCTGATCACCACAGTTCTGCTCAATCAAGTTCGCTTGCTCGTCCCGAGATACACGTAAGTATTAAATTAATGATTTTTATAGTATATTTCTGTTTAGATGATTGGCATATGCATTTATGGAAGAGTATTGTTTTAGGTTCCCTATCCACATGACCTAGTACTACTGATTGTGGGAAACGTAAGGCCTAGTCGATATTGATTATCTCTTATAGGTGTCCCCTGACCTGTTCGATATGTTTAACGTGTTATGTTACATGTTTTTATCTGTAAACATGTTCGTGAATTGATTATATATATATATATATATATTTACGTGACATATCTGACTTCTGAATAATGTGACATCACCATTAATTTGCAAGTTGATGCATTTCTGATATCTGAATGGGATTTATCCCCGTCCTGATTCTGCAGGGGATTTATTCCTCGTCCTGATTCTTCATGGGATATATTCCCCGTTCTGATTATGTATGAGACCTCGTTTCCCATTTTGTTTATATTGGGATCCTCTACGGAGGGCTAAATCCCCATTCTGATTTTTTTGGGATTCAATTTTGGATGTCTCCTTGTAAGGTAATGTTCATATTTTGTTGATTCGGAACGAAAGGTAAGATTATGAATTTCTATTGGGACATTCTTCTCGTAAAATTTCTTAATTTTAATATTGTTTGATTATTATTTTGATTAGTATTTTATGTTTGAATGTTTTGTGGTTTGTATTACCTAATATAATTTCGAGGACACACTAGCTCACTTTATTTTTGTCTTTCTTTTTCATATTAACCAGATATAGGAGCGATTTGGGTATCAAATGTGTGATCTCGATTATATATTCGTCCTAGACCACTAAAATCTCATAAACGGGACTAACACATTCCCATTTCTATGAATTAATGAGTACAAAACACTAACATTTCCCATACGAGCAGCACTTCTCAAACTTTCATCTATGTCGGGAGGTGGGATCAATTCACAATCGGAACAGAGAACTTAAGGTCAATAAAAAACTGTTTCTATTCTATCATTACACAATTTTTAATTATTAGAGAAAATAAACATATCATCAAATGTTTGAATCTAACTGACACGATGGTGTTGATTTCTGTGCCAAAGCTTTGAAATTAAGGAGACAAAGACACCATGAAGGAGTATAAATTGTGTGGTTGAGGCAAAAAGATCATAATTCTATCCATCATGCATGTGCGTGTGGAGCCATGAAATTAATCCATATGCTTGTGGACCTTAGAAACCCCCACCACAATCATTTTCTTCATTTCAAAAATCCTTTTACGTAGAAGTTGCTTCGTTAACAATAATATACAAAGTCAATGGCAGACAATTGATTTTATAACACCTTAAACTCTGCTTAGAATATTTAGATATCTTAAAGATGTTATATCAAATTACTGAAACCGTCAATAAATTTTAAATCCTTTTAAAATTGGATGCTCATATTAAATCTCATTTCGAATCATTTGTAATAAGATAATCTCGTAATGAGGGCACCATACCTACACAATTTAATATACTCGCTCGTAGAGTATATCAAGAGCAATCTATTATATACCTACAGAAGAAGAAGAAGAAGACGGACTCAACAGGGGAATGAAGATGAGACGCAACCATCACAAACTGACAGCTAAAAAATAGAAGGAATATATTCAATTCAGAGTTTAGGAAGTACTTCTGTACAGCTTCGATGTATGTATTCATAGATTCTCTCAAGTAGTTCCATGTGACCGATCGCTTACCACCTTGGAACTTGTCTTTGTATTGCATCAATTGATCCGCAGCTAACTATATATATCCCAGTAAAAAGCCTTACGAAGTTTGAATCAAAAAGGAAATTCGAGGTTGAATGAAGGAAAACTGGGGGTAAAAAAACCATTGCAAGTTTTCGAGCAAGGTTTGTTATTAAGGGGATTTGTCCGAAACCTGTTGCAGAAGTACTGGGTTGTTTCCTTCAGACGTCTGGAAAATGTTGTGATCATTCCTGAAGTTGCCAAATCGGTTGAGAGCGGCATATGCGTGGCCTCTTCAGGCTTCCCTTCAGGTACTCAGTGACTTTACTGTATATGATGTTACATAGGACTTCAGGCCTGCAGAAAGTGCAAGGACATCGGCAACAAATTGTTCATCTCTGTATATTTCTCCTCCAAATGCTAAGCAGTGAAAGATATGCATACACTGAAGCCAGAATCGGCATAAGCTTGTGCTGCAAGTAACTAAACTTCACGCTGTTTCAGTGGACTGAATTGCTGGCCTAGTAACAAGTACCGAACAGCAATAGTGACCGAAATCATGAGGAAAACAAGTGAAGAATATGGAAGGCCAACCTGCCCACCTACAAGCTCAGCCAACATAGCAGCAAAATGTTTGTGTATAGTAGGGAGTCTCCATCGAGCCTCATTCAAGAGCATTCAATACCTTAAAAACACATGCTATATTGCTGACTTACTCTATATTAGAATCACTCGACTTTTCTTTCTGCTGCAATCCCTCCAATTATTCCAACAAGCACTCAACTCTAAAGCTTTTGAGCATCCGATTTTGATGGTAACTCCAAAGTTAATATCTGAAATATGAAGACATTAACAGTTGAAAACATAGATGGAGGGATGAAGAAATCATTGAAGGAAAATGCAGTGTGGTGGAGATGTCTACTTACTGCCCAATCCATGCAACGAAAGCAATGGAGGTGAATCAAGTCAACTACTGACTCTATGAATTAAAAAACCACCACTGCCTCCTATACAAAGAAATACAACTATCATAAGCAATTGAATTCTTAATGTACAAATTTACGCTAACTAGAATCACAAAGTAAGAGTGGTTTTCAATTTGGAAATTCAGGTTGACCTCTGATGCAGAAAAATGATGCGTCGTCATAATCATTGTCCCTTATAATCATGTCCTCTTTAAACACAATGAACACATAATCTTTTTATCTGTAGCACCTGTCCCATCTCCAAGAAACGCGACTCTCTCTCATGAACTTTTCACCACTGGCAGCTGTCAGTTGGTATTTACAGAAAAATCCAACACCTCCGCCTGCAAACGAGAGATCAGCCAAAAAGCATAAAGCAAATGCCAAGAATCTGCTCCCACTACACCCATTTGGGGCTATCTTTAAATTTATCCGAGAATTCACGCTTCGTTGCTCAAACTGATTTGCCGAAACTTCATTTCCTGGGATACAACAAAGCAATTTATTTCCAAAAGGATCCCTCCCTTTCCTCCTTGCCCATCTCTGTGCTAGGGATTGAATTTGAAGCATCGCGTTGCTCTCAATGTTTTTAATTGAATATTGATTCAGGTTTAAGCCATTAAGGAATGACATGGACACCTTTTCATCACGAAGAGTATCATCACCATCATGTAAAGAAAAGAATGAATTGGAATTATGATCGGTGAATGATACTTTCTCCAATGATGTGCAATAATTTGCATTCAAGCACCACAGATATCGTGGAAGCTCTGAGAGTGTTTTAAGTCTTTTGAAACCCCCAAGATCGAAAACGCCAAGGGATTCCAACTTTGAAATATTGCTCGATACACTTTCCACCCTAGAGTACTCAAACTCCACTTTCTAAGTCCGACAAGATGCTGAATTGATTCCGACACTTGTTCTATTCCAGTGTATCTTAAATCTAAGTCAGACAAATTATTTGGGAGGTAATGAGGAAACTTTTTAAAATTATGACATCCCTTCAATTGAAGCTCTTTGAGAGATGCCAATTGATTGAGGCTAGGTAGTTCAACCAAACTTGTACAGTAATTGCACTTAAGTGATTTAAGGTTGATGGCTACAAATGGATTAGGAATCTTACTTAAATTCCTGCAACAATAAAGGTCAAGGATTTCAAGAGATACCAATTGGTTGAGGGAATGTATTTCAACCAAATTTTCACACCCATTGCAGCAAAGGCTTTGGAGTTTGATGACTCCTGATAGATTAGGGATCTCCATTAGACTCTTGCGGTCAGAAAGGCCAAGTTTTTCAAGAGATGCCAAGTGGTTGAGGCAAGGTAGTTCAATCAAATTTTCACACCCATTGCAGAAAATGCTTTGAAGGTTGATGGCTCTTGATAGACTAAGGATCTTCCTTAGACTCTTGCAACCAGAAAGGTCAAGTTTTTCAAGAGATGCCAAATGGTTAAGGCAAGGCAGCTTAACCAAATTTTCACACCCATTGCAGCAAAAGCTTTGATGGTTGATGGCTCCTGATAGATCAGGGATCTTCCATAGTTTATTGCAATTAGAAAGGTCAATTGACCTTAAATGAAGAAGATCCTGTACATTGAAAATATAAAATAATTGCATTATCTACTTATTTTGGACCGTATCAAAAATAAAAACAAAAATATGAAATAACTGGTGATCTTCCTTCCAAAGTTATTCTATGCAGCTACCGGTTAGTTTCAACACAACAAGATTCTTTGGATTAAAATTCGATGATAAGGATTTCAAGGGACAAAAGTCCCAACGAAGATACCTTAGCTCATCAGAAAAAGACGCTATCAACTCTGTCTACGGGAAGTTGTTGAAACAAGAACGAATGACATGTATAAAGGATGATATATCCAAGATTATGCATCTTCTCAAAACCTGAACATAATAACAGCAGGTCTTCAATTCGATAAACGAAAAAGCTTTATTCCTTCAACTGATTTATTCACCTGATAATAAGAAACAATTCATCAAGTTTCGTTACAAAAATATTGTGAACATTTCATTAAAATTACTCATTAAAAAATATAATTATACTAAGAAAAGCATAGATTAATCAGACATCTTTTTAATACTGAAAATTTTAGACAATAAAAATTGTTTTATATGTATAGTAAGTAAATAAATATTTTATTTTTTTGAAATAATAGTTAAAATATTTGAAACACTTTGACAGATAACAACATACAACTAAATGAATTTATATATTGACAATATATCAAATATAAATTTCAATTATAATACACAAATATGTAAACAAAAAAAAAAAGGAATATAGATCCAATTAATGCTTACTTTATTATATTTGAGCACTTGGTTCATGTCTTCGAGACTCCATAACCTGTTGCGCTTTCTAGGATTCTTAGATTCTCGGTGAACAATGCCCTTCCCCATGTCTTCAAGTATATCATGCATAGAAATCCGCCCATCAGAATCCATAATAAGTAGGCTCTGTTAGATATATGAACTGCAAAATTACACCGTTAGCACTGACTGGAAATATAAATAGTAATTAAAAAGAACAAATTCATAAACCGTGTCGTGGTATAACCACTGCCTTAGAAACGAATTCGCCCCGATGTGTGTAATCGCTGCAGTAGGCGGACCGTCCGCCGAGATTAACACGGTCGCTCCAAATTTCGTACACCCGAAATCGGAGTGGATTGCAGGTGATATTACTCTTCTTATCGGAAAGAACACAAAGAGAATATTTAGAAAACACTTGGAGAGTGAATTCTTAATGTTGAGAGTGAGTTGAGAAACTGAGCCCTCTATTTATAGGCTAGAAAATCGTCCATAAAATTTCAGGATTAAATCTTTTCTTTTGTAACAGTTGAAACGTCTAGATGAACTTGACTCAAAAATAGTTCAGGTTTATTGCATCATTATTCAGCTGTTATAACTCCTAAAATTATATCATGTAACCCCCTGGAATTAAATTAGTCGAGCCGTGCCGTGCCGAGACGGGCGACGGCGGCAGCGATGCGCGAGAGTCCCCCTTGTTCTCTTTCACTCAACAAGAAAGTGGGAAATCCAAACCATAAATACTCATTCCCAATAGTATTTCCAATACTATGTGGGATTGAGCATTACCAACATGCTCTTGTCTAGCAAATTGCTTATTCCACACATTGCACCCTTATACAAGCAACTTAAAATTTCTTCTACTTCTTCCTTGAAGTCCTCTCTGAAGAGGCATGCTATGTCAAGAAATATATTCTTCTCTGACTCATTCAAACGCATCAAAACTACTAATCAAAATCTGGGAAATCTCTGGTTGTGCAATAAGAAAATTCAAGGCTTTGCTGGTAATAGTCTGATTTAGTTGTCAATTCTTCATCCTTTGTATAGGATTTTGGTCAACTACATTACAATGTCAACTGGAAATAAGTTAACTTGTTGGCATACTGATAGTGGGTTGATCAGATCCAGTTTTGTAGACGTGTATATGATTCTTCCCGTATTACGTATTCTTATCGTCTATTTCTCAATACGTGAATGTCTTTGTAATAATCTTTGTTAATATCTCTCTCTGCTTTTTAGGTCTATTTATCCTTACCATTGGCATATTGGCAGAGCAGGTCTCCAGCAGCGATCTTCTTGTTGTTGGCTACCCATTCTCTCTCTCTCCAGTTTAAAGGTACTTTTCCGTAACTTCTTTAAGCACTCCGTCATTTTTCTTGAAATATTTCAACATTATCCATATTGGCCCATAGGTCGCATAACCATATCCCTAACATATGCCATATCCTTGTGTTTTTAGCTTGCATTGTCCTATAACGAGGCTGTCTTGACCGGAAGGTTGACCTCTTCAGATGGTAGCATTGTTCAATCTGTGTTTCTAGGATCTCTTCGGAAACGGGTCGAAGAACTCCTGAATTGTTCAGAGGCATTAAAGAAGATTTGCGTGATTATTTGAATTCAGGCAGTTGGCCTATTGATGATAGATCTAGATGGAGTGAAAAGTTCAACAATTCTTTCTTGGTATTTCCAATGGTTTAGTGTAGCAGCCCCGGCTACGGTGAAGACAACGGTGGACAGAATTAATCACATCAACATCTCTTCGTCTCGGATTCCTTTGTTATGTTTGTTGTTACCAGGCACTCACATAGATGCAATGAGAGATAAATCGACTTCTGTGGTCTTCCTGAGTGAACAGATGAAAGTAACTAAACTGAATATACAAATTTACCCTGACCAGTGACTAGAATCAGACATAAGACTAATGTTCAAGCCGGAATTTTTCTTTTTTGAAGGATCAAGCCGGAAATTTACCTATACATTTGGATGACATTATCCAAAAGTTGCATCTTCTCAAGAGCATACACACAATTAATTAAAAAAAATGAAATAAGAGAGAAAATAAAATTCAGTAATTAAATTTATAATTTATCCATTAAAAAATAAAATTAAAAAGCCATGTCATTAATTACATCATTAGTTAGAGAGGAAATGAATAAGTTACCATTAAAAACGCAAAGCATTAAATTCATAGAAGGAATTGAATAGAAGAGAGTAAAGTTTAATTAACAAAATTTGTACTTTACCCAAAAGTATAAAAAGAATTCTACACACACTGCACCTGTATTAGCGACAGAAAAAGAAGACGACGTGAATTGGCAAAGGAGATGTCCACATCGTATGAAGAGAGTAAAAACAACCTAGATGAGATTCATGACACAGACAACAATGTAAGGATTGTTGGTGAATGATAACATGTGATAAACGCCACATAACAGGTTAAACACAAGCTCACCAATCTAACATGACAATGTAATCCGTCAAATGATGCCCTTGAAAATAGCCTCCACCCACAAAAGAATGAGAAAACATAATAAGCAATTGAATAGAAAGAAATTCAACCCTTCTCTTTTAACAAATCTCCCTTTTAAATGTACAACTATCATAAGCAATTAAATACAAATGAAAACAGCTTACCTACGCATTTGGAATGAGAAGTTGCATACCCAAAGATTAAAAGAAGTGAAACTATTTCAATGTTTTAGGCCCTTCATCACCACCATTGCCAGATCTTCTTTCATCCCCAGGTCTTATTTCAGTAGCAGATCCGTCATGAGCTCCCTCAACATTAGCATCTTCTTGAGAATCAGAATTCTCGAAGGATTTGTCCCATCTCATCACATCACTAGTGGTATACCCCTCTGCATCCATGTAATATATGTTAACACCACATTTCTCCACTTTAAATTCATCACCGTAAGGATTTCTGATGTACAATTCAAATGATGCCTCCTCATAATCATTGTCTATTATAATCATATCTTGATTGAACAGAATGAACACATGATCACCCTTGTAATCGAACTTACTGATCCATGGCCAAGGATCACTCTTGTAACTGCAGATCTCGTCCTGTGTCACAGAAACACGGCACTCACTCGTGAACTTTTCACCACTGGTGGTGGTCAGTTGGTATTTACAGATAAATTCATGATTTCGTTTTGCGAGTGTGAGATCATCCACAAGACAGATAGCAAAAGCCAAGAATCTGCTCCCACTATACCCATTTGGGGTTATCTTCAAATCGAACGAATAATTCATGCTTCCGTAATAAAACACAATTTCTGGAACTTCATTTCCTGGGAAACAGCAAAACAAAAAAATCCCATCTATATTCCCCTAGGGATATCCCTTTCCTCCTCCTTACCCATCTTTGTGCCAGGGAATGAATTTGAAGCATGGTGTTTGCCACAATGTTTTTTTATTGAATCTTGATTCAGGCTTCTACAGTTCGAGAAAAGCATGAAAACGTTTTCTCTACGAGGAGCACCATCACCGTCATGTAAAGAAGGGAATGGATTGAAACTAACGTTAGTGAAGGACACTTTTTCTAATGACGTGCAGTTACTTGCATCCAAGAACCACAAATACCGTGGAAGCTCCAGGAGTGTCTTAAGGCTTTTGCAATGATCAAGAACCAACACACGAAGGGACTCGAACTTTGAAATATTGTTCGGTACATTTTTCTCCCATGAGTGACTCAAATTCAACTCTCTAAGTCCGACAAGATGCTGAATGGAATCAGGCACTTCTTTTATTACAGTGTGAGATAAATTTAACTCGGTAATGTTATTTGGGAGCTCAAGAGGTTCGACCACCCAACACCAGCTTAAGTTAAGGCTTTTTAAGTTGATGACTTCTAATAAACTTGGGATCTTTCTTAAATTCTTGCACTCAGAAAGGTCAAGGATTTCAAGAGATGTCAAATGACTGAGGCAAGGTAGTTCCACCAAACTTTCACACATACGGCAGCAAAGGCTCTTAAGGTTGATGGCTCCTGATAGATTAGGGATCTTCCTTAGTTTCATACAACAGTAAAGGTCAATTATCCTTAAATTAACAAGATCCTGTACAATGAAAATATAAAATAACTATATTACCTCATAGCATTATCTATTTATTTTGAACAGTATAAAAAATAAAACGAAAAAAATACCCGATGATCTTCATTCCATAGTTGTTCCATACATCCAAAACGTAATTTCAATACAGCAAGATTCTTTGGATTAGAGTTTGATGACAAGGATTTGAAGGGGTACCCGCTCCAACAAAGATATCTTAGCTCTTCAGGAAAAGATACACTATCAACTTTGTGTGCAAGTACCTTATCATTCCGGAACACCAAACACACAGTAGACAAGTCGATGAATCTAAGATTAAGAATGTTCTCAAAACCGTGATGACATGATAACAGTGGGTCAAACCGAGTCATCTCAAACCTTATTCCTTCAATTGATTTATTTTCCTAATAACAACAAACAATTTGTCAGGGATCAGTATATAGAAATTTATGGACGTTCCATGAAATTACTCATTAAACAAATTTATTTATATTAGGAAGGCTTATATTAATCGAACATACCATTATATTAATGGAATATTTAAACAATAAAAAATGCATGCTTTGTTCTTTTAAGCAATGCATTAGATATTTGTCAAGCATATATATATATGATAAAAGAGAAAATAAATATAATTAGCACTTACTTTATCATATCTGAGTACTTTATTCACGTCTTTGAGACTCCATAGCCTACTTCGCTTTTCCGGGTTTTTAGATCTTTGGAGAATAATATCCTTTCCCATCTTTTCAAGCATATCATGCATAGAAATCCGCCTATAAGAATCAATATGAACTAGGCACTTATCCAGCAAGTTGCTTATTCCACATGCTACACCCTTATACAAGCAACTTAGAATTTCTTCTACATCTTCCTTGAGTTCTCGTTTAAAGAAGCAAGCTATATCAAGAAATATATTCTTCTCTAGTTCATCCAACTCATCAAAGCTACTCTTCAAAATCTGTGAAATTTTTTGTTGGGGATATTCCTTGAGCTTATCCACCTCACCTTCCCACTCTTTTCTGGACTTTGTATATAGTTTAGAACCCAAAACTTTCAGGGCAAGTGGATTGCCTTGGGCGTACTCCAAAAACTTGTTGGATAGGTCTTGAAAATCAAGAGCAGGATTCAAAAGCTTAAATGCAAATGTACAAAAGAGTTGCAGAGAGTCGTTCTCATTTAATTTGTTTACCTCGTGTATTTTGTCAGCTCCTCCATTCTTAAGAACTTGTCTATCTCTAGATGTTACAATGATTTTACTTCCCTCACCAAAATATTTTACACCCATAAGATCCATTAGATCCAAGTCATTAACATCATCAAGGACGACAAATACTCTTTTATTTTTGAGTCTCTTTTGGGTTAAAGGGGATCCTATGGAGGGGGTGTCTATATCAATTTTGTCATCTAATAGTTTAGAAAGAAGTTCATTTCTTACATATTTCATCCCTTTTATTTCTATTTCCTCTCTAACATTTTGAAGAAAGCAACGACTTTGAAACTCAGAGGAGATTTCATTATATACAACATCAGCAAGAGTAGTTTTGCCTATACCACCCATTCCCCAAAGTCCTAATACACGACTATCTTTTTGCTCAATCAGCCTTAAAATCATTTCTTTCTGATCATCCATTCCAACCAAATCATCATAAATACTTCTAGATTTGCGATCCAATATTTTTAAGATATATTGAACGACATCTTTAATGTACTCAGTATCAGGCCTGAAAAATATTTGTTGAAATGATTGTCTAAAGAAAAACGAGTCAAGTGTAAGAAGTATAAGAAGATGAAATGTAAGGTTACCTATCAAATTTGCCTCCCTCTATATGCCACCCTTTTAATTTACCAACTTCAACAAAGTCTTCCTTCCATTTTTGCACTTGACATAGCCCATTTGATTCATGATCATCAAAGGATGCTTTGAAACTCCCACCGAGATTCCTCACATCAGAAGGATCAACATGGTAAAACATGGGAATAATAGTATGTTTTTGAGTGCGCTTACGCCCCATGATGTCAGAGAGTTGAGCCAAGCATGATTCCGAAGAAGCATAGTCTTTAGATAAAACAATTATCGATAGGTTTGAGGCTGCAATTGCTTGAGAGAATTGAATCTCTGCTTTGTTGGAGAAGACATTTATTCCCGTGCACTCCAAAGCTTTGAGAAGATGACTGCTGAAGTTGAGGCGCGTGTCCTCACCTAAGCTCAAGAAAACTTGATGCTTCATCAACTTTTGCATAGTATATTCAACAATATGCTTGATGTGATCAGTTTCAGGTCTAGCAAATAATCAAAACAAAAAGATATCATTATCAAATCTAAGACAAACTTAAGACAAACACACGAAGATGAGAAAGATATAGTTACTTGTCGTCCTCTATGCGAATTCCGGCTAATGATCCGACTTGGGCGAAGTCCTCTTTCCACTGTTGCACTTGACGCAGCCCATTTGATTCATGGACATCGAAGGATGTTTTGAAACTTCCACTTAGATTTTGCACATCGGAGGGATCAACATGGTAAAAGATGGGGAGAACAATATATTGTCGCGTACGCCTGCGATGCATGATGTCAGAGAGTTCGGCTAAGCATGATTTGGAAGAAGTATAGTCGGCGGACAAAATGATTATCGAGAGATCTGAGGCTGAAATTGCTCGGGAAAGTGCTAGTGAAAGTTGTTCCCCTCTTTCGAGTTTTTCTTCATCGAAGAAGACATTCATCCCGGTGGCTTTCAAAGCTTGGAGTAGTTGGGTGGTGAAGTTAAGGCGCGTGTCTTCACCCCTGAAGCTCAAGAAAACCTGATACTCTAATTGACAAGAAGAGGAGGAAAAATCCTTCAATCGACAAGAAGGGGGCGAAAAATACTTCATTTGACGAGGAGGGGAGAAAGAATACTTCAATTGAAGATAAGATGGCGAAGAATACTTCAATCGGCGAGAAAAGGATGGAGAATAATTCAGTCGACGAGAAGGGCAGAGAAAACACTTCAATTGACGAGAAGGGAAGGAGGAATACTTCAAATTGAAAGAAGAGGAGTTAAAAGAAGAAGCCATGAGGAAGATGGCAGATGAAACTCGAGGAGGGATGGCGGCGATGCCGATAATAGAGATTATGTAAGAGAGTGAATGGAGTAGGTGTTTTTATTTCCTTATAAACACAGAGTTTTACATATTGGGTCTTGGTGCACGTCAAACTTACAAAAAAATTAATCCCTAGATAAATAGCCCGTATACAGTATTGGGCCAAAATAGCCTTTATTTTCCCACTAAAACTAACAAAGACGGTGAAGTATTATGGTATAATGAATATTTAATCCCTAAATTTCATATATTCTATCGATCGGATCTTAATTTAAAATAATTCAATAAATTTAATTTTCTTGATATTTAAAAACAATATCAATCTGGTCCTTCTCACAATTCTCTTTATTCGCTCTCTTCTCTATACCTAGTTTCTCGTAGAAATCATTGTCCTCATCAACATCCAGTTAACTACAAAAATTTAATGTTTCTTTCACCGGAAAATAGACTAAACTCCAATAATCTAACATGGAGGAATGCCAACTACCACCATTTTTATGAACCACTACAATTTTTGCAAAGCTAATGCACTACTTTTTTTATTTTCTCTCGCTTAGTCAATAATCTAACATCAGATGTCTATGTACTTTTGAGAAAAAGAAAATCAATATGGTTCTCGTATTATTTTTTCTGTAACTTTTTGACCAATGTTTTCCATCGTTGACTGTTATGGTGTTGACGTGGTAGTTCATGATGCTGACATGGTAGTCTATGGTTCTGACATGGCAGTTCATCTGTCATGTTTGAGTTACAAATTTAGCCAATCTGTCATATCATTCGCTATGTTATCAACCACCGTAAACTGTCATGTCAACACCGTGAACCGCCATGTTAACAACGTCAACTATCACGTTAGTACCGTAATGGTCAACGAAGAAAAATATTAGTCAAAAGGTCACATCAGGTTTATTGTCTAAGTTAGAGGGCCACGTTGAGAGAAAAATAATAATAGCGTCACATTAATTTTTTTTTTAGTTGAGGACCTCTTATACCTTTGCCCTAAAATATATAAACTAATGTTAAAATTAAACATGGTAAAGGGACTAAAATCATAATTTGATCGGAACACTTGAGGGATGCTAGAATGAAATACAAATGGAGATAGTAAGTGGAAAGGAAATGGTGTTTAGTTTCCATATGAAAATTCCCAGCATATGCAATCTACAAATTTGTGCATTGGCTGAAGCCATATTTTGCTTCAGCTAAGTGTTTGAAATCTCACATTAAACCAACCCAAAAAAAAACGATGATCCATTCCCATGCAAAATTACATTTTATAAAATTTTAGAGAGAAACTTATAAGAAAAAAAAATAAAAAGGTAAATTTATAACACGAATTACGTGTCACGATCGAGAAATAATACGTGTATAAAGGAATTCATTCCACGTATCAGGTAGCCCGAGGAGGCACCAATGGATACAATCGGCATACTTGGCCGGGTCGGCTTTTTGTTCCGGGTTAGGCTTTTACCTTGTCGGATGGTGTGCGTTGCTGTATGTGCGTCTTTTCTATATTCCGAAAGGGTTGTAATGTCGATGAAATGGACCTGAACTTTCATGTTTCGGGTAATGTTTGCAGCTATGACATAGAGCCGACGGTCCGTGCCCACGTTTAGGTACATTGACTGGTTGAGAATTGGGGTCGTCTCTAGAGCACATTTGATCCAATCTGAGTTGTTCCAATCCAAGCTCCTGCACACATTGATGGGTTCAAATTTTTATTGACTCATTTCCATCCACTAAGATCTAATATGTTTCGATGCGATTTTTCGATTCGATTCGATTCAACTTTATATATTAATTTTAGATTTTAAGTTAATAATTTGATCAAATTTTCACCAGTTGAAAGGTCATAGACCCACGTATCAACCACTGGGGCTGACCTAAATTTGGATGCTTTATTCTAACTACCATGGCCATTGACAGCTAATCACAATCAAAAGAAAATAAAACATATATATATATAACTTACAAATTTTGTAAACCTCAAACTAATTAAATTAAAAAAAAATGTTACGCACTTAAATATTAAATAATAATAGGATAAACTATATTAGATACCATCGAACTTTAAGCGTTAAATCGTTTGTACCACTAAACTTTCAATTTTTCCAAGTATAGCACTAAAATTTGATTTCCGTTTCAATTATATCACTGAACCGTTAAATCGTTAACGAAACGATGACGTTGTTGACAACTATTGGCGTGGCTAATAACTGTCGATATAGACATCGAACTAAAACGACATTGTTTTGATCTGACGGTTAACAATTTAACGCCCAAGTGGTATAATTGAAACGAAAATCAAAGTTTAGTGCTATAATTGACAAAATTAAAAGTTCAGTGGTATAAATGATGCAACTCCTAAACTTCAATGATATATAGTGTAGTTTACCCTTAAAATTTATCAAATAAGACTTAATCGACATAATTAATCACCTAATTAAGTTTATTTACATTAGATCAACATCTGATATAAGGTTTAATCACGATTAGCTTGTGGTGTTCTCTCCTTGTTTTTCTATTGACATCAAAGATTAGGTTTTGTTTTTGGTGAAGTTAGTTACATCTACTCTTTATTTATACAATATTTTTTTGTACATAATTTAATATGACTCGAATTTACGATATGAATTAGAGGATTTATCTTAGAAATTCAAATGATTTTAAACTTGAAATAATTTGAACATTTTAAGAAATCGAATCGAACCGACTTGAGTTGACTTGATTTAAAACTAAATCGACTTATTCAATTAATAGATCTAGATTTACCTGATATGAAGGGGAGACATGCTGCTGAAGAAGACAGTGGTTCGACTTGGATTCAGATTTTTATTAACCCACTTAGACCATGTGCTCAACACCCTCTTGTATGCTATCGGCCGGTCGATCTCGTCGTACTCGGTGTCTCCTTTATCGAACGATCCTCGTCTGTTATACGAATTCGACAAAAAAAACATTACATTGAATCAAAACATTTGATGAAACAACAATGTTTTTGTTTTGTTTTTGGGGATTACTTACAAGACTTTCATGGTGGCAGTGTTCATCCACCAAATGTATGTGTTGAAAACCAAATAGTCAACTTCTTTCCAGTTCTTGCCATGGGTTTTGATGGATCCAGGCATAATTATGCGGTTCAAGACGTTGTGCATGTCTGGGTTGTCTGAATTTGATTGCACCAGAAATGGTGCCATATAAAACTCTACCGTCGCATTGTAATCCTGCATAGATTAATCTTTGCATAGATCTGGTCTACTTCAAGTTTGAATCATTTAAGGTTGAAAGTTCTTTCGGATTCGAATCATTCAAGATTGAGGTTTGAATTTTTCGAGTTTGATCATTACGAGTTAAGATCATTTTTATTTCTAGTTACTTCGAGTTGTAGGATTGTAGAATACAACATGAAAACGATATTTCCCCCATGGAATATTTGTTTGGCAGCTGAGAAAATTAATTGTACCTCGATTCTAAATAAAGAGAGAGAACATATCTTCTTCAAGCTCTTTTTTCCAGGAGGAACAACAGATTGAACAGAAGAGACTATCTTTATATTTCATCCCGCCCGTTAGGATTAATCTTTTATTTACAAAAATGTTTTATAAAATCCTTAATGCATAATAGAGAAAAATGAAAAGGGGGTTCAAGACATAAAATTTTGAATAATGTCTTGAAACCAAAGAAGGATTCGAGCTGAAAAACCTAGAAAGGCAGCTCGAATATAAAGACTGTGCAGCTGTTGTATAGGAGGCGATCTCAAAAATCCCTTAACAAGACATCGCATAACCCGAATGTGCTCATGAGAGCTGAGAATCGGAGAACACTTCCAGTAGATGAGAATAGAAGCTACTCCATCATATCAGTGAACGTCAAAGAAATGAGAATGTCAAATCTTTGACCAAAGACAACAACCCGAGACACCTTATCCTTTCCTTACTTAACCCTACCTCAAAGATAGCATTAATCTTGACACTTGTCAAATATCTATAATTTTTTGAAGGATTAAAAGTCTAATTAATTCTTTAATATCCAATGAAGTATTGTTTTATGATTTGTTTCAATTATAAAACCTAGAAAGAGGCAATATTTTTTCAAAATTTTGATTAAATTTTTTTCAAAATTCTTTTAATTGATATTTTTCTAATTTTGAAAATAAAAGAAGAAGAAAAACATTTTCAAACAAGACAATCTCTCTGGAGTAGATTCTGGTAACTGGAACATATCTCCCAAACACATAAGCTCATGCTTAGAATTAGTGTTGGAGCAAGAAAGGATAAATTTTGGGGCATTTTTGAAGACTCATATCTTCCAAGAATACAAGATCATTGAATTGAGTAGAATTTCATTTTCAGTGAGGCAAAAGGCATGAAGACTGAAAATGGCGGAACACAGACAATGGAGCCCACTATATACAATTATTTTGTCCATCACCACAACATACAAGTTGTATTTGTTCTGGTGATTTCCCATGCATTAATGTTGGCAAGCCAAAGCGTCCCACTTATAATCCTACTGAGCTTTGTTCTTTGGTGTCCTTGCAACACTATACAAAAGCCCTGAACATCATGCAAATAGCTTATCTGGTTGAAAAATCTAGACAAAAGCCACAGGAAATAATGAATAAGTTGCCAAATGTTTGAGGACATCCAAATTTCCTGGAGCTCCACAGTTTCTCCTTTGTGTTTTACCTGATAAGAAAATTATGATCTCTATGAGTCTTGTCGAGTTTGGTATTGTTGCGCAGTGTATGGATCCAACTAGGTTCAAGGACCAACATCTTACAAAGTTACTTCTAAGAGTCAATGCAAAGCTTGGAGGATTGAATTCGATGTTAGCCATTGAGCCAACACTTTTCCATTCCAGTTGTTTCTAAGGTCCCAACTATCAGCTCTAGGTAGTGGCCTTTGATTTCCCGCTATAGGGTATCAGCATGTACATAGTCTCCAAAGCTTGAAATGATGGATTCTCTTTTCAAATCAATAATGAAAGCTCTATCAAATTTTTACACAAGTTCAGGCAGAGAAAGTCAATTTTTGTCAGGCGCAAAAATTTTCCGGGGCAAGAAGCCATTAACATGAGTCAAGAATTGCTATGATGCACGCTGGTGCAAACAAAGAATGAAGATAAAAAAATTAGGGATAGAATGAAGACCGCTTATGCAACTATTCCCGTCACAGATCAAGAAAACATGCATAAACATAAACATTCACATCACATGAATTTGCATCTTTGCATCATACATTCATCATCACATTGCAATAAAAAAAGGTTTTTCCATTCTCATAAGGATGCCTTCATTATTGCTTTTGAGAAGCTAATTTCATATTTCTCAAGACCGTTTGTTTAAAAACATCAATCTAGTCTTTCTTAAGACTGTTTTTCCTAAAATCCTCATTTCATTTTCTCTCAAAGACCATTTTTCTCTTCTTATAAGGACATCGTCTAGTTTTCCCTTTCTCAAGATCATTTTTCCCTCTCACGAAGAGAAATTCAAAAGGTCATTTTTTTTCAAAATAAAAATCAAATCAAATATAAACTTCATCATGACACCCATAAAACATTCAAGTTAATCATTAATAAATGCATCATTTTTTATTGATCTTTCAGGAAATAAAAGTTTGGTGATAACCAGATGTCTTCAACATGAAGGAACAATGTCATCCACAGATTTGGCATCGTAAAGTGAACGATCAGATCTTCTAAAGACAGCTAGATCTCCTTAATATGCAGGAGCAGACTGTCTGTCGCCTTTGAGATTGTTTCTCTTGAAACAAAGTTTCGTCTCGCTAGAGACAATTTTTCTTGAAACAAAATTGATCTCACTTGAGATTGTTTTCTTTAAAACAAATTTTGTCTCACTTGAGACATTTTTCATAAAAACAAATTGTGTCTCACTTAAGATAGTCTTCCTCAAGACACGACCATTTGAGATTGTTTTTCTTAAAAAATTGTCTCACTTGAGATAGCTTCCCCTAGAAATACAAATTTTGAAATTGTTTCACTTGAAACAAAATTGATAACATTTGATATTGTTTTTCTTAAAAACAAATCTTGTCTCATTTGAGACAGTTTTCCATCAAAACACAAAATTTAGAAATTATTTCACTTGAAACAAAATTGATAAACCTTTGAGATTGTTTCTCCCGAAAAAATTTTTATCTCGCTTGAGACAGTTTCTTTTGAAACATAAACCTTTGAGATTGTTTCTCTTGAAACAAATTTTGTCTCGCTTGAGACATTTCTCTTGAAACATAAACCTTTGAGATTGTTTCTCTTGAAACAAATTTTGTATCGCTTGAGAGTAGCCTAAGATTAGAAGAGTGTTATACAAAGATGATTGCTCCATCTCTTTGTGAAGTGAAAATTCGAGGATGAATTTTCTTAAAGGGGGGAGATTTGTAACATCTCAAAAACTAAGTAGTGACTAAATTGTAAGATTTTGGAACTTTGGGTCTAATTTTAAAAAAAATTAAAGAGTTCGGGGACTTAAATAAGAATATTTTGGTATTGGATTAAATAGAAAGATGTAAGGGATGAAGGGTATTATGGTCTTTTCAGCTTAAAGAATATTTTATCTCCTTTATTAAGAGATGAGCATGTGGGTTTGGATATATCTAGAAACATTTCTTCTTGCCTTCTTTTTCTTCCTGTTGCTCCATTTCAAAGGTAAGATTCTGAATTTTTATTGATTTCTTTAACTTTTGGGGTTATGTTAAAGGCTTGAGTGTTATACAAGCTTATGAAAAACTTGTATGGGATTAATACAACAAGGGGAGAGAATTAAATAGGAATTTGTAAAAGGGTGTAAAAGTGAATTATTGATATGAAGAAGTTTTTGGAGTTTTGTTTATAAATTTAACTTGTCATAAAAAGAATTAAAAAGTCTAAAGTATTATAAATGAGTTTAGAACATGTTGAAAGTTTAGTAAAATTCTTAATATCAAGAGTTATGGTGAAATAATGAAGATGATGATGTGTTATAGTGTTAAAAGATGGTTTAAGTATGTATAGTTGAGTTTAATAGCATGAAGGGAGTTAAATAAATGGAGTTTAGGTGAAGTGTTTATAATTTTCGGGTTAAGAAGTATATTTTGTGTTAGTAGTATCGGTATTGGTTGAGTAAGTACCGATACTACAAGGAAAAATATGTGATAATTATGCGTAGGGTATCGATACTGCATGAACAGTGTCGATACCATAAGGCAAAAGTGGGATAAATCTTCATGAGGTATCGATACTTAAGTGATAGTATCGGTACCATGGGTATCGATACCAATGAGGAAGTATCAGTACCATTCTTGCAATGGAATTACAGAATCCAGAATGGGTATCGATACCATGGGATGGTATTGATACTACAAGTATAGAGGTATCGATATTGTACTTGTAGTACCGATACTACTTGAGTTGGAATTGAGAAATTTGTGATTTATTTATGTTACATTGATAAGAATATTTTTCGAGTAATTCGAATCCTGATATTTATTGGATTGTATATTCGTGTAGATATCGATCGAAAACAAAGTTCTGACAAGTCGACAAAGTAAGATTTACGTGAGAGATAAGAGATTGAGATTGACAAGTGAGACCAAGGTGAGTACATGATATTATGTATAGTCTATTTTATGGAATTAAGACTTATAACGAGTCTAATTTCCTATATTAGATTACATGAGTATATGCATATGTCTATATGTTAAGTGAATTTCTATACATGATTTACATAAATACATGTTATGTGATATGATTCTATGTGATATGATATATGACTATGAGCTATGAGAATGTTATATGATCTATACAAGGATAAGTTATGAGACTACATGTAAAATGATATGAGTCATATGAGTACATATATATATGATGAATTGGTTGACTATGTGAACATGTGAATATATGTCTACGAGAAGACATAAGAACAAGATATAAGCCATGTGACATGTGAATCATATGAAAATATTCTACGTGTAAGTGAACTATGTGCTTATATGAATATGTGAAATGACATAAATGATAAAGCCCATGTTATGCGATATGAGAGCTAGGGGTATAGTTGGCATGCCAAGAGTCAAGGGTTCTATGTGGTCCTTCGGGATATATATGTAATCCTTTGGAACATATATGGGGTTCTTCGGGACACATATTTGGTCCTTTGGAATATATATGTGAACCTTAAGGAGTGGTCATTCGAAACATATATGTGGTTCTTCGGGACATTTCTACGTGGTTCTTCGAGACAATTTTATGCGCCCTTAGTGGGAATTTATACGAGCTGTGGTGACAACATATGTCCACAACCTCAATGTACTCACATATATTTAGTTCTCCAAAGTATACATGGGCTAATAAAGAGATCAAACAAATATATTGTATGTGATATATATATATATATATATATATGACTTGTCATGTGAAATGTATTATAGGATTTATAAGATATTATGTGTATTGCTTGGTTAAATATATGATATGATGGTTACGAATGTTATGTATAAAAGTATATAATTATAAGGACTAATGATAAGATTGGTAATAATGAAAATGATGGTACATGAGTATGTGAGCATTTTTTATATGAGTTGGTATGATATTATCATATTTAATGTACATGCATTGTTAAATAGTTAAAGTTCCATTATTCTTTTATATGTCTCACTAAGTCTATGACTTAGCGTGTGAGTGTTTCACACGTAGGATCCAAGACGTCTGGAAAGCGAGGATAAGTAGCGGAGATAACATAACATCATCAAAGATCAGATCAGAAGTAAATTAACAGTAGGTTCTTTTGTTATTGTAAATAGTATTGACATATACCTTAGAGTTAAATTGTATATGCTCTGATAAGCTTTTGTAAACTTTTGATTTAATGTATGTGAATTATTCAGTTTATTCAAATTAAGTCTGAAAATCTCCTTTATTTTATATAAGTAAATGATTTGAAAGGTTGATGTGACATCTCAGACTCGTATTCGGGTCGGATATGGGTTGGGGGTATTACAATCAGACTTTCTTACCATGTAGGAATTGTGTTATCTCTAAATTATCCCTAAAGATGGCTAGATGTCCTCATCATATAAGAACAATGTCGTCCACCAACCAAATCTCCTCAACGCATAGGAGCAGCGTCATCCTCAAACAATCAGACTTCCTCATCACGTAGGAACCATGTTGTCTCCAAATTATCCCTAAAGATGGCTAGATGTCCTCATCACGTAGGAACAATATCATCCACTGACCAGACCACCTCAACGCGTAGGACCAGTGTCATCCTCTGATAACCAGACTTCATCACCACGTAAGAACGTGTTATCTCCAATTTATCCCTAAAGATGGCTAGAAGTCCTCATCACGTAGGAACAATGTCATCCACTGACCAGATGTCCTCAACGTGTAGAAGCAGTGTCATCCTCAGACAATCAAACTTCCTCATAATGTAAGAACCCTGTTATCACCAAATTATCTCCATATTGACTCGACGTCCTCAACATGAAGGAACAATTTCATTTTTAAATCCTCTATTTTTCATACTGTCATTTTTAAATCCTTTATTTTTCAGACAAAGAATTGGAGCTCCAGATGCAGAACAAACATCATAGATAAACAAAATTAGGTTATTATTTATCTTTTCTTCGTCGTTGTTTACACAATAGATGAGCAAAGAGGGGCAGTTGTAATACCCTAATTGTGTCCTAAAATTAAAGAGGGAACAAAATGTAAATACCAAACTTGTAATTGTACCATTTTCTGAAAATTAAAGAGGGAAAAAATGTAAGCACCAAGCAATGATTTATACCATTTGTAATTTATGGGGCTTTAAAAGCCAATCAGAATGTAAAAAAAACAACCCCCCGGTTCCCCCTTTTTTAAGTCTTAAAATAACAAATAAAACTGGGGGCTCTCCTTCCCTCCTTCATGTTTCTTTCTTGTTGCATAACTTTTTTAAATACGTAAATGGTGAGGATTATTCGGTCGATGGTCGGTCGTCGTTTGTCGGAGAGGTCGGTGGTCGGTCTAAGAGGTTGAACGGTTAGGGAACAACCCCAAACATGTGCTTTAGATAAGTCTTAGGAGGAGTGTTGGTTTTATTTTGGTATTGGGTTTGAAACCCAACCATCAGAGTAGGTGATCGGGGAATGAGGTTGCTGATTAGAGTGTGGTGGTCTCTAGTACGGTGGTCGACGTGAGAAACACCACCTAGTTGCGGTGGTCGGTTTTAAGTGTTGAAGCTTTAGGAGCTTCAAAACGATGTGAAGTCATTCAGTTGGTCCTCCTTCGGCCATGGTCGAGGTCATCGCTCAGAGTAGGATGGTCACTGGCCTGGTGGCCAACGTGTGAGATCCGGCTTACGGTGATCGACGTTCAGTTTAGAGCCCTTAAAAGGGTGTTGTGCGGGTAGAGAAGAAAGAAAAATGGGAAGGATTGTCTGTTTGTATTTTTGGGTAAATTACGTCTTGGCCCTCCCCATTTCTACTATATTTACATTTAGGTCACTTATTTTATGGGCTAATCACCCAGAAGTCCTCCAAGCTTCAGCGTGTTTTACACTTTGGTCACTATCGGGGGGGAGATCACCTTTAAGCCCTCTAAGTTTTAGCCCTTTTTGCACTCTGGTCACTCATTTTTTATTTATTTCGAATATGCATGCAGATTTTACTAACTTTTAATTTGGTCACTATTCTGCTATGTTATTTATTTCAAACTAACTACTAACTTTTATTTTATTGCACTTTAACCATTATTTATTTATTTATTTATTTATTCTAATATTTGATTCGACCTTATGGTGACCCGATATGGGGTATGATCGGCATTATTATGGTTCGGACTCTGCTAATTACTAACTTTTATTTTATTGCTCTCAAACCATTGTTTATTTATTTATTTAATTATTATTTCTAATATTCGATTCGACCTTGTGGTGACCTGATCCGGGTTATGATCCGCATTATTATGGTTCGGACTCTGCTAACTACTAACTTTTTTTTATTTATTTTATTTTGTTAATTTGTTTGAATTATTCGAATCGACCTTGCGGTGACCAGATCCAGGGTATGATCCACATTATTATGGTTCGGACTTTGCTAACCGCTAACTTTTCTAACAACTAACATTTTTAATTGCTAATTACTAACCGATAACCTTTTATTTATTTGTTTGTTTTATTTTATGTTGGAACCATGTACGACCTTGCGACGACTTGTCTCGGGGTATGACTACATTATTTAAGGTACGTGATAAATAATAAAATTCGATACTTATATTTTTTATTGCATTTTATTTCTTGCTATTTACTTTATGTACTTTTAAATTTATGAATTTTTATTTTCTTTATTTAATTTTGGTACTTACATTTTATTTGTTTTAATGTTCTAATCGTTTATTTATGTTTCTTTATTTTTCTGTACTTTAATTTTATTCGTTTAATTATTGTGTTTTATTATCTGTTTATTTTACTTCTATAATTTAATTTTTGCATAGTTAGATTTTGTTTCCTTACATTTTACCATGTATGGATATTATATATTTGTTCGTATTATTTATGTATGTATATATTCTTTGTTCTTGGGAATTGGTTTCGAACGATTGTACAAAATGTTTGTTTCATTCATTTTTAACACTTTTTTACTCTAATATTTTCAAGAACACTTATTTGTAGAATGGGCGTGGAAAGCATTGTTTGGTCGAAGTAGTGCGATCCGAAACGACATTCAAACGAAATGCGAACTCAAAATAAATCAAATTTATTTTTTAAAAGTGATAATTAATTAGTTTTTATTCTAATTCAAATTATGCAATATTTTTATATAGTAATTTATTTTATGAAAAATGTGGATATTCAATTTATATTTGATTTACATTTTTGATAAATCGAGGAGGGAATATTCTTTTTAGGGAAGAAATAGAAGAGATAGCCTTCTTGTCGGATGATGAGCAAATCTCAATTTTTCTTTTCAAATTAAAGGATTTTCCCTAATAAATAATTCGAACCAAACTAATTAAACTTTAATAAATGAATCATTTTCTAACTTTATATTCGAATTTATAATTTCTACTACCGCGATAATATATATAAGCGACTAAGTACCAATTTTGGGCACTGTAGGGGTGTTATTCCTTCCACACGTGTAACTGACTCCCGGACCTGTTAAATCGGATTTTTGGTAAATACAAACCAATTTTTGTCTTAAAAAAATGATTTTTCTTAAAATTGTTTTAAAAGACGTTTTTAAGTATTCAACTTACCTAACCCAAAAGTCGATGGCGATGTCGAGACGTTTCTCTACCCGGGGACGAAGAGTGCAAATAGTACACCCCAAGGTGTAACTAGTCTCGAAAAAGTGAGTGTTTATCTTCCTTAAATCAGATGAAACACTAAGTTGTAGAGTAGCCACCAATCTTTTAATATGGTGAGATTGGTCACCGAAATGTTATCTTAATAAGATTCCTTAGAATAATATTAAAATAACACAAATAAGTCTACTTAGCAGAAAAATGAGTTCGGGAGTCGGTTACGTGTAGGGAAGGATTAGCACCCCTACAACGCCCAAAATTGGTACCGATGTTTATTAATTAGTGTATTTACAATAAATTATGAATTTGTATTTAAATTAATTTACAAATAGTTTAAAATAAATAACTATTTAATATAATTATAATACTAAATATTAAAATTACATATATTAAAATATAAAAATTAATGAATCAAATATAAAATATAAAGATGAATAATATAATTAATCTTATAACAATAATTAATTATTAAAATATAAAATAATAAAATTATTTATCATAATTCAAAATAATATTAAAATAATATACTAATAGTGTAATTTATCCTAAATTATAATTTGGGACTAAAATATAAACTATTAATATTTAAGGGACTAAATAGGTTATTTTACCCTAAATATATATATTAATATAATAGCGACTAAAATATAAATATATATAACACGAAAACCAAATTAAAATGTGCAAAACCTGATTTCGGTGACTAAAATGGGCGGGTTACAAAATTAGAGGGACCACACGTGTAATTTACCCATTGTCAAATTACGCAGAGAGTCCCACCCCCAAAACGACATCATTCAAGGAGGGTTTATATAACCCAAAATCGATCCTTTAAGGACCATCTCTCTCATTTCTCTCTTTTTCTCTCTCTCTCTCTCTAAAGAAAGAGATAACTTTTTCTCTCTACCCTCTCTCTAAAAACCCTCAATCGAAGAAAGGTTGGTCATCGGCCGGCAACCGTTCGCCAGTGCAGTCCGCCACCGCTGGCCACCACCTACGGTGGCCCAAAAATACAAAAATCACCCAAAATGTAGATCAGCTTTCCCTCGTCCCAAATCCAACATCCTTTTCTTCAAAAAATCTTCCAATGACACTAGATCTAAGATTTTACCTTCGGCAAAATTTCGTTTCCGATGACTTTTAGGCTTCGACGAGGTAAGGCTTCCTTCAATTCTTCTTCGTGTGTTTGTTGTGATGGTTGCTAGCTTTTGTTTCTTTTTCTCTCGTTCTTGTGGTGTACTTGGTGTGTTTACTTGTTGTGTGTTAATGATGATAAAATTCGGTGAGTCACATACCTATGGTGGTGACTCACCATAGAGTGCCGTGTTGTGCGGCTCTTGTGTGGCCTCTGGAATCTTCATGAGAGCTCTGGAGAGGTGGCGGCGATGTGGCAATCTTCGGTTGAAGTAGCTGGAGGCGACGACTAGATGATAACCCTAAGGTTTCTGTTATCTTAATCTGGACCATTGATCTGCCTCTGGATCGGACGGCTGAAGATGTTGGTGGCTGGAGATAATGCTGGAAACCCTAATTACATTTGGGTTTCTCATGTGCCTACTGGAATTGGTCCTGAATCAGATCTGTTGGATTTGGGTCTGGATCGGGTTCGAGTTTGGTTGTAATCGAGCCTTCGAGCTTTGTAAATAATAATATTAATAATATTATTATATATAATAATATATAATATAAATGTCACTCGGACGAAAACAACTGTCGACGGCTGCCCTTCTTTGCTTATTTTTGTGTTAACAAGAATAAAGCAAAGATAAAAAGACAAAGTTTTCGTCGAGTGATCTTCTTGCTTTGATGGGAAATTCATTACACTACTCTTCCGTGGAGATCGAATTCGAAGTTGATTTGATTCCACTACTCTTTCGTGAGACTTCATACTTTACTGAAAAATCTGTTCCACTACTCTTCCGTGAAGATCATATTTTGATCTTGCTCCTGCTTCTGTTTCACTACTCTTCCGTGAGACTTCATACTTTGCTAAAAAATCTGTTCCACTACTCTTCTATGGAGAGTAAATTTTGATCTTGCTCCTGCTTCTGTTTCAGTACTCTTCTTTGAGACTTCATACTTTGTTGAAACATCCATTCCACTACTCTTCCGTGGAGATCAAATTTTGATATTGCTCCTACTTCTTCTTCACTACTCTTCCTCTGAGGATAATAAATTTAAGAATAATCTGTATCACTACTCTTTTGTGAAGATCAGACTTAAGGTTGGAATACTTCACTACTCTTTCGTGAAGGTTGAAAATAATTGACTTGAGAATAATCTAATTTCACTACTCTTCCGTGAAGATTAGATTCGAAGTTGATTTGATTCCACAACTCTTCCGTGGAGGCTGAAAATGATAGACTTGAGAAGAATCTAATTTCACTACTCTTCCATGAAGATCATATTCGAAGTTAATTTGATTCCACTACTCTTTCATGGAGATCTTACGAATGGTTCTAAGGACTCATAATCTTGCTCGAAAGACTGATAGATGACCCAAAGGATTTACAAATTACCCAGAGGTTTTACAAATGACCATGAGGCTTTACAAATGACCCGGAGGCTTTTCAAATGACCCGGAGTCTTTACAAATGACTGGAGGCTTTACAAATGACTCGGAGGCTTTACAAATGACTTGGAGGCTTTACAAATGACCCAGAGGCTTTACAATTGACCCGGAGGCGTTAAAAATGACCCAGAGGCTTTACAAATGACCCAGAGGCTTTACAAATGACCCAGAGGCTTTACAATTGACCCGGAGGCGTTAAAAATGACCTGGAGGCTTTACAATTGACCCAGAGGCTTTATAAATGACCCGAAAGCTTTACAAATGAACCAAAGGCTTTACAAATGACCCAGAGGCTTTACAAGTGACCCGGAGGCTTTATAATTGACCCGGAGGCTTTACAAATGACCCGGAGGCTTTACAAATGACCTGGAGGCTTTATAAATGACCCGAAGGCTTTACAAATGACCCAAGGGCTTTACAAATGACCCAGAGGCTATACAAACGACCCGAGCGCTTTACAAATGACCCGGAGGCTTTACAAAGGACCTAGAGGCTTTACAATTGACTCGGAGGCTTTACAAATGACCCGAAGGCTTTACAAATAACCCGGAGGCTTTACAAATGGCCCGGAGGCTTTACAAATGACCCAGAGGCTTTACAAATTTATGGGAAATAATTTACTAGGTAAGAAACTTCTTACTTTTCAAAAATTTCATTTTTTACAAAGATTGAATGAGAAATGTTAAAAAATTATTTTCTCATTTTTCCAAAACAACTTGTTGGTTGGGCATACCCCAAAAATAATGTTTCTTCTATATGGATTGTGTTCATCTATTCTTCAAATGTTTGCCTCTCCAAACATGACTCATGTATTTGGGATTTGGATTCTACATTCCATTTGTAAGTTATTTTGTCCCTGCATCTTTATGTGAGAAATGTATTTATGCACATGCAATCAAATATATCAATGTAATGCATTTCATTTATGCAAATGATGTTCTTATGAATGCATGAATTATCGATTCAATCTTAATTTTACTCCAAAGTTTGATCTTCTTCAACTTGATCATCTTTTTTTAGCGTTCACTTTAATCATTAGTGTAGCAACTTTTGTTTTCAAGCTTGCATTTCTAAAGAATCATCTGATCAACTTGTATCTTAGTGTTTTCTTTTGCCTTCAGAAGAACTGTTTCATTTATGGTACTCTTGCCACATTCAGAATAATAACCTTATTGCCACATTTTGTCCTTGATAAAACCAACTGTCTTTACCTGAATTGGTGTATAAATCTGATAACGCTTTTGTCTTTGAAAAGAGAATCTATCATCTTTGCAGAATGTAGATGGAATTATGTTAAGCTCATCAGAGATTAACCAGGATATTAGTCATGTTTGTTTTGATTTGACTCTTGAAACACATCACAAGAAGGATTTATCCTAATTCCTTTCATGTCTCCACATCTAATCAGATCTCGAACAAAATTATTCAAATAATATCATGTTGTGATGTTTGACCCATCGTTCAATCTTAGTTGGCTGCACTAGTTTCTTGTTGCTAAAGTTCCAACACTCTTTTTCTGAATCTTGAAGTTGAAGACAAACTTCATCTTAAGTCAACCATATGATCATAACATTGGTTCAATGCCATAATCACTGGTTTGTAAAACATTACACATTCATCATTTCCTGTAACTTCTGCCTAGATTTTTAACTAGGGAACTCTTTGCATGATGTTCAAAGCTTTTGTATGATGTCACAATGATATTCCAATAAAAATACAAGTGAGATGCTTTAGCATTGTATCAGGGAGCATTTGACAACACATTTATCCTTTCTTATGGCTCATGTGGGGAAAATGTAATCACATAGTGGACAAAACAGTTATGTATAGTCAACTCTATTGTCATTGTTTCACCATTTTCATTCTTCATACCTTTTTGTCTCATTGGAAATATTTTTTAAATAAAATACCTTTCTTTTCTAGATGATATGGGATATCAGCATGCCCCCATCATTTGCTTCTTGTTAATAGGATCTATTTAAAATGCCCAGTGTTCTGTTTCTGATTAGAATGAGCCTTCACAAATATTTCATATGGATTATTTCTGTCTGATATGAGCTTTCAGCATGCCCCAGTATTAAAATGTCCCAACATTATTTCAACATAATGGGCCTTCAGTATGCCCCACATAGATTATTTCTGACTGGAATGGGCCTTCAGTATACCCCAACCTTTTTATGTGAATATGAGCCTTCAAGATATCTGAACATGCTAAGTTCTAAAGCTTATTCTCAACGTCCATTTGATTTGAATCTCATGGTCCTTACAAGGTCCAACTTTGATAATGCCCCATCGTGGGTACTCATGGCTTGATTTGTGCCCAAAATATCTTAATCTAAAATGCTCTTATTTTGTTGTTACTAAACAATATTGATGTCAAGTAACTTGAGGGATTCTCTTCATGTCGTCATAAACTTAAGAGATGATCAATCCTTCTGAATGAGATATGTGCATCGTCTGAATGAAATAATCATCTTTTCCTTGATTGGTAATCATACAGGGAATATTATAAGTCCAATTCCCCAGACTTTTGATTTCTCATGCCACTTGTTTTCAAGAATGTGAAATGCTTCATCATTCTGGCCTTGCTTATTCTTTTTCTCAAATAGGTAGAATAGGCATCAACTTGACTCAAGAGCCCTTCTCATTTGGGACGACCCTGTTTAAAAAATGGTTTTCCTCCTTTTTTTTCAATGAAAGAATTTTGTAAAATATTTCCCCTTATAGTTTCACAATAGAATCAAATCATAAGCATTAATTCAAATAATATCAAAAGAATCAACAACTTTTACTATTTCAGAGTTATAGTTCTTTGACAAGTATCAAGATTGAGAGGTTAGTTTCAGGTTGGCTACCCTATTTTCTATGGTTTCATCTTATTTGAAGATGTCACTCCTCTCTCACTCTTTTGTGAACATTATCACATGACTCACTTTCTTGACTTGGTATCTTTTAATCAGATGTGTACAAAAATGACACAACTAACATAGCAGTTGCTAGACTTTCTAGAATACCTCAATTTCAGTTCTCTGAAATCTTTGCTTCTACCCAAAGCAGTGTGAAAACATCGGTCTAATAATTAAATTTCTGTGTGCATGTGTGTGAAGTAGACTATAACAGGTATTATTTCACTCTCTTACAACAACTTCTTTTTTTGCCATTTTGGCTAGCTGAATTCAACTTTATTGTGATTAGCCTTCATTGGGCTAATTGAAACTTATCCATAAAGCCAGGGCTATTAACCAATTGCTCTAGAGGGACAACTTTTCTGCTTATATGACTATTACTTTTTAAGGAGTACCTGTTATAGTCTATGTGTTTGGTGGAAGTCAGAAAATCTCATTACCAAATTTCCATTTTCAAGCAACTGACTCAAATTAGAAAAATTTTCATCGTCAAACCTCATTAATAGAAAAGTAATCTAGTCATCTTTGCAATGTCATGAAAGATGCCCCACCTTGTACACTTTTATATGTAAATACCAAGCCTTTTGTCTAATTCCTTGCATTGGAGAAAGTTCTCTCATTTTTGTGGGAGGGTGTAGTATCGGGTATATTTCTTCTGAGGTAAGGTCAGGGTCTTTTTTTCCTGGTTTTCAATCCTGATACTTTGTCAAAAATGTATAACTTAATCGTAAAGAGTTTTTAACCCATTTTATATTCAAAGAACTGCAAGATTGCAAAGTTTATTCAATACTCATAACCTTAAAAGTAACATAACTTTATTTATTACCAAAAAGTGGAGAAAGGAACAAAAACACTTATTTGGATGTTGGATGTGTAGTCGAACCAGGGTCTTTGTCTATATTGGCCCCTCATTTCTTGATCATTTCTTATGTAGCTTCTTTGGACGAGCCTTCAGATACACAAATCTCTTCTTTCTCTTTAGTAGTCTTTTGGTCAAATTTCATCATCATCTTTTCCTTCCCTGACAGAAAATCGGGCTCAATTTGAATTCTAGAAAAAATTTCTTTGGTGATGATAATTGTATCCTGGTTCTGGATGCTCCTTGCAACTGTAATTGGAGTAGTATTTCCCACTGATTCCCTTGATTTCAAAAAATCTGATATATGTGTCTCAGATGTTTTTAGGGTTATATCAACCCCATTCCTTTTTAAACATATAGGCCAGTCTCGGATTACCTTTCCTTTTACTTTTTCATTTCTTATCAGAGAAGTATTGAGAGTTAAATTTTCCATAAATATTTCACTTTCCTTGATTTTGCCCTTTTTCTATTTTAACATTCTCTGTTGCATGAACTTTACCTATTTTGGCACTATCAACTTCATTATAGGAGTTGACTCCCAAATGTTTGATCAAAATAGATTGACTGTTAGTATCTGCTTATATAATTCCACGAGTCAAAAGATCTTGAACTCGTCGTTTGAAGTTGCCACAATTCTCAATGGGGTGTCCTTGGATTCTAACATGATACTCACAAAAGACTTTTTCATTATACCACATTGGGTAAGGAGGTATCAAAGGTTTAGTTAGACATGAGGCAATAAGTTGGGCTTGTGTAACTCAGAATACAACTTGCTGCATAAGACTGAAGGAACATGGGGTAAAAATTCCTTTGACATTATTGTCTCTTTACTATCAAAACATTTTCTTTTAATGCTTGGATCTCGACCAACATCCTGAAAGAGATGGTGATTTGAAGATTTCTCTTTCTCAACTAGCTTTGAGTTTCTAAGAAGCTTGGGTTTCCCATCTTCAAAACATAACAAACCTTCTGTTATAAGTTCTTAAACTTTTAATTTCAGTATTATTCAATTTTCTATAGAGTGACCAAAATCTCCATAATGATAATTGCATGGATTCTTAACATTTTCCAATTTGGATGCAAATAAGTACTAGGAGGAATGGGTGTTACAAGACCACTTTCAAAGAGAAAGGGTAACAACTCTGAATACGAGATTGGAATTGGAATAAGATGTGTCATCCTATTTTCCTTGTTGCCCTTTTTAACCTTTTTAATGGGACTTGTTCCATGTTTCTTTTCTTTGAACCAACTTCAATTTTCATGTCCTTTGTCATATTTCTTGATTCTTCAAGCTGAGTTGGATCTTTAAGTTTCATAATAGGTTCTTGATCCTCTTTCATAACAGTAACTGTATCATTAAGATCCAGACTTTTTCCAAAGGTTTTCATCTTTTCATACTTAATAGGGTCTTCTAACATCTTATATCCATACAGTAAAGTAATCATCATACTCATTAGCTTAGTCATTTGTTCCCTGGACTCAGCTTGGAACATTCTTTCTTTTTTAAATGTTTCTTGTTGAATTTCTACAAGCTGCTCTTGGATTCTCTCAATCTTTCCAACTCGAGCTAATATTTTATTCATTACTTTCAATCTTTTTTAAGACATGCCCTGATTCTTGAATGTACTTTCAGAATCTCTGATTCCAAAATCCTTTACTGATTGCTTTCATGTCTTTGTTATGTTAACATGTTAAGCAGAGCATGAATGTAAATAAATGCAAATGCAAATGCATGTATGAAAATGTGGAATTCAAGAGTGATCATCTTAAAACAACTTACATTGAACACAAAAGGTTTTTCAGTACATCCAAAAGATCATTACATATAAGGGATAGCTTTCCCTCCTAATTTCTCTATTTTCTTAAAAAGCCAAGTTAATTTCCATTTATGCTCTAGAATCGAGTTGTCATTCTACTTCAGTTCCCTTGTAAAACCTGCTAAGTCACCAGCTTGTGGGCCACCCTTCTTACTGTGACAGCAGCTTTCTTCATGTCATTATCCTTCTCTTGAATCTTACTTGCCATTTCCTAAAATTACAGACAAAATTGCTCATTTTCCTTCATAAAAGAGCCTTTGTGTTCAAGAAGTTCTTGTACGAGATCCCCATAATCATCCACCATCGTCATCAATGTGTAGTTCTTGGCTCTAGTAGAATTTAATTCAGCATCCATCTCAAATTGGCAGAACTGATATGAAGCTTTTATATTAGCTATAGTCTTCTTCAACATCTGGTTTTCATCTTGACATTTTCCCAAATTGATGATGGTTGTATTGCACATTTCTTCAGTAATCTATAAGTCATAGGAAAACTTCTTTGCTTGATCCTCATGCATCTTTTTCCAGTGATCAACATCACTCTTCAGGTTAATGATCCCTACTAGTCATTCTTCTGGGGTATTTCCTAATTCAGCATTCTTGAAGGTTTGAATGATTTTTTGAAAATCGTTAAACATGGCTTCAACCTCTATGCTCAATTTCTTGTTTTCGTTCCTCCGAAAACGGGCTTGAGCTTCATAAAAATTCTCTCCCTTATGACTGCTTCTATTGATGCTCTTACCATAAAATGCTTTTGGTACCAATCTAACAGGATCTTTAGGATATATAGATTTCAAATTTTTTGAGAGCTTCTTCAAGATACCAGTCTTTGACTTCGTTATAGTTCGCTTATCATAAACATAATGAAAACCTTTGATTTTGATCACTCTTGATCATGTCATGTTTATGCAAATGCAAATAGAAAATTAATATATGTCTTCAGAATAGACAAAGATAAAAACTGGTTAGTAAGAAAATATCATATCTTAATCTCATGTTTTCTAGTTCCATGCTTTGTTTGGGGGAAAAAACTAATCGCATGATTTTTAGTTCACATGCATTTATTCAGAAAATAAAATAATAATAAATAAATAAAAAAGACTCAACATGCTTTTCCTTGTGTGTTAATCTTAAAATACCTAATCGGGTTAGGTTCTGCTTAGATTCAAGTTCTAGGTTCACTATATGTTGGGTTTTGGCTCTAAGGTAAAAAGGGTCAACGAATTGTCCTTTGTTGGTGTCCCCTTGGACTACCAAACCCTCAATCCTGGTCCATTACAGACTTTCGGATTAAGTTCAATTCGAAGGAACACAATTCCTTATGTCCATACGGAAGTGAAAACCTCACGAGGAACATAAGGTGTGAGCTCAAAGAATGGTCCCTTATCCCATACGGAGGTGAAAACCACACGAGGGAGTAGTTTCTCATTCGAACAAAACAAGATAAGAGCGGGGTTTTAGCTCATGTCATGAATGCAGTGCACAGTGGGTGAGGAAAAGCATAAAAGAGAATAAAATAATATATAGCCTATTCTTATATTCTAAATACCCAAAATTAAATCTGTACACATAAAAACAAAAGTTAGTATAAAAATTATGAAAGGATAAAAAATTAAATTTAAAACAAATTTATAATTTTATTGCAAAGACAAATAATAAATAAAAGGGTGGCTTGACTCTCTTTTTTTAAAGTCCCCAGCAGACTCACCAAGCTGTCGAGATGTTTCTCTACCCGACGACGGAGAGTGCAAATAGTACACCCTAAGGTGTAACTAGTCTCGAAAAAGTGAGTGTTTATCTTCCTTGAATCAGATGAAACACTAAGTTGTAGAGTCGCCACCAATCTTTTAATATGGTGAGATTGGTTACCGAAATGTTAACTTAATAAGATTCCTGAGAATAATATTAAAATAACACAAATAGGTCTACTTACCAGAAAAATGAGTTCGGGAGTCGGCTACGTGTAGGGAATGATTAGCACCCCCCACAACGCCCAAAATTGGTACAGGTGTTTATTAATTAGTGTCTTTACAATAAATTATGAATTTTTATTTAAATTAATTTACAAATAGCTTAAAATAAATAATTATTTAATATAATTATAATACTAAATATTAAAATTACATAGATTAAAATATAAAAAATTAATGAATCTAATATAAAATATAAAGACAAAAAATATAATTAATCCTATAATAATAATTAATGATTAAAATATAAAATATTAAAATTAATTATCACAATTTAAAATAATATTAAAATAATATACTAATAGTGTAATTTACCCTAAATTATAATTCGGGACTAAAATATAAACTATTAATATTTAAGGGACTAAATAGGTTATTTTACCCTAAATATATATATAAATATAACAGTGACTAAAATATAAATATATATAACATGAAAACCAAATTAAAATGTGCAAAACCTTATTTCGGTGACTAAAATGGGCGGGTTACAAAATTAGAGGGACCACGTGTGTAATTTACCCATTGTCAAATTACGCAGACAGTCCCTCCCAAAACGACGTCGTTCGGGGAGGGTTTATATAGCCCAAAATTAGTCATTTAAGGACCATCTCTCCCATTTCTCTCTTTTCCTCTCTCTCTCTAAAGAAATAGAGAACTCTTTCTCTCTGCACTCTCTCTAAAACCCTCCATCGGAGGAAGGCCGGTCATCGACTGACAACTGTTCACCATCGTCGGCCACCACCCACGGTGGTCGAAAAATACAAAAATCACCCAAAATGTAGATTGGCTTTCCCTCGTCCCAAATCTGACCTCCTTTTCCTAAAAAATCTTCCAATAACACTAGATCTAAGATTTTTACCTTCGGTAAAATTGCGTTTCCGACGACTTTTAGGCTTCGACGAGTTAAGGCTTCCTTCAATTCTTCTTCGTATGTTTGCTGTGATGGTTGCTTGCTTTTGTTTCTTTTTTCTTTCGTTCTTTTGGTGTGGGTACTTGTTGTGTGTTTATTTCTTTGCAGGATTGGCCTTATATAGGCCTCAAAGATCGACCTTAATGATGATAAAATCCGGTGAGTCTCCGGACCTATGGTGGTGACTCACCATAGAGTGATGTGTTGTGCGGCTCTTATGTGGCCTTTGGAATCTTCAAGAGAGCTCTGGAGAGGCGGCGGCGTCGTGGCAGTCTTCGGTTGAAACAGCTGGAGGTGGCGGCTAGATGATAACCCTAGGGTAATGAAAGCTTAGGGTTTTTGTTGTCTTAATCTGGATCGTTGATCTGCCTCTGGATCGGACGGATGAAGATGCTGGCGGCTGGAGATGATGCTGGAAACCCTAATTGTATTTGGGTTTCTCGCGGGCCTGCTGGAATTGGGCTTGAATCAGATCTATTGGATTTGGGTTTGGATTGGGTTCGGGTTTTATTGTAACTTGGCTTGATTTGCTTTGTAACCGGGCCTTCGTGCTTTGTAAATAATAATATTAATAATATTATTATATATAATAATATATAATATAAACGTCACTCGGACGAAAACGACTGTCGACAGGTGACTCCCATCCAAATTAATTCAAAATCGTCAATTTTTTCAAAATAAAGTAATAATTATTTTTAAGCTTAATTGTTTTAAAAAAAATAGTTATGACATGTTTAACAGAGTGAATGTGAATTGTAAGATAATGGGATTCCTTTCAAATACAACTTTAAGCACACGGCGGTTGGTGTGCAAACTCATACGTTATTTGTTTAATAATCCATTTGTCAATCGTTTTTTCACTAAAACCAAACCAAATTCGGTGGACGCGTTATTAGTTTAATTGCTGCTTTTGATGAAGTTAAGGCCACCAAATGGACAAAATGATGATGCGAATAAATAGACTTCAATTCCTTTTCACACAAACAAATACCAGGAAGCTACATACAGCGAGTTCTTTCCTTTTAAGTTTAATGATACGAACCAATTTTGTGAATGACATTTTGGTCAAGAGAAAGCAATTGTGGTGTCAAAATATAAAGTTTTATATTTGAATCCCACCAATCCATTCATTAAACTTAAAAGGAAAGAACTTGATATTATCCAAATTTACCTATGCATTTGGATGACATTATCCAAAAGTTGAAATAAAATAGTGTAAATATGCCAATATCTTAGACCCTCCATCCCCTTCACTATCATTTCCAAATCTTCTTTCATCGCCGGGTCTCATTTCCGTTGCAGAATCAAAATTCTGGTTGGATGGATCACATCTCATCACATCACTAATGCTATAACTCTCTGCATCCACGTAAAGCACATGAACACCGCATTCCTTCACTTTAATTTCTCATTTGGGGTTAAGGTTTACGATGTTGAATTCAAATGATGCCTCCTCATAATCATTGTCCATTATAATCATATTCTCACTAAATAGAACCAGCACATGACCACACTTGTAGACCGCTTCTGGAATATAAAAAATGCAGCACACACTTGTTAACATTTCACCATCGGCGACTTTCAATTGGTATTTACAGGTAACTTTAAGACCGCCATATGCACGTGTGAAATGAGCCACAAGGCAGATAGCAAAAGCCAAGAATCTTCTCCCACTAGACTTGTTTGGGGTTATCTCCAAATGTAACCAGGAATTCGTGCTTCCATAACAAAACACATCTTCTGGAACTTCATTTCATGGGAAACGACAAAACAAATGGTTTCGGCAAACCAAAACCCTATTATACTCCTCTCGGATTATCCCTTTCCTCCTCGCCCATCTCGGTGCTAGGGACTGAATTTGAAGCATTGCATTTGCCACAATGTTTTTAATTGAATCTTGATTCAAGCTTAAGCAATTCCTGAATAACAATGATCACCACCATAAGGTAAAGAAAGGAATGAATTGAAACAATGATCGGTGAACGATACTTTTTTCTAATGATGTGCATTCTACTGCATCCATGTACCACAGATATCGTGGAAGCTCCGAGAGTGTTTCAAGGCTTGCACAAGCTGCAAGATCCAAAATGCCGAGGGATTCCAACTTTGAAATATTGCTTGATACAATCTCCACCCTTGAGTTTCTCAACCTCAACTCAGAAATGTTATTTGGGAGTTCAGGAAACTTCTTGAGTGCTGAACATCCCAAATTCAAGCTTTTTAAGAGATGTCAAATGATTGAGTGTAGGAAGTTCAACCAAACTTTTACACCATGAACATATAAGGCTTTCAAGGTTGATGGCTCCTGATAGATTAGGGATCTTCCTTAGTTTTTCGCAACAAAAAAGATCAATTACCCTTAAATTAAGGAGAACCTGTACAATGAAAATATAAATAATTACATTACTTCATATCACTGTCTACTTATTTTGGACCGTATCATAAATAAATAAATAAATATAAAACACCTGATGATCTTAATTCCAAAGTTGTTAAACATGTTCTCAAAACCATGACGACATAATAACCTCGGATCTTCCATTGGAGACATGTATAACAATTTATCAAGTACAAGTGTAGGGAAATTTATGGGCATTCCATCAAATTATTCGTTATAATTTAAAGGATTAATATTTGGTGCACTTTAACAGGTGACAGCATATAATTAAATGAATTTACATGTTGATAATATATCAAATATATAAATTATAGTTAAAATCACACAAAGAAATCTAAAAGAAAAAGAAAAATAAATACAATTAGCACTTCATTATATCTTAGCACTTGATTCACATCTTTGGATCTCCATAACCTACTGTACTCTCCAGGGTCATTAGATCCTTTTCGAGCAATGTCCTTACCAAACTCTTCAAACATATCATGCATAGAAATTCTTCCAGAAGAATCAATGTAAAGTAGAGACTTATGGACGGAAATTCAAAAACAAGCTGGAGTCTTAGAAGAATTTTCAAGCTCATAACTGAAGCTCTTCCGATATTGTCCAAAGGAACTCATTCTATTAGACAAATTTGGAAAGAGATTAGACACAAGGGGGACAAAATGATTTGGCATACTTTGATATGGTTCCCACATCATATTCCTAAACATAGTTTAATAGGTTGGATGGAAATCTTAAATAGGCTTCCCACTAGAGACCGATTACAACGCATGGGGATCAATTGCTCTGGAAATTGTGTTCTTTGTAATGACACGCAAGAAAATCGAAATCACTTGTTCTTCGAATGCCATTTTGCTACTCAAGTAAGAGAGAATACTCTTCACCTTTGTGGTTTGAACAAGACACTTCAATCCTGGGAAGAAATGGTTGCTTAGGCATGTAATTCTTGGAAAGGCAAGTCACTCCTAACCACTATTCTCAAAATCGCTTGGAACGCCAACATTTATGTTCTGTGGGAGGAACGGAATCGTAGAATCTTCAAAGGTTTCTCTTGAAATCCAGCTGACATCTTCAGAAGCATTAAAGATTTAGTAGGTATTAAGTTGAGGGGATAAACATTAATAGACTTGACTATGTTAATTGCAAACTATGTATAGCTTGGGGTATAGATTAAACCGATTGATTTCTTTTTGTTTTTAGCATGTAATTATTTCAGGTGAGCGGTTTATGCTTCTTTGGGTAATAAAATTTAATTATCCAAAAAAAAAGAGACTTGCCGAGCAAGTTTCTTATTCCACTCATTGCACCGTCATGCAAGCAATTTAGAATTTCTTCTACATCTTCTTTGAGATTCCCTTTAAAGAAGCATGCTATGTCAAGAAATATATTCTTATCTCGTCCGACCCATCAAAGCTACTCTTAAAAATGTGCAAATTTTGGTTTCGGACATTCATTGAGCTTGTCCACCTCATTTTCCTACTCTTTTTTAGACTTTGTACGAAGATTAGAACCCAAAAGTTTAAGAACAAATGGATTGCCTTGGGAGTACCTCAAGAAACTAATCGATAAATCTCGAAAATCAGGAGGACTCAAAAGCTTAAATGAAAATGTCAAAAAGCGTTGAAGAGAGCCATTCTTATTTAACATATTCACTTCATGTACTTTGTGAGCTCCTTCATTCATTAACAGTTGTCTATCTTGGGATATTATGATGATTTTACTTCCATCACCAAAATATTCAACACGCATAAAATCTATTTGGTTATAGTCATTAACATCATCAAGGTCCACAAGCACTTTTTCACTCTTCAGTCTCTGTCAGTAAGGGTATCATATGGAGGGGGTATCTATATCAATTTTATCAGCTAGTAGTTGGAGAGAAGTTCATTTCTTACAGATTTCTCTCTTTCTTTTTCTTCTAATTCCTCCCTAAAATTCTGAACAAAGCAATGAGTTTCAAACTCTGGGGAGATTTCATTGTATACAACATCAACAAGTGTAGTTTTGCTTATACCACCAATTCCCCAAAGTCCTATTACACGAATGTCTTATCGGTCAAGCATCCTCAAAATCATTTCTTTCTACTCAGTTATTCCAATCAGACCATCTTTAATGATTATCAAAACAAAAACAAGTATAAAAAGATGAAACATAAGGTTACCTATCAAAATAGCCTCTTTTTATAGTCTACCCTTGTAATTCACCAACTTTAACGAAGTCCTCTTTCCATTGTTTCATTTCAGAAGGTCTAACATGGCAAAAGATTGGAATAACGCTATGTTATCCAGTACTTTTCATGATGGCAGAGAACTGAGTCAAGCATGATCCGAAAAAGCATAATCTTTAATTAAAATGATTATTTAGAGATTTGAGGTTACAATTGCTTGAGAGATTTCTGTTGTGGAATACGACTATCGGATAGAGCAAAATCTCAACTGATAATTTGAGAAAATAAAGATAAAGGTAAAAAAGACACAAATTTTACGTGGAAAACCCCTAAATAATATAAGGTAAAAACCACAGGCAAAGATAGAAGAGTTTCACTATGAGAAAATAGGAATTACAACTTCTCTCGATCTAACAAGGAGAAAACAATCACAATTCTCTCTTGATAAAACAGATAAAACAACTCTCAAGAAAACTATCTAAATTCTCTAGTATTGGGAGAAAGCTAGAATGATATGTTATTGTTTTGAAGCTAAATGGGTTAGGGTATTTATAGTTGAAGCTTAAAGACTAATCTTGTAAATACCCTAAAGTATAGGGAATAAATGAGCAATTTTCCCATTTATTTTTTTCAACAATTGCTGCCAAATTGGACCACTAAATCAGCTGTGAATCTTGAAAAATCACTCTGTAGCTGTGAATTTTGACTTTCAACAATCTCCCACTTGAAGATTTGATTGAAATAATCATATCTTCACACCATTCTTTCTACCTTGTACCTTCATGTTGATTACTTTTCTGACAGGCCACAAGAGGATCGACACCAAGTAAATTTATCAGCATTGACCGCCTTCGTCATGAAATCTGCTATGTTGTCTTTGGTATGGATTTTCTGCATATCTATTGTCTCTTCTTACACCTTTTCACGAATGAATGGTGTTGAACTAGTATGTGTTTTGTCCTTGAATGAAATGTTGGATTCTTTGCTAGATGCAAGGCACTTTGACTATCACAAAACAGAGAGACGTACTCTTTATTGTGCCCAAGCTTCTCTAATAGCATCTTCAACCAGACTACTTCTTTACTGACTTTTATAGCTGTTACATATTCTGCCTTTGTTGTGGACGTAGCCACAATTGACTGTAATTTTGAAACCCAGCTTAGAGCTCCACCAGCAACTTTCAACACATATCTTGTAGTAGATTTTCTTTTATCCAAATCCCCTACATAGTCAGAATCGACATACCCATTGATAAGTAAGTTTGATCCTCAGTAACATAGTGCAATATTTGATGTCCTTTTGATGTATCTCAAGATCCTATTTACTGTATTTCAATGCTCTTTGCCTGGATTCGCCATGTATCGACTAACCACTCCCACTGCTTGTGCAATGTCTGGTCTTGTGCATATCATAGCAAACATTAAACTTCCCACTGTCGATGCATACGGTACTCGAGACATCTTCATCCTCTCTTATTTACTGTTAGGACTCATACTGGAGGATAATTTGAAGTTAATAGGAAGAGGGGTAGAAATTGGCTTACAATCTTGCATGTTGAATCGTGACAAGATCTTCTTCAAGTAATTCTTTTGTGAAAACCAAATCTTCTTATTATTTCTGTCTCGGTGAATTTACATCCCTATAATCTTATTTACTGATCTCAAGTCCGTCATTTCAAATTCCCTAGCCAGTTGTGCCTTCAATTCTTCAATATGATCTTTGTTGGGTCCTACAGCCAACATGTCATCCACATACAATAGCAATATAACAAAATCGTTATCACCAAACCTCTTGAAATAAGCACAAGAGTTTGCATTAAGTTTGTTGTATCCAAGGCACATAATAAAGGAATCAAATCTCTTATACCAACAGCTCGGCGCATGCTTTAGACCGTACAGAGATTTATTCAACCTGCAAACCAAGTTCTTTTCTTTTTCTTCAAAACTTTCAGGCTGGAGCATGTAAATTTCTTCTTCAAGATTTCCATGAAGAAAAGTTGTTTTAACATTGTCAAGACTACTCGAACTGTTGTTAGTCAAACCACGGGAGAAAATATTTCATTGAAATCAATACCTTCTTTTTCAGCATATCCTTTGACCACCAGTCTTGCACGATACCTCTCCACTTGATCGTTACAATTTCACTTGATTTTGAAGACTCGTTTGTTACTAATTGGATTCTTTCCTTGTGGTAGTGGCACAAGGTCCCATGTATTATTTTTATGAAGGGCTTTAATTTCTTCTTGCATTGACATCATCCACAGTGAAGCATATAAGCTGTTTATAGCCTCCTAGAATGTTGATGGCTCACCGTCCTATGTTAAAAGGTAGTATACAATATTTCCTTCTATAACATAATTTGAGTGTATTTGGGATATCTTTTCACACGATCTGATTGACGAGTTTTTGGAGCTTCAAAACTTTCTGGTTCTTATTCATCATGTGTTGGTTCTGCTTTAGAAGAATCTCCTTGTTCAAGCTCATTTTTTACATGTATTTGTGTAGTCTCTAACTTTTCAGCACTACCATCTTCTTCTTTTCTTTGTAGTTTATCTTCTACAAAGATAACATCTCTATTGATGATCACTTTACAAGCAGTAGGATCCCACAAGTGATACCCCTTTACACCATCAGCACACCCCAAGAATTTGCATTCCTTGGATTTGGATTCAACTTTGAAATTTTTTGGGAGTTGTACATCACGTACACAATACTTCCAAATACATTGAGGTTTGAATAATCAGCTGGTTTACTAGTCCACATCTCTATTGGTGTCTTCAGCTCTATTGCAGTTGATGGAACTCGATTCACCAAATAACATATGGTATTGACTGCTTCTTCCCAAAATGATTTTTCTAGGTCTGCAGCCCTCAACATTGCTCTTGCTCTTTTTAACAAGGTTCTGTTCATCCGCTCTACTATTCCATTTTGTTGAGGAGTGTACGCCAATGTGAATTGTCTTTTGATGCCTTCTTTCTTGAGAAAGTCATTAAATTCTTCACTTGTGTATTTTTCTCCATTATCTGTTCGAAAAAACTTAATATTATTTCCATAATCAAGTTTCACCCATGCTTTGAAGATTTTGAAAGTGGAAAACACATATGACTTCTTCTTAATATGGTACACCCAACATCTCATGGAGTAGTCATCAATAAATAAGACAAAGTATTTTACTTGGCCTAGGGATATAACTGGTGCTTGTCATACGTCAGAATGAATCAATTCTAGAACACTTTTGCCTCTAGAATTTGACGTGTTAAATTTAGCCGGTGGTGCTTACTTGTTATACAATACTCACACAAAGTAAGTGATACCTTTATTAAGCCTGAAAGTAGCTTTTGCTCCACAAGGACTTTCTTTCCTTGATCTGACACGTGTCCAAGTTTTTGATACTATAGCATTGTAGAATCTAAACTACATGAGGCAACAGAGGCTTCTACTTCTAGCAAAGTTTCTCCTTTCAACATGTACAAGTTTGTTGCAATCTTTTCGCCTTTCATCACCACAAGTGTTCCATGAAACACCTTCATGATTCATTTCTGTGTTTCAATCTTGCTTGCATTATTATCCTACAATCCATAGGATAATAAATTTTTCTTCAGCCCTTTCACGTGACGCACATCTCGAACAATTTTAATTGTTCCATCATACATCTTCAATTAATGGTTCCAACACCAACGATCTCTAAGGCATGATCATTGTAACTATACAAAGATCCTCCTGAGACAAGTTCATAATGATAGAACCATTTTCTTCTTTAGGTCATGTGATATGTTGCTCCCGAATCAATGAGCCATATATTTGCAAATATCTTTCTACCTTCCACAGTGGTTGACGTTTCACAACATAGAGCATCACCATCATCTGAAGTGTTTGCAGTATTGCCTTGTGGATTGGAGTTTTTACCTAGACTCCAACAATCATTCTTTAAGTGACCATTCCTTCCAAAGTTGTAGCACTTTAAATTCTTCTTCATTCTCATCTTTGATCTACCTTGTTTGTGACTGCTTCTTTGGCCACGTTCTTTTGATCTCCCTCTCATCGTTGTCAACGTTTTTTCTTGTTGCAGATTTACTTGTCTATCTTCCTTGTTCTTGCGCAGATTTTCTTCTTGTAGAACAGAAGTTGCAACGTCATCAAAGACTAGACTGGTGACATTATTGTTTGTTAAGTTGATGATGAGTTGATCATACGAATCAGGTAGACTTAGAAGTAGATTCTAGCATCCAGAGAGTATACAATTTCCTTTTAAGGAAAATTTTATTGTGCAACGATTGGCCTCATACAATTTGGTGAGATGATCTCATATCTCCTTAGTTGTATTCTTTTGCTTAATGCTTAACAATATTTCATCTGTTAATGCTAGATAAAGCTTTGCCATAGCATTCCCGTCTATCTCATTCCATTTGCTTTCATCTGTGAAATCTACCGACCTTTCACTGATAGCCGCTAAACAGCCGTCTTTCCTCATGATGGCCTTCATCTTCAATTTCCATAATGAGAAATTTCTCCCATTGAACTTTTCAATATCAAATTTCATTGCCATAGCTTCTATTATAATAGCTCCCACTATTTCACTATTGTGAATAGTTCTCTGGAACCTTCAAAGAATGGATAATACCTTATTACTTTCTTATGTTGGAGGGTCCACCTTTTGGTGGCAACCATAAAGACAATAAGTAGATATTACACACTTAACTCTGGCTCTGATGTCAATTGTTGCAGAATACAACTATCGGATAGAGCAAAATCTCAACTGATAATTTGAGAAAATAAAGATGAAGGTAAATAAGACATAAATTTTACGTGAAAAACCCCTAAATAATATAGGGTAAAAACCACGGGCAAAGATAAAAGAATTTCACTACGAGAAACATGGAATTACAACTTCACTCGATCTAACAAGGAGAAAACAATGACAATTCTCTCTTGATAAAAGGAGAAAACAACTCTCAAGAAAACTATCTAAATTCTCTAGTATTGGGAGAAAACTAGAATGATATGAGATGAAATTAGCATGTGCAAAAAGTTTGAGGACTAATTTATAATGAATATCATAGTTTGGGGATGAAATTTAAATATTCAAATGTTAAAGGACTAATTTAGAATGATAACCATAGTTTAGGAATAAAATTGAAATACTTAAAAGTTTAGGGACCAATTTGATATAAGGATCATACTTTGATGACATGTGATGCAGTTAACTCTTATTATAAAGATGAGAGCTTTGTCAAGTTTACTCGATAAACTACTCTTCATTTTCTTATAGGATAAAATACATAAATGACCACATAACTATGAGTTGGATAGCATAATGATAATCGTTTTCAAATTTGCGTCCATATGACCACTAGACTATTTAAATGATTTCAATATAGTCACATGTTGTTAACACTTAATGGAAGTGTCTACGTGACAGTTAACAAATTGGTATTGAAGATACTAATTTTTATCCATTTTTTATTTTTTATTCTTATTATTTTATTACTTATTATTATTATTATTATTATTAATTAAATTATTATTACAGGCCCACAATATTATAGATCGGCCCAGAACCAATAACCAAAAAAAACCTAAACCATTTAGGGTTTATATCATCTCAATCCTAGCCCCGCCGTTGCCTCCCAGACTATTCCAGCCGCCTCTGATACACCAGGTGGCTGTTGATTCCACTGCCATGTGGTCTGACGCTGCTGCCATGCCTAACCCTCACTGAAGTCTCTAGAAGCGCCGCGTCATCGCCCCACGTCGAATCCCTATGGTGAGTCACCACCATAGCTATGGTGACTCATCGAAGCTTCCCCCTTTGGACTGGCCCGATCTGAGCACTGTGGTGGCTATAAAAAGCCACCACCAAACCTAAAAACAGAAGAAAAACAGGAAGGAATAATTCGAGGAGAAATAACCAAAACAGTAAGCAATAACAGATGCAACAGAGAAAAACAGGGCAGGAACCAGAAACAGGCAAGCACAACCACAGGACAACAACAAAGACTAAAATCCAAGAGAAAATAGAACAAGAACGAGGGACTTACCACCGAGGAGAGCCCAATCGTCACCGGAGACGTTGTTTTAACCGAGGTAAAAGCTTCGGTTTTCCTAGATCTACGGAAATCTAAGGGGATTTAAAGAAAACAAATGCCATATTCAGCCTTAGGAAGTCAAAACCTACGTTTTAGGGTAATTTAGGAATTTCGGCCACCGGTGGTGGTGGTCGACGCCGGAGCACGACTGCCGGCCGGAGCTCGTTCCTCCAGTGAGGGGATTGAAGAGAGAGTTGAGAGAAAAACATTTCTCTCTTCTAAAGAGAGAGAATAAAGAAAAACAAATGAGAAGAGATGGCCATTATGGCCGGCCATAAAGGGTATAAATATCCTCCCCTAAACGACACTATTTTGGGGAGGGGTGTATCCGTAATTTTGGTATGGCCAAATCCTTTTCGCGATACCTTTAGCTTTGTAAGTTTTTATTTTAGTCACTTAAATCAAAATGCAATCATGTTAATTCGATCTTTTAATTTTACTTTATTTATAATTTAGTCATCACCCTGTTTTTATATATTTTAAGTAAAATAACTTATTTAGTCCCTGTACTTTTAATCTAAATTAATTAATTAGGGTAAATTACACCTTTAAATCACTATCTTTTATAATGTTTCGAATTAGTATCTTTAATTTCAATATTTATATTTTAATATTATAAGTTTTTTAATTTATTTTATTAATTTTATTGCAATTTTATTTATATTTTGTATTGTACTTTATTTTTCAATACTTTTACATTAGTATTTTATTTTCATTATTATTTTTTTATTTTAGTCTTAAGTCATATAAATATATATATAATATTTATTTATTTTATTTGTTTTCTATTAAAATCCTATTTATAAATTTAATTTTATAAATTACTTTTAATAAAAATGTTTATTTATTTTTCAATATTAAGAAATGGCAGTCTTAAAGCAACTGGATGTCCATTTTCTGATATTTTTAAATAAATAAATATTTTACTTTTATAAATTATATTAATCTATTTTTTTAATTATTTTTAGATAAATGTTTTATTAATATTTATTTATTTTTTACTATTAAGAAAAGAACTATCTTAAAGCACCTAGAAGTCATTTTCTGAAATTTCTAAATTAATAAATATCTTATTTATATATATATATAAATTAATTGTCTTAAAATTATAATAATAAATTTGAAATAACAGGATTATGAATTAAATATATTTTTTGAATTTTTAAATTTCTAATAATAGAGACAATTTATAATTAATGAGTACCAATTTTGGGCGTTATAGGGGTGCTAATCCTTCCCTAAACGTAATCGACCAGGAATCCTTTTTACTTTTGGTTATACGCAGATCAGTTTTATCTTTTAAATTATGTTTTCTTTAAAACTATTTTAAAAGATTGTTTTTAGGTATTTGACCTACCTGACCCAAAAGGCCGATGGCGACTCCCAAAATATTTTTTTATCAAAATCATTTATTTATTCATTTTATTTTTCCCGCTAAATAAAATTTCGTGCCTGGACGAAAACCGATTACGACATGTATAATTAGGGAACGAGTCCTTGTAAAGTTATGTATTTGTGGCGTTGGAACCCTATTTTGTTTTCTTCCATTTTGGTCACTACTTGTGTATGATTGGTTTCCTTGAATTTTCATTTAATGCAATTTGATCTTGATTTTATTTTTAATTTGTCAATGCCTTAATTTGAGGATTAACTTTAAAATCTTTCATTCTAGTCATGAATTAAATTTATAGATTAAATCCCCTAAATTTTATAATAAATAATTTGATAACCAAGATTAACTTTAATTCTTAATTTTTAATTAGGTTCTAATTTCAATTTAATTTAATAAAATTATTTATCCAATCAAATTATGACACATGTCATAATCTAATTAGAGGGGTTTTAATTTTAATTTAACTAATTTAATAAATTTTCAATCCAATCAAAATGTGATATGTTTCACCTTTTGAATTGAAGTGAAAATAAATAAATATGAGTTTTAACACCAAGGAAATCCAACTTGGGTCCCAAGCGTAACCCAATAACCTCTTTTACCTCTGGAGATAGGTAACTCATCGTGTTATACCTTAAGATCCTATGGAACTTACCAACACTATCTCGATACCGATTACTGAAGATATGATGATAATTCTCGACTAATGTCGATCTCTATGCTTCTGTTGCGCAACTCTGATTCAATATTCATCCACAGTACCTGATTGTTTCTTATTTATCTTGTAACTTACATATGCTCTACTCACCTGATCGAGCATCTAAGGTGCTCACAATTAGAAATTGACCCCTCGTCAAGTGTAACTAACAATATTTGAATCTCTTGGAGAGTACACATAACATATAGGAGGTCTCTAGCAACCACACTCTGACTAAGGATTCTGCGACACTATGTCTCACACTCACCATTGATTACTACCATTGAGCTATCTAATAACGACTAATGCTAGTCGAACAGCGCTCAACGCACTTGATATCCTTTAGTTTGAAGTACTAAAATCCTTGGTACTACACAACGATACATGATGCTATGTGTTGTATATAGCTCGCGCTCATATACCAACATGAAGACATACCTGACGAAACTTGGGTCACTTAGCTGGTTCACTTACTATTCGCGCACAAATACAGAATTTCACAATAAGGGATCTCTGAGCCTCGAGACTCAAAACTCACTACCTTACCTATAGTACTCTTAGTACTTATAGTGAAATTTTGGAACTACTGCATTGAAACTGCCACACCCCAATATTGGGATTAAAATTTTCTATAAGTTCTTGGGGACTAAGTTGCATTTTGATGAAAGCTTGAAGATTTAAAATGAACTTAAAGAGATCAATGACTTATAGGGAATTTACCATTTTGCATTGCCCACAAGTCATAAAAATGTTAAGAAAATTTAAATTATTGGCTAATGGGTTTTGAACCCACATCTAAAAGCATGAAGAACCATGTCCCTACCATATAAACTAGTTATTGTAGTTGAAATAAAATATTCAAAATATATTTTAAGTTATTTCAATATTCAAAATATCTTTTAAGTTTCTAGATACCCAAAACCCATTCTTTTTTCCACCAGAAAAATCACCCCAATGTTTTAACTTTTACAAAATCTTCCCCTAAGCATGTACTTCACCGAAGAGCTTCGGCTGTCATTATTTGGTCAGTGGTGGTGTAAACCGCCACCACCTTCAGAATCGTTGTCATCATGGGACCCCAACTCCAACCACTATTCACCCAAAACTATTTTCGTTTGTCAAAAAATTGAGAGAATCCATTCAAAAAACCCATCGTCGATCTGGGTCGTGGTTCGTTGATGATTGTCACCACCCAACCCTATTGGTCACTTGCTATAACTCACCATCGAATGTCGTGGAAAGATATGTAAAAGCTTCGCCTGAAAACTTAAAACCCGAACATTGTTTTTGCGATTTTCAACCAAAGCCGCCATTCGTTCACCTCACTTCTAGTGCCATTGGGTTCATCAAACATTTTCGATCAAAACCCGACTGGGTTCATTGTTATACTGTCGTGATTTCCCTCTAAACATTATGGGTAAGAACACAATCACTTTTTCGTTCATTTTTATTTAATTTTGGTTGGATTTAAGGTTTATTTTGTGTTGGTAATTGCGAGATTATATTGTATGAGTAATCGGGTCACCAAGACAATCTCCATAGCCATCGAACGCGCCCCCTACGCGTCGCCCTTGCACGTGGAGCTTCTCATTCGTCTAATGTTTCTAGAAATGGATCAGACCAAAATGAACAAATTTAAATCAAACAGGATCAATTCAATCAAAATTGAGTCGAGCCACTTAAGCCGAATTGACCCTCATACAGCCAAGCTGCTGATTGATCTAAGCCTTCGTTGACCAATTCGTTGACTAGGGTTGAATTTGAATTTGACCAAAAAGTCAAATTTTTCAATAAAAATAGTCATATTTTATATTTTTCGAAGTCTTAATTTTGAATCCGAAGTTTGTTTTACCAAATTTAAACCCGACAAATTGTTTTTAGTGTTTTATCTCTTGATTTAAATTGTTTTCACGATTAAGTTTCATTTCTCAAATAATTTATTTTTCTATGCATCTGAGATATTATAAGGCATCAAAAACAAGTGTGAAAGCTATTGAATGGTATTTAATTGGTCGATCGACATGACACAAAAATTGAGGTAATATTCTACTACCTTTTGTATGATTTTCAGAACTCATTGATAATTGATAAATGCATGAATGTAGATGATTGATCAATTAGGTGTATTTAATTATTGTTGGACTCAAACTAAATACGGTATAAAGGAAGAACACTTTATAAGACTCAGATGGCTCATATAGGATATTGGATACAACTCAAAATGCCCTTGTATTGTAAAAAGACCCAGAAAAAGTACAAATGTTTGGATTGAATAGAATTATCAAAATGTCCTCGAGTTACGAAATAACTAAAATAACTTCCAGTATTCAAATAACCAAAATACCCTTAAACCCTAAAAGAACCATAATACTATAAACTCTAAGATGATCGAAGTAACCTCGAGTGTTAAAGTGACCTAAATATCCTAACGACTTTGAATAAATGAATGTCTTTGGATGCGTTATTGGAACACCAATAAACTCAAATGTTGTATTGACCCTATGCTTTAACTCTTTCACATATAACACAGTTTCTATTTGTATGGAAGATGTATTACCTATATATAACACATTTTCTATTTGTATGGAAGAGTTATTACCTATAGTACCTATACCTTCTATGTAACCTTTTGAGTTGTCTCCAAAGGTTACTACTCCTCCATTCTTGTCGTTAAGCTCTGAAAACTGGCTCTTGTCTACGGTCATATTTCTTGAGCATCCACTATCAAGGTACCATGAATTTGATCTTGTATTTCGTGCCTTGAAGTAATGCTCCTTTTCCTACAAACATAGATTAAATTTTGATTTTTGGTACCCAAATTCTTTTTGGTCCATATTCATTAGTTCCTAAATGCTTTGTCCCCTTAGGTATCCATTTGCTTAGGATATCCTTATCTTTAGTAGCAATGAGTCCTTTAGGAACCCATATACTCCTAATGATCTTACCATTCGAGGTTCTTTGGGGACCTCTATGAGTATAAGTTTTAAAGTTCTTTCTAACATAGTTGGATTTTGAATTTTCTTCTTTTTCAAAATGTTTTGATCCAACTCTATCGAAAGAAGCTTTAAGATCATCAAATTTCTTTTGATGATCATCATTAACTCTTGAAAGTAAGTTTTGCAAATAAGAATTTTTCTTTTCAAAATCTTCTATTTTGACTTGCAATTCTTTAATCTTACTTTCGAGTTCAATGTTGGTCTTGAATAAGAGATCTTTTCATCTTTTAGTTTTAAAGTACGTTTCTTGTATTTTGTAAATAAGATCTCATACTCAGAGGCCAACTAATAATATGCCTCTAATAACTCATCAAAAGTATAATCTTCTAACACAGATGAGTTAGAGGTTACCAGAGAATCCTCCTCAATGGCCATTAAACAAAAGTTTGCTACTTCTTGTTCCTATTCATCGGATGATTTATCATCACTCCAAGTAGCCACGTGTGTTTGATGCTTCTTCTTTGAAAAACCGTTTTTCTTTAATTATGGGAAATCGAATTTAATGTGCCCTGGCTTTTTGCACTCATAGCATATGATTGGGTCCTTCTCCTTGGACTCATTTGTGAAGCCTTCATTGCGTTGGAATTTTCTTCCTCTATTTGGCTTCATTAATTTTCTGAGTCTTTTGGCAAGCAATGTCATTTCTTCATCCTCGTCATCATCAGAGTCACTCTCATCTTTGGTTGATTTAAAAGCAACACCAACGTTCTTTTTCTTTTCTATCTCCTTCTTTGTATCGTCTTTCTTCTCTTGATCTTCCTCATCTTTGATCATCATTTTGTGAGTGAGGAGAGAACCAATGAGCTCATCGAGAGTTAAAGACTTTAGGTCTTTAGCTTCGATAATTGTAGTCTTCTTTGATTGTCACGCTTTTGGAAGAGAATAAGTTATCTTCCTCACAAGTTTCTCATTAGGGATTATTTCTCTAAATTCCTTGAGACCATTAAAAATTACGGAAAATCTATTCGTCATAGCTTTGATATCTTCATCTGGTTTTATCCTGAAATTTTCATAGATGTGATTAAGAATACTTATTTTGGTTTCTCTTACCTCGTCAGTTCCTTCATGAGTGACTTAGAGCTTATCTCATATCTCATTTGCAATTGAATAAGATGATATTCTTCCGTATTCATCCGGTCCAAGTGAGCAAAATAGAATATGTATAGCTTTTGAATTAAGCTAAAAATTGTCTCGTCTCTTCTTCACTCCACATCTCCAGTTCTGTAAATGGTGTAGAGTAATCTTTCATCATGATGTTTTATGCTCCCATGTCACTAGCTTGAATGAAGAACTTCATCCTATTCTTCCAATAGGCGTAGTTAGCTTCATTGAAGAATTGAGGCTTGTTGACAGGCTGAGAATCAAGAACGAACTCGAAGTTTGATGTAGAGACCATGGATGACTTAGATAACGATTGAACTCTTCTCGGATCTTCTCAAGAGGTGGTAAAACCTTCAAATGAGTCTATCTCTGATACCAATTATTGATTCAATCGATCGGATGAAATAGCCAATAGGGGTGAATTGACAATTAAATTTTGTTGGAAGCTTTGACAAAAAAATAAAAATAATTTGCACAGCGATTTAGAGTTGTTCGACTTTCTCAACCAAAGTCTACGTCCACTACCTTAGCTATTCACACTAAGGATTTTCCACAAATTCACTAATTTTTCTTTCTTTTGAGGATAAAGAGTGACCTTATAACTCCCTCAAGAATTATACCCCAAATTCTTGAGACACTCTCTCTCAAAGAGAAAATTACAAATTTCGCAAACTTAGAAGAAAACCTCACAAGGAACAATTGTTTGCACAATTCAGAACAAATAATAACACTCAAGAAATAGATACAATTGAGCATAAATAGTGTTCTTGAAAGTAAAATGAATATTGAATATTGGCTTGATTTGTTCAAACAATGAGTTTAAGACTTTCACTCTTTCAATTATTTCTCAATACTTGATCTCTAATGGCTTCAAAACTTGTTTAAATACCCCTTGAATGAATTCTGAACGTTGGGGATGATCATGGAGTCAATAGATTTGTTGTTGTATGTTTTCCACTTTAAAAAGTTGCTGGGAGTGTATGGGTATTGGTACTCCACTAAGGAGTATCGATACTACCTGTTATAAATTCAAATATTTCGACTGTTGCAACCCAACGTTAAGGAGTATCGATACTACTATGTATAGTAGTATCGATATCGAACATGGTATCGATACCATTTTGGCATTCTGATAAATCTCGGAGTCAAAACCAAAGGAGTAGTATCAGTACCGTGTTTATGGTATTGGTACTACTATAGGCATGGTATCGATACTGCTGTAAAAATTCATTTTTGACTCGATTCAAGTTCGAAATACTTTGTAAAAAATATTTCAAAAATATCTTTAGTGTGAAACTCAAATTTTCATTTACTAAGGAGAAAAATTGATATTTGAAAACTTGGAGTAATATTTGTAATATTCGAATAATTAAATAGAATATAATATTTAAATCGAATATAAAATCTTAAAAATTAATTTACACATTTATTTGTTATATCGAAATATCAAAATGTTTTCAACAAACTTACCTTAGCCGAAGCGTGAGAGCCACCTTAGGGGGGCATCCCCAAGTCCATAGGGACTTACCCTAAGCACAAAGAAAAAAAAACCACCCTAAGGGATTGACTTAGGGTCCATAAAGTCTTACCACTAGGCCTAGGAGCCCACCCAAGGGTCGCCTTAGGTCCATAAGGATTTACTAGTCTGATCGGGGCTGAACCTTAAGAGCTCCATAATAGATCCTATATAGTACCCAATATAAAACAAGTTAAACATTAATATCATAATCAAGGGCCAGATGTATCCAATATCATATACCAGTGATCAAAAACCATATATCAGAATCCAGAGATCAAAAACCATAAATCAGAAACTATGTTTTCATTTCAAATGTCAGAATTATACTTCTAAAAATAAGAGAAAACATTTATGTGCATAGGGAACACACTAGAGGATTCTGTTATTTTTTGGAGGCGTTTGGTAATTATCAAAAAGGGGAATACGAACTTCTGCAAGTTGATCAGATTTTAGAGATGAGATACCTATAAAAAGGGTTTGGTTGCTAAGTGATTTAATCAGACCTTTAGAAATTGTTGCTTCATGAATGTTTATGATTCAATTACACCATGAAGATATTCAGGAAATTTTACATCAGGATTGTTCAGATTCAGATATAACAGGAGTGATTCCATCGTACGTGCTATCAAAGGCATTCCGAATGTTTTGATTCTTGTAGAATTCTTAACAATTTAACCCAAGAAAGGTCAAGTGATGGTTAGTATTCAGGATTTATATCGAATTATCAGATTTTGAGTCTAGTCGAACTATTAAATTCCAATACTTTGATACTTGCTAACCATTCGGGCCAAAATACTTCACAGATATATATATTTCTTAATATTGATTACACTAGTTGAACGGGTCTCCTTTAGAATCCACATTGAACATATCTTCAAAAGGCAAACAGGTATTCCTGTGGTATTTAATTTATTTTTGTATTACAAAAATATCAAGAATCACAGACGTGATTGGGTCGTTCTCCATAACATTTAGGACAGTACCACATTTAAGTTTATTGGTCTTTCTAGAATTTATCCAAAGACATTCACTTCTAACATTTGCATTACTTCTAAGAAATCAGTCTCCAGGTGTTTAGTCAATAATCATAATTCTAAGTCTTTTTCTATCTTGGAGGTTAAAACTGAATATCGGAGTTTTATAAACAAATCAGGCATTTCAAATGAGCATATGTAGTTTAATTGGATCACATACGTCTTTTTCAGGGTTATTTTTCAATTTCAGGGACAATCTTGATCTTTTTACAACACAAAGGCATTTTCATAATTTTGCACCTAGGGGTATTTTTGTAATTTCATATCTAAGTATTCCCAACATCTAACCTTTAAGGTAAATAATTATAATTTACGGATCTTGAGATCGATTGATTTATTAAATAATCACTGTACTTGGAATTATTTTTTTATCAGTCTTCCAATTACTTATGCTAGTCATCTGCTATTTATTTAGTTTACTAACTTTTTACGAAATTCAGCTAAAGCCCATAAATAATTAATTATACCTAATTGTCCAATAATAATCATTCATGCAATAACCAATATCATCGTGTACCGAAAAGCATGCATAAAGTAGTACTGTATTATCTCAATTTTTTAGCCACATCGGTCAGCCATTTAAATCCTATTTGATCGCTCTCAAACTTGTATTCGACGTCCCATAATATCTCAGGTACATATCAAAATGAATTATATCAGAAACAAAACTTAAACGTGAAAATCAGATTGAATCGGGAGATGAAATGTTGAAAAATAGCTTATCGGGTTTGAATTGGAAAATCGGACTTCGAATTCGGACTCATGACTTCAAAAACATAAAATATGACTTTTCAAAAATAATCAACTACGCTGTCAGAACCTCTTTATTTCAAATTCGAGCTTATTATCTTCGATCTCGAGCTTCATATCTTTTTCATGAACCCGGACCATTTCTATTACGAACTCAAATCCAAATAATTTCCCTTGCCAAAAATATTTAATCAATAACTGGGGGACTTATTTGTCAACATCAAAGACCTACACAATCAATTTAATACTTAATTACTAAAATATGGGCTAAATCAAATGGATCTAAACTGTTGAGACATAAATAAAACTATATGGAAACTTCAGGGGAAGGTCAAGTTCTTACCAACTCGAAGAACTAAGGCTGCGATTTGCCATCTATCTTTATTTCCAGCTACCCCAAAACTACGTAGTTTTGGGGAGCATTTAAATGCTTAAGCTTTTCTCCCCCATATTGTTTTTCATTTTATTTTGTTTAAATCTTCCCCCCACCGAGTGCTCTGTAGGTTAGCAAAGGAGCTTTGTTGGCCGGCAGTCGAACGCCGATAACCACCATATAGCCGCCGTCTCCGATCACCTTTCAAAACCAAAGTTTACCAGTAAGTTTAGTACGCCATCCTCACCATGAATACGTGATCTGATTTCCCAAACTAGTCGTTTATTTTCCCTTGGGTTAAAAACTCATCTAACGCCGTCGTTCACCGTCTGATGATCCCGATTTCTAGATATGTGCTTCCCATCGGCAAGAGGAGTGCTCCCACCGTTGGGATCTCTATATTAACGCCTCCAACATCGAAAATAAAACCCCCAGCTCTTGTCGACATTCTACTTTATTTTCCTTTGTTATTATTTATTTTGCTTGTCTCGGGTTGTTCACTATTGTTGTTAAAGGTGGTTCTGCAGGTGACAAAATGTTACATTGAGTGGAGCTCACACCGTCAGTCATTGGTACTGTTGGAGTTCGAATAAGCTTGGTGGTAATTTGGTTGCTGCAAGGATACCTATCCGAGGCCGCTGTGGTTCAACGGGATGGCTGAGTACGTTTAGCTTGCTAGTCTATTGGTTGGTCGATCTCCTCCTTTGGTTCACTGTTTTAGAGAACCAACGAGGTTAGACTAAAGATTCATCCTTCATCATCCCCAATCTCGGTTTTTTTTTTAACCGAACTGCACCCATACTTGAGAAATCTCTTAAAATATAATAACCATGGGGAAATTATAACTAAAGACCATGAATTTCCTCCCTATTTCTTTTGAACCCAATACTTCAATTAAATTATTATTTTAATCTTCATATTTAAGCTAGAAGAAAGATAACCCTTAAATTGAAAATCACTTTTAAATTTTATATTTGGATGGTAGAGTATGTAATTTGAACATTTAAATTTGTGTATGTTTTTTTAAATTAATAATTTAAAAATGATAAAAAATCAGGTATCTAATTACCAGATACCCGCAACATTCGGGTCGAGACACCAGCAGGCTAATCAACTACCCGAAGACCGGTACCTGGAACTTGGTACAACCGTTAATCAGACCCAGATTTGAACACCCCCTATACGCCACAACCTCAAATAATAATGAGCAAATAGTTGGTTAAACCGAATAATATTTTAAATAATAAACTAAATATATATGTTTAATAATTTAATTTAAATATAAAATGAAATATATACTCTTTTTAAACAACAATATATTTTTTAAAATATTCTAAAGTGATAAATAAAATATTTAAATATAAATTAATATTATTTAATTGTATAGTTATGTTAAGGCTTAAACTAAAAATAGGTATTCAAACTATATCTTTTTTTCCTTTTGTTTTAAGTATCTAAACTATTTTTTTATCAAAGCCCTTAAACTATTATATGTAATCACTTTAAGTGCCGAAATAATTTTCTAATCAAAATAAGTTCCTAAACTATGATTCTTTTTTTTAAGCCCTTAAACTATTTTTTGGTCAAAACAATAACTTAATTTTGTATGATGTGTCAACATGTTTTAGTCAGAAAAAAATCTATTGAAAAAGTGCTAAAACTTAAAATAATTAAATATAATAGTTCAAGGATTTAGTTTGACCAAAAAAATAATTCAGGTACTTAAAGAAAAAAGATACATAGTTTGAGTACATATTTTTTCTTTATGTCCTCTTACTAAAGATAAAACCATTTATGGCATTAAATAGTTATTTTACCCTAAGATCGTTGTTTTACCACATTCTCTTTCGGGCAACAAAAAGGGATAATCATATTCAAGCATCCAAACAGATCCTATGAAATATCTACAATACATTTTTCTCAATCCCACTGCAAATTTGTAGAGGCTTAATCCTCTCTTCTCGAAGATGGCTCTCCTCCAAATCCACATGCTTATGTCTTCGCTTTCACCTATATTCTCTTCGACAAAATCTCATTTCCAGAGCTCTACAATGAAGGTTAGACCTTTGTCGCTTTCAAGATGTCTCTAAAATTTGATTAAATAGTTATTAGAATATTTATTACGAAATTCAGTTTCTTTTTTTTAGATGAAATAAGCAAAAGAGCTAGTTATTTCTATTTTACATTGGAGCTTCACGCATCTCCTCCTTGATTATTTTGAACGTTTCTATCAGGGTTGTTCGATAAAATCTATAATTTTGCCGATTGTGATCATGTCAGTCTCGCCATGTTACCTTATTCCTCTCTGTAGGTACAAAGACGAGCTTCAAACTCCAGCATCTGTTACTCAAGTCTGTAATAAAGGGAGTCATTGAAGATGTATTCCTCGATCCCGATCTAGCTGTAATTTCACTAAGAGCTTCCTTGTTATCTGTTTCCATAATGATGGAGTTCAATCCCAAATTCCAAGCAACCAATAATCCTTAAAAAATGCTCCAAAGTTCCGCATCAAGAATCGAACACTTTCTAATGATTTTGGAATATCCTACGAAATTCAATTTCTTAAGAATATAAAATTAAGTAATCAAGCTGTATTTCTCATTGAAGAACAAGATGTTACAGTACTATAAAAGATAGAAAGAAAAGTAGAAAGGAAGTACAGGGCCGGTTTTGGGCCTGTGCGGCTGTCCAGCCGCACAGGGCCCAATTTATTTAAAGGCCTTCAAAATTTTTTAAGTCTTTTGTATATATATATATATATATGTGTGTGTGTGTGTGTGTGTGTGTTTAAGATGTTTGATCCAAGAATTTTCAAGTTCAAGGCCCACATTATTACATGAAGATATTTTTTACCACTATTTAACGTTTTCTTATAGTTATAATAAATTTTAAAATATTAGTGAACTTCTTTATATATCTAATATTTTAGTTTTAAAATGCCTATTTTACTATTACTATTATAGCATAGGGCCACCAAAATTTACAAGACGGCTCTGGGGAAGTATAGAATAGAGAATTAGAAACGAGAGAAGATAATAGATCGTAACAATATTATCAACAATCGATAAGTTTGTTGAGTTGGCATGAATGCTCTTGAGTCATAATAATATTTTAGGCTCTAAATATTTTATTTAAGATAAAAGGATATCTACCTTTCGAATAAATAATCACTTTGACCCTTATTTTTAGAGTATTGGAATAATATCAGAATTAGTCCCAAAATTTATTAAAATGACTATTTTAGCACCTATTTTTTAAAAAATGTTTTTGTCTCTAACGTTTCATTTTAAGGTAAAAAGGCACCTAATATTTTATAAAATATTCTCTTTGGTCCTTAATCTTTTTCCGGAGCATTTTGACCCTCTACATTTAATTTTAGAGAAAAATGCCCCTATTTTGGAGCATTAACTGTGTGTTAATTAACTATTTTCATTCATATAGGAGACTTTTTTTCCCAAAAAAAATGTTGGAGTCCAAAATACTTTAAAATGACCATTCTGGTAAACTTTGAGGGTAACTTTTGCATTACAACACTTTGTTAACGAAAAAATGCCCTAATTTTGTAGCGTTAATCGATTTCTAATTAACCTTTTTTGTTTACGTATGGAACTTTGTTTTGAATAGAAACATCTATATGATTAAATAGATAAAGCAACCATACAAAATACTGATACGAGCCTCTTTGCAAAACCTCCCTACACCTAATGGAGTAAAAAAAAGTGCATTGTATCAATGTCGAAACAACTTCACTTTATCAATAGTCATAATCAATCCAACTCAAGACATTACTTAAACAAATATACATAGGCTGAAACAAAATTGATAAGCAAAGAAAACCCAACACCTAAAAAGCATATGGAACTACTAACAACGAGTTGATCTAAGAGAATGAGATATTAGATTCTTTAAGCAAGGTTAAGGGATCAAATCCTGACATTTACGTATGGAGTAAACTGGGTTGGAAGGGTCGCCCCTATAATAGATCTCTATAAAACTCGATCTGTATAAATCGATCAATATATTAGATATTAGTGATTATTAAAAAAAAAGATGAAACTCAACACATCAGACAAGAAGAAAGAAATCGACCCCTGCCTTTGAACATCACCACTTGTCGTTCTCAAAAACCTTTGTAAGGGCCGCTCTTTCCATATTAACACTTTGAGTCAATTCGTGGGCATCAATATTGCTTTCCCTGACATAAATGTCCCACCTCTAGAGGACCCAAACCCGGCAAGTGCCGTATATTGGCCTGGGTACCTGCCCAGGGCCAGAATTTTCATAATGTATTATAGGTCTAATTATTTGAAATATTTGTTATTATGGTTTAATATTTATTATCATGAGCTTATTTTTTAATATTTATTATTAGGGACCTATTTTATAATTTATTTTTATAATATTTATATAAGTGTCTAATTTTTTCAATATTTTTTTACTAACATTTGTTATTAAAGGCCCACTTTTTTCAATTTTTATTATCAGATATTCAATTTTTTTAATATTTGTTATTAGGGACATACTTTTAAAATTCAATTTTTTCTAATATTTATTTGTTGTTATGAATTTGATTTTTTTTCATTACTTTTTATTGGAGATTTAATTTTTATATATTTGTTATTAAGTGCATACTCTTAAAATTTACTTTTTTTTTAATATTTGTTATTATGAACTCATTTTTTTCAATACTTATTATTATTATTATGAAGCTAACCTTAAAATTTATTTTTTCAACACTTATTTTTATGAACAATTACTTAAATAACGATACGTAACCACAACAATGACTGTTATGACATGGTAACGACATCGTCTAAAACTGCGATATCAACAATCGTTATGTCCACAATAGTATATGTTATTAAAAATTCACAACCATAATACTTGCAGTGACCACAATATCATATGTTATATTCACAATAACGATAAACACAACACGATCAAAGACACAAATACAAACTGTAATTTAAATCTTTGTTTAAAGGCCTAATTTTTTAGTTCGGATAGGGCCACCAAAATCTCAGAAATAGGCATCAACCTGGCCAGACCAACTTCCACAAGCTGTTAGTAGAAGACCCGACTGAAGAAATAATTTTACAATAGGAACCGGGGACATAGCATCCAATCGAATTCTCAGTCCACCTTACACAATCACTACTCACGGTGTTAATCGAAACGGACCTAATAGTGTGCATAAAGCTCTCCCAATCAAACAGCCGCCTTCGTAGAAGAATGTTTCATTACCACGTCCCATTGTCTTTGTGTCAGAGCTCGCAAACCTTGCCCTACTCCATAACAACGAGGGCGAAAATTCTTGAGAATGAGACTTTAACAGATGATACACCAGTCCAATGATCTGTCTAAAAGTCGATTGACCTCCCATCTCCAAGAATGGCTATCATATTACTGGTAAAGCAGTCTTCAGACTTAGTTAAGGGTCGTGATATGTTCCTCTACATCTATGACACATTTCTATCTTGTATTTGACTTGGCAATCGACACATTGGGTCGTTACTTTGTATGGCATCAATCACTCTCTTCCATAATCTATTCGATTCATTATCATATCTTCATACCCACTTGTTAAAAAGAGATCAATTACAAAAGCTAGCGTCAAAGAAACCATGCCATCATACTCTTTGGGTCTAACTGTATTCTCTCATCTTACTTAATAGATCGATCAATTTGAAGTGAACTCTCAAATAAAACTCACAACCAACTTATTTAATTTTGATGCGATCACAGCCAACATTTGAAATAGTGACATAAAATACTCTAAAAAATAAAAATTAATCTGATTATTTAAACAAACGGTAAGAAGTTTTTTAAGCATTATACCTTTAAACTTTGATACAATCTAATATAAATTTTACTATGTTTTATCTTGCTTATAATTTAAAAATTGAATATGATAAATACTCACATCAAGCACGATTGATTGTTTTAGCACATTCTCCTTCGAAAGGGGATAATCATATTCAAGCAGCCAAACAGATCCGCTAAAATATCTACAATATATTTTCCTCACTTAAACCCCAACTGCAAATCCTGAGGCTTAAACCTCTCTTCTTCTCAAAAGATGGCTCTCCTCCAAAACCACACACATACACGCCCGATGCCTTGGCTTTCATCCGTTTTCTCTTCATCAAAACCCCATTTCCAGAACCCGCTCTTCTTCTCTACAACGAAGGCTAGACCTTTCTCACTTTCAACAAAACCCAGAAAGCTGATTTGCAAACCCCCTCTTGGAAAATATGTCAGGGAAGATTATCTTGTGGTAATTTTTTTTCTTTTTTTCCTTTTATTTTCTGGGTTTGTTTTGTTTTTCCATTTTCACTATTGGGTTGCTGACTTGCTATAGGAATTTTTTTTGGGGGGGGGGTGGAAACAAAGTGCTTTTTGTGAATTTTGTTTTATCTTTTTAGTGGAAAGATTAGGTCAAACTGATGATTGTTGACTTGGAATGGTGCATTTAATTCAACTTGTGGCTTTTCTCTGTTGGGTTGCTGAAATTTTGGGGAAAAACAAAGGAATTTGAGTAAAAACCTCCATTTCTTAGTCTCAGCCATCCATTTACATTCATCCAATGATCCTAAATCAATAATCCAATTAATTTAATGTATATATAACTAAACTGTGTATATAAAAGAATATTATATGTTATATTATATATATAGAATTATATATAGTAAGTTATGTTCATTAGCATACAATACTAAACTAAAAATAATCAGTACAATATTATGGCGGAGTACAGTGAGTAGTATGAGAGGATGATGTATGTAACCATCTGTGATATCAAAAGCGCATGTTGCGGTATCCATGTAAGAGCAGGGCACGAAATTACTTCCGGTCCCCACTTACACCATTGCGTTTCGTAATGAGAAATAGAACCAATTTATTTACTTGGAATCGAGGAGTCATGGAAGAAGGATGCTTATCTTTTTTTATAATTATTCATATGGTGATGGTGTTTTATGAACTTTTGAAATTTGTTGACACTTGTTATTGGCATTTTGAGTGAGCAGAAAAAGATGTCAGCTCAAGAAATCAAGGAGCTGGTAAAATGGGAGAGAACTGTACCCATAATTATTGATTTCTATGCAACATGGTGTGGTCCTTGTATTTTAATGGCTCAAGAACTTGAAATGGTAAGCCTTATTTACTTGGTTTCTGCTTCGATGTTCTATTGGTAAATTTAAATGTTTCGTTTAATCGGTTTCTGCTTCGCTGTTCTATAAGTAAATTTAAATGTTTCATTTACTCTGTTTCTGCTTTGCTGTTCTATTGATAATGTTCTATTGATGTATGTAGACACACATGATTGAGTTTACATTTAGTTTCTCTTCTCCTCAAGATTAGGATTCATATAGAAGGTAATCTATCCCTATGTTTCTTTGACTTGTTTTCTCGAAGCACCATTGTTCGGCACATATTCTGACATGGGTATAGTAATAGAGTTATAACTCTTCAAAGAACCTCCAAATACATGGAAAAAATTTACTCGTGTAATATTCACATCCAAGTCCAATTTACGTAAGCCCATCATGAATATACAATAAAGTCCTAGGCGTTTAAAATCGTTCTAAAAGGAATCTTCTCACTGCCTGGAACTTATGTTAAGTTCATGTGTAGTCCAAAGTCCAAACTGACAGCATCTGTTGCTATCTGAAGAATAAAGTACCAGTGTGGTTTGTATCTTACCTTATCTCCTATTTCACCAGTGTTTACAGTTAAAAAGTATGAAATAATTGATCCTAGTTTTACAATTTCGCGATACAAATTTACTGAAATAAGCCAACTGCAATCACATTAATGCAATAAAGTAGAAGATGAAACCAGGAGTGTACTTTTTGGTAGAGCTAAACGAGAACGATGTTCTTGACATTTTTGAATCACTGAATTTTCTGTTAAGTTGATGTCATCACTTATCAGGAGTTTCGGTAAACATCTCCTGGTATATCATTCATTAACATAGCATCAAGTAATGTTGTTAGTAGGTCCTTTGAAATGGCACTGGAAAATTCTGCAGTTTTGCACTTAATGCACAAGTAAGACGTTTTCTTGCAATTCACAATTTGAACACAGTTTTGAAAGATAGGTTCTATATCTTCTAAATATTCCGGGATGCTGATTTCCGGTGAACTGATGTAAGCACCGCCCTTAAGCATGTTATGTGCTTGACCAAAGTCTACAAATCGCCGTGCATTATATTCAGGCATTTGGTTGCATTAAACTGGGGTTTGCTTTACATATTTGGTTGCTTAGCTATAAAATGCTTGCAGATTCACTCAAATGTTATCTTGTATTTTTTATGTTATTTTTCTTTTTAATCACAGCTAGCTGTGGAGTAAGAGAAAAATGCAATTATCGTCAAAGTCGATACCGATGACGAGTACGAATTTGCACACGATATGCAGGTAATTTGGGAGTAATATTTATTCCTCTAATTCTATCGTTTCCGCTGTTTCTCTACTTTTGTTGCTCCAACACTTCATATTTCTTAAAGTACCCATGACTAACACATATTCGAACTTGAGTTTCGGGACATTTATATACTAGATTGATGCCAATATCCGATACTCACACCTGAATCCGAGCAACGATCGAACCTATTTAAACTAGCTACATTCCGTTTTATGTTGATTTCACTAGTGATCTTCCTGTCGGATTAGGATAGTAGAAACTGAATGGAACCTGAAATTCTGATGTACCAGGTCAGAGGGTTGTCTACTTTGTTCTTCATCAGCCCTGATCCAAACAAAGAGGCAATTCGAACGGAAGGCCTCATTCCGGTACAAATGATGCGCGATATACTAGACAACGAGATGTGAATAGACGAAGACCGGTTTTTTACCTTGAAACGGAACCATTGTACTGGATTCTGCTTCAGAGCGTTGAATACATATTTTTTGGTGCCGATCGGACGCGGGAACCGTATGATCTTGTAGCAAACTTGGCATGGCAATGACCTTCTCTTTGTGAAGGGGATGCTACAACAATTATTTAGCCGACAAAGCATGTGCAGAGACAAACGGCCAGACATTATTTAGTTAATTGGTTCAATTTTGAGGGACCATTATGTTTGATAAATGTTTTATGTTTAAGCACTTAACTTTATATTAATTTAGCAATGCTTTGGCCTATTAACTTAAAATTAATGTTTTAAAAATTAAAATCATAGTAAAAAAATACTACTTCAACGATGCAATGATTCTGTTTTTATAAATATTTAGTTATGATGGGTGTCCCAATTTAATTTCAATTTTTATATATTTATATTTACTATAAAATATATAATTTGATTAGCAAAATTAAGTGGATGGCAAATAAATTGAAAAATAATTAAAATATTTTTAATTAATAATTAATATTATAGTAAGAGTTTTTTTTGGGGGGTTGAAGGTGCTAAAAGTCTATGCTTTTAGAAAAATTAATTAAGTCCTTAATTTTTTTTACATCTAATTAAGTCTGTAAATCTAAAATATTTAACCAATGTGATTATATGGTTAACGAAATTAGCGTTTGCATACGTCTTTGTTTTTTTCCCATATCTTATAGAGTAATAATTTAAATAAAAAACCAAAAACGTCAATTATTTTGTATTAAACTGAGATAATTACAAGGTGATATTTGTTCTAAATATTCTAAACCCTTTGAGAATAAAAGCTCAAAACACATTTACAAATGCTAGTGCTTGAACCACGAACATCTAATGATTACAACAATCCCTTTAAATGTCTATTTAAATTTTGAAAAAAAAAATAATAAATTATCAATATATGTTGGGCATATCAGTGAAACATATTATACTTTTAATGAGAGAATTTAAATTCAAGCATTAAATAAGATATTATTGAAAAGAACAACCACATACATTAAATTGTGAAATAAACATAAAAGATATATACAAAGAGACTAATAAATTCATATGTTATGGTTGGTTTAAGTGGTAAGCAACTTGATATTACTTTAGTAATGTCTCATGTTCGAGTACTTGTGTATGTTTAAAATTCCCGTTGGGAGACTCACCTATCAAAGCTTACGACCTGAATTGATCCAGATATTAGTCAGAGTGAAACATTTTAACTAGAGGATTTTTACAATTTCATTTATAATTATTTAATGAATAATTTTAAAAAATTAATCTAAAATGAATATCGCATATCAAAATATACCATTAATGTAATACACTAAAATACTCTAGAATTTCCCAATTTTAAATTACATTATAAAGAGTTTTTGTTCAACTACATCGACAAAACCTAGGATATATATTAATACGTGGCTTGAGATGAATTGACTTTCGTTGAAGCTCAAAATTGAAATGCCATTTGATGTTACGGCATGAGATATTATTGTTTTGATTAAACTACACATTTAGTATTTAAACTATCAATTTTGATCCATTTTAATACTTATATTTTAATTTTTTTAAAACCATACGTAATTTTTAGTTTTTATTTTATTTTAATATCTCCTCGTTATAAACTTAACACATTTAGTGCATAAACTATTAGTTTTGGTCCGTTTTAGTACCTAAATTTTCAAAAAAAAATAAAAAAAATTAAAGTTAAATTTTGAATGGAATACTAAAATAAAATAAAAACTAAACGTTAGGTATGATTTTTAAAAAAAATTAAAAATTATATACTAAAACAGATCAAAACTAATAGTTTAGATGGTAAACGAGTAATTTGCCCTAATATTTTTCTAAATTAAGATTGAACCATTTTCAACCCTTCTCTTTTGACTTTTGGGTCCAACAAATTTTCAGACGGCTGCTATTTGCAATTTGAACGGTGTGATTTTTGTTATCAAACTAAAAAAAACTTAAGGTACGTTTGGTTCGTGGAATCTTAAATTATTAAGGGGAATTTTTTTTCTGAAATTATATTCACACGTTTGGTTCACATAATCTTATATTATCAGAAATATTTTTTTCTAATAGTAGCATTTTTTGGTTAAAATTATGAGAATGTCATTACCTCCAAATTCTTAGGTAATCTTTCATTCCTACCACTTTGGACAAGAATACCCTTAGACTAATGAATTCCTTTTATAATGATCCTTCTAAATTCTTATTTTTTATTTTTTACTCAAAATTATAAAAATAATAATAATATACAAAGAGTTTGATTTACCAAAATATTAATAATTTTGAGAATTTAAAATATTTTATATTTTTAATATTCAATATTTTACTATTTATAATTTTATGAGACGAAAAAAATAGTATTATTGTAAAAATGTAATTATTTAAAATAATATTTAAGTTTTAGCTATTAAAAACATATCTTATATAATTGAAAAAATATCATTATCCACTACCATAATATTTTTTTTATATTATATATATTATATAAAATAAATATGTTACTTATGAACATTATTAAAAATATAAATTTAATATATTAATTATATATTAAATGTAATTTCTCCTCAAAGTTAAATAGTTTAACGATTAAAATATTTTTATGAATTTTCATTCAAATATTTATAAATTAATATTAAAGTTTAATTTTAAAAAATATATCACAAGTATAATTTGGTAAAATATGCATCCAAGTAATCTTATATTCCTCCAACCAAACACTATAATCTTACATTCATGCTAAATAAATCAAACAATGTAATACAATATTCTTATAGTAATGTTACATTCTAGTAACGTTATTCCCAAATATAATCTTACATTCTGTGAACCAAATGCCTCATTATTGGTTTATTAAACTTTGACTAAAATATATTTAGTTTACTAACGTTAATTCAAAACTAGTTTCATGTGGTATTATTTAATTTATCATAATATAATTCATTGTTATTTGATTTGTTTTAATATAATTATTAGAGTATGTTTGGTTCAGATAACATAAAATTACTCTGATCATATACGATTTTTAAATTTCATAACATTCTCTACTAGCAGTGATATTAAAAAAAATTATAGTTAATACTATTTGCCGGCCACTTTCCAGTGGAAGACGTGTTTTTTTAACACTGGTAGTCATACAGTATAGGAAACCGCGTTGCCCACAACCTCCGCCGGCGAAAACGCCAAGAACATGAGAGCTGCCATGATCCCAACTGGAAAGAGCATCAGAACCAACGGCGGAGGGGGTAACGGCGGCAACATCAACGGAAGAAACACCATGGACGCCGCCAATGCCACCAGCAACAATAATCCCCCGATTCCGAATCCCAAAGAAGCACCGAAATACTTGGCCATCGTAGAATCGTTTTTTTCTTCTTATCCTGTAATCGTCGTCAATGCTCTGATCATATCTCGCCGTAAAAGGCGACGAAATGGATACTTTTGGCGACGAAACGAATACTTTAGCGACGAAATGGACACTTTTAGCGACGAAATGGGTACTTTTAGCGACTGAACTCGTCTGAAAATTTCTGGAAAGAAATCTTGAATCTTAACAGATTTAGGGTTTGGGTTTTGGGGAGAACGATGAAACTAATGACGATGGGATGGATGGATAGAGAATTTTGAAGTGAGAATAGAAGAGATATGCATTCATTGTGTATATATAAATATATTAATAAAGAAATGTGAAGTTTTATGATGGCTGCGTCCAATCTCAGCCGTTGAATCAAGGTTGATGATGTCGGCTCTTTTGGACTAGAAAATCTGACTCATGTTGGGTAGCAGACAGACTCGTAGTCGTAGATGAAGGTCCCATGAATTTCATGCAATACATAAAATTATTATATTTAACTTATTATTTGTTTAATTTTTTCTATCAAACCCGATTAAAAATAATATCCCTTCTAAAGATTTTCAATTCATTTAACAATAAATACTCAAAATAATATCATAATATTTTGGGATGAGCATGGATCAATTTTTTGTCAATACAGTCGGACCAAAAATATATACCCTTTATCCGAACTTATTCCTTAAAAGAATCCGACTCGATTCGATCCCAATTTTAAAAAATCGACCCAATAAGATCGGAACGGAACCTACCGGATTTGAGTCTTGTGCCCATCCCTACTGATATTTGATGTGCTCGAATCCGAAATCTCTAAAAATAATAATCATCCTTTTAATCACTGAAATAATTTTATATGTATTATTAATTGTTTAATTAAAATTAAATACTTTAAAAAACTTTATACATAATAGGATTCGAACATAAGATGTTAGAATTTTGAAAATCTTGATTGAATCAAAAATCTCGTTCGCTCAACTTTACCATCTTTCATATATAATAGTATTAACTTATTAAATAGAAGGGTAAACTGTGTATTTAGTACTTCAGCTATCATTTTTTCCGTTTTAGTCACCTAATCATTTTTTGTGTGAAAGTCATACATATCTAGTGTTACGTTTTTATTTCATTTTAGCTACAACGTCTCATTTGAGACAAAAAGATCCTTTCGTGATTTGAAACCGCTAGTTAACAAATGGTTAATGATCTATAATAAGGGGTTTTCAACCTTAAAATGAAACATTAAGGGTCAACCTTAGAAATGGGCAATTGCCGAGAAAGCGATAACACAATAAAAATGTCGTCTCTTATAACACATGAAAGATGTTGAAAAAAATTGGATCAACAAAATACGATCCAATCCACCTTATGAAAAGTAGAAAACCACAGCTGCCATGCGTTTCCCTGGTCAATTGAACAGTCTAAAACGACATTTACCACTCCATTTAGCCACCGTAATCATGTGTTCAAATTCTTTGAAACATTTCATTATTTTCCAAGCTTTAATCAACTTTTCAATAGGAATATTCTTAATTATTTAATTGTATTTTTAGGATGATTCTGTCACGTTCGAAGAACACCGACAAACATCATTAATTTAATTTATAAATTTTAAAATTATAAAGTACTCAACGTATAATTATAAATTAATTAAAAATCTAAACGTAAATTATTTAAAATAAAATATTAATTACATTATTTTTTATAGGCTCATCGTTAATGGCACTCATCTTGCGTTATAAAATGTCCCTATTTTTTACACTTAAAAGATATAATTTATTTTAATAATTCAATTGCATCGTGATGTAACTATCACAGTTGTTAAACCTTTTTATATTAAAAATAACGAGATAATTTTAACAACCAGTTGATCTAGTGGGATAAAACACTAGATCTCTTAAACAAGGTCGGAGGTTCGAATCCTGACGTTTGTGAATGGAGCAAACTGGGTTGGGAAGGTCGCCATCGCCTCTGCTATACCCAATCTAGATTAGTCGGTCAATAGATCGGATACCAATGATTAATTCAAAAAAAAAACGAGCGATTGCTTATGGCCATATTTTTTCCCTTATAATTCTTTAATTTTCTAATCATATATTTTATTTATAATTGATAATTTAGTTTTAAGAATCGATAATCTGAATGATTAAAATACGACGTGATTTTTACAACATTGGTTTAAATCATCCGATCCTTGTGGATGAATGAAAGACTATTTGGAAAGAGGCTTCCCAGTTCAATGAATAGAGTGTGAAGAAGGGAATATGTTGAAAGCCTTTCGTACACGCTCATAACAACACATTCATTGCCGTTTTCTCATCCATACATGTTCCCCGACTCCCTACCTTACCCACACAGAGTTATTTGTATGACTTTATGATTGATAGCTCATCGTTCGAAATGTGTTTTCGTTTATAAATTTTCAGGTGAAGATTAAAAGACGCGCCTCAAATTAGAGATTTTAACCGTTTGGTTTACCAACATAATTTTCTATTTCACTACATAATCTGAAATTTAAAGGAAATTGCTCAAAAATAAAAAATGAAAAACAAGTTTTTTCTTATCTTTGGAGGGTTCACGCCAACGGAGAAGAAGATGAACACAATAACATGAAAATTTAGATTAAATTAATGTTAATTTACCTTTAATCTAATCTTAAATGAATATTTTATTCATTTAATGAAGAAAAGATCATTTTACCCTTAATGAAACTTCATATTTACCATGAAACCAAGACACTTCAACCTTATCATATTTCAGAAGTTAAATATGAACAATATATTTCTAACTTTACCATTTTATCCTTGAAACTTTCCAAAAATGACAATATTGTCACTTTAATCCAAAGTTCTAGATGTAACACAGAATTAAATCCTCAAATCCAATGATTTATATTATTTTCAAATATTTTCAAATGTGGAAATAATATTTGTAAGCCTAATTTATCATTCTTCAATTTTTTTTTGAAATTTCTATTTGATCCGATTTACCAAAATTTTTTCTCAAACTTTATCGCTTTATAGTTTTTAATACAAAATCTATACGAAAAATCTGATTCTTACATAAACATCATTATTGAGGTAAAATATTTATTTATGGGAACGAAATGCAAATTTTTAAAAATTGCCATTTTAGTTCCTAAAATTTTCTAAAAATTTATATTTTGGCCACTTAACTTTCAAATTTTACATTTTGGTCACTATCTAAAATTTGGGGTATCGCCGCCCATCATTGATATTTTTCGCAACAAATTTGGTACCAAAATGTTTGCATTTCATTTCTCTTTCATCTCTTAGATTAGTTTTTTCACAAAATTCACTTAAAATTGATTAGAAAATAATTGGACAATTCTCGACAAGCTTGGAAAACATATACTATTTTATAATCATTTCAAATTAATAAAAAAAATTGAGAAATGAAAGACTCTTTTGTTCAAATTTTGTTTCTACTTTTTTTCTCTTTGTTGTTTGGAATAAGGGACTAGATGGGTAAAATATCAAAATGTTGAGAATATTTAGAATTAGGAATAAATGAAAATTAAATGTAAAATTAAGGGTTAAATTGAATATTATACTAAATTTATTAATTATCACAACATCTGGACTCAATAATAAACATCATATAGTCAAGGGACTAATTTTGTATGTTACCCAAGAAATGAATCTTATTCAGTGATAAAAGCGCTATCACTCTAACGGTTAGCTATTGTCCTTTCTTTCTGTTTTGGTCTTACATTTGGCATATCAAAAATTGGTCATTTTGTAACCATATACACAACATAAAATATCATTATAATATAAATATATTAAGATTTATAGATGAATTAAGCGAATTTAATAGTTAAATGAATTATTATTATCTTTAAAGGTCTTAGGTTTTCGTTTAACGTGTGTAAGGATGTTTGAATATTTATTGTTAAATGATTGAAAATCTTTCAAACAATTATTATCTCGTAACCACTCTCGACAAATAAAATTTAGGGTAAACTACACGGGTGACTACCGAACTATGTTCATTAACCATTTTGACCACCAATGTTTGAAAACGATCAATCAGATCACCCAACTATTTAAATAGTTCAATTAAGTCACTGACCGTTAATTTTTAACAGAAATAATAATGTGACAGTTAATTAAATTAGCATAATTATATATTTAATTCTTAATATTTACTCATTGTATCAATTTAATTATTATTTTAACTCAATTAAATAAATTTAATCATTCAATACGAAAAATACAACCTCTCACTATATAATTGAATTAATTATATTATAATTTATTTTAATTCAATATACTTACCACCATTCATAGGATGACACGTGTCAGAAAAGAAAATTCACAGCAATTTCATGAGAGGGGATTCAAACCTGGAAATGGCTGGATGATAGAAGTAGTGCTCAACAACCGAGGTAGCCTATTGTTTGGTCTCTGACATACAACACACAATATATTCTGTTTCAGTGAGCTAGCTTGCGTTTTGGTATAAGGCGCAATAATTATATATATTTTAATTTTAATTCACATTACTAAATTAAATTCACATCTTAAAATTTAAAATATATTTTATTTTTATATTAACTTATTAAGTAATTTTATTTTTGTTTTAATTTGAAAAATATATTATAATCTTGTTTTAAGTTAAAAATATAAACATATTAAATACATTTTATTTTATTTTATTTTAAAATATATATTTTAGTCTTATTTAACTTAAAAAAATATTTTATTTTTATCTTAACTTATGAAATATATTTTATTCTTATTTTAATTTAAGATATATTTTTAAAATTTAATATAAGAATAAGATATATTTTTGAAGTTAAAATAAGATTAAAATATATTTTTCAAATAAAAATAAAATATATTTAATAAGTTAAGATAAAAATAAAATATATTTTTTAATTTTAAGATGTTAATTTAATTTAGTAATGTTAATTTAAATTAATATATATATAAAATATTAAGAATTTATACTGTGAAATAGACTATATATCATATATTGTATGCCTTAGACCATAAAAGCAATGCAGCTTTGTGGTTGTGCACTCCCATTATCATCCAGCCTTTCCCAGGTTTGAACCCCCTACACCAAAATTTGCAATTGTTGTGAACTTTATTTTCTTGCATATTAAAATTAATTAAATTCATCTTCCAATTCCAATTATATAGTGACACATGACACCTCTGGATTGGAGGATTAAATTTATTTAATTGAATTAAAATAATGACTAAATTGATGTAATGTGTAAATATTGAGGACCAAATATACAATTATGCCAATTTCATTAAATGCACGGCGAGTGGCTTAATTGAACTATTTAAATAGTTGAGTGGTCTGATTGATCTTTTCTAGACGTTGGTGGTCAAAATGGTTAATGACCATAGTTCGATGGTCACCCGTGTAGTTTACCCTAAAAATTATTTTAAGAATTCTTTACATGATTTTTTTAATATTAAATAATATTATACTCGAGTCAAACACAAATATAACATAAAGATAACTTAATTATCTAACTAATGTTTTATGAGTTAGTCAAACAAGATACAAACTTGAAAACCTTATTTTAAAACTTAGGGTAAACTACATTAGATACTAACAAACTTTAGGCGTTGTATCGTTTATATCGTTGAACTTTCAATTTTTTCAATTATAACACTAAACTTTGAATTTTGTTTTGTTTCAATTATACCACTGAACCATTAAATCACTACAACAAAATGGGTTGTTAGCGGCATTTTTAGTGGCGTTTTTTGAATAAACGATCCTTTCGATATGGTTGTTAACGATTTAACGGTCCAGTGGTATAATTGAAACAAAAATCAAAATCTAGTGTTATAATTAATAAAATTAAAAATTCAGTGATATAAACGATAGAACGCGTAAGTTTTGGTGGTTTATGATGTAGTTTACCCTTAAAATTAATAAGATGGTCTCATGTGATTTTGGAATTTTAAAAATTTAGTACACCAATTTAAACTGTACAACGAAATTAGTTAAAATATAAAGATTGAAAACATTAATTAAATTTACAATTTATATATAGTACAAAGTTTAAAAATTTAGTTCGATTTAATAAGTTTAATGCAAATAGACTAAAGATTCTCACCACCGTAAATGAGAGATCATGTTAATATTACTATGGGTAAACTACATCATATATCATCGAACTTTAGGTGTTGTATCGTTTATACCACTGAACATTTAATTTTGTCAATTATAGCACTGGACTTTGATTTTTGTTTCAATTGTACCACTGAACCGTTAAATCGTTAATGGCACAATGATGTGGCTAACGGCTGTCGACATGGCTAACGATGTCAACGTAGATACCTTACCAAAACGACGTGGTTTTGATTCGACTGATAATGATTTACGGCTCAGTGGTATAATTGAAATGAAAACTGAAGTTCGGTTATATGATTGACAAAAATAAAAGTTTAGTTATATAAACAATACATTGCCTAAAGTTCAGTAGTATCTAGTGTAGAGTACCCTATTAATATATGTATAAACACTAAAGGTCATGACTGTATATATAAATACTTCATCCATAATTCCAAATTAATCAGACTGAACCAAACCTTCTAATTGCGTCAAACTGAGATGCATCATGACCAATACCACCACCATCCGCATCAATGACTCTCGTCGTGTCGGAATCGGTCGACAAGTTCTGAGGAGTGGTGCCATAGCAGTTGGAGTTGTCCGTGAATTAATCGGCAATTTCGGAGTCTTTGCCAGTGAGTTGCTGGACCAAAACTGCGAGGCACATGTCTTGACCTTCATTGGACTCGAGATGTAAATGACTTTCAAATCTTTCTTGAAATTGTCTTTTTTTTTTGAGATCTTACTTATTTTGTTTGACGAACACCAAATGCATTCATGAAAAAAATCAAAAAGAAAAAGAGAAAGATTTGAATAGCCAGTGATGATGAACATGTGAAATAAGTTTACCTAGGGTTTTTAGGTATATATAGGGCTGTTAAGTTTGGATATTTGTTTAGCAAGCAAAGGTGATTTCTTGGAAAGAGATGAGATATGGAAAAATATTATTTGACAAAGGAAGATGAAGGTTACAAGAAAGAACGAGACGGGAAATATTTAATAAAGAAAGGTGATTACAAGATAATATATGTCTATATAATATTTAACATAGAGATAATGCATATATACTTTGTAGACGTAACTGCTTGAACAAAAGACTTTTAGGGAAAATAATTTTATATCACATGTTTTCAAATTATTAATTTTTTTTATTAATCTATGGTGATTACAAGTAGTAGTATTCGTTCAAAGGACTCTCAACTATTTAACAATGAACGGTCAAATACTCTATGACTGTTGGTGGTTGAACTCAAGACATCTAGGGATGACAATTATTCCTTTAACTATTGAGATCTTTTGCTTTGGGTCAAATTATAATTTTAAATAAATAATGGGGATGGTAAGAGGGACTAGTGGGGGCCATAATGTCCCTAAAAAATTTAAAATTACAATGCAGACTCTTTGGCCCCAAAAAATTTTAAAAATTGATATTAAACTTTAAATTTTTGGTTGTTCTTGATTAAACCGCCTTCCATAATTTCTAAAAATTCTCATTAAGTCTCTAAAAATTTCAAAAAAAATTAGTTAAACCTTGATTTTTTTGGAAAAAATGTAAGCTAAAATCTTCAAAACTTTTAAAGATTTTAATTTGAACCTCTTAAATTTTTTAAATTTTACGTTGGTCCCACCCAAATTCTATCACCAAGTTTCGCCACCGAAAACAAATAACGTTAATTGCATCACACATTTTCAAATTATGATTCTCATTTTAAATAAATTTCTAAATTCTTTAACCTTTCAAATTCATCTCCAAATTGTGAGTCGGTCCCTAATTTTTAAATATTACAATTTTATCCCTAAACTATAACTTTTATTTTAAATTAATCCTCAATCTTTTAAATATTTTAATTGCATCTCTAAACTATCTCATATGCTAATCATGTCCCCGTGTTAATAAAATCATTAAAAAAATTATTAGTCATCGTTTAAACATAGATTATTATTATTTAATAATATATCATAAACAATAATATTGTGTTCAAATAAAATAATAATTTAATTTTGAAACATATAAATAAATTGAAAGAATAAAACAAAATCAAATAACCTTTCAATTTCATTCTAATTAATGATTTCGTGGGATATTATTATTTATATCGTATCATATTATTATATACATATTAATATTAACATGATAATTAATATTTTTTAACGATTTTATTAACATGGTACGTGATATCACGTACCGATAGTTTGAGAATATGATTTGAACATTTCAGAGATTATGAACCAATTCAGAATAAGAAACAATTTAAAAATAAAATTAAAATGTTTGAAACTTTAGAAATTAAATTAAAATAAAAACGGTAGTTTGGAGATGACTATTTTATCCATTTGGTTTACATAAAACATGCTTTGAATGTTTAAAAAAAATTAAGGTCATGGTTAATTTTTTGGGAATCCATTTCAAATTCAAGCATGCGTAATGAAATGACTATTTTATCCATTTGGTTTACATAAAGCCATGGTTTTCAGAATCAGACCGGTTAGCGAACCGGTCATGCTGACGGTTCACTGGTTCAATCGGCAGTCCGATCGATCGGAAGAACCGAACAACGTCATAATTATTTAAAAAATTAAATAAAAATACCAAAAATATTTAATAAAAATATTTTTTTTATATCACAAGTCATATTCAAAGCAATTCATAACATATATAAGTTAAAAATCATAAAATCAAGTGAAACAAAATGATTCAAATTAACTACAACATAATATTTAAGGTAAAACATATTAAATAATAAATATAATTATATAACTGTAATTAAAAAATAAATTTGGGGCTAAAAAATCATAACAAAATGATATTGTTTGGTTTAATTTTTTTTAAATAATCTCACATGGCTAAGAAACATAGAAGAGCATCCCAAAAGTCTAAAGAGTAAAAATATGAGAACAAAACAATCTCACATGGCTAAGAAACATAGAAGAGCATCCCAACTAACTTCTATAAATAATAGAGGTAATTTGACATTCAAAATCATGGAGCCTTTTGGTGAGCATTGAGTGAACTATTCTTTCACTTCAATCAAGCTCGAATTTTAGGCTTTAATCGAGCTTCTAATTTTTTTTTTCTTCGAGTTCAAGCCTTTTCGAGTTCAAGTTTTAATATTATATTTCGAGTTCGAGTTGAACTTGATAATTTTTAGCTCGTGAGTTTGAGTCGAGTTGAGCTTACTTTTAAAGTTTTCAAGTTCGAGTCGAGCTTAGCAATACTCGAGTTCGACTTGGCTCGTTTAACAAACGACGTCGTTTGGTTTAAATTAAAAAAAAACAAAATTGGCGATTTTTTCCAGTTTTCAGTCGGTCCGGTTCGAACAGTTCATCGGTTCCGACCGGTTCACTAGTAGCGGTTCAACCGGTATAGATTGAACCGGACTAGACAACAATTCCCGGTTGAACCGGCCGGTCCGATCCTGTTTTCAAAACACTGCATAAAAGCATCCTTTGAATGTTTACTTTGAAGCATGATTTTTGGTTATTTCCGTTGCAGTGATATGTTTGATATTTACTCAAGTACATTAGCTTTCGCCTAGTAAGTATGATTAGGTTTGTATTTGTCTAATTTACTTTAAAATTTATTGTGTAACTAGAATACTCGAGTCAACCATCGTAATTAGGTATAAGATGTTACATTTGAAGATATCTTAGTTAGATTAATGTATGATTATATATATCGAGGTTAGGTATGTGAACCACATTGTCTCAATAATTTTGAAAATTTAGTAGATATTGTTTTTGATCACTCAATGATTCTCTCACTCTAATTTGATTTAATTTTGTAGTTTAGTTTGTATTCCGTGATGTTGTCATGTCGTGCTCTGTTGAATGTCTCAGATGGTGCATGTCATGCATCCGGAGCGAATGCAACCGAGTTGGGTGGTGGTGCCAGTGGTCCTCCTCCACCACTAGATCCGTAACAGAATCCTCCAGTTAATCTGTTGACTGAAGCGCTTATTGATGTCTTTTGTCATGTGATGCCTAAAATAATCTTATTATTTTAAAATATTATTGAGAGTGATAACAACAACCATTCTTATTTGTTTTTAGTGTACGATTCCATAGGTTCAATTAACATTGGAAGTAGATAAATTCATATTTGACTCTACAAGTCATAATTGACATCTAGTAAAACATTATGACTACTCAAGTTAAATGAAAAACTCATGATTCAAGACATTCTTAATACAACTCATGTCGAAATCTTTTTATCTCATGATATCTCGACAGAATATAAGACCTACAAATGTCAAACTTATATCGATCTATCTTCAATTTCTTGACGTCAATTAAACTGACGAAATAATAACAATTATCTCCATCAATTCATTTGTGTGAAAAAATCAAGACAATTCATTCTTACTTTCACTTTTTTTAATATAATTTGAGTAAATTTGTTCTTTAAAATTATTTAAATAAATGATATGTATTTATCATTAAATACATATAAAACATTGAGATTTTTTAACTTATTTGTTTAAATAAAAAATATATATGCATTTCATTTTTTTTTCTATTTTTCTAATTTATAATAAATTTTATAAATTTGAAAGATTAAAAATATACTATGATATTATCATTGACCTATGATATCATTTTTATTATCATATCATAAAAAAATAAACTTTTTCAAAATAATAAATAAAATTTAAATTTAAACAGAGAGTAAACATTCTTTAAATATTAAATTTTTAAAACAAAATCATTTCAAATATTTAATTCTTTAAATGCATATTTATTTTGGATATTAAATGTGTAGTATTTAATTTTTTTTATATCAATTTTAGAAAAAATATTTAAATACTAATTTTTTTGAAAATAAAACATCTAAATTATATTTTTTATTTAGGTTCTCAAAGTTTATTTTAGTTAATATTGTTTAACATTTTTTTTATCAGAATAGATGTCTATTTGATCAAAATAAGTGTTTAACTTTTCATTATATTAAAAAAATCATTATCTAATGATGAATATGAATGCAAACTAAGTGGATGAATTTTGTGATAAGGCGAGGATACTCCTTTGTAGCGACAACAAAAGAAGATGAATTTTTGAATTTAAGGTTAGGGATAGAGATAGGTATGGGTCGGGTTTTTAGTGACTTGACCCGAGAACAAAAATTCATCCACTCGAGATTTGACCCGACCCGAATATGACCCGATATATAACTTAAAAATATGATCTGAAATAATAAAAAATATTATTTTTATCTAATAAAAATAATGATTTAATTGAAAAAATATATAGAAGGGTATTATTGTAATTATTCATAAATATATAAGTAAAATTATATATTTTTCAGGTCGGATCGAGTATTTTTACCCTAAACCCGAACCCAACCCGATCGAACCCGAAATATTTTAAAAAAACTCGACTCGACCCGATCGGATCAGGTCGGGTCTCATGCTCATCCTAATTAGGGATACAACTTTTGTGAATTTATGATTTTTTATGAGAAATTAGATAAATTTAATTTTTAATTTAAGAAATTTAAAATTTTAAAAATAATTTTTTTAAAAAAATATGTAAATAAAATCACGTGTCAAATAATAACAGATTTCAATTTTTTTAATAAATTAATTTTAAAATAATTAAAAGACATTTAAATATATAAAATATAATTTAAACATTTGTTTTATATTTAAGTAATTTTTAAAGTTATATTTTAAAATAACAAGAAAATAAATAGAGTTGTAGGAGCAATAGGAGGGTTCAAACCCAAAGCTGGTTTCTTACATAACACAGTTCATCGAAGATTGGCTGTCCTTATTGATACTGTGTCAGTGTTATCTGACACAGTTTTTACAGCAAAGTAAAAAAAAATTCATGTCAAACCTCATTAAAGTTACGCTCAAAACAAAAACGCAATTAAAATATCATTAGTTCTTGGAAAGTGGAAAGATTTCTCGCAGAAAAGGTCAAGAGGGCGCCTAGAGATTGGAATATCATTATCCAACCAAGTAAATATTAACAATCAAATACAATTTTTCATCAGAAAGTATTTCACTGGGTGAGTTTTTCTGGTTTTAATCTTTCAAGTTCTGCTCTGTTTTAAAACAATCATTTCCAATTATTATTATGGGATGTTTACTGTTTGTGTTTCTGAAAAATTTAAAGAAAGTGGTAGGCATGAGTTGATTTTAACCCTTTCTTGACCATGGGGTTGGAAAAAATTGTTTTTTTTGTCATTTTTATGTATTTTTGTGGTTTTTTTTTGGCTAATGGGTTTAGGTGTTTTTAAACCGAAATTGTGTGATTTTTGTTTTGGATCTTCTAGAGTTTCCCTAACACGTTTTCTTTAGTGATTTTGGCTTGTGGGTATTTTTAGCTTAGTGTTTGATCTTTAGAAGTTTATCCTTTTTCTAAAAAGTCGTTTGCTAAAACTTGGGGTTGGTAAAATATTGCTTTTGGTAAGCTTGTGTTCTTTCTTTAAAGTTCTATAATTTAGGGTCTTTGTGATTTAGGTTATATGCCATTAATTTCGGTGCAAGTTTATATTCTTTGCTTGTGCCATCTAGATCTACTTCCTCTAGGATTCTTGCTTGTTCTTTTTTGCATATTGAAGCTTATGAACTTTGGGTTTTGTATCCATTGCTTGCACATTCATTTTTGTGAGGTTTTGCTTTGCAATCTTGAGTTGTTCTTTCTTAGAATTTGTGAGTGTGTGTGTTTCTCCATGAAATGTAATGATATTCGATGTAAGCTTGTGTTATTGTTTTTTTATTTCTTGTGCTTTTGATTGTTGAAGTCATGTACAATTCAAATGGTCTAGAAATCTGGTATTAAAGTGTGTATTTTTTTGTTGACTTGATTAGGTAACTTAATCATCGTACTTTCTCCGTTTACTTGTGTGGTTTTATTTATTTTTGTCAAAATCTGGTTTGAGAAGCGTCGAATCTTGTGTTGGCATGAGGAAGAAATCTGTAGAATTGATAGTTTTCTTGTTAACAAGTGGTATTATCCTTTTCGAAGAATGTCGGACAATCTAATCCATGTTCTTCTTGAGATGGTCGTCTTTTATTGTTGCTTGGTTGTGTATCTGAACCTTAATAAGAGGTAGATAATCTGAAAGGCTTATCTAGACAGGGGGAACTGTTTCGCTTTCTCGGATGCTTGCAATTTCTGATAGCTTTATAACAGGGTCGACATTGGTTTTTTAGCTTCATCTAGTGGATGTAGTTTTGGCTCTATCTGTTCTTTTGTTAGTTTCATCCAGTTGGTATTTTCGACTGGCTTGGGGATTGGTCGATTTTTTTATTTGATAACATGATTGACATTATATTTCTGGGGACTAGGTAATTTCTTTTGTAATGTTCTTGGCATTCTATGGTTATCGGAGAGCATTTCACTGTTATTTTGGATAGGAAACTGTTGACATTGATTTGCTCTCCCAATCACTCATATTTTTAGCTGGTTCTGGATTAATTTTTATTGTGTCTGCCCTTCGTTTATTTTTTTCCTTCATATTGTTCTGTTACTATCTTTACCAAAAGAAGGTGGTTATATCTCTCAGTTCGTTTCACGCACTGTTTTAATTTGTTTTAGGGGTATTAAAGAAGTACGATCACGATGCATGGAGCGTAGAACATCGGTCTATGGAGCAAAAGATGAGAACAAAGCAGCAAATGGGATTCCAGGTTTTGACCCACCGTTACCAATTACCAACATACTGTAAATTCCCCAGCTACTCCCTCTAATTATGGTATCGATCATCTATCAGCTTACCGTTACCAAATCTTAACGTCATTGATTCGGACATTTAGTAGGTAGGGATTTCTTTTGTGTCGTAAGGGAGTGTAGATAATTAATGCTTTGGTAGTTAGAGACGTTCAGCTTTGGTGATTGCCATGAGAAAAGATGCTTTCCATGATAAGAACTTTGTTCAAATAAGATTCTGTGTTTTAATGAAGTTATTTCGGAACGACGGGTCTCTTAACTCAGATTCGATATTTGTCGAGAATTTACTCTTCTCTCTCTCTCTCTCTACAACTGTGAAATGAATGTTTGATGGCATTGCATTGTATCGGTTTAGTGTTTTGCTGTGCCTCTAGGGGAGAGCAGTTCTCTGTTCTAACTGAAAAAACAAACAAAACTGAGCCAATCGGTTTAGTCGGTTTCAGTTTTATTAGGTAAGTAGGTTTAGTTGGTTGGATGTTCCATTAAGATGGGTTTTTTTGGTCAGTTTAATTATAAAATTTCATGACCAAATTAACCAACTTATATGTACTATTTTTAATTATTTTAAATATATTATAATATATAATAAATATTAATTAATAATTTATTTCTTTTAAAATATTTTTAAGTTGATTAACCAACCTAACCAACGGACTTTTAGTCGGTTTGGTTAGGTCGGTTTAGGCTATCTAATTCAGTTGGATGTCATTGCTTTTCTGGTTACTTGCATCTTGTAAATCTGATTTTCAGCTGCAGCAAAGGAACCACGATCCATCCGTTCCCTGCTTCAGACTTGGACACATTTGACCAATCCGTTGGACTTTGCCTAGAGGATGCTGTTAACCTGAGTGCAAGTATGCGTTCAGTAATCTAATCCTTACAAATCATGATTGAAGCAATCATTTTTAAAAATATTTTTTTAAAGAAAAATATTTTTAAAATAAGCAGACATTGCATTTGATTCAGCAAACGTAAGTCGCCAAGAAGTTCCTTCTGATCGTAACCTTATTAGCAATTCGGATAAGGTGGATTTTTCTTGTCTTAATCATGTAATTAGCTTTCTTTTGTAGTGTTCAGTAATATAATTTTCTTCTCCTTATTGATCGAAACTCAAATTTCATTTAATATATATCCGTCCACCGACCAAGCTCAATCTCCAAGGTTGCAGTTAGAAAACAGTCAACAAACGAATCTGGTCTCGATACCAAGTGGTACTACGGAGAACTGGGGAGAATCCAATATGGCTGATAGTAGTCCGAAGACTGATATCTCGACAGATGCAGATACTGATGAAAGAAGTCAGAGGGTATGCTTTATTTTGTACCCCTGCACTTTTAAATTTAATAAATCCTTTTTGGATAGTTTAAATGGTATTGTTGTGGTTCTATTTGAGCACATTTGTGCAATATGATCCATTAGCCTAGGCCCTAGCTCATGTAGCGGGGCTTGTTTTTGTTTCTGTTGTTGTTAATTGACCTCTTGCGAGTCTGACATTTTACCGCTTGCAGTTCGATAGAGGAAAATCTAGTGCTCTTGTGGCGGTTTCTGATTCCAGTGACAGATCCAAGGGTAATTTGGATCAAAAGGTCAGATAATTTCTCTTATTTGCATGGATAATAGCTAGTAATGATTTGGTCATATTGGTGACCTTTTGTTGATAATATTGTATTCTACAGACTCTTCGTAGACTTGCTCAAAATCGTGAGGCTGCTAGAAAAAGTCGATTGAGAAAGAAGGTAGGTCTTTTCCCGTTTGTTTTGTACTTCTGCTCTCAAAATCTGATGCATCTTGCTTGAGATCATTTGGTACGCTTTATTTTACATGGATATCAAATCGGATCTCCTCTATTGAGGCGCATTATCGTTTTTCTCCCACAGGCATATGTGCAACAGCTGGAGAGTAGTCGTTTGAAATTGACACAACTGGAGCAGGAGCTTCAGCGTGCAAGGCAGCAGGTTTGACTTGGTCCATCACTGCACGGGCTGTGTACTCCGTTTATTAATTTTTTTTATTCGGTCATGTGCTACTGTAACATACAGGGTATCTTCATATCAAGCTCTGGAGATCCAAGTCATTCAATGAGCGGAAATGGTAATGGTTCGGTCTTTTAATCTAATTATTGGTGAACTTTTCTTCTAGTGACTGTAGTACAAGTCTTGTTTCTCGGAGTCGTTCATTGAAGCAACGGAATGCTAGCTATCTTGTATGAACAGAAAAGATTTGTTTACGAGTTGGAGTCCGACCAAAAATCTAAAGGTAGGAGTCATAGAACCATGTCCATTTTCTAAGACCTGGCCATGTTGCTCCGGCTCTTTGTTTTCTTGAAATACTCACGCCGGACACCCATGTTCGGAACACATCGGACATCAGCATGAGGATATGGCACTCCAAAAACCCTCCAAATACAAGGAAAAGAATTTATCATTCCTATCTCAGACACATACCTGTATCGGAGTTATACACCCGGGTCTGAGTAGCATAGTTGATAAGTGATATGCAGTCAATTAAATAGTACGGGTCAGTCTACACATATCAAACTAACCAGTGCCATCTTCAGTATCTCAAAAACGTGCATTTCGAATTCTTGGAGTGTGGTTGTATTGGGTATTGTACAGAATTTTTTGTTTTCATACTAACTAGCATTCCGGACTAAGATTTCCAATATAATCATGTATTTATCGGGTTCTCTATGTGTTTTGTTTTCTTATTTTCTTCGTAGGTGCCATGGCATTTGATGTAGAATATGCGCGGTGGTTGGAAGAGCAAAACCGGAAAATTAATGAGCTGAGAACGGCTGTAAACTCTCATGCAAGCGATGCAGAACTTCGAATTATTGTTGATGGTGTAATGGCTCACTATGATGAAATTTTCAGGTTGAAGAGCAATGCGTCTAAGGCTGATGTTTTCCATTTGCTGTCAGGCATGTGGAAAACACCGGCCGAGCGATGTTTCTTGTGGCTCGGTGGTTTCCGTTCATCTGAGCTTCTAAAGGTAATTTATCTGAGTTTGCTGCTAAACTTCTTAACGATAGTCGTGTCAAACTTCATATTTTTCTCTGTTCTTTCACTTTATATTGTTTGCTGGTTCGGATACTGTTATATTGATTTCTGCATTGGCTGAGTTTCGGTCTCGACGACTAGGGAATCAGTAAGGTATTCTAGGATTAGCCATTTCAGTTTAGAAAATAATTATGCAATAACTTAAGGATATCTTGAAATCAAGATTACAATAAAATACGCTTTCTGAAAAATACATATAAAATAACTTATGGATTATATGTTATGTTTATACACCGTATACTGTTGCGATTCATATAAACACGAGTTCCTATTGATGTAAATGAAAGATCGTATTGAAGACCATGGTACAACTTCTGTTGGATCATTATATCCTTGTCTCGAATCATATGCTAAATGAGGATGAAGTAAGATCAGGCTAAATAAATGATAGATTTATTTCCTGTTCTGATTTTAGAATGATAATGATACAAAGAGCCTTACCTAAGTTGTCTGAGAATTTTCTGCTTTTCGGATCGAGACGTATATACATGAATCATATCCATGTATGTATATTCCGTTTGTAAATGGTTTCTGCATATCTCATCACTATTGAAATCGATGTTTATTCTTGCAGCTTCTCGTAAGCCAATTGGAGCCATTGACAGAGCAACAGTTGGTCGGAATTGGCAATTTGCAGCAATCCTCCCAACAGGCTGAAGATGCATTATCTCAAGGGATGGAGGCCTTGCAGCAATCTCTAGCCGAGACATTGTCGACTGGATCTTTAGGTTCGTCGGGATCATCTGGGAATGTAGCAAACTACATGGGTCAGATGGCCATGGCCATGGGGAAGCTCGGGACCCTCGAGGGGTTTATCCGTCAGGTAATTATTAGTTTTCATCCTCTTTTACCGTATGTACACAACTTGCTAGTATCGGCTGACATGAATAGATGAACCTTCGATACGAACTTGGAAGGCTGATACTAGTTTTGCTAGACTCTAAAGGCTGTTTTCTATTTTTCGATTGAATCTGTGGAGGATTTTGGTATATATTGCGAATTCAAAAACCGGTACTTCGTGTTCTGAAAGTCTGATATGGAAGTTTTTTTAAGCCATTCGTCGATCTATCGATGGTGTCCTTTATCATTTTGCGAATAAATGTTCTCTAATAAGTTGCAACGTTACCAGGCTGACAATCTACGGCAGCAAACGCTACAACAAATGCACCGGATATTGACGACCCGCCAGTCAGCCCGAGCACTGCTTGCTATACATGATTATTTCTCGAGATTACGGGCTCTCAGTTCCCTCTGGCTTGCCCGACCACGGGAATGAAAATGTCCCGTTCTATTTTAACTGATATAGGTGCTGCCGGAAAGTCAACAACGGGAGAATACTTTTTCCGATCTGGCATCTGCAGGAACGTTAGGCCTATTAACTCATCTTTCTGTCTAAAACTTATGTTTTAGTTTGGGTAACCCTTTGATGTGTTGTGTTGCCTTTTGTGAAATGGTTATAATTATATGTGCATTTTCAGCAAACTGAACTCTGAAGTTCAAAGTCATTTACGTATTCTATTACCATAATCTATCACATGAAGGCATCTTAATATATATATATGAGTTAGGATTCCCTTATACTATGTAAAATTAATAAGTTTTACATCAATTTATAATCATTAGATTTAAATAAATAAATAAATAATTTAGATTTAATTAAAATTTATAATTCATGAATAAATATTTATTTAAATCACAGTAAAATAATTTTTATTTTTATTTTTAAGAGGTAGGATTTAGGTGTAGGGTTTATAATTTATGATTTGAGGTTTAGGGTTTGAGATGGATAAAAAGAGATTGTTTTACTGGAGTTAAGAAATATTTATTTATGAATTATAAATTTTAATTAAATTTGAGTTATTTATTTATTTCAATTTAATAGTTATAAATTAATGTAAAATTTATTTGATTTATATAATTAAATACACATACAAAATCTTAACCTTTAAATCTAAAACTCTAAATAAAAATTCTAAATTGTAAAATTTAAACTATAAACACTAAATGCAATACATAATATTGAAATTTATATAATTTATCTATCAGCTAACTTTTTATATATATTATACTAAAATTTATTTGATACACATTGTAAATTTTAGTTTATACATATCTATTTTTCTAGGACTTGTTACCAAAAAATGGCTAAACTATATTATTTTTTAAAGTGGTGTTTAAACTTTTATTTTTGGTCAATTAAGGTGTATAACATTATAAATGTTATCATTTTAGGTGTCTCGGCCGAAATGACTGCTAAAATAGCCCATTAAATAACATATGTCACACTTATATATTTTTAAAGTTTTTATTTAAAATAAAAATATTATTTAAAAAAATCTCCCTACCAGTTTTCTCCCTCCCTCACCCCTTTGCAACTTTTTTTCCTCCACTGCAAATTCCTCCTCCTCCCTACTCAAATATAAATATATACACTGTAAAAAAATACTCATATTATATTGTATATAATATAATAATTAAAATATAATATAAATAAACTCATCAATTAACTTTAATGATAAAAGATAATGTTATTATCTATTAAAATCATTGATTGAAATAGTAGCATTTATAGGATTTATATATTACAATTATTTTGCAGACCCAACCAACCAGGCCACTCAAAGGCCCTAAACAGAACCCAGCCCACTACAAGAAACCCGATCCAGCAGCTCAACATGATCCGACCCAGGATTCGACCCGGTCCAGACCCTGTTGGGTTTCTTCACCCAATCACCATGCCCTGCTATCCCGTGACCATACCTCCATGACGGCAACAGTAAGACAACAATCTCCCCCAAATCACGACACCACCAAATGCATCAACGAAATCAGCAAGCAAATTATTATTTATGTTGAACATTTGTAATGTAAAGGGGGAGCCCGATCAGAAAAAACATTCAGAGAGTTCCCTATAATTTTGATAAACAAAGGAGCAAAGAAAACTTTCTTTTTTCGGCAACAGAGAAATACCAACCAAGAAGCCTTCAACTTCAGCGGACTCTCGACAACTTAATATTCAAAGATCTAAAACCATTCGAAATAAAAAGTCTTTGGGTTCTTGAAGACGGTTCGGCTCTGGCATTGGGTTCTCAAACCCCAGCAGTGAACAACGAGATAACAGTGAGGGAGGCCACATAACTTGATACCGTGACAATCTGACGGCGGAGGAGTTAGATCGGAGAGGTGAAGAGTCGAAGTTTCTTTTGCCTTTTCGTGGGGCTGGGGACATTTTCTTGCAAAATCGGGGTTGGATCCAAGTTACCGGTGTCGAGAAATACCTACCCTTGAAGTTTGGCGTTGAACGACTACCAGATAACGGCGACGGACGAAGGTCCTTCCTTTCCCTACGAGGAAGCAGCGAAGCACTCACCCTCTGTTTTTAATCTCTGGTAACAAATGAGTTTCTTTCCATTTTTAGTTTTAAATTTGAATGCGGCTTTAATCTGACATAGTAAGTGGAGCCGCACCAATTGTCATGTATTGGGAAAATTACTTATTTGGTCACTTGACATTTGATGAATTATGTTAACTTTATTTTTCCTTTAAGTTTGGCACTATATTATTTATACAATTCATTTTGGTTCTAGAACTTTAATTTTAAATTGAATCCTTAGATTTAGATTTCAATTATTTTAGTCATAATTTAGATTATTTTATCTAGTATCATTTTCTTTATTATTATTTTTAAACTTTTTTTGACTTTTTTTATTTATCTTTTAACATTTCTTATATATATATATATTAATATTTTCTTCATGTCATTTTATTTTATGGTTTTTAACATTTTTACTTTATTTTTTTTATTTTTTTAATTCAACCTTTTTTTTCTTCTCTTTGGTTTACTAAAATATTTATTTATTTATTTCTATTTTACAATCTAACATTTTTTTACTTGTTAAGGGCAATTTTAGTCGATAAAAGATAAGTAATTCGAATTGAGTCTTTAAATTTTAATTTTAATTTTTGTAATTAAGACAACCGACAAATTAAAACGGTACCGAAATGGCAGTTCAAGATGCTAATCTTTTTTTGACTATAACCGACTCTCAAATCTGGCATATTTATGGTAAAACACAGATCAGATAAGATGGTGTCCGATCAGCCTAAATATTATTTTTAAATGATCGATGATGACTCTAACATGTTTTATTTAAGTCGAAGCCTAATTCCAGGCCCATCCGAAAGACGGCTGCGACATCATCAATTTAAGAAAATTTAAATCGATACTTACTTATATTTATCTCGGAATATTCGTAAAACGATAATATGAATAGTTGGATTAGATGAGTTTGAATACTCATAAATGTTGGCTAAGTTAATCTAATGAGTACTAGTTTAATACGAGTGTTTTTTAAGAAGTTTAATATGAGTGTGTTTAAATTATCTTATTTTTCATTCATTATGTTATTTTTGTTAAAATAATATATTAATATTAAATATATAAAATAATAATATTTTGAGTATTTATGCTTTGAAGTGAAAAGTTCGTAAAATGACTTATGGAAAATCAGACCATAAGTCATTTTCCAAAAATACAAAGAAATTCAGTTGACTAAGAAAATGAATTATATTGACCATATGTTTTTTGTCAACTAAACACTGGAAAACGAAAAAAATATTTTTTGGAAAACCAATTAAAGAGAAATAAACAGAATATAATTAAATTTAATACTTCATTTATATTTTTAATTTTTGTTTTCGACTAATAATACAATTGTACCCGATTTTATTATTTTTTCAATTTAGTGTTTAAACATTTTAAAGATGAAATTAGAACTTAAATTTGGAAAAAAATGCATTAATATTGATGATCACGCAATATTTTATCAATCAAATAAATTGTGATATGTTATATTTAAGGGTAATATTTTATCAATCAAATAAATTGTGATATGTTATATTTAAGGGTAAACAATACAATTGCTCACTCAACTATTTAGCCTTTTACTTTTACTATTGATCTTTCAATTTTTGTTAATTAGACATTTAACTATTTAGTTATGTTCAATTAGACCACTTACCGTTAAAAATCAAGCGACGCATCTGACGTGTATTTTTCGTTACTTTCGTTATTCTGCGTTGGATGAACTTATTAAAAACATCATAATGCCACGTAAAAAAACTTGCTTATGGTTTTTTATATAAAGGAATATAAACCCACTGTTGGGAAATGATATTTATTTTTAAACCCTAAAAAAGCTGTTGCAAAAAAGAAGAATACAAACAATCAAGTGAAGGAAGAAGAAGAGAAGACTAAAATAAAAAAATAGATGCAGAAAACTCGTTGGATGAACTTATTGAACACATCATAATGCCACATAAAAAACTTGCATAAGGTTTTCTATATAAAGGAATATAAACCAACTTTTAGGAAAGGATCTTCTTCTTTCTAAACCCTAAAGAAGATACTATAAAAAAGAATAATACAAACAGTCACGTGAAGTAAGAAGAAAAGAAGACTACAATCAAAGAATGGATAGAGAAAATGCGAACCGATTGTGCTTCTGTGGAGTTCGTTCAACGATAACCATTGGTTGGACAGATGAAAATTTGGGAAGAAGGTTTTAGGGTTATAGAAATTATGGGAAAATGAGTTAGGGTTTGTAAGTTTTTTGTTGGTATGATCCATCGATAAGTTTTTGCTCAAAAATTGTTCTTGGTGGTATTCTTAGAAGGATTGGAGTCATGGAGCAGGAAAGAAAGAAACAAAACTTATTTAGATTTTTATTTGTTTGTTTTTGTTCTTAGTAAAGAAAATGGTTGACAGAAGATTTAGGGTAATGTTTTGTGGTTGTTATATTGTAAATGTATGTAATGTAATGTTTATCATTGTTAGGTAAAATGTGTTATGAACAAAGAAAACATATATGACCTACGTAAGAAATATATAAGAAAACATATATGAACAATTAAAATAAAGATATGATTGCATTATTCATTTCGTAATTCCAAATTAGTTTAAAAAATATTCCATACATCACATGTTTGACCAATATACATAATCAAAATAATGCATTACATATAACATATATGAGTAATGTAGGAAAAAAAAGATGTAAATAACTTAACTAAGGTTAACAAAAGGTTGTGTTATTTCCAATCACAACACCATAGTGGATCACAAGTTCACGACATGATTCATATTTAGTTAAGTGTCACTACACAATAAAAACCAAACAAAATATTTATGCTGGAAGCATAATCAAGTATCACCCTATGCATATTTGAAGATGATTGACTGACAGAACTATCCTGACTCAAGGGTACAGTGCGGTTGGGCATCCATATAACAGTAAGGACCTTTGAAGCTTGGTTTAGCGTTGGAGGAGCAATTTGACAATTTTGACTGAAAGAATTACCCTGAACTAAGTGTACAGTGGGACTGTGTATCCATCTCACAGTATGGACTCTTGAAGCTTGGTTGGGAATCCATTTAACAGTGTAAACAAAATGATGTTGTGTTGGAGTTTGCTGAAAACAATTCTAATTTGTTATATTTCTTTTAAACTGTAAAAACAATAATCATCAAACTGATATACAAAATATCCAAGACCAATCAAAACAATAATCAAACCAAGTGCAACAACATATGTCCCAACACCAAGTAAAACTCTAAACAGTCAATCAATAATCAAACCAAGTGCAACAACATATGTCTCAATACCAATAAAAAATCACAAAAAATAACTTATTGTCAATTTTGATATTCTAGTAGAATTGATATGATAGCCAATAGCAAAGACCCGGAGAAGTACCCAAGTGTCACCATCACACGAGCAAGGGCTAAGGAGTTTCAAGCAACCATGGAGAGCATGTTTACATCAACTTTGGAACGTGATGAAGAAGGAATCAAAAGGGAGGAACACTTTACGTTGCTTATGCATGAATTTGCATGAGAATTTAAAGTTTGCATAACATTCATTGCATATAATAAGTGTGTTGTTCATTCAAGCATGCATTGCATTTAAATCATCTAGTTCATTCATAAAACTAGTTTGTTTATTAAATTAACTCTTAATTGTTTTATTCATGTTTTCAATTAAATATTGAATAAAGTTCACCTTTGTGTCTAGGTGCATGAGAGAAGTTGAATGGTTTCATTATATGCAATAATGTAAGTCAGAATATATTCCAATTATGGATGCGATACAGATGTGTTTGGTTATAGAAATCAATTAGACATTATTCCTCTATCTCTTATCTTTCCAACGCCTTTTGAATCATCTTAATCCGATATTGGGAGCTTGAGATATGATCGATTTATTGAAGACAGTGCATGCTAGAATTTTGTTACAGGAATTTTATGCATGGATGAGTTTAAGCCAAGGATGAATCTTTTCAGCTTCATCCAAGTGACAAGCCATTGAAGGACTCTTAATTCACCCATTTAAGGCATTCAAAGCTGATTGTTATCATCTAAGTTCAAGGGCTGTTCATATTCTTCAAGGGAGCATGCAATGAAGAGTGATTTAATTCACTTGTTAAGACAATTTTCAGCATGGAATAGCAAGAGTCTTCCACCCCTTGGACGAAATTAAGGTCAAATTCAGCTTCAAATTATCTAGATTCATCCCAAAATGATCTAGAATATTCAACCAACCTTGAAGATAAGAAGACAAAGCATTCAAGTGCATTTTATTGCTAAATTGATGATAATGTTTTCATCTTTTGAGTCTTTTCATATGCTACATAGAAACACTATAAATAGGCACATTTGGGATCATTTGTAGAGACATTTGAATATATAAAACATCTTTGAGAGGTTGCTTTCATTTTGTTCTCTTGTAGAACTTTATCGGCTTCAAGATAGTCTTGTAGTCTTCATCCATTTCCTTTTGTTATAGTATTGGTTCCTAGCTCATCTATAGCTAGTGGGTCACGTTCCATACCCTACCATTTCGATTCAATCTTTTTATACTGTTGGTTCTTAGCTCCAAATAGCTAACGGGTCACAATCCACTTTAACCTTACATCACTTACCACGACTACACCATTTGCCACGACAACGCGATTCATATTTCACCATCTATTTTCATTATCATTAAACCACAACAACCATCACTCTTCCATCACCTTCAAACAACTTCCTCATTCTTTTCATTCCATCGTTTCAATTATTATTTCATATCATTTCCTTTTTATGTTTATATTTACACAATTTTAGAGTTCAAGCTATCATTACGGGGGTTTTTACTATAATCACGATCGGGCATTCACATATATGACTCGAAACATAAAATCGAGATCATATCATTTGATATCAGAGCTGGCCGATTTAGAAGCGTATCGTTTCATTATCTCTCTCCCGGGTTAGTAAAAAAACAAAAATAAAATAAAAGAAAGAAAAAAGTTTAAAGAGGGATGGAGTAATTCTTTTTATCTTTAAAGAAAAAAATATTTACTCCATCTTTATATTCAATTATTCAATTTTGTTACCTTTATTTACCATCTCTTTTCATTGTAGCCAATTTCTTTTCATTATCCTTATTACCAATCTACAATTGTTTCAGCTAAAGTCCACTAGACCTTGTAAGCCTTGAGAAAGTTCCCAAAAGGACTTGAAATCAAAACACGAGTAGTAAAAGGCAAGAGTGATCATTAAGGGTAAAAGCCATCCCGAGTGAAACACGAGTGGAAGTGACTTTTCTTGGAGTGTTTGGTGAGGTTTTTATTTTGTGAGGTTATTTTTTACTAATTATGTCTCATCATTTGGGAGACAATTTTCAAGTTACAGATAACGTTGAGCCAAACCTACAAATGCAAGCCATGGTGCGTGAATTGACTAGGATTTTGAGGGAAGAGTTGGAACCTCTCCATAAACGTATTGACTGTATTGAAGAGGAGCGTACTCAAGTATTCCGAGAACAAGAATATGCCAATCAAGGAGGAAATGAAGAAGTTGAAAGACCAGAAGAAGATCGTGTATCACAACAAAGAATGGGAAATCGAGGTATAAGGCCCAAAAGGTTTCACCCATTAATGGATGATAATCTTGTTAATATCAAGATTTTCATTCCATTATTCCAAGGCAAGATGGATTTTGAGGCTTACCTAGCATGATAAAAGTAGGTAGAGCACATCTTCTGGTGCCATGATTATTCTAAACTCAATAAGGTAAAACTCACTGCCCTTGAGTTTATGGATTATGCACTAATATGGTGGGATCAATCATCAAGTAGGAGACGCAATGGAGAACATCCTATCACTACAAGGGATAAAATGAAAGCAGTGATGCGAAGGCGATTCATTCCAACCCACTACCATCGGGAGTTATTAAACCGTCTTCAAAACCTTTCACAAGGTAACCGAAGTATTGAAGATTATTACAAAGAGATGGAGGTGGCCATGATTCGAGCCAACATCGATGAGGATCGAGAAGCCACAATGGCAAGATTCCTAGTGGGACTTAATCCAGACATTACGAACGTGGTTGAGTTGCAACATTATGTGGAGATGGAAGACATTGTGCATATGACCATAAAGGCGGAAAAACAACTCAAAAGGAAGGGTTCCACATGATCTTATGAGAGTGCAACTTCAAAATGGGGCAAAGTTCATACAAGAAGACTCATCCATTGTCATCCCACGAAAGAGGATGACCACCCAAAGGAAGTAAGCCCATTGTTGAAACTTGCAAGGGTAAGACTACCACCACTCCAAATCATTCCCGTGACATACAATGTTTTAAGTGTTTGGGGTGTGGACACATTGCAAGCCAATGTCCAAATCATAACACCATGCTTCTTCGAGATGATAGAGAAGTTGAATCGGAATAAGAAGATGATGAGAATGAAGATGCTACCATTGATATGGAAGAATTAGAGCATGCCATGAAAGGAGAGGTTCTTGTTGTCAAAAGGAGCCTAAATGTGCAATCCAATGGAGGAGATGAACAACGTGAAAATATATTCCATACTTACTGCCACGTTGGATGAAAGATATGCTTTGTTATAATTGATGGAGGTAGTTGCACTAATGTTGCTAGTACCTTAATGGTAGATACACTTGGCTTGGCAATAACAAAGCATCCACGACCTTATAAACTGTAATGGCTCAACGATGGAGGATAACTCAAGGTGACCAAGAAAGTTTGAATTGCTTTCTCCATTGGGAAGTACAAAGACGATGTGTTATGTGATGTCGTTCCAATGCACGCAAGTCATTTACTAATTGAAAGGCCTTGGCAATTTGATAGGCGAGTGATCCATGATGGTTATACCAACCGGTATACATTCGCCCATGGGGCAAGGAAGATCACTTCAGCTCCACTTTCACCAAAGCAAATACATGAAGACCAAATTCAATTGAGAGGAAAATTTGAAAGAGCCAAAGAGAGAGACCAAACTAGAGGTAAAAGTAAAAGAGTGTGATGAAAATAAGGGAAGGAAAATCATTATTCTTTCTAAAGAGAGAGTTGAAAAATGTTTAATGATGGCAAAAGAAGCACTAGTGCTCATGTACAAGGAAAATTTTTTGAACGCTAACTACATTGATCAAAATTTACCTTCTTTTATTGTGTCTTTATTGCAGGAGTTTGATGACCTATTTATGAAAGAAATACCAAGTGGGTTTCCACCTATTCGTGGCATAGAACATTAAATAGACTTTATTCCTGGAGCTGTCATTCCAAACCGACTAGCTTACCGAAGAAACTAAAGAATTGCAAAGGCAAGTATCTGAGTTAATGGCAAAAGGCTATGTAAGGGAAAGCCTTAGCCCATATGTTGTGTCGGTTCTACTTGTTCCAAAGAAATATGGAACTTGGCGCATGTGTGTGGATTGTCGAGCGGTAAACAAAATTACAGTTAAGTATCGTCACCCTATTCCTCGCTTAGATGACATGTTAGATGAGCTTAACGGTTCTAACTTCTTTTCCAAGATTGATCTTAAGAGTGGTTACCACCAAATACGAATACGAGAAGATGATAAGTGGAAAACAACATTCAAAATGAAGCAAGGTCTTTATGAGTGGTTGGTTATGCCTTTTGGCTTAACTAATGCACCAAACACATTTATGAGGTTAATGAATCATGTTCTTAGGCCATTCTTGGGTAAGTTTTGTGTGGTTTATTTTGATGATATTCTAATATATAGTAAAACCATGAAGAACATGTTCAACATTTGAGGTCAGTTTTACTTGTTTTCAGGAAGGAAAAAATGTTTGCTAATTTACAAAAATGTACGTTTTGTACTGAGAGATTTATTTTCCTAGGTTTCGTTGTGAGTTATGAAGGTTGACAAAGAGAAAGTTAAAACCATTAAAGAGTGGCCACGACCAACAAGCATTTCTCCAGTTAGAAGCTTCCATGGACTTGCAAGTTTTTATTGGAGATTCGTCCCAAACTTCAGCACCATAGCCGCCCCACTAACAAGTGTTATTAAGAAGAATTCTAAATTCTTTTGGGGGAAAGATCAAGAGAAGTCCTTTAATATCATTAAAGATTGTTTAATACATACCCCTTTACTTGCTCTACCTGATTTAATTTAACTTTTGAAATTGAATGTGATGCATCAGGTGTAGGAATTGGAGCAGTCTTGTCTCAAGGTGGACATCCTATAGCCTATTTTAGTGAGAAATTAAGTGGAGCTACGCTTAACTATCCTACCTATGACAAAGAGATGTATGCTCTTGTGAGTGCAATGAAAACATGGCAACATTACCTTTGGCCTAAGGAGTTCATCATTCACATCGATCATGAGGTGTTGAAGTATATTTGGGGGTAGTATAAACTCAACAAAAGGTATGCCAAATGGGTAGGGTTTCTTAAAACTTTTCCATATGTTATCAAGTACAAGAAAGGTAAGGAGAATATAGTTGTCGATGCATTGTCACGAAGGTATGTTCTTTTAAGCACTTTGGAATCTAAGTTGTTGAGTTTTACTTTTATTAAAGAATTATATGTTTCTGACTCTGATTTTGGAGAAATTTACAAAGCTTGTGAGAAAGGGACAATTGATAAATACTTTAAGCATGATGGTTTTCTATGCAAGGAAGGAAGACTATGCATCCTTCAAGGTTCCATGCGAGAATTACTCACTAAGGAAGCCCATGGAGGAGGATTAATGGGACATTTTGGGATAACAAAGACTTTGGCTATACTTCAAGAACATCTGTATTGGCCCAAAATGAAATGAGATGTGGAAAGGTTATGTGAGCGTTGCATTACTTACCGAAAGACCAAATCTAAAGTCATGCCATATGGACTTTACACACCACTGCCCATACCAGAAGCAAAATGGATGGATATTTCAATGGAGTTTGTGCTAGGGCTTCCACATACAAAGAACAACAAAGACTCCATCTTTTTAGTTTTTGATAGATTTTCCAAAATGACTCATTTCATTCTATGTGACAAAACTAATGATGCCTCACATATTGCTACTTTGTTTTTCAGGGAAATTTTAAGGCTACATGCTATACCCAAAACTATTGTGTCTGATCGAGATGTGAAGTTCTTAAGTCACTTTTGGAGAGCCCTATGGAGTAAGTTTGGTACTAAGTTACTATTCTCCACCACTTGCCACCCTCAAACGAATGGTCAAACTGAAGTGGTGAATCGAGTACTTCTATGTTACTTCAATCCATCATTTGGAAGAATTTGAGAACATGGGAGGAGAGTTTACCACATGTGGAGTTTGTATACAACCGTTCAATCCATACTACTACGGGGCATACGCCTTTCAAAGTGGTATATGGGTTCAATCCATTAACATCAATAGACTTGTTACCATTACCCGCTGATCAAATTATGAATAAAGATGGACTTAACAAAGCTGAGTTTGTTAAGAGGCTTCATCAACAAGTGAGGGAGAACATTAAAAAGCGAACTAAGCAATACGATATTCAAGCAAATAAGGGTCGTAAGCGAATTAATTTTGAGCTAGGGTATTGGGTGTGGCTGCACATGAGGAAAGAAAGGTTTGCGGCTCAACGAAAGTCCAAATTAATGCCTCGGGGAGATGGACCATTCCAAATAGTCAAGAAGATCAATGACAACACCTATCAATTAGATCTTCCAGGTGAGTTTAATGTCATTGCAACCTTCAATGTTGCTGACTTGTCTCCTTATGATATAGGTGACGATTTGGGGACAAATCGCCTTAAAGAGGGAGAGACTGATATGATAGCCAATAGCAAAGACCCGGAGAAGTACCCAAGTGGCACCATCACACGAGCAAGGGCTAAGGAGTTTCAAGCAGCCATGGAGAGTATGTTTGCATCAAGTTTGGAACGTGATGAAGAAGGAATCAAAAGGGAGGAACACTTTACGTTGCTTATGCATGAATTTGCATAAGAATTTAAAGTTTGCATAACATTCATTGCATATAATAAGTGTGTTGTTCATTCAAGTATGCATTGCATTTAAATCATCTAGTTCATTCATCAAACTAGTTTATTTATTAAATTAACTCTGAATTGTTTCATGCATGTTTTCAATTAAATATTGAATAAAGTTCACCTTTGTGTCTAGGTGCATGAGAGAAGTTGAATGGTTTCATCATATGCAACAATGTCAGTCAGAATGTCTTCCAATTCTGGATGTAATACAGATGTGTTTGGTTCTAGAAATCAATTGGACATTATTCCTCTATCTCTCATCTTTCCAACGCCTTTTGAATCACCTTAATCAGATATCGGGAGATTGATATATGATCGATTCATTGAAGACAGTGCAGGCTGGAATTTTGTTACGAGAATTTTATGCATGGATGAGTTTTAGCCAAGGGAGAGTCTTTTCAACTTCAGCCACGTGACAAGCCACTAAAGGACTCTTAATTCACACATTTAAGGAATTTAAAGCTGATTGTTATCATCTAAGTTCAAGGGTTGTTAATATTCTTCAGGGGGAGCATGCAATGAAGGGTGATTTTATTCACTTGTTAAGACAATTTTCAGCATGGAATAGCAAGAGTCTTCCACCCCTTGGACGAAATTAAGGTCAAATTCAGCTTCAAATTGTCTAGATTCATCCCAAAATGATCTAGAATATTCAGCCAACCTTGAAGATAAGAAGACAAAGCATTCAAGTGCATTTTATTGCTAAATTGATGAGAATGTTTTCATCTTTTGAGTCTTTTCATATGCTACATAGAAACACTATAAATAGGCACATTTGGGATCATTTGTAGAGACATTTGAATAAATAAAACATCTTTGAGAGGTTGCTTTCATTCTTGTTCTCTTGTAGAACTTTATCAGCTTTAAGATAGTCTTGTAGTCTTCATCCATTTCCTTTTGTTATAGCGTTGGTTCCTAGCTCATCTATAGCTAGTGGGTCACGTTCCATACCCTACCATTTCGATTCCATCTTTTTATATTGTTGATTCTTAGCTCCAAATAGCTAATGGGTCACAATTCACTTTAACCTTACAACACTTACCACGACTACACCATTTGCCACGACAACGACATTCATATTTCACCATCTATTTTCATTATCATTAAACCACAACAACCATCACTCTTCCATCACCTTCAAACAACTTCCTCATTCTTTTCATTCCATCATTTCAATTATTATTTCATATCATTTCCTTTTTATGTTTATATTTATGCAATTTCAGAGTTCAAGCTATCATTACGTGGTTTCTTACTAGAATCACGATCGGACATTCACATATATGACTTATGTCCATACTTTCCACATTTCATGCAAAATAGTTTAACACCCCTCTTTGTAACTTTACCAGCCTGAGGTGGTACTTCATCAACCTCCATTCTTATTTTCTTGTGTGGTCTTCCCGAGGGCCTTCTCAATATATGTGATAGGATAGGCTCCATTGTTTCAATATAGGTCCTTTGATCTTTACCTCTAATTGGACTTATCAAATGATAATAAATGGTCTTTTGGGTTTTCACAGTCTAGCAATCATCAACATATGTTTTTGACCTTTCGTGATTAGACATGATAATAGAAATAGCATAAACATAAGGAATGCATGCGAAAAAGAATAATTAATAACTAATGGTCTATATAAAAAATAATTAAATAATATAGTAATAGAAAACGTAAGTTGACATGTTAGTTCCAATTTTTTACAAGTACAAATCTTTGTTTCAATGTCAACACAATGTTGATTTGAAGGACCACACGAAACATGAAATGTTGGTCCACCAGTATGAATGAGCTAGCATATGAAAAATGAAAAGAAAAAATTATGCATAAAAACAAATAATAAGTATTAACACTTATAATTAATTAAGTATACTTATTTGCCTGAGATATTGCTTGGTCTATTTTTTTTCTTCTAGATTTTAGGGTAGAAGAATCCATAAAATTTCTCAACTTCATCATTCCTTTTTGCGAGTCTTTGCATCAATTTTGATATAATTGATTCCACTAATGTAATGATTATTTTGTCTCTAGCTTCAATATCATCTGATCATAAAGAATAAAAAATTAGTGTTACAAATTCACCTTATTAAAATAAAAAATAACATTTTTTGGACAAATTCACCTTATCGAAACATTCACAATGATTATTAAGAACCATGTTTAACTTGGCTCTAAAAGAGAAGTTTGACTTTGACCACATTTTATGTTCTTTTTCTGACAACCACTTGTGTGTTGTTCCTGATAAAACATGTATGAAAAAATTAAAATAATTATAATGTTCATCATAATGAATACATATAAAATATTAAATGTACACCACAAATAATTTACCTTTATTCTTTTCATGGCAGATTCGAATTCCCTGACATATGCTACCCTAACAACTATCCACAATTGGTCTTTCAACGCTTTCTCCTTGTGATGAGCATTGAACATAAAGTTTGAATAAAGTATCTGACACATGTTCTAAGTTCTACACTGAGATTCAATTCGACCACAACTTCCATGAGATACACACCAAAAAAGAAAATTAAATTAAATTAACTTAACTTAAATTTAAAAAAAATAGTAATATCTTTTGTCTATTAGTTATAAATGTTAACCTATGAGAATTGTTCAACTTCAAATCATTCCTCAAAATTTCTACAAACCAACACCAAGATGACTGATTCTTACTCTCTACAACAGCAAAGGCTAATGGATAAATAAAGTCATATGCATTTATCCCAACAAAAAATAGGAAATGATCCCTATAGTACCCTTTTAAGTGACAACCATCTAAACATATAATGGGACTATATCATGATTTGAAGCTATTCGTTATTGCTCATACAAACATAAAGCCTCTTGAATAATCTGTCATCCAAGTGACAAATTGTGGTTGTCTCTGGATTTGTGAACCTAAGTTCCCTAAGGTAATCATATAACTTGATGTATTGTTCATCATAGTTCCCATGTATCTTTTTAAGTGCTAAGACATTGCTCTATAATACTTAGATAAAGATAACAAGATGTTACATTCATCACGCATAACTTGTATAAGGGTTTTCACAGAGTAATTAGGATCAACATGAAATGCATGTAAGTACTGATTTGCAAACCAATTAGCTATTACATTAGAATTTAAAAATTCCTTAAGCAATGAATACTATTTTTTATTGACTTAATTTGCTAAGTACCATTTTGGGTTCATTGCAGTAGCCTATAGAATTTAAGGACAACCTACCTTACATATTACTTGGATTTTTTTGTTGTCATTTCTTTTAAACTTCACATAGTACCTATTTCTAATACCATATGCTTTAATTACCTTTCTTGATATTTTCTTCTCAGCAAAAATTAGTTATACCTTTAAAATAGGGTTTGATATCTGTGGAACTATTAAATTCAAGATACCTATTCTTCCTTTGTGGATCATCATAATATGATTTATGTACACTATATAATGAGTTAAAATGTCCATTTTCAATGTCGCTTTCAACCTTTATTTTATCACTGCCCAACTCATCATTCACATTAAAGACTTTATCTTCAGATTCCAAAGTCATTTTCCCTATCAATAAAATCATATTCATTACTACTTGACTTTTACCCTTTATACTCAGATCCTTTTAGGTCTGACTCAGACTTAGACTCAACCATAATGTCAAATGATTCCTTAACCTCATATGATTCCCTAACCTCAGACAACATTTTCACCAACATTAATTTCTTTCAAGTAGACGTGCACATAGTGATTAATAGGTAAAATTCTAAGCATTTCAAGTATATCGTCATCACTGCTCATTTGTTTCACCTCTAGTGGATTACTCCCTCCGCCCTATTATTTGTGTCTGATATTGACTATGCACATAGTTTTAGGTGATATCTTTGACCAAGATAAATATAATATTATCCTTAAAAGGTGATTGATAGATTTAACATTTTTATTTTGATAAAAATAAAATAGTGAGATATAAAGGTTAAAAAGGAAATACAAGTTTTGTTGTTTGTTGATTTTTCTAATAAGACACTTTGAATGAGACAATTTTAAAAACAAAAAGAGAGACATTTAGTGGGACGAAAGGAGTATTTGATACTTCCCAAAATAGTTTAACAACATACATAATTCTTAGTTTTTCAACCATATCAATAACAGTAAACACGCTCATTTCATCAACATCACAATTATCAAATATAATCAACCAATTGATCAAAATATTTCACCCTCTATCTTCCAACAAAGAAACCACCTTGATGTATTACAGTCATAAATTTTATTGAATTGATATTTGTTCATAAAAATCAAATAAATTATTATTATTATTATTTCATAAAATTTTATGGGATCGCGGGTTACGTAACGTTGTGAGGGAAAGTGACAATAGTGAGGTGGTGAGATGCCTTAATTCCCCTGAAAGTGTGAATGATGACGTTGTCTCTCGGTGTATCCGCTAACTTCTTTTTCAGAGCTAGAGAATTAAAATCATGTATGTCAAATGTGAAGCCAACTCACTTGATGATGCCATGGCTCACATCAGTAAAGATGGCCATCTTGATATGATGATCTTTCAGGAACCCCATCTAAAGTGAAAAGTATTTTTAATCTTGAAAAGACAATAATTGCTCATATCTAACCACTCTGTAGTGGCCCCTTTGTTACAAAAAAAACCACAAACATTAAAGGCAAACCAAACACCAAACAATAAACGTCTAATAATAAATGTGGATTCCACAAACATTAGGTGCAAACTAAACATAAAAAATATGGAGCACTACAACCATTGACTATATAAAATAACATTAAATAACATGTAGAGGCCACAAACATTAACTATATAAAATAAATCTAACAATAGAACATGTAAATGTCACAAACAAAAAGTTATATAATATTGTTATGAACAAACATATACAACACATCTTCAAAACAATATAGTCTAAAAATTATATATGAACATATGGTATCAACCTTTAATCAACAAATGGATAATGTTTCTCTAACAATAATCAAGTACAGTGGGAACATTGAAAGTACATTGTTATTCATTTTTTAGACATAAAAATTAGAAGAATCTTTCTGTACCAAATAAAACTAAGAATCTTCCTTTTAAGTTTTCTATATATTTTTCTCAATTTTCTAGTAAAAAATATGAATATCCTAAAAATTCTATTATTTTTTCAATTTTTTATTCACGTTTTCAAACCATAGAATAGACAAGAAAAATAATCTTTCTAACCTAAAAAGTGAGTTAGAATTATCAAACCCAAAATCCAATATTTTTTTTCATTTTTTCTAGCTTCCCAAAACCTTATCATAGTAACTGTGTCAAAAATTCAACCATTGGTTTAGAACCCTAAAACTGAATATTATTTTATTCAAACCCTAAAATAAAAGAAATTTATAATAAATCCTAGAACCCATCAACATCATTTTTTATCTTCTTTAACATTCCAAAACAATATCACAGTAAATGTGTCAAAAATCTACCCATTTATTTAAAACCCTAAAACTAAACATTATTTTAATCAAACCCCAAAAAAAGAAATTTATAAACAAACATTAGAACATATAACTCAACGAAGAAGAAATCCTGGAGTAGGAGAAAACCAAAAATCTTTTTTTTCCACTTATCATATCTTAGAGTTGTATCAACCCATCACAATGATTTTTGTTACCTATTTTAGTCTTTCAGTTCTAAACTCCAAACAAAGAAGACACTTAAATAGGGATGGCAACGGGCCGAGTTCGGGCTGGGTATTGGTCCCCCGTCCCCGTTTAAAAAACCCGTACCCGTCCCCGCTTAAAAAATCACAGAGATTTAAACGGGGATTCCCATCGGGTAATCGAGAAAAATTGTGGGGAAACGGATATCACCGTTTAGCATAAACGGTTATTTAAACGGGTATTATATATATATATGTTAATTTAAATTAAATTTATTAATATTATATATATATATAATAATTATTTTTAATATTTATCGGGCTAGGTATCGGGTCGGGTAATCGAGGCCGGGATTACCAAATCCGTCTCCGTTTATCATCCACGAATCTAACCCATTTAATTCGGTTTTCGATTTTTCCCGTCGGATTCAGATTTTTTTAGTATCCCTACACTTAAAATATAGAACCAAATCTCTCTCATAACTTTTCTCACAAAGGGAAGAGCAAAATGATTTCAATCGATGATGAAGTTTGAACTGCAACGATTTAGTGTTTCAAGGAAGCTAAACGAGTTTATGCCTTTTCAATAATAAGTCATTAATTTTTTAAATCGATGTCTTTTCCTATTTTTGAGCTAGCTTTAAAAATGTTAAAAAAACTACATATATACTTCACCGTTAGTAGATAACAACTACGTCTGATGCGCCGTTTGATTTCTAACGATAATTAGTCTGATTGAACATAATTAAATAGTTAAGCAGTCTAATTGATAAAATTAAAAGATCGGTAGTAAAAGTAAAAGGACTAAATAATTGAGTGATCAATGGTATAGTTTACCTTATATTTAATAACTTGAGTACATTGATTGATATAAATAACGACTATTAATATGTTTAACGTGAATGTGAATTCAAAATTTATCTGATCGTGCATGAACTAAATAATTTTAATGGTTAAATAGATACAGTTAGTTCTAGATATTTTTGGTTCATGCATGATATTTGTAGAAACATTGAACATTCATTGTCAAATGAATGAGAATCGCTCAAATCTAAGAGCTCAAAATGATAATAACAAATGATTTACTAAAATTGCTTAATTCGTGCCATATCCATGATAATATCTTTTTGAATAAAGGTTTTTTTTCCAGCAAAGTTGGTCTAAAACGATAGGTGGGCTTTTTATTTAGCTCAATACGATAACAACAAATTTACTTTTGGAACTACTGTAATTGTTACAGTGTTGGGAGAACTCGTCAGGACCAAGTGATGAGTTTCCCAGAAAAAAATATATTTTGATGGACCCAGTTATATGGGCCCGTAGGGTTTAATATTTTATTATATGTTTTGAAACTCGTCATGCCCATGTGATGAGTTCTATTAAAATATTATTTTTTAATTTAGAAAATTTATTTTTCATAATAATTATAAAAAGCATAGAACTCTCGTGTCGGCTTGACGAGTTTCTTTTGATTTTAAAAACTAACCGTTTATAGTTATTGGACAACATGCAAAAAGTAACAGACATATGCAACGGTCCAGACGTGATGAGCTCCTTGAGATTTTTGAAAAAAAAACTAGTCATTGGGTTTGTGTTATAAATAGAGGTTTGAGGTTTAAGATTTATATAGAGAATTGTTAAGAAGAAAATTATTTTTTTGACAGAAAATTTAGTTTTTTTTTAAGAATATCGTTGAAAATGTATAGTCGAGAAGCAATGCTATGCCTTAATGAAGTCTATATTCCCTTGCTTGAACTCATTGCGATAAATTTTTTCTGATATTTTTAAAAGTTTAAATTATTATGTTAAATTTGTTGTTTTGAAAATGTATTAATTGTTCGAAAATTTTATTGTAGGAAAAAGAATAAGTCATCCGTCAACGAGGAATGAAAACTGATGATCCACATGAGCGTGTAATTATATATCTACAACAATTCGAGTTGGATCATGTGACATTTCTTTGTGGTTTTAAGGTGAATCTGCATTGATTTCGACGCTAATTGAACGTTGAACACCTGAAACACATACGTTTCATTTTTTGAGTGGTGAAACGATGATTACTATGGAATATGTTGCCTACTGAGAGTTTCGTTAAACGGTGTGACACTAGTGAGACACAACAATTACTGTTGATTTATCGAATTAGTTATGGGAAAGTGGTCACCACCAGACATCATATATGGGATGCAAATACATATGATTTGGTTAATGGATAAATTTAAAGTGAATGAACACTCTACCGAAACTGAGGTCAAATTTGCAGTCCGATCATATATTCTCCAATTGATTGAAGGGATATTGTTACTGGATAATTCTGAAAATTTGGTGCATACTCAGTATCTTCTGATATTGAATAATTTGACTGAGTATCGTAAATAAAGTTGGGGTTCAATGATTTTGATATTTTTATATCGAGAATTTTGCATGGCCGCAATCATTAAAAAGGGTAAAAAAAGTCGTAATTGTCATGTCGACACGATGAATCTCATGTTTTTATATAATTATTATAAAAAATAAAATTTCTAAATTTTGAAAAAGTAATATTTTAATAGAGCTCGTCAGGTGAGCATAATGAATTCCAAGAAATATAATAAATTATTAGATCCCACATGCCCACATACATGGATCCATTAAAATAGATTTTTCGGGGAAACTAGACATGTGACCATGACGAGTTCTCTAACATTGTAGCAATTATTGTAGTTCCCAAAATAAGTTCTTTTTCCGGGGCTAAATAAAAAGCCCGCTTGTCATATTGAGCCAATTTTGCCTTGTTTTCCTTTTTAAAATATCTAACAACAGATCAGGCCTTCAAGCTCTTAAACGGAAAACCAAAATGAAGCCCAATAACAAAGGTATAAAGAATCAAATCGGCCCAAGCCGATGAAAAACCCTTAAAAAAATTCTCTGCCTTACTAAAGTCGGTTCGGTTCGGTTCGATCTAGTCTCATTATATATATCGCCCAACACAGTCGAATGCAGTGAAAATAGCAGAACAAAACAGAAAAATCTCAAAGTTTCAATCTTGCAGCCGTGTCGTTTGTAAGTGTTCCCTTCTCTTTTCATTTCCCAGTTTCAATACTAGTTGTTTTTTTATTCTAAATTCATTTTCAATTGATTTTTTTAGGGTTTTCGGAGTTTGATTTGAGTCTGTGTTAATGGCCCATCTCGGAGGCGGTGCTGAGGCACACGCTCGTTTCAAGCAGTATGAATATAGGGCGAATTCTAGTTTAGTTCTTACAACTGATTCTCGGCCTCGTGATACTCATGAGCCGACAGGAGAGCCGGAATCTCTCTGGGGGAAAATTGACCCTAGGTCATTTGGTGACCGTGTTTATAAAGGTAGGCCGCCGGAGTTAGAATCGAAGCTTAAGAAGTCTAAGAAGAAGAAGGAGCGTGATCCGCTTGCGGAGCCAGTTCCGGTTAGGCAGAGTAAGAGGCGTAAGTTACGTGAGGAGAGTGTTTTGACTGTTACGGAAGAAGGGGTTTATCAGCCCAAAACGAAGGAGACTCGGGCTGCTTACGAAGCTATGTTGAGTTTGATTCAGCAGCAGTTGGGTGGACAGCCGCTTAATATTGTTAGCGGTGCGGCTGATGAGATTTTGGCTGTCCTTAAGAACGAGGGGATTAAGAATCCGGATAAGAAGAAGGAGATTGAGAAGTTGTTGAATCCGATCCCGAGCCAGGTTTTTGATCAGCTTGTTTCGATTGGGAAGTTGATTACGGATTATCAAGATGGTGGTGATGGAGCTGGCGGTTCAGCTGTGAACGGGGATGAAGGTCTTGATGATGATGTGGGGGTGGCGGTTGAGTTTGAAGAAAATGAAGATGAGGAAGAGGAAAGTGATCTTGATATGGTGCAGGAGGATGAGGATGATGATGATGATGGGGTGGACAATGGCTCCGGGGCGATGCAGATGGGTGGTGGAATTGATGATGATGATAATCATGAGGCTAATGAGGGGATGAATCTGAATGTCCAGGACATTGATGCTTATTGGCTTCAGAGGAAGATCTCCCAGGCTTATGATCAACAAATTGATCCACAACAGTGTCAAAAGCTTGCTGAAGAGGTGCTTAAGATTCTTGCTGAAGGTGATGACAGGGAGGTTGAGACCAAGCTATTGGTGCATCTCCAGTTCGATAAGTTCAGCCTTATCAAATATCTTCTGCGGAACCGTCTTAAGGTTGTATGGTGTACTCGCTTGGCTAGAGCTGAAGACCAAGAAGAGAGGAAGAAAATTGAGGAGGAAATGATGAGCTTGGGTTCGGATTTGGCTGCAATTCTTGAGCAGTTGCATGCTACCAGGGCAACTGCAAAAGAGAGGCAGAAGATCTTGGAGAAGAGTATTAGAGAAGAGGCTCGTCGATTAAAGGATGAAAGTGGCGGAGATGAGGATAGGGAGAGGAGAGGTCTTGCTGATAGAGATGTTGATGGCGGTTGGCTGAAGGGTCAGCGCCAGTTGCTTGATCTGGACAGTCTTTCTTTTGATCAGGGTGGTCTTTTGATGGCGAATAAAAAATGTGATCTTCCTGTGGGTTCTTACAGGCATCACAGCAAGGGGTATGAGGAAGTCCATGTGCCTGCACTGAAGGCGAAACCATTGGAATCGAATGAGAGGCTTGTTAGGATATCTGAGATGCCAGACTGGGCTCAACCAGCATTCAAAGGGATGCAACAGTTGAACAGGGTTCAGAGTAGAGTGTATGAAACTGCCCTTTTTTGCTGATAACATCCTACTCTGTGCTCCTACTGGGGCTGGGAAAACTAATGTTGCTGTACTCACCATACTACAACAACTTGCCTTGAATATGGATTCTGATGGTTCAATTAGCCACAGCGACTACAAGATTGTGTATGTGGCACCCATGAAAGCCTTGGTTGCTGAAGTTGTTGGTAATCTTTCTCATCGTTTAGAGGCATATGGTGTGACTGTGCGAGAGCTTAGTGGAGATCAGACACTGACTCGCCAACAAATTGAGGAGACTCAGATTATTGTGACAACTCCTGAGAAATGGGATATTATTACCAGGAAGTCTGGAGATCGTACATACACACAGCTGGTGAAACTTCTTATTATTGATGAGATTCATCTTCTTCATGATAATAGAGGACCTGTTCTTGAAAGTATTGTTGCCAGGACTGTTCGGCAAATTGAAACCACAAAAGATCACATCCGGCTGGTCGGGCTGTCAGCGACACTTCCAAACTTTGAAGATGTAGCATTATTTTTGCGGGTTAATCTTGAAAAAGGACTCTTTCATTTTGACAATAGCTACAGACCTGTCCCCCTTTCTCAACAGTATATTGGAATCACTGTGAAGAAGCCATTGCAGAGATTCCAGTTGATGAATGATATTTGTTATGAAAAGGTAATGGCAGTGGCAGGGAAGCATCAAGTCCTTATTTTTGTTCATTCAAGGAAGGAAACTGCTAAAACAGCTCGTGCTGTACGAGACACTGCGCTTGATAATGATACCCTTAGTAGATTCTTGAAAGAGGATGCTGCTAGTCGTGAAATTCTCCAGAGTCATACTGATATGGTCAAAAGCCATGATCTCAAGGATCTACTGCCTTATGGTTTTGCGATTCATCATGCTGGGTTGGCAAGGACTGATCGTCAAATTGTTGAAGAACTCTTGCAGATGGACACGTACAAGTGTTGGTATCAACTGCAACGCTTGCTTGGGGTGTAAACTTGCCTGCTCATACAGTCATTATTAAAGGGACCCAGATTTACAGCCCAGAAAAAGGAGCATGGACTGAGCTAAGTCCTCTAGACGTGATGCAGATGCTGGGACGTGCCGGGAGGCCTCAATATGATTCATATGGGGAAGGCATCATCATCACTGGCCACAGTGAACTTCAGTACTACCTTTCATTGATGAATCAACAGCTTCCTATTGAGAGTCAGTTTGTGTCTAAACTGGCTGATCAGTTGAATGCAGAAATCGTTCTTGGAACTGTTCAGAATGCAAGAGAAGCCTGCAATTGGATTGGATATACATATTTGTATATTCGCATGTTGCGGAATCCTACACTTTATGGATTGCCAGTGGATGTTCTTTCACAGGATTTAACTTTGGAGGAGAGGAGGGCTGATTTGGTAAGCATACATCTTATTAGTAGTCACCATTATTTTTAAAAGGAGCATGCTACTAATTTTTTTAACTCTGCTGTGGTATTCTTCTTTCTCGGCTTCCATGCACATTTGGTTTAGTTGAGCAGCTTGTTACTTTTTCTGCATTTAACTTGACTTTTACTTGGGAGTTTAGACTGACAATCTTTATATTTAATCTGTTTGTTTATAGAATTTCTGCCTATGATTTGTAAAGCCCTCTCTTTGTTGATAGTTGGTTACTGCTGCATTTGGTTTTAGTATTCATGACTCTTGACCTAGAATATGCAAATTGTTTGAACTGGAGAAATTGTTGGCTGATAAATTTGATAATAAAATATGAAAAATAAACAGAAAATATCATACTATATTTTGAATCTTCAAAATTCGTTGTTTCAGTTTACTGTGAAGTATGTTAGCAGTTGTTATTTATTTTCCTTCCATCGTTTTTTTGCAGATCCATTCTGCTGCCGTTATCTTGGACAAGAATAATTTGGTGAAGTATGATAGAAAAAGTGGTTACTTCCAAGTGACTGATTTGGGCCGTATTGCTAGCTATTACTATATAAGTCATGGAACAATCTCCACATATAATGAGCATTTGAAGCCAACCATGGGGGATATAGAGCTCTGCAGGCTGTTTTCACTCAGCGAAGAGTTCAAGTATGTGACAGTCAGACAAGATGAGAAGATGGAGCTGGCTAAGCTTTTGGACCGTGTTCCAATTCCAATAAAGGAAAGCTTGGAGGAGCCTAGTGCAAAAATCAATGTTTTGCTGCAAGCATATATCTCACAGTTAAAGCTTGAAGGGCTTTCATTGACATCTGACATGGTGTACATAACTCAGAGTGCAGGACGTCTTATCCGAGCTCTTTTTGAGATTGTCTTGAAAAGAGGTTGGGCACAGTTGGCTGAGAAGGCTTTGAACTTGTGTAAAATGGTTACCAAGAGGATGTGGAATGTTCAGACACCTTTGCGGCAATTCCATGGCATCCCTAATGAAATTCTTATGAAGTTGGAGAAGAAAGATTTGGCCTGGGATAGATATTATGACCTGTCATCACAGGAAATTGGAGAGCTGATTCGTTTCCCTAAAATGGGAAGAACACTTCACAGGTTCATTCACCAGTTCCCTAAGCTAAACCTTGCGGCCCATGTTCAGCCAATTACACGTACTGTCTTGAGGGTTGAACTTACAATAACTCCAGATTTTCAATGGGAGGATAAGGTTCATGGGTATGTGGAGCCATTTTGGGTGATTATTGAGGATAATGATGGTGAGTATATTCTTCACCATGAGTACTTTTTGCTGAAGAAACAGTATGTTGATGAGGACCACACTTTGAACTTCACAGTGCCTATTTATGAACCATTGCCACCTCAATATTTCATACGTGTTGTCTCAGATAAATGGTTGGGATCACAGACTGTTTTACCCATCTCCTTCAGGCATCTTATTCTACCAGAGAAGTACCCTCCACCAACTGAGCTACTGGATTTACAGCCCCTTCCTGTTACTGCATTGAGGAATCCGTCTTATGAGGCTTTATATAAAGATTTTAAGCATTTTAATCCAGTTCAAACTCAAGTCTTCACTGTTCTGTATAATACTGATGACAATGTTTTAGTGGCCGCACCAACAGGGAGTGGGAAGACCATCTGTGCCGAGTTTGCTATATTAAGGAATCGTCAAAAAGGATCAGACAGTACCATGCGAGTAGTGTATATTGCACCTTTGGAAGCTATTGCTAAGGAGCGATATCGTGATTGGGAGAGGAAATTTGGCAAGGGTCTTGGGATGCGGGTGGTTGAGTTGACTGGGGAACTGGCAATGGACCTGAAGTTGCTTGAGAAAGGTCAAGTGATCATCAGTACTCCTGAGAAATGGGATGCTCTTTCTCGTCGCTGGAAACAGAGGAAGTATGTTCAGCAGGTCAGTCTTTTCATTGTTGATGAGCTTCACTTGATTGGTGGTCAAGGTGGTCCAGTGCTAGAGGTGATTGTCTCTAGGATGAGATACATTGCTAGTCAGGTTGAGAAGAAGATCCGGATTGTGGCTCTTTCAACTTCTCTTGCAAATGCTAAGGACCTCGGAGAATGGATAGGAGCAACTTCTCACGGCCTTTTCAATTTCCCTCCTGGAGTTCGTCCTGTACCACTAGAAATACACATTCAAGGCGTGGATATAGCCAATTTTGAAGCAAGGATGCAAGCAATGACTAAACCCACTTACACTGCCATTGTCCAACATGCCAAGGGGGGGAAGCCAGCTATTGTGTTTGTTCCTACAAGGAAGCATGTTAGACTCACTGCTGTGGACCTAATGAGTTACTCCAAAGTGGATAATGAAGAGGAGCCACCTTTCCGGTTGCGATCTGCTGAAGAACTTAAGCCTTTTGTTGACAAGATTAGCGAAGAAACATTGAGAGCCACTCTAGATCATGGAGTTGGCTACTTGCATGAGGGTTTAAGCAGTTTGGATCAGGAAGTTGTTTCCCAGCTCTTTGAAGCTGGGTGGATTCAGGTCTGTGTTATGAGCAGTGTGTTATGTTGGGGCGTTCCGTTATCAGCACACTTGGTGGTTGTAATGGGTACTCAGTATTATGACGGAAGGGAGAATGCTCACACTGATTACCCAGTTACAGATTTGTTGCAGATGATGGGCCATGCAAGTCGTCCTCTTCTTGATAATTCTGGCAAATGTGTCATACTCTGTCATGCTCCTCGTAAAGAGTATTACAAGAAGTTCTTGTATGAAGCATTCCCCGTTGAAAGCCATTTGCACCATTTTCTACATGACAACTTCAATGCGGAAATTGTTGCGACAGTTATTGAGAACAAGCAAGATGCTGTGGATTATCTTACATGGACTTTCATGTATAGGAGGCTTACTCAAAATCCAAATTACTACAATCTTCAGGGAGTAAGTCACAGGCATCTTTCTGATCACCTTTCGGAGCTTGTTGAGAACACATTAAACAATTTGGAAGCAAGTAAATGTATTACTATAGAGGATGACATGGATCTCTCTCCTTTGAATCTTGGCATGATAGCCTCTTACTATTACATCAGTTACACTACCATTGAGCGATTCAGTTCGTCTTTGACTTCCAAAACAAAGATGAAGGGCCTACTTGAGATTCTGGCCTCGGCTTCTGAGTATGCAAATCTTCCTATACGACCTGGGGAAGAAGAGGTTCTTCGAAGACTAATTAATCACCAGAGGTTTTCCTTCGAAACCCCAGGTTCACTGATCCGCATGTCAAAGCAAATGCTCTGCTTCAAGCCCACTTCTCTAGGCAGCATGTGGGTGGGAACCTGTCACTAGACCAGCGAGAGGTGCTGTTGTATGCTACTAGGCTGCTTCAAGCTATGGTTGATGTTATTTCGAGCAATGGCTGGTTGAGCCTTGCTCTCCTCGCAATGGAGGTGAGCCAAATGGTGACACAAGGTATGTGGGAGCGAGATTCAATGCTTCTACAGCTCCCACACTTCACTAAGGAACTAGCCAAGAGATGCCAAGAAAACCCTGGCAAGAACATAGAGACTATTTTTGATTTGGTGGAGATGGAAGATGATGAGAGGCGTGAGCTGTTACAGATGTCTGATTTGCAGCTGCTGGACATTGCAAAGTTCTGCAATCGTTTCCCCAACATTGATTTATCGTATGAAGTGCTTGACAGCGAGACTGTGAGGGCTAGGGAATATATTACCTTGCAGGTTACACTCGAAAGGGATCTAGAGGGGAAGACAGAGGTTGGACCCGTCGATTCTCCCAGGTACCCGAAAGCAAAGGACGAAGGGTGGTGGTTGGTTGTTGGTGACACCAAGAGTAACCAGCTGCTTGCTATAAAAAGGGTCTCTTCAGAGGAAAGCGAAGGTGAAGCTCGAATTTACCGCTCCCACAGAAGCTGCAGAGAAGACGTACACTTTGTATTTTATGTGTGATTCTTACCTAGGCTGTGACCAGGAGTATAGCTTCAATGTCGATGTCAAGGAAGCTGCCGGCCCTGAAGAAGACAGTGGCTGAGTGTAAGCTCCTCGTATCTTTTTTTTTATGAACCGACTGTTTCACTGTATTGGCATTCTACTTGGCACTTGGATTTTATCATTTTGCACTAGTTCTGATCTCCAATGTATTGCTCATGTATTTTAAGCTCCGTTGTACTACTATCTTTTAGGCTATAAATGGAGCTTTCTTCTATGATATGATTATGCTACGTTATATTATGTGTTAGCATTATTTACATATAATTTATCACAAATGAATGCCAGCAAGTAGTCTGTGGTAGAAATATAAGAAAAACAAGATCCAAGATGGAACATAGTTGTATGAAAGCATGGATAAGATCAAAACATCTATTGATCTTCATGTTTTTTAGTTACACTAATCCCTAGTTGATGCAGCAAGGTACATAAAAGGAGCTTTGACTGTAAATCCGAAAAGAGAAATAGCTTAACATACATATTCATAACAACAATAACCCCATGAACACAGATAAAACAAGGATTTTTTTCATCAATCTTCATAAACCTTGCACTCTTCAATCTCTGGGTTTTCCTGACACAGATTCTAGAGGATCTTTCTTTTCAACTTCAAGTCTGAGCCTAAGATCAGCTTTGGCTTGACTCACCTCTTCAACTTCATCCCAAGCTACTTTGCATTCATCAGATGTGTCATCTCCTTCACATACTTGCTTGGCTTCTGTCACTTTCATCTTAATCATCTCAGTTAACTGTTTCTCCCTCATTTGAGTCCCTTTATGCTTGGCTCCTCCACATCCCATGGCGTTTACAGTCATTCTTCTTGAAACCCATTTTTTGTGACAACGAAATGAAGGCGACAACATGCTTGGATTTGACACAAATGATGATGTTGGGATCTTTCCCCTGGTTCCTGTCAGTGAGTTAAGCCTTACGGTTGCCATAGCTAATACACGATTTATCTGGTATGGTAAGTTGTTTCGAGTTAGGGTTATGATTCTTATGAAGATCGATGGTTTTGATGAATGAGAAAGGAACTAGTTTGGATTTGAGATAAGGTCAAGGCAGGTGAGAAATGGGATTGTCTTTTTGCATTTACCAAAAGATGCTGTTTGGTGTGTGGGTGACAAAGCATTGGTCAATTCTTTAATGGGTGTCATCCAACTCCTTTGCCTGTTGGGTGTTGTTTAAGACCATTCTCAAAACTCTCCTTTTCTATGAGCTCATAAACCAGAAAGAATGATTTGGATGTGAATAAAGCCATACATCTACCTTGAAAGGGGTAAAGTATAATTTTTCTAAAGTCAAGGGCAATTTTATAATTATTCCATAAATATTTAAATTTATATATAAATTAAATGTAAAATTTTTTTGTTGGGTTGTTGGGATGGGGGCACAACCCCTCCCACTGCCTTAGTAAGTTCGTCTTGTTGATGAGCATGTTGTCTATAGATTGTTGATAATGCAACTTTTATACACTTCCATGGCCTCCCCAATCTAGCCAACAACCTTTATATGACTTTAGTGGGATTTAGTGATTCTTGGGAAATCAACGGAGGAATAAGATGTTAAGAAGTGTCCTTAATCCTTCTTAAACTCTAAACCCAACTAGTAACTCAGGTGTTTGATTCTAGTGAGAGAACTTGGAGAAAGTTCCAAAGCCAAAGGAAAGGAAAAGTTTGTTCTTGGTTGAACTTTGAGGCGTTCCAACAACTTAGAATCCAAGGAAATTCACTTCTAACTCAACTCTACCACATGTAGATCACTAGGTGTGTTTTGGTAGGTTGCATGAGTTATGAAGCATGTCCATGGTAGATCTCAACTTTTGATGTTTTTCAGTATGATAATAGACCTATTATGATCCCTTTTAACTTACATAAAACTTGAATAACGTTGGGGGGGGGGCCTCAGTAGGGCTTTTGGGTGTATTGGGGATGTCACTGTCGCGCCTAAACAGAACATTTCTGGGTTTGAGTATCTGTATTGGAAGAACAATATCGATATTGTTCGTCAGATGGGTTAAAACAAGGGAGTTTATGCTAGAAGTATCGCTATTGCTTCACTGGGTACGATTCTCTTAGTAGGAGTATCGATATCGAGTTCACTTAGCAAATTCTAGTAGCCAATTATGGTATCGGTACTAATGAGAGTATCGATATTAGGGGTAGAATATCGATACTCCGAGTAGGGGTATTGATACTGAGTATTTTTCAAAACATCGAAGTAGATTTTGGTACGATACTCATGATAGTATCAATATCCTAGTACATAAGTATCGATACTCGATTCAGGAGTATCGATACTACCCTCCATTCTCAGCTTATAACATCGCTTTATATCGATTCCAAAGGGCGAGTATCGATACTCAAGGGTCAGTACCAAAATTGAAGGGCTCAATATCGGTACCAACGTGCAGTTCTGGATAAAGAATCCAACTAAATAAGGGTTAGACTTGAAGGGCATAATAACTCCAGAATGCCAACAAATAACTCCAGAATGCCAACAAATAAACAAGTGAAAACAATAATTAAATGCAATACAACTAGAAACAATAATAGCTAGGATAACATAAAACCAACCCTGTTTGATGCTCGAGAAATAGTTAAGACACCAGAGTTTCTTTAACAGAATACAATCGTCTAAGTTGGATATATCACAGTCAGTGCCAAACACTTTAGTTGTCGACTGGGCAGATATGCCCCAAGACTTGATGGAGTAAATTGGTCGGTGTATGTTTCCGATGCAGCTCCGAATCTCACCCCAAATACCCGAGGGTATTTCAAGAAGGCTAGAGGGGTGTGCTCTGAGATGTAGATCCATCAGTCACACTATGATGCCTACTTCAACAGTTGATACAACATTTTCTCATGTCTTCATACCTATGCCACTAGCATGCTCATTTAGTGAATGCATGTAGTACAATACAATTATTAGTATGGCATTGTGCTCGTAAACTCAGCGTGCGAAATGTGTTTTCGTGTGCAATTTCTTGATTTGTATTAGAGGGCATGCACTATTTATAGACCCTTTTTATTCGTTTAACTTTATTTTGGATTTGAACTCAATATTAGTATTTTGGATGTTTTGGGAACTCCCTATATTTTGTAAACTCAGATTATTATGTTTTATTTTATATCTTTATAGATGGTTTTAAAATGATGCCTTACAGTTGTTTTAAAAGAAAACTTTTGCGTTACCAACTGTGGTGGTCCCGTGTGACGCTTTAATCCTTCGATATTCGGGTTGGATTGGATTAGGGTGTTATATCCTATCAATTGTGTCTTTGCTCTATGTGACATCTGTAACCCCTAGACCCGACCTAGACGTAGACCCGAATCCAGGCAATCACATGTATACAGAGATCATTTTCAGATTCAAACACACTTAAAATCCATATCAGTAAATAAAATACGAATAATGGTAAAATACAAAAATATATAATGTTATATATATATATATATATATATATATATATATGCATATCACCAAAAGTCCATATGGAAGCATGATCATAACAAAATATTGGTATACAAATATACACAAACGACAACAAAACATGTGTCACCAAAATATAATAGAGATAGCGTAGAGAATATACAGTGGTACAAAAATGGAGAATGATCGAACCTCCTGATGCCAAGTCTGCTAGCCTACTGTCGGGTAATATATGAAAAGTTAAAAATTGAAGAATAAACTAAAAAGCCCAGTATACTCATTGCTGTGTATAAAACATTCAGGTAAATTAAAAATTGTTTTATAACAATGCTCTTTAAACATGAACACTACCCCCATCCAAACACCTGAATGTGTAGGTTCCCCTGAACCATACATCCACTTGTACACCTGGTCTTAGCGTGCAACAAAGAAGAAATGCTTGCGGTAAGGTCTTACAAGCCAGAGACTAGGCCTGAAATACTTCCTCCAATCATACCCCCAATGATAAAATATGCATGAATTCATTAAGTTAATTTAATAAAATAAATCATGCCATTTTCCAGAATCAGATACATAAATATGATAACCAGAAATCATGCCAGAATATACGGTAAATCATATCGAAAGTCAGAGTATACAATAAACATATTTTATGCAGCCATAATATTAAATTTTGAAAACAATTAAGACAGATGATTTAAAACAATATTGTAACACCAATATGAACACACCTGTATCGATCTGAGAAGTCTGGGATAATAGCCTACTCTCGGGCCTACCTATCACAATCGGCGGCAGTACTAGACCCTACGAACCAAAAAAACTATTTCAAAATCCTAACATAAGATAAATAATAAACTTCGATTAAACAATTTACAGAATCCTACGAGACACTCTTATAGAACGTGCAACTTACTGATCTGTCGAACGATACGTACCAGATCTGGTCAACCTTCAGTCAGGTGAATCACGAGTACTTTCACAGAAATATGATCTCAGATTAGTTCCATAATCAGATCTCAAATTAATAAACATAAATGCTAAAAATACTAAGCATTTTCATATTAACAGACTCGATTCGAGGTTTTGGGTCAGAATTTGGTAAAAAGGACTTAGGATGTCAAAAAGCATCAAGAGGGAGGTTTTCGAAAAAAAGTCAACTCTGGTCAACGATCAATGCCGATCAACGATCAAATAGCGGTCAAACGGTGCGATCAGTAGTGCGACGCGGCGCGATGTGATCGGTGGTACAATACATCGTAGCTCGACTCGACTCGACGCGGCTCAGCTTGACTTGGCACGACTGAACTAGTTTAGTTTGGCTCAAAGCTCGGCTCGATCGATTTGGGTTGAGCCAGTTCAGTTGGGTCGGATCTAATTTAGATTTGGGCTAATAGTACAAAGGTTGGGTCAGGTAGGTGGATCTGATTGGGCAAACATGAAAATGGGTCAGGTGAATGGGTTGGATCAAGTTAGCGGGTTGATCAACATGTCGGTTTAATCTGCTTCTTGAAACCTGCCAAGCGGTGGCATTTCCCCACGCGTAATGGTGACATGTAGGGGCGTGCAGGCTTATCTACGATCGAAAAAATACAAAAAAAAAAATTCTAAAAATTATTTAGAATCATTTTAAGGTACTTATCAACCTCAGTTCACACTTGTGAACGGCGAAGAGCTCGATTACGCTTCGCCAAAAACTTGTTATCATTCACCCATCCTCACACCGGTGACGACAGAAACAAAGAGACCACCGTTGGACTCAGGATGACTCAAGGATTCATGGTACGGGCGGTGCTAACAAGGAGCTTTGGTCGGAAGTAAAACGATATTTAAGTATCATTGGGTTATGTTTTCCAAAAATAGAATGTTGAAGAGAGAATATTGATTTTCCATAAATAGAAATTTGTTGATTTTGGGAGGTTTTATACCCATCAAAAGAAAATGGTATAATTATGCCATAATTCCTTGGCTTTTGAAACTTTCTGATTTGGGTATGAATTTAGCTAAAGTTTCATTTTGGTCTTCGAATTTTGCCAAAATTTTAATTTAGTCCTCGAAATAAAAGTAAGAAAATTTTAACCTCGGAATTAGAGTGTGACAACGCACCCCCTTAAAAGAAATTTTGTCCTCAAAATTTACATGGTCTAAACAGATGAGGAAACTGAGTCTTTATTGACTCTAACGTTTCTCAGGTAGCCTTTGTGGAACTGTGGTTGCTCCATTGAACTTTAACCATCAGAATCTGCCTGTTATGAAGAATTCTCTCATCCTAGTCTAAAATCTGAGTAGATTCCTCCTCGTAAGACAAATCTGGTCTCAAGTCCACATCCTCAATCTGAATGACATGACTCGGGTCCGCACGATATCGCCTCATTATAGAAACATGAAAAAAATCATGGATACGTCTAAACTGGGGGTAACTAAAGCTGATAAGTAATAGGTCCGACTCTTTTCAGGATACGCACGACCCAATGAATCTCGGACTCATTTACCCTTACTCCAAATCTTAGTACCTTCTTCCATGGAGACACCTTCAGAAAAGCTTGATCCCGGCCTCAAACTCGATATCCTTCATCCTCTAATCAACATATGACTTTTGTCTATCAAAGGCATCTCTTAGGCAATTACGATTAATTTGATAGTATCCTCAGTCTCCTGGACTAACTCTGGTCCCAAAATCCTCCTATCATGCAACTAGGTCCAACGGATAGGAGTACGACATTTATGTCCATATAAAGCCTCATATGGTGCCATACGAATGCTAGCTTGGTAGCTATTACTGTAAACACACTCTGCTAGTAGAAAGTCCTCCCAACTACCACGAAATTGATCACACAACCTCGTAACATGTATTCCAGAACATTTATTACCCTTTTGGAATGACCATAAGTTTCTGGATAAAAAGTTGTACTGAAGTTTAGACAAGTACCCAGAGCCTCCCAGAATCTAGAAGTGAACCTTGCATCTCGATAAGAAATAGTAGACAACTGGATACTAAGAAATATGACAATCAGAGATATACAACTTAGTCAACTTGTTCAGAGGATAATTAACTCAAAATGGAATAAGTGAGCTGACTTAGTAAGTCTATCAACAATCCACCAAAATTGAATCCCTTTTGGAAGGAGTCAAAGGTAACCCAGTCACGAAATCCATCGTAATCTGCTCCCATTTCCACTCTGGAATTTTGATAAGTTGGAATATACCAGATAGATGTTAATGTTTTGCCTTGACCTGCTAACAAGTCAGGCACCTCGCCATAAAGCAGAAATATCATTTTTCTTACTAACCCAAAAGTAACATTCTTTAATGTTCTTGTACATCTTGCCTCCACAAGGGTGCATAGTGTCGTAACCATTTTGAAATTTTTTATATTTTAAAAACAATTATGACTTTATTAAGAAATTGAGATTTTAAATTGATTATTATGAATTAGATTTGCCATCGACTTTTAGGTTAGTTAGGTCGAATACCTAAAAATGTCTTTTTAAAATAATTAAAGAACTAAATCATTTAAAAGACAAAAGCTGGTCTGCATTTACCAAAAATATATTTTTGAAGATTTGGGAATCGATTACGCGTGGAGAAGGATAAGCAATCCCACAACGCCCAAATTGGTACTTAGTCGCTACATATTATCGCAAATGATGGTCATCATGAATTCACATCAATATTTAAAGTATGATCTTTTTATTAGACGTTGAATAAATATTTCAAATTATTTATTAGGAAATTGCTTTACTTTGAACAAGAAATCTCGAGGTTCGCGCATCCTCCAACGGGAAGGCTATCCCATCTATTTCTTGTTTGTTAAAAGAATGTTTCCTCCCTAAATTATTTAAAAATATTGAATTTAACAAGGAATTAATATTGAAATTTGCATTAATAATCTATTATTTTTTTAACAAACATGAATTGTCAATACTTAAATTAAATAATAATAATAAAGGCAATTTAAAATACTATCAATTTAAAAAAATGCTCGATTTATTTCAAGTTCACCATTCGTTCGAATATGTATTGAATCGTACTACCTATATAAGGTGGTGCTTTTCACACCCATTATACGACGAATGTTCTTGAAAATAGTTTCGTTAAAAAGAATGATTAGGCATTGTACCGAAAATTGATTCTAAAAACAAAACATACATATATATATGTACATATACATAATAGTCATAAAATACTAACTAACTCATACCTATGGTATATATTATAATCTTAATATTTAACAAATGAAAACATTTATTAAAATACAAGGCATTCATACACGAAAAGTATATAAATAATAGTAATATATATAAAATACATTTACATATATAGTACCAATGAAAATGAAACACCAAAACATATCATGTAATAATTTTAGGGATTAAAAACTAAAAAAAAAAGAACAACGAGGATTAAATGGGCGATAACCCAAGCATTAAGCATAAATAAAAAATAGTGACTAAAATGAGTATTAGGCTAAACATAAGACTTCAAGCAAAAATTACCCAATTATATATATATATTGGTGCATACGAAGGACCAAATAAATATTATGCAAAATCAACAGTCAAATTTCAATATAAACAAATACAATAAACATATATGACTAAATGAAACATAACTAAATAAATAACTTGAATGGAAATATGAAATTTCATTGAATGACTAGAATGCATTTGTTACAAAACAGAGACCCTCCATGCGTGATTAAACCAAGTGCTAAATGCAAGGGTTCATCCCCTCCAAACGACGTCGTTATGCCGACCGGATATATGGCTAGACCCAAATGCCAAAATTTGGCCTAAAATTTCATTTTTACATCATCTTTTCTTACCTAAAAAACCCTAAAGGAATTTCCCCCCATTTCTCTACTCTCTACCACCGCAAGGTAAACCAAACTAAATCTAGCCGACCTAATTGGTGCTGGAGATGAGGGTAAGACAACAATCGGAGCCCCTCCAGCCTTTAACCCCCTTCTTTTCTCGACCAAACCAACTTAGACTATACCCATCTTAGTCCCAAATGACCTCTTCTTCGAATCTAGAATCCACAAGGCAACCTAGAGTTCTAAGTGTGGTATTTTACCTTCGGTGCTTTCTTTTTTTTTTTGGTAAGATGACGGTGGTCGTGCTTTGCAAAAAAAAGGTGAGTCTTTTTCCTTTGAATAATTTTTTCGTTCGAATGGCCCTGTGTTTTTTCCAAAGCTCTCTCCCCTTTTTAATAATTAATAATACTAATTAATAATAATAATAATAAATTAAAACTCAGACAAAAACAGGTGTTTACAACAAGAATAGACAAAGACTACAAGACAACGAGTTTTTGTCTTGTGTTCTCTTTTACATTGAAACTTGATGTTAAATATGACACTGCTCATCCACATTGAAGAGATCTGGTCGATTTTGAAGATAACACTATTCCTTCTTTCTGAGGACGTCGGTCAATCTGGAGATAATTTGGCGTTGACATTGTTCATTCTCTATGAGGAAGTCGAGTTAATCTGGAGATAATCTGGTGATGACCTGCTCATTCATGTTGAAGAGATATGGCCGCTTTCATATGATGTTGTTCCTTCTCGCTAAGGAATCAGGTTAATCTGGATAATTTAAGATACATGGTTCCTTTGCATTAAGAAGATTTGGTCGTGGACAACATCGTTCTTTCATGAGGACTTCTAGATGTATTTGGATATTTGGAGACAACAAGGTTCCTTCATGTTGAGGAAGTCTGATTGTCTGGACGACACTGCTCCTTTGCATTGAGGAGATCTAGTCGGTGGATGACATTGTTCCTTTGTGGTTGATGACATCTAGCCATATTTGGATAATTTGGAGATAATGTGATTCCTTCGTGTTGAGGAGGTCTGATTGTCTGAGGATGATACTACTCCTTTGCGTTGAGGAGATCTGGTCAGTGAACGACATTTCCTTCGTGTTAAGGATGACTAGTCGTACTTTGACGGTTGATTCGACATAGTTTCCTTCTTGGTGAGGAAAACTAGTCGTTCTTGAAGGATTGTGATTCTAAATAAAATGTTGTTCCTTCTTACTGAGGAGTCTAATTGTCTAAAGATAGTTTGACTTTGAATGACATTCTTCTTCATGCCGAGGAGAGCTAATAGTTTGCTCGTGTCAAATCTAATGGTGACATTGCTCCTTCTAGTTGAGGGGATCTATCATAGTTGCCATGATTGACTTGAAATGAATCTTCTTCTTCAACATAGAATTGCGAAACGAAGTCTTTGCTAACTTTTGAATTCCTGACAATATTCGACTTTGAGTGAAAATAATGAGTGGAATGGATTTTGTTTCAAGATAAGCTTTCTCAGGTGAGATAAAATTTTGTTTCGAGGGAAACAATTCAAATTTGTGTATCAAGGGAAAAATGTCTCAAGTGAGAAATACTTGTTTTTTAGGAAAACAATCTCAACGAGATCAAATATTGTTTCAAGAAAATAGTCTCGAACGAAGAAACTTTGTTTCGAGAGAAACAATCTCAAAGGTGTCAGACGGTCTGCTTCTGCATGTTGAGGAGATCTAGCTGCCTTTAGAAGATCTGATCATTCACTTCAGGATGTCAAATTTGTGAACGACATTGTTCCTTCATGTTGAGAACGTTTTGTCATCACCAACTTTTCTTTCCTGAAAGATCTATAAAAAATGATGCATTTATGAATGACTATCTTGAATGTTTTTATGATATCAAGATGAAGTTTATTTCATGCATTTCATTGAAATTTATTTTAATAAAATGACTTTTTTAATTTGTCCTCATGGATGAGAAAATGATCTTAAGCCCCAACTATTTTTTTGCCCCTAATAAGTTTGGCTTCCCCTGTATGAACTTGTGTAGAAATCCAGTAGAGCTTTCATTCTTGTTTTGAAAAGAGAATCCATCATTCCTAGCTTTGGAGACTGTGTACGTGCTGCTACTTTATGACCAAAAATCAATAGCCACTGTCTAGAGCTAGCCACCACAGTAATTGATGGGACATCTATGTCCCCGACAAGCTCTATGATACATCCATGCCAAGGATGGTAGTTGAAGCCATAAAGGAAATAGAAATTGAAATCGAAATGGACGGTGTTTGCCCAATTACTAACATCGAATTCAACTATCCAAGCTACTTGTCGCCCATTTAGCGGAAAGAGAACTTCCCCGTTATCTACTTTTGATTTTGGTGCAGACATAACACGACCTCCCAACTGGGATTTAGAAACCCCTTATGAACTCAACATTGACTCAACTTTGTAACTACTAGTACATGAAGCATTCATCATTGTGGTTTCAATATTATTGCATGACAAATCATCAGCATGATACAACTGTATGTTGTGATGATTGACAAAACAATCATATATAGTAAGCTTCACTGTCTATGCTTCATCATTTTTTGTCTTCACACCATTTTGTCCCACTGAAAATAAATGTATGCTCAATTCAAAGATCTTGTACTCCTAGATGATATGGGCTATATGCCCCAATATTTATCATTTCTTGCCACAATACTGATTCTAAGCATGAGCTATGTGTCTGAGAAACTAATGTCAACTACCAAGATATACTCTAGAGAGATTGTCTTGTTTGAAAATGTTTTTCTTCTTCTTTTATTTTCAAAATATGAAGAATATCAATTAAAAGAATTTTGAAAAATGTTTAATAATTTTTTTTAAAAAACAATTACCCTTTTCTAGGTCTTACAATTGAGACAAATCATAAAACAAGAGTTCATTTGATATCAAAGAATTAATTACTATCTTAATCATTCAAACTTATAGCTCTTTTAAAAGAATAATCAATTGCTAAATCTTTTAGAATATTTCTATTTCAGTTCTCTGAAATATTCCATTTGTTCAAGCTTCGTAGACTCCTCTAACAAAGGCAGTGCAGAAATATCGGTCTAAAAATAAATTCCTGAGTGCTCGCTGTGAAATTGACTATAACAAGTGTCCCTTAACTCCTTTAGTCCATCTTCACCTAAACTCCTTATTTAGTAAATTCGATTTAATTTGTCATTGTTTGGTTAAATGAATTCAGTTTTATTGTACATATATATTTTATAAGAGAAAATAACCTCAGTGACCGAAAATGCCTTATAATATACGATTTTAACCAACTTTTTTTGGATTTGCCAAAATGACCAACAAATTCGCAACGCGAACTCCAATTTCGCAACCCAGTTTCCAATTTCGTAACGCGAATCTGTAAATCGCAACGCAAATTTGTAAATCGCAACACAGAAGTCAAATTCACAACGCGATAGTCAAATTCGCAACACAAAAGTCAAATTCGCAACACAAAAGTCAAATTCGCAACGCGATAGTCAAATTTGCAACGCGAATCTGTAAATCGCAACACAAAAGTCAATTTCGCAACGCGATAGTCAAATTCGCAACACAAAAGTCAAATTCGCAAAGAGAAATTTCAAATTCGCAACTGAATTTCAAATTCGCAACTGAATTTCAAATTCGCAACTAGATTTTCGAATTCGTAACACGAATTTAATTTCGCAACAGGTTTTAGTTTTGCAACACAAATGTTTTGGGTATATAACAATGCAACAACAACAACTCATAACCTAAATCTCTAAATCACAACTCATTCCATCTCCATCTATCACTCTCTCCGGCGACATCCGTTCCTATATCCAACGACATCCTTTCCCATCTCTAATTTTTTTTACATAATTTTATTTCTATATAATTTTTCAATGATTTCTCTCCCAAATTATCAACTATCAACTTAATAAAGGTATGTTTTTCTCTAAGTTAGTGATGATATCTAGTTTATAGCTCGTTTGTTTAGTAAATTAATTTACAATTTGTAGAATGAAATCATCTAATGTTGATCATGTTTGGATAGATTTGTGTTTTGGAGGGTCATGGTAGAATGTTCATGGTGTTTTACAATATGTGCCTTTACCCATGAATCTTCAACTAAAACTATCATTAAAAAAGTTAACTTATGAAACTCTAATGTTACGTGTTGCAAAGAAATTGAATTTAGAGCCTCTAAGTGGATTTAGGCTATCTTATCAGAGAAAAGGTAAAGTTTATTTGTTAACCGACAATGAAGATGTTGAACGATTCATTGCTTACATTAGTGTTTCGCAAGAAGATGATGTTACATTGTATGTTGTTGAACCTAGAAGTAGTGAAGTTGGGTCAGTAGCGGGTGGTAATCAACTAAGTTCTTCAACCCAGTTTATGGTGCTCACAATGTACAACGCTGTTATCAACCTCAAAATTTAATGGTTCCACCACAATTTCATCACCAAGAAAATTTTGTTTCACCACATTTCCAATACCAAACACAATATCAAAGACAATCTCAAAACTCACAACCTTTTCCTAATCCAAATCCTAATAAACTTTCAACACCAAATTCTGATTTTCGTATTGACCATTTAGACGATTATGAGCCAACAGAAAAATTGTGAGTATTAGTCAGTATTCGAAATTTGATCTTGGTCAATACCCAGACTTTGATCTTGGTCCATACTTGGATTTTGATGATGTGATGGAAGAAGAAACAGACCTTGCATGCAATGATTTTGATATTGGTCAATACCTGAATTTTGATGATAAAACAACCATTGTCGAGGAAGATGTTGTTGATGATAATGAGGAGGAAGTTACGACTGTGAACGAACATGTTGAACATCTATTCTGTAATTCATATAACCCTGAAGAAGAAAAAAAAAAGAATAAGTCCCCGAAGAAAAGAAAAAGAAGAAAATGCCACGGGAGTATAATTGGAATATGCCAGAATTACTTCAGATACCGGAAGAAGAGTTGGTAAAGATAACAGTTGATTGTTACACAAAAGTTATTCGTATCAAGAAAGATGATTGTTTTGATACAAAGGAAGACTTGAAGATAGCTTTGTATACGAAATGTGTGGAAGATGGCTATTAACTAAAAGTTAACAAATCAAGCAAAGATCGTTTCGAAACAAAGTGTATGATTGACAAAAATTATACGTGGCGTATGATTGCAAAGACGATAAAAGATTGCGAAATGTTTCAAGTTAGGACTTTTATTGATAAACATACATGTTCAAGAACCCAAGTTTTTCCTCACCATAGACATGCAAACAAAAAGGTGTTGGGTGGTTTTCTGGCTGAGTTAATGTTTTTAAATGGAAGGGTATATCAGGGACATGAAATTATGACTGACATGAATGCTCGGTTCAAGATTAGTATCTCATATTCTCAAGCTTGAAGAGCCAAATGTTATGCCTTGGAATTGTTGAGGGGGTCGCCAGAAGCATCGTTTGCCCAACTGCTGGCTTATTGTCACAATTTAAAGCTGAAAAATCATGGGTCGGTAACTCATATCAAAACAGATAGAGATGGACGCTTTGAGTTGCGGTTTATCGCCATTGGTGCTACGGTTAGTAAATAATTATAATTTTGTTGACTCATTTTGTTAGTTGCATGCATTTCACATTTAAATGATTATATTTCTTGTGTATATGATTTTGTAGATTCGTTCGTTTATTACTTGCATGCGCCCAATTATTATAGTTGACGGAGCACATTTGAAAGGTCGATACCTTGGAGTAAACTTATTAGCAGTAGCCATGGATGCTAACAATGGGATACTGCTAATATATTACGGGGTTGGCAAATCTGAAACCTCTGATTTATGGACATGGTTTATGGGGCATCTTAGGGATTGCATAGGTCCTATTAGCAATCTGACAATAATATCCGATAGGGAAAACTCAATTGATAACGCTGTTAGAAGGTGTTTCCCATATGTTTTTCATGGACTTTGTGGTGTTCATTTGTACAGAAATCTAAAATCAAGGTCTGCTGGTATAAAAAATCACAAATGGACATTACTATGTTAATGGAGTTTTTTTGAGCCTCTATTCAACAGTGGTACTACAAGAAAAGAAACCATGCAGGTATTATTTCTTTAAATTCGTAACTTATCATATATTTTACTAAGTATTATTTATTTAAATTTACAGGAACATTGGAACGTCGTGTTACACCATGGACTAAAAAAAAGATAACGAAACGTGTTGTGAAGTCAACGTCATGGAGAGTTGAACCATGTTCAAACACTTTGTTTGAAGTATTGGATAATAACTTAAATGGGATTGTCGATCTAAATGCAAAGATGTGTAGTTGTAAGAAATGGCAAACATCTGGTTATTCGTGTGGCCATGTTATAAAAGTTGCTCTTCATCTAAACCAAGATGATTCAAGCGCATACGCTATGGATTGCTACACTACAGAAGTATATCGACAGACTTATGCCGAGATTGTCTACCCATGCCCACATCCTTCTGAGTGGGACATACCAGATGACTTACAAATAGTTTTTCCACAAGTCATGGACAGCAGACTACCTGGCCGACCAAAAAATTACGATCATATACCGTCTAAGGGTGAAGAGAAGAGGATATCGACATGTAGTCGGTGCAAGGAAAGTGGTCATACAAGGTTGACCTGTGGATCACCAGTGCCATCACAATTATCTTTTCCTCTACCAAAAAATGGATCCTCATCAAAATCCAAAGCTCATATGGTGCCAAACAAAAGGAAATCAAAATCGCAATCAAAATCAAAATCCCAATCACAACCGACTTCACCTTTTGGGACTTATTAACTTAGGTGATTTTTAAATGCAAACGTTGTATTTTGTGTATTTTATGACATTTTCAGTTAGACATTCATTAGTGACTTGAGTTTGAACATTGCTATGATCTGTTCAGTTGTTATCATATTGGGATTTTCTCTTGTGTTTGATTGCTTGGATAGTTGTTCTCTTGCTTCTTCAAATGTCCTTAGCTTGTATTTATAGCTTGGAATGTGTTTGTTGTTGTATATAAGTTGATGTTGTATGTTGCGATCAACGCGAAACTCAAATTCGCAACACGAAATAAGCGTTGCGAAAGTCAAATTCGTAACGCGAAATCGCAAACCGAAAATTGCAACGCGAATTTGACTTTCGCGTTGCGAATTTGACTTTCGTGTTGCGAATTTGACTTTCGTGTTGCGAATTTGACTTTCGCGTTGCGAATTTACCTTTCGCGTTGTAAATTTACCTTTTGCGTTATGAATTTGTACCTTCAACAGGTCTTTTTTGCCTTCAACATAATGTAGATTGAATTTAAAACAACAAATCAACTTTTCAATTAAACAAGCAAAAAAATCATTCTTATTTACACATCAAATTAAACAAATCAACTTTTACAATTCAATTAAACAAGCAAAAAATAATTCTTATTTCCTCATCAATTAAACAAATCAACTTTCAATGTAAAATTCAATTAAACAAGCAAAAAAAGTGTACCCCAGACTGTTGTTTATGCACAAATACATCAATTTCACGCAGCTCATGTCAGGAATAACCTGTAGAAACCAAACATTTGCTCAAACAACACTTTCTACACATCTAAAACCAACAAACAACAAATTATTGAATTCTAGGTACTTAACCAAACATTTTCAAACCAACAAAGAGTATATATGTTAACAACACTTGCTCAAACTTACCAATTGTTTATGCAAACTTTTAGCACGTAGATGCAGGTAGGCAACGTCTCGCATATATCGCTCGGGCCATAAAATGCCGAAACCATAAGCCTACTGCACCTCTATCTCTATCTGTGGGAGGTAGAAGGTGTTTACTTCCTGTCGTAAAACGCTCCAAGCACATGCATACAAGAGGACCACAATCCCCTCTGACTCCCTCCGTTTGTTGTGGCGCGGTATCGTCTCTGATCATTGTTACTTTGAACTTTTCTGGCTTATTGTTTCTAGAATTAGTCCAATAATCAATCGCGTCCAAGTATTTCACCAAATGAGCGCTCTATCCCTTACAAATAATATCTCTCAAATCAGACGATAGTATGTAATTCAACATGATGTCATATACCATTGTCTTCAGGGATGGGAGCTGAAGCTCGACGAGAAGCCAATGACGACGTTCCAAAATAGGGATAAACACCTGCAATCATAAATAATTGCGCACATCAAATAAAATTTATGAAAACCTTTAAAATATTCAAAAAATAAATACTAACCTTATCGACCTCCCACCATGCAGGATAAGTTTAGCTTTTCCATTACCCAACGTATATGAAGCATCTCTCGGATCCTTCAAGTGAGCTACGTGAAAAGACGACGACATAATAGTCCATCGAGTATTTTTTTTTCCTCAATTTTCTTATTATTGACATGACACTCATGCATCAATATGCTATTTTATAAAAAACATATATTAGTGAATTTATTAATAATTTAAAAAAATTAATCAAAATGCAATATAAGAAGAATATAAGACTTACCACCCATTCGAGATAGCCATTATCTTCAACCCCTAATAAAATACCCCACCAAGACCGATCAAGAAACAAATGCATAACATCGTCGAGTTGGCATAAGTAAGAATAACACCCCTTGCTCCACTCATGTAGATAAAAATCAACTGCGGTCTTAGCCCAAAGGGTATTATCCGTAATTGTGTCCGGTAGTATTTCCCTCTCCTGCTGAGGAATGGTACTAGTCGGTAACACATAGAAAAGCCAACTCGCATGCATCATATCGGGCACAGGAGGGGGTTTATCAATATATCGACATATGACGTCATGTGAATCGGGCTCTTGAACGGCGGACGGACCTCTTGAACGACAGGGGCCTCTTGAACGGTGGAAGGGGTCTCTTGAATGATAGAAGGCGCTCTTGAATGATGATAGGTGCATCAGGCTTCTTCTTACGGAGTCTTGGCACTAGTGGGGTGAACGGAGACGTAATGGCATGTGTACGACGTCTGATGCGTGAACCCTGTCGTGCAAAAAAAACCTGACGTAAAGCATCTACCTTATCAGGCAGCTGAAAATAAATTAATACATAAATCAGTAAATAAATAAATAAATAATGCCGAAAAAAGGTTATTTGCATTTTTAGTGTAGTATTAAACAAATTTACCTCATTGCGTAGAGTATGAACCTCATTTTGTAACGATGAAACAATCTCGCGTAGAGCGGCAACCTCATCACGTAAAGTAGATACCTCACCACGTAGCACACCATTGTCATCGCGTAAAAAATCCACCTCACCACGTAAAGACCAAACCTCATCATGCCATGCACAATTATCTTCACGTAAAGTACAGACCTCATGACACAAAGCACCGACCTCATCACGTAACTCCCCTAACTCATCCCGTGGAGGTGGAGAACAGGGAGATAAATGTCGTGGCCTCTTTGTCAGTCGCCTATCATGAGGTGATGGTGGAGAAGAGGCTCGATGATGTGATGGAATAGGTGATGGTGGAGGTGGAGAAGAGGCTCGATCAGGTGGCTGTGCTGTTCGGCTGATCAGGTGATGGTGGGGGGTGATCATCATCCGTCCCATCAAAAAGCCGCTTACTAGCTTGCCACCAATCAGTGGCAAGATCAGCCTCTGTGGGTGTCAGCCTCTGTAATGGATAGTTGGCCTCCTAACAATATAAAAGCTCAAACAAAGTTAAACTTGTACTAGTAATAACTTGTTTATATATGGTATTATTTGTGTGTTAACTTACATCATTCATCGTCGTTTATGGGAGTAACTCTTCCCAATCCAACATGCGGATCCTCTTCCAGGTATAGCCCTAGGAATCATTTGATCTTTTTTCGCATATGTCGCATGCTGGGGAAAGTCTCAAATATCCAAATCTACAAACAATATAATACACAAACATTAGTAATTGTTAAATAATTAATTATAATTTTGGAAACATTATATATAAATTCTTACCTTAAAGGCCCAAGTAAATCCTATCAAAGTGTATTTAGAACCATCGCCCCGTAAACTTTTTCGGTCCTCAAAGGCAGACGACAACTTCTTCCAGGTAGCTTTCCATAGATATGAACCCCACGAAAATAGGTTCCATCCATTTAGGTCCTCTACCAAAATATTAGGTCCTCAGATAGGTTGTCTGCCCTCTTTGCCTAAAAAGCTGGCATACAAAAGAAATAAATGGCATACTCGGACAACATCAATGTCATCCATCCGAGTAAAACCATCTTTAACAAATAATCTCTTCAAGTCGTTGACGTGTAAACTCGACTTCGACTTTGCCAGCTCAGAAAAAACCCTAGATAACCATGATGGGCAGGAGATATGACTAGTGTACCAGGTTACTTCATCGTGTCCGAAGTGTAGACCAGTGATTATGAAAAACTCCTCCCGCCCAAAACAAGTATACGCCGGTGCGGAGAAAAATGAAACCATATCTCTTCATCACCACGTTGTATCCTCTCGGGTAGATCGTTAGTCATGGTCTGAAGAAACAAATGTGTCAGCATAGCATCTCCACTCGTATGTTGTACTTTCAGCCATGACCCGAAGCAAGTATCCTCAAACAATTTTCTTTGTAGAGGTGTAAGCGTCGACGCAATTTTAGTGGCTAGGCTTAATTTATTCCTTAAGGTCAATGCAGCCGAAATTTTTTTCTACAAAAACAATAAACATACCAAGTTAGATATACAAAAAACTACAAATTATACACTATAAACAGACATGATATTAAACAATGAAAACAAAGCCAAATATGTTTCAAACTAGCACGGTATTCACATACTGTCATTATTCTATCATAGTTCACAAAATGCATCAAATAACATTCCAGAAGTAAGCACTTATATAAACATTTAAAAGGACAACATAGGTTTAGTGCAGGTTCAAGGACAACATAAAGAGTAGTAGTTTATTCTTGAAACTTAAATTAGCAACACTGTGAAGTAGTATTTGTCTTTGTTTTGTCTTTTTGTTGAAGAAATGCAATTCATTCAAGTTTCAATTTGCAGAAGAATAGTTTTTTGAAACTTAAATTCACAACACGAAAATGAAATCGCAACACCAAATCGCAACGAGAAAATCGCAATGCGAAAATGAAATCGCAACGCGAAAATAAATTGCGTTGCGATTTTCATTTACGCGTTGCGATTTGGTTTTCGTGTTGCGAATTTAAGTTTCAAAAACTATTCTTCAGCAAATTGAAACTTGAATGAATTGCATTTTTTCAACAAAAAGACAAAACAAAGACAACTACTAACTTCACGGGGTTAAAGACCAAACAGTTTAGCAGTATTGGCAGCAACCGAATGAATTTACTAAGCAATCTAAGTGAAATGGTTAATCTTTATATATATTAAAATTACCAGTAAATTTATCATAAATATAAGAAAAATCTAATAATAATACAAAAATTTCAAAATAAAAACAAGAGATTAAAAAACTAACCCTCGGTGGTTGATTTTCCATTTCTTATCGTGAATGGTTATGAGGGTTGCTCTGAGAGATGGAGATAGAAGGATTTCGCCGGAGATGGGGACGGATTTCGTCGAAGATGGGGACGGATGTCGTCGTAGAGAGTGAGAGATAGAGATGAGACTGAGTTGTGATTTAGGGTTTTAGGTTATGATTTGTGATAATACTGTTTACATTTGTGTTGCGAAATTAATATTGTGTTTCGCGTTGTGAATTTGACTTTTGCGTTGCGCATTTGACTTTTGTGTTGCGAATTTAAAATTCAGTGTTGCGAATTTGACTATCGCGTTACGAATTTGACTATCGCGTTGCGAATTTGACTTTTGTGTTATGAATTTGAAATTCAGTGTTGCGAATTTGACTATCGCGTTGCGAATTTGACTTTTTTGTTGCGAATTTGACTTTTTTGTTGTAGATTTGACTATCACGTTGCAAATTTGACTTCTGTGTTGCGATTTATATATTTGTGTTGCGATATTGGAAATTGGGTTGCGAAATTAGAGTTCGCATTGCGAATTTGAGATCGCGTTGCGAATATTTTGGTCATTTTAGCAAATCCAAAAAAAATTGGTTAAAATCGTATATTATAAGGCATTTTCGGTCACTGAGGTTATTTTCTCATTTTATAATTACCTTTATTTGGCTAGCTGAATTTATCCATAAGGTCGGTGCGTTTAACCAATTGCTCTAGAGAGATAACTCAAGATTTATTATATACATATATAATTACATTTTGGGTATACAGATTCAATTTCTTAAGCTTGTCAAGAATAACCTTTATAGTCCATGTGTTGTTGAAAGTCAAAAAATTTCATCCTTAGAATTCAATTTCCAAGCAACTGACCTAAACTAGATTCACTTACTCGACTATTCTATCTATGAAGGTCATGATCATCATTGAACGTCATCAATAGAAGTAGAAACCAATCAGCTTTACAGTCTCATGTGCAAGATGCCCCATTTTTTCCACATCCTTACATACTTGCAAGAGAAGTGAGTGTATTATGGTGTATCTTCTGAAGTAAGATTAAGGGTTCTTGTTTTACGAAGGTTCAATCTTGTTATTTACCCAGAGGCCATAACCTTAATTCTCAAGGGAGCTTTTAATTCAAATGATATTAAAAGGACTACAAGACTAAAACCTATTCAATTATTCACAACCTTATAAGGTAACATAAGTTCAATCATCAAATGACTTAACAAAATATTTAAGCAAAAGATAGAACAAAAATGAGTTCAAACAAAATAATAGGCTTAATGCAAGGGTAAGAAAGCTTCATGGTAGATGCAATGGCTTCTTCTTGATTAACATCAAAATGCCCTATCATTCATCGAACATCCATGCCCCCGAATCAATCAGATTCTAGACCTTTCACTTCAATGCCCTACAATTCTTAGTGGAATACCCTGAACTTCCTATGCGATAGTTGTATACAACATTGACATCGTAGCCTTCAGGATATGGCAGTTTCTTCGGCTTGGATTGGATTGGAGTCACTAAGTTCTTGTCAATCAATATTGGAAGTAATTCCTCATAAGTTATTGGAATTGGGTCAAACTGACTCTTTTCTCAGATCATCATATAAAACTCAGCCTTACGACCAGCTGAATAGGCTCCCACAATACTGATTTTAGCTTCATGCTCGGTGTCAGTGCTTTTTGTATTCCTGATTTTACCATTCTTGATCGCCCTTTCAATCATTTCTTAACACGTGATGACATTAGAGAAACTCTTAGTGGTAAACCCTAACGTGTGGTTGGTATATAGAGATTTTAATGTATCGATGAATAAAGTGATGAACTCCATTTCAATCATTAGTGGATTATAACACCCTTAACCCATATCCGACCGAGAGTCTGAGTTGACTTTTCAAACTTTGACACTTAAAGAAAAAAGGAAATTTTAAACTTTCATTAAAACCAAATACATTAATTTACATAAAACCACAACAAAATCGAACAAAGCATTCATAACCACTTATTACATGCAACACTCTATACACAACCAAAATACCTACTTTGTCAATTACTGATCTTTAGTAGTGATGTTGTCCTTGCCGCCTCTATTACTGCTTCTCTTGATTCTACCTACGTGTAAATCACTTACACGTTAATAGACTTAGTGAGGCATAATATATATATATATATATATAACAATGTATTCATGAACATGCATTCTTACCATGACATCTTTATTGTATGCATCTATTTCACTATAACATATATGACGGTAACATGCACATATAAACATATATTCTTATGCTAATTCCACTTTAACTTATCTTTGAATTGCCCATGTACATTATGGAGAACAAAGGTATGTGAGTACATAGAGGTTGTGCACTATACTGTCACCACAGCTCGTATAATTCCCTAAAGGGGAACTGAATATTTGTCCAGAAGGACCATTGATTATTCCGAAGAACCACTATGTCCCGAAGGACCACTGATAATCCCTCAACTCTTGGCATGCCAATTATACCTATAGCTCTCATATTAAATAACATGGGCTTAATTATAAATACATTTCTCATTTCATATCTCTTTCATCACTGTCCATGTAAACACATAAGTCACTTCATATGATCATTTTCATTATTTCACATATCTGGAAGAATTCTCTGATAATGACATTCATTCATATAATACCATGTTAATCATGAATGAAAAATGCATGAAATCACTATAAAGTTAATACATATATATGTATGCATGTGCATGAATATAAAATCATAAATTCAAAGATAAGAGATAGACTTATCACAAGTCTCGTCTCAATTCCATTTAATCTAGGATAAGCACTTACCTTGGCCTTGCTTATTTTGATTTGATCCTAATCCTTTGTTTGTTCCGGAATGAAATTACGTTGTATATCTATATAGTAATACATTGATACTAATAAGTATACTAATTAATATATTCTAAACTATCACTCTTTAGGCTAAAAAGAAATCTATTTTCATCTTTTAATGAAGGTATGCATCGATGCACTACACCATGTATCGATGCATCCCTTGACGGGTGCATCGATGAACAATCTATGCATCGGTACATAATACCATTCGATGTTTGTATTTTAAGGGGGTGCATCGATGCACTACTTGTACATCGATACACTAATGCCATTCGATGTTTTTATTTTAAAGGAGTACATCGATACACCTCATGTGCATCGATATACCTTGAACAATTTCTGGGATTTTACCCTTGATGCATCAGTACACATTGAATGTGCATCGATGCACACAACCCAGAAATGTTATTTTAGCATGAAAATCTCTTCATAATCCTCTCAACACTTCATATTTCCCATCCTTTTATCTCCTTAACTTGTATACATCTACTTAAACTAATTAATACCCATTCAATACCTCTTATACTTAAAAATTCAATCCTACACATAGATTTGAAGAATCTCCCTCAAATTCCAACATGTTCTATATCTAATTCTAACACTTCGTATGTCTTAATTAAGTCGATAACTAGTCAAATTCAACCTCCGATTCCAAATATGAACTCTTTTTCAAAATTCCATTCAAGCACTCCTAATCTTTAATTCTTCCTACACTCCTTATCTTATTGTTTTAAAGCAAATTAGTTTTCCTTAAGCTAATTAACATCTAAGGAGCAAAACCAACTTAAATTTTAGCAAACAATTAGCTTATGAAAAATCTCACCTTTGCTATAAGTCTTCATGTTTGGGAGAAAAAAAAGAAAGAGACTCTGGAACCTTGGTTTTTCTTTTTCTCTTCCACGTGGAGCTAATATAAATCCCTTCTTTAATTATTTTCCCTGCAAAAGACCATTCTATCATTCTATTCTTTTTTCTTTATAATTTGATCCTACACAATATTTCATATAAGTCCTTGCACTAATCAATTATTATACTTTAAATCACCAAATTCTGAAACTTTACAATTTAGTCACTAACCTAGTATTGAGGATGTTACAAATCTCCCCCTAAAGAAAATTCGTCCTTGAATTTTCATTGCTCGAAGAGATGGGGGTACTGATTCCTCATATCCTCTGCACGCTCCCATGTTACTTCCTCTACTTTGTGATTTCTCCATAATACTTTGACTAATGGAATAATCTTGCTCCTTAATTGCTTAATCTCATGAGCTAAGATTTGGACCGGTTCTTCCTCATATGTTAAATCTGATTGAATCACGATCTTTTCTGGAGTCACAATGTGGGAGGGATCAGATCGATACTTCCGAAGCATTGAGACATGGAAGACATCATGAATCTTTTCCATTTAAGGTGGCAATACCAATTGATATGCCACTGGTCCAACTCTCTTTAAAATCTCATAAGGTCCAATGAATCGAGGATTTAACTTTCCGCTTCGACCAAATCTCAAAACCTTCTTCCAAGGAGACACTTTGAAAAACACTTTATCTCCCATTTGATATTTGATCTCTTTTCTGTTTAGATCCGCGTATGATTTCTGTCTATCAGCTGCTGCTTTGAGATTACTTTGAATTACTTGAACTTTTTCTTCCACTTCCTGGGTCAACTCCAGACCAAGAATTTCTTTGTCTTTAAGCTCGAACAAATTTAGAGACGTACGACATCTTCTTCCATAAAGAGCTTCATAAGGTACCATTTTGATGCTTGATTGATAACTATTGTTATACGTGAGTTCAACAAGAGGCAAGTACCTTTCCCATGATCCTTTGAACTCGATAACACAAGCTCTCAACATATCCTCCAAATTTTAGATTGTTCTCTCGGATTGCCCATCGATTTGTGGATGAAACGATGTACTAAAGTTCAACCGAGTACCCAACGCTTTATGTAATGGTTTCCAAAACTGTGAAGTAAATCTAGGATCTCGATCCGAAATAATAGAAACAGGTACATTATGTAGACATATAATCTCCCTGATATATAACTCAGCATACTTATCAATGGAAAAGTCAACTCATACTAGAATAAAATGAGCTGACTTAGTCAATCTTTCTACATAGGTTGCACCAGTCCGGACGAACCTGATGTTCAGCTTTGACTGCTGACACGTCAAACATTGGATACGAATTTCGTAATGTCTCTCTTCATTCCAGGCCACCAATATCGGCTCTTGAGATCCATATACATTTTATTTCCTCTCGGATGCATAGTCAATGGACTACAATGAGCTTCCGTTAACAAGTCTTTCTTCCACTCATCATCATCTGGAATCACTAGCATCCCTTGATAATATAGGTTCCCATCAGCTTTCACTTCATAATCCGTAACCTCTACATTCCTTATCTTCTGTAACTTCTTTAAACATATTTCATCTCTAGCTTGCAATTCTTTAATTCGATCTAGCCATGATGGCTTGAGAGTCAATTCTGCACATATGGCACCGTCTCATCTTAATGATAGTCTAACATCTAAAGCTCTTAAGGCTGCAACGTCTTTTCGACTTAAGCATCCGCTACCACATTCGCTTTTCCCGGATGAAAATCGATCACTATCATAATCCTTTAAGAATTCCACCCATCTTCGTGTCTTAAATTAATTCCTTCTGAGTCATCAAATATTTCAAACTCTTATGATCCGTATAAGTAGCATCGCTCACCATACAAATAGTGACGCCAGATCTTAAGAGCTAACACTACTGCCGCCATCTCCAGATCATGTGTTGAATTCTTCTCATGTGGTTTTAATTGCCTAGATGCATAGGCCACCACTTTGCTTCTTGCATTAACACATCCCAACCCGTTATGAGACGCATCACTGTACATACAAAGTTCTTGTCAGACTCGGGTTGAACCAAGACTGGAGCTTCTGTCAAATCTTCTTTAACTTTTCAAAATTCTCTTGGCACTCCAGAGTCCAAGAAAATTTTACCTCTTTCCTCAATAACTTGGTTAGGGGTTAATGCTATTATCGAAAAGTTTTTAACGAACTTCGATAATAGCCATCTAACCCTAGAAACTCTGAACTTCTGGCACATTCTTGGAACTTCCCACTCTAAAATAACTTTAATCTTTTGGGGATCTACTCGAATCCCTTCTGCAAAAATTACATGTCCAAGAAATGTCACTTTCTTCAACCAGAATTCACATTTGGAGAGTTTGGCATAAATCTTCTTTTTCTCTCAAAGTCTGTAGAACGATATTCAAATGCGAACTATGCTCTTCTTCCGACTTGAATAAACTAAAATATCATCAATGAATACCACAACGAATCAATCTAAATAAGGTTGAAATATTCGGTTCATGAGATCCATGAAAGTAGCCGGGCATTCGTAACTCCAAACGACATCACGATAAACTCATAATGATCATACCTCGTTCTGAATACCGTCTTTGGAATATCTTTATCTTGAATCTTCAATTGATGGTACCCAGAACATAAATCAATCTTTGAAACACTGAAGCTCCTTTAACTGATCAAACAAATCATCAATTCGGGGGGGGGTGGTACTTATTCTTGATGTCACTTTATTGAGTTGCCTATAATCAATGCAAAGACGCATGGATCCATTATTTTTTGACGAACAAAACTGGAGCCCCATGGTGAGACACTCGGTCTGATAAACCCTTGTCCAGTAATTCTATAATTGGATCTTTAATTCTGTAACTCTTTGGGGCCATTCTGTATGGTGATATGGCAATAGGTGCAGTTCCGGCATTACTTCAATCTGAAATTCTACCTCTCTGTCTGGAGCAAACCCGGTAACTCTGCAGGAAAAACGTCAGAAAACTCTCTGATATAGGAATTTCTTCAACCCCCATCTCTTTTGCTCTCACATCCATCACAATTACTATAAACCCTTGACATCCCTGTAGAAATAAATTCTTTGCTGACATCACTGATATTACATTAGCCAATGGGTTTCATCCTTCACTAAATAATAACTTCTATATTCTGAACTTCTCAACGTTACTCTTTTCAGTACAGTCAACCTTAGCGTAATAACGATATAACCAGTCCATTCCCAGTATCACCTCGAATTTGTCAAAGGTAATTCCATCAGATTAGTAGGGAATTCAATTCCCTGAATCTGTATGGGACACCCTCGATATTCCATATTAACTCAAGCACTACGTCCTAACGGATTAGTCACTATTACCTCATGCTAGTAGATTCTAACAAAATATTCAATTCTTTCATTAACTTACTATAAATGTAAGAATATGTAGACCCGAATCAATCAATACAAACACATCTTGTCATACAACTGAAAGATACCTGCTATTATTTCTAGGTCATCTCTATCATCGCTAGTCTTGAGATTATACCCGAGTTGTGGAGCGTATCTCTTGTGGATCAAGGATTCTGACTGAATTTCTCTACCTCACCTCTTCCTCTCTGGGTAGCCGAGGCAGACCTCTCTGGATGAGCATATTCACCCACTAAATGGGACAATCCTGAACAAAATGTCCGGTGTCCCCATTCAAGAACTCACATCTCTGCCCCTTTTTGATGGTGTAACACTCGATGATGCCCTGATCTTTTCGAAGTCTGAACTCGAGAATCCCTGAACCTCTCATTTTGAGCTCTTTCCAAGCTTTAGCAGGTTCACCACTTATTGAACGAAGATAAATTCAATACAATAAGCATCTCTTTCAGACGACGACGCAATCCCTCAACAAACTAATCGCAAACATCCTTCTCTGTAGGAATTAACTCCGCAGTGAAACGACTCAACTTGTTGAATTCACATTCGTACTCATACACTGTACGATTCCATTACTTTAAATTCATGAACTCTTGCTTCATCTGTCGGATGAACTGATCTCCCATATTTATGCTTGAACTCTTCTAAGAACAAAGACCAAGTTACTTGATCACCGGGCATTCTCAATGTAACATTGATCCACAAAATCCTTGCTTGCCCTCGGAGCAATGAGACTATTCCATCCAGCTTCTCTGGATCAGAATAATGAAGTCCCTCAAGCATGATTTTACATCATTAAGCCAAAGGTCCGCAAATAGGACATTTTCGGCTTCACCTCTAAACTCTGGTGCTTCTAAACCCTTTAACTCCTTTGCAACATTCATTCTTGGAGTTGAAGTAACAAAGGTTGAAAACGCACCAATACCACATCCAATGTTCTGAAGAACATATCTTGATCACTTACAGGCACTATAGAGGGTGTCTGATCTTCACTCTGCCTAGCCAGGGCCGATGAATTACTGCTTTTAGTGGGCCTATCATCTCCCGCTTCACTTTAAGAGCTACCATGTCCGAAATCTAAAAACATACCCATATCATTCTATCAGCAAAACAACATACTTATTATTATATCAGATCAGAAGTTTTCACTATTTTGTTGGCATGTATACTTTATAGGACACGCTAGACTTCAGTTTATACCGAGAATCGACTAAACCGTAGCTCAAATACCATTAAATGTAACACCCTAACCCATATCCGACCTGAATATGAGTTTCGAGGTGTCACATTGACTTTTTAAACTTTGAAACTTAATGAAAAACAGGGAAATTTTAAACTTTCATTAAATCCAAATACATTAATTTACATAAAAAGACCACAAAATAAAAATCGATCAGAGCATTCGTAATTAACCACTTATTACATGCCAACACTCTATACACAACCAAAATATCTACTTTGTCAATTACTTCTGATCTGATCTTTTAGTAGTGATGTTGTCCTTGCTGCCTTTATTACTGCTCCTCTTGATTCTTGGTACCTACGTGTAAATCACTTACACGCTAAGTCATAGACTTAGTAAGGCATAATATATATATATATATATAACAATGCATTCATGAACATGCATTCTTACCATCTGATCATGACATCTTTATTTGTATGCATCTATTTCACTAACATATATGACGGTAACATACACATATAAAACATATTCTTATGCTAATTCCACTTTAACTTATCTTTGAATTGCCCATGTACATTATGGAGAACAAAGGTATGTGAGTACATAGAGGTTGTGCACTATGCTATCACCATAGCTCGTATAATTCCTAAAGGGAACTGATATTTGTCCCGAATGACCATTATGTCCCGAAAGACCACTGATTGTTCCGAAGAACCATTATCCCGAAGGACCACTGATAATCCCTGACTTGGCATGCCAATATACTTATAGCTCTCATATTAAATAACATGGGCTTAATTATAAATACATTTCTCATTTCATATCTCTTTCATCACTGTCCATGTAAACACATAAGTCACTTCATATGATCATTTCATTATTTCACATATTTGGAAGAATTCTCTGATAATGGAATTCATTCATATAATACCATGTTAATCATGAATGAAAAATGTATGAAATCACTATAACGTTAACACATATATATATGCAGTGCATGAATATAAAATCATAAATTAAATGATAAGATATAGACTTATCGTAAGTATTGTCTCAATTCCATTTCATATAGGATATGCACTCACCTTGGCCTTGCTTATTTTGACTTGATCCTAATCCTTTGTTTGTTCTGAAACGAAATTATTCTATCTAATAGTAATACATTGATACTAATCAGTTACTAATTAATATATTCTAAACTATCACTCCTTAGGCTAAAAAGAAAGATATTTTCATTTTAATGATGGTATGCGTCGATGCACTACACTTTGTATCGATGCATCCCTTGACGGGTGCATCGATGCACAATCTATGCATCGGTACATAAATCCCATTCGATGTTTGTATTTTAAGGGGGTACATCGATGCACTACTTGTGCATCGATACACTAATGACATTCGATGTTTTATTTTAAAGGAGGCATCGATACACCTGTATATCGATAAACCTTGAACAATTTCTGGGATTTTACCTTGATGCATCGGTACACATTGAATGTGCATCGATGCACACAACCCAGAAATATATTTTAGCACAAAAATCTCTTCATAATCCTCTCAACACTTCATATTCCCATTTTTATCTCTTAACTTGCATACATCTACTTAAATTAATTAATACCCATTCAATACCTCTTATACTTAAAAATTCAATCCTCCACATAGATTTCAAGAATCTCCCTCAAATTCTAACATGTTCTAAATCTAATTCTAACACTTCGTATGTCTTAATTAAGTCGATAACAAGTCAAATTCAACCTCTGATTCCAAATATGAACTCTTTTCAAAATTCCATTCAAGCACTCTTAATCTTTAATTCTTCCTACACCCTTTATCTTGTTGTTTTAAAGCAAATTAAGCTTTCCTTAAGCTTAATTAACATCTAAGGAGCAAAACCAAACTTAAATTTCAGCAAATAATTAGCTTATTAAAAATTTTCCTTTGCTATAAGTCTTCACGTTTGGGAGAAAAGAAAAGAAGAAGAGAACTCTGGAACCTTGGTTTTTCTTTCTTCTCTTCCACGCGGAGCTAATATGTATAAATTTCTTCTTTAATTATTTTCCTTGCGAAAGACCATTCTATCCTTTATTTTTTTCTTTATAATTTGATCCTACACAACATTTCATATAAGTCCTTGCACTAATAAATTATTATACTTTAAATCGCCAAATTCTGAAACTTTACAATTTAGTCACTAACCCGGTATTGAGGATGTTACATGGATTCACTTAAGAAGCAACATCCCTCATCGTTGTGCATATTGTCGGAAGCTCCCATTATGCTTCATCTCCATATTTTGTAGTGTTGTTCTATCAGGGTCATATCAGTCATGTGCTTGTATTGACCCATAAAGACATGAGCCCAATCCTTCTAGGAGTGGATTTGAATACAACTCAGTTGATTATACCACTTAGAAGATGTTTCAGTCAAACTATCTTGAAAACAGTGGATTAACATCTGATCATTGTTGGTGTATCTAGTCATCCTTTGAATGAACATTGTAAGATGGGCAGTAGGGCAACTGGTTATATTTTACTTTTCAAAATCAACCATTTTGAATTTGGGCGGGAGCACCAAGTTAGGAACCAAGCATAGTTCACTTGCATCAATTTCATTATGAGAACGTCCTCTAATTCCTTAAATGTCTCTCTGCACCAATTTTTTAAGTTCTCAGGGATCTCATTCTTGGCTTTTTCCATCTCATAAGGATTGGACATGTTGTGATCAGTAGAGTTAGCATTAGGATCTAACACAGTTGCTTGAGTCTTAGTGACGAAGAAGCCTACTCGGTGGCTTGGAAGTATTTCGGGTGAAATGAATAGTTGTGGATTAGCCTGTATCATCATACACTTAGAGGTTTCCATGGATGAAGAAACATGCTCTTTGCCTTTTTCCTGATTGAGCCCAACCAATTTTTCAACAATCTGATAAACCATGTTGGCTTGGGTTTGCAAGATGTGGTCTATGGTAGCCTTTTGTGATTGATCTAATTTAGCTTCCCAATCTCGTTCATTCTCTGTAAATTCTCTTGAATTCTTCCTTCAATTTTTGAATTTTGTTTCCATTATGTCACGTGATAATGACCATTTTCATCAAATTCTCCATGAATTAATCCCCATGTTTTCATGAACGATGCATGTGAAAACGATTAAATAAATGTAGTGCAAAATATAAATATGCAAATGCAGATGCAAAAAGTGTTGATCATAAGTTAGGATTCCTAACGATAAATATCATAAAATAATTTTCATCAGAGATAAAAAGTCTTCACATCACAAGATATTCCATTTTGCAGACATGCTTTTTCTTAGACGTTGGGTCTGAAATGAGTCAATGCTTCATTTTGGAGTTTCATCTTGGAAAATTATGCCCCTCAAACGATCTATAATCTATATCAGTTAATGCCCCTATAGTGCTAGAATCATGCGACACACCTTGATGATTAATGGTGGAATAGTTGTAAGCAAAATCTATACCATTACTTTATCTTCTCGGATAAAGGGATTTCCTTTCGAGTCTTCGAGGTTGTTCTATCAGTTAACTCTAGTGTGCAATCTTCAAGTGATTTTCTTCCTCATTATCAATCAGTTCATGTTTGTGTATGCGACTACTTGATTGAAAACTTTTTTCTCTACTTATGAAAATTTTCACTTAAATATTCCCTTGCATATCAACATTTTCGCATTATGTTATGATGATGCAATGTAAAAAAAGATGAAAAATGACACAAAAAATTGGAAAGAATGAGTTAGTACAAGTAAGATAATCGATACAGATAAAAGTGTTATTTAGAGATGAATATAACACCTACCCCATCATGGTATCTACCCGAGCATGCTTTTATTAAATAACAATCCTACCCCGACATACTTTCTACCCGACATGCTTTATTTTCAAGAAATTGATCCTAACTGCATGGTATCTAGTTTACAATTTTCATTCGAAAAGAAATTTATTCTATGAATTTAAAGCAAAATGTAAAGGTTTAGAGTTATTCCTCCTTTGTGTACACTTATTTCGGTTCCTACTAACGGACATAGGTTCTGTATGGCTCTACCTAGGGTGAACACTCTATGGTTCACTATATGTATGTTTTAACTCTAACAGGGAAAAGTACTCTAACTGTCCTTATTGTCGGTGCCTCATTGGGCTTCCAAGCCCTCAATCATCACCCATTATAGACTTAAACAGATCGAGTTCAATTCAAAGGGATTCACTTCTTTATACACATACAAGGAATAAATCCCTACGAAGGTATAAGGCATATGTACCCTAGAGGTTATTTTCCAAGGCTTATATGAAGAATAAATTCTTACGAGAGAAAATCGTTCACCCCTACTTACTTGGGACGAAGCTTGTGTATAGAGCTTATGTCATGCAAATGCATGTGAGGTTTGTGAGGAGGAACACACAAACCTTCAACTAAATAAAACAACAAAAATACAAGAAAAACTTTCGAGAGGAATTTTGGTGAAGCTGAAAACATGAATTAAAACATTAGTACAACTATTTACATAAAAAATGTATAATAATGTAAAATTTCAATAAAATGATCATAAGCTAACTATAGACTCGAACTCGTAATTTCCTTCACTACGATAATGTATAAGCGAATTACAGCCTGACTCTATAAAGTGTTCCCAGTGGAGTCGCCAAACTGTCATAATCATTTTGAAAATTTTATATTTTAAAAAACAATTATGACTTTATTAAGAAATTGGGATTTTAAATTGATTATTATGAATTGGAGTCGCCATCGACCTTTGGGTTAGGTAGGTCGAATACCAAAAAATCTTTTTGAAACAATTAAAAACTAAACATTTAAAAGACAAAAGCTGGTATGCGTTTCCCAAAATTTTATTTTTGAGTATTTGGGAATCATTATGCGTGGGAAGTATAAGCATCCCCACAGTGCCCAAAATTGATACTTGGTCAGTTACATATTGTCGTAAATAGTGGTAATCATGAATTTACATCAATATTGAAAGTATGATCTTTTATTGGATGTGAATAAATTATTTCGAATTATTTATTAAGAAAAATTCTTTACTTTGAACAAGAAATCTCGAGATTCGCGCATCCTCCAACAGGAAGGCTATCACATCTATTTATTTTCTGTAAAAAGAATGTTTCCTCCCTAAATTGTTTAAAAATATGAATTAAACAAGGAATTAATATCGGAATTTGCATGAAATAATTCATCTTTTTTTACAAAACATGAATTGTCAATACTTAAATTAAAATAATAATAATAAAGGGCAATTTAAAATATTACTATCGTTTTAATAAAAATGCTCGATTTATTTCATGTTCACCCTTCGGTTGAATATTGTATAGAATCGCACTACCTCTACAAGGTGGTGCTTTTCACACCCATTATATGATGAGTGTTCTTAAAAATAGTTTCGTTAAAAATGAACGAAATATGCATTTGTATAATCATCCGAAAATCGATTCTAAAAACAAAACATACATATATATGTACATATACACAATAGTCATAAAATACTAACTAAACACATACCTATGGTAATATTATAATATTAATATTTAACAAATGAAAACATTTATTTAAAATACAAGGCATTCATACACGAAAAGTATATAAATAAATAGTAATATATAAAATTCATTTACATATATAGTACCAATGAAAATGAAACAACAAAACATATCATGTAATAATTTCAGGAATTAAAAACTAAAAAAAGATAGAACAACGAGGATTAAATGGGTGATAAACCCTAACATTAAACAATAAATCAAAAATAGTGACTAAAATGAGTATTAGGCTAAACATAAGACTTAAAGGGAAAATTACCCAATTTTATATATATTGGTACATATGAAGGACCAAAATAAATATTATGCAAAATCAAAAGTCAAAATTTCAATAAAAACAAATATAATAACAGACATATAGGACTAAAATGAAACATAAAATAAATAAATAACTTGAAATGGAAAGATGAAAATTTCATTGAATGACTAGAATGCAATTTGTTACAAAATAGAGACCCTCTATGCGTGATTAAGCCAAGCACTAAATGCAAGGTTTCCTCCCCTCCAAACGACGTCGTTCTGCCGACCGGATATATGGTTAGACCCAAAGGCCAACATTTGGCCTATAATTTCATTTTTACATCATCATTTCTTACCTAAAAAAACCTAAAGGAATTATCTCCTATTTTCTACTCCCCACCCCGCAAGGTAAAACCAAACTAAATCTGACCGCCCCTAATTAGTTTTGGAGATGAGGGCATGATGACAAATTGGTGCCCCTTCAGCCTTTAACCCTTCTTTTCTCATCCAAAACCAACTTAGACTCTACCCATCTTAGCCCAAACAACCTCTTTTTCGAATCTAGAACCCATAAGGCAAACCTAGAGTTCTAAGGTACGTGATTTTACCTTTAGTGCTTCCTCTTTTTTAGTGAGGTGATAGTGGTTGTGCTTTGCAAAAAAAAAAAGAGTATTTTTTCTTTCTATCAGTTTTTTTCGTTCGAATGACCCTCTGTTTTTTATTCCAAAGCTCTTTTGTTAATAATAATAATAAGGGTAAAGTATAGTAATGGTCACTGAACTTTTCTAAATCTTTTATTTAGGTCCTCTAACTTTTAAAACTTGCAATACAATCCCCTAACATTTAGTTTGTTATGGTCCCCCAACATTTAGTCCATTTACAATATGGTCCCGACGTAACTGACCGTTTGACGCCATTACACTACCATTAGTATGTTTGCAATATGGTCACTGAACTTTTCAGGCGCTTGCATTTAGGTCCCCCAACTTTTAAAACTTGCAATATAGTCCTTAATTTTATTCTAAACCCTAAATTCCTTTTCGATCTCAAATTTCCTTTTCACTTCTCTCTTCTCATTTCCAGTGTAACTTTTCAGTCGGGGATGCATGGAAAATTCTAATATAACTTTGAATTATGTGGAGGTGTTGACTTGAATAAGAGTCCATTAAGAGAAGACCCGGCCAAGGGACTATCGGAACCATCAACGATTCAAGGTGTAATGTTAGATACAAGTCATCTCAGGTGAAGCATAGATGTTTGATGAAATGCTTGTGAGAAAGCAATGGGGTTAGAAATGCAGATTTGACAAATACTACTAAGATGAACTAAGTACCATTGTTGAAAGTCACCAACAAAGTTGGAATTATTTTTTATAAATGGCATATAATAATTTATTCGTTTAATTCTTGTGGTTAAAGATTTTCCAACAGATGATCAATATAATGAAATCCCAAAAAGTGCATTCACTTCTCAGTCTATTTCGTAACTCGAAATGCATTATGACAGGGTTAAGTAACTGCTCCAAATATACTACCCTGTCATGATGCCTTTCGAGTTGCGTGCATGCAGAATTTTCTTCTAAAGCTATAATTCAATACAACTCAACTGTAAAATTTCAAAAACATGTAAAAAAATCCAATTCGTTCACGATATATCAGTCCCATAATCAACATGAACTTATTAAAAAGAATACGAGCTCATAGGATGCTAAAAACCACAGGTCGGATCAATACAATTCCCGATAAACTAGTACCAGCAGTCTTTCGAATTGAGCCTGTCGATTTCACTATGTCAATACTCACAACCAATTCCCTAATTTAAAAAAAACAAAACAAGAAGATCAAAAAATTTAGCATAGAACCCTATTTCACTTATATTTTGATGGACTGAATATATTTCATGAGTACTAAAAGTTTTGATTAAGAAGAAAGAAAGAAAATTAGATGGTTTTGGTTCAATACTAACACTGAATATCTAGGTCATTGACATGCAGTTCCAGAAACGTAAAAATTTCAACAAAAACACACAATGTGAGTTGAAATGGAAAGTGAGAAAGAGGAGAAGCTTACTTCCAGATAACCCAAAAGAGAAAATAAATACCTTCTTGCAAGTGAGGGGAGAGGTTAAGAAATAAACGCAATCGATGTTGCGTTCCAACAATTCTCTCCATTTTTTCTTTGTAAATAAAAAACTGAAAGACAAAGCACTACTTGGGTTTACAATTTTACATGGTGGAAAATTGAAGAACAAAAACCAAACGAGAGTGCATGTGAGCGAAAGAGACTGAGAGGTGAATGCGTTGTTTTGGATTTCATTATATTTGATCATCTGTTAGAAAATCTTTAACCACAAGGATTAAACAAAGAAATTATTATATGTCATTTATACAAAATAATTCCAGCTTTGTTGGTGACTTTCAACAATGATACTTAGTTCATCTTAGTATTATTTGTCAAGTATTTCTAACCTCATTTTTTTCTCACAAGTATTTCATCGAACATCTATGCTTCACCTGAGATGACTCGTATCTAACATTACACCTTGAATCGTTTATGGTCTTGATAGTCCCTTGGTTGGGTCTTCTCTCAATGAACCCTTATTCAAGTCAACACCTCCACATAATTCAAAGTTAGATTAGAATTTTCCATGCATCCACGACTAAAACGTTACACTGGAAATGAGAAGAGAGAAGCGAAAAAGGAAATTTGAGATCGAAAAGGAATTTGTGGTTTAGAATGAAATTGATGATTGTGTTGCAAGTTTTAAAAGTTGGGGGACCTAAATGCAAGCACCTGAAAAGTTCAGTGATCATATTGCAAACATACTAACAGCAGTGTAACGGCGTCAAACGATCGGTTACGTCAGGGACCATATTGAAAATAGACTAAATATTGGGGGACCATATTACAAACAGACTAAATGTTAGGGGACTATATTGCAAGTTTTAAAAGTTAGGGGACCTAAATGAAAGCTTTAGAAAAGTTCAGTGACCATTACTATACTTTACCCTAATTATAATTAATAATTAATAATAATAATAATTAAACCCAGAGAAAAATGGGTGTCTACACATAGCATAAGGGCTACTATGGGCTTCCCGAAGAATAGTATTTCTTAACTCATCAGTAACGGTCATGGAAGCACAAAATGCCATCATGGTCAAGAGTATAATCCGAACTTGAACCCTGCTCAACTTGCTTGATAAAATAATGCAATGAGCTATCTAGAAGTTGCTTAGCCTTGATCTCATTGGCTAAGGTTGGTTTAACCTATAACTCTGCCAACAGACTACCATCATTCTATAAACTCAACCTGTAAATCAGTGCTCCCATATCAGAAACTGCCTTACGGCTCATGGAATCAGCCACCACATTAGCCCTACCGAGGTGATACTCTATTTCGCAATCATAATCTTTTGGAAGCTCTAACCAGCGATGTTGCCTCAGATTCATCTCTTTCTGAGTAAGTAGATACTTCAGACTCTTGTGATTGGTATAAATATAAAACTTCTCTCCATAGAGATAGTGTCTCCAAATCTTCAAAGCAAAGACCACTGTAGCTAAATCCATATCATGGGTTGGGTAGTTGCATTAATACGGCTTTAACTGACGGGACGCATATGCTACAAGATTACCCTCTTGAATTAGAACACATCCCAGTCCAGAATGAGAATAATCGTTATATACTGAAAAATCCTTCCCAGACTCAAACTTAATTAACAATGGGGCCTCAGTTAGAATAGTCTTTAGCTTTTCAAATCTAGCTTGTTGATCCTTGGACCAGAAAAATGGGATGTCCTTCCTTAACAACTTCATCAGAGGAGCAGCAATGATGGAAAAACATTTCACAAAGCGATGATAATAACCAGCTAAGCTTAAGAAGCTATGAATCTCAAAGACATTTCTAGGTTGCATCCAATTCAGAATCACATCCACTTTACTCGAGTCTACTCGAATACCCTCAGTAGATACGATATGTCCAAGAAAAGCTACCTCACTAAGCCAAAACTAACACTTACTCAACTTGGCATATAACTTATGCTCCTCTAAAGTCTATAAAACAATCCTTAGATGATCATCGTGCTCTGTTTTAGTCCGATAATATACCAATATATCGTCAATGAACTCAACAACAAATTAGTCCAGATAGGGTCGGAACACCCTATTCATCATATCCATAAAGGCAGCAGGGACATTAGTTAACCTAAATGGCATCAAAAGGAAGTCATAATGCCTATATCAAGTACGAAAAGTAGTCTTTGGGATGTGAAAATCTTTCACCATGAGTTGGTAATAACCCGACCTCAAGTCTATTTTCGAAAAGATGGTAGCCACTCAGAACTGGTCAAACATGTCATCAATCTTAGGTTGGGATTTTTTTTACTGTGAGCTTGTTCAACTTTTAGTAGTCAATACAGAGTCTTAATATCTCATCTTTCTTCTTGACAAAGAGAACTAGAGCTCCCCATAGTGAAACATTGGGGGCGAATGAATCATTTATCTAACAACTCCTAAAGTTGAACTTTTAATTCTTTAAGCTCCTTAGGGGCCATACGATAGAATCCATGAAAACTGGCATCGATTCAGAACAGGCTTCAATATCAAACTCAACGTCCCTATCCGGTGGTAAACCAAGTAACTCCTCGAGTAAAACATCAAGAAATTCTTTAACAGTTCAGATTCAATTTATGGCAGATCGGGAACCTCTAGTATCTAGAATATAAGCAAGAAAGGCATCAGAACCCTTCTTGGTCATCCTTTCAGCTATCAAATCAGATACAACATTTGTCAAGAATATACGATGTTCTCTAATCATCACTATCTTTCAACCATATAGACTCTTCAAGAAAATTCTCTTAGTCTAACAATTAAGATTAACTCAATGCTTGTCCACCAATATATTTCGAGTATCAAATCAAACTCATTTAATGGCAACTCCATCAGGTCAACCAAAAAGATCTCCCCACAGATCTCTATAGGGTAACCTCTATAAATTCTATCCAATTCAATAGATTGGCCTATAGGACTCTTAACTGTCATAGAACTCTTGGTATTCTCAATTGGGATACCAAGACCCCAGATACAGAGCGCGATATATTGTAATAGGTATAATCGAAATCATATAAAGCAAAGTATGGAACTGAATAAATAGTGACGGTACTTGTAATCACATCAGACCCGTCACGATCCTGATGAAGTCTGACAACATATACCAATCCAGGCTGTCTGGCCTCAATCCGAGCTGTACCCCTACCTGAGAATGTCGGCCCCTACTAACAGACCCATATGCTCTCCCATGACTACGACCCCAACTGGAGTCTAAAATGTACTCTGAGTACGAGCATGTGTCTGAACTAATGTCTGAGCAGTGGGAGCTGGCTCTGGACAATCCCTCAAGAAATTATCTCTAGATCCACATCTAAAACAGATACCCATATTCTTCTTGCACTCCCAAAGTGAGGTCTCCCATAATGCTCACAAGTGGGCAGAGGCGATGGTCTAGAAAACCACCTTGACTAGAAATTAGAACTGTCAGAGTGGTTGACGTTGTATTCCTAGAACTCCTACCACCTCTCTGAGAAGACTCGCCCCTACCTCTCTTGTTGGAATATGCAGAAACATTACAAGAAGGTCTCTTGAATCAGTCCCTATCTTTGTCTCAGTCTTTATCTCTATCTCGATTTCTGTCCATTCTACGCTCTATACACACTCGCTCCAACTCCTTTGCAGTCTTGGCTATATCTACCAAGCTATCAAAGTCCCTCACTCGGTGGGTAGCAAAGCGATCCCTGATATCATACCTTGGTCCATTTTTAAACCTCAAGCACTGATCCACCTCGTCGTCCACTAACCCCGGAGCATAATGACTCGGACTAATAAACTCAATCTCATTTTCCATAACAGACATATCACCCTACTCCAAGCTCAGAAACTCCTGGCGTCACTTTTGTAAGTATCTTTCTTCGATATAGCGACTCTAAAAATGTCCCTTAAAAAGGTCCCAAGTCAATTGGTCCATCAGAATACTCTTGGAAACTGAATTACACCATCACATCGCTTCCATCCTAAGCAAAGTTATTGCTCCCTTCAACCTCTGCTCATGCCTCAGCTTCGTCTCACCCATAATCCTCTCGATGTCCTTCAACCAGTACTCAACATCTATTGTAGGTCCACCAGCCATGCCCTAAAAAAGAACCACTCTAGAAGCCACTAGAGATGTAAATATATCGATAACATAAATATTAGTAGGAGCTCTAGCTATCCTTTAAAACATACGATAAACAACTCTGTCTATGGCACTCTGATCCATCTCAACATACTTGACCTTAGTAACGGGAGGGCCTCTCGCCTGTGTAACCAGATCATCTCGGGAAGTGAACGGATGGACATGCAGAGTAGAAGGATCACTGGCTAACGTCGGATCCTCAAAAGAAACAGAAGACTGAGTCGCTCACCCGCGACCATGGCCACGGCCTATCCTACGACCTCGGGTACTCATCGAATCAGATCCAATAGATTATATAGAAAGAATTTAAACCTGAGTTAGACTGCATAAAAAATCTCAAATCCGTTTAAAACTCGCAAAACAATGTGACATAGTGTTTGTAAATATCATAAAATATCTTTTAAAAATATGGTATATGGACTCATCAGAGTCTGTGTGTTTAAAATCAAAAGCTCTGATACTACCAAATATAACCCCTAGACCCGACCTAGACGGTAGACCCGAATCTAGGCGGTCACATGTCGTATACAGAGATCATTTTTAGATTCAAAACAAACTTAAAATCCATTTCAATAAATAAAATACGAACAATGGTAAAACATGAAAATACATAACAATATATATATATACATATCACCAGAAGTCCATATGGAAGCATAGTCAGAACAAAATATTGGTATACAGATATACACAGATGACAGTAAAACACGTGACACTAAAATATAACAAAGATGACGTAAAGAATATACAATGGCACAAAAATGGTGAATGGTTGAACCTCATGATGCCAAGTCTGCTAGCCTACTGTCGGGTAATATTTAAAAAGTTAAAAATTAAAGAATAAGCTAAAAAACCTAGTGTGCTCATTGTGGTGTATAAAACATACAGATAAAATATTTTGGTAAAATTATTTTATAACAACATGTTCTTTAAAACATGAACACTACCCCCATCTAAACACCAGAATGTGTAGGTTCCTCTGAACTATACACCCACTTGTACGCCCGGTAAGGACCTTATGCACAAGGGCAAGTGGTAAGGTCTTAGCCTGTGCACAAAGTAGAGGTGCCTGCGGTGAGGTCTTACAAATCAGAGACTATACCTGAAATACTTCCTCCAATCATACCCCAATGATAGTAAATATACATGAATTCAGTAAGTTAAATTAATAAAACATCAAATCATGCCATTTTTCAGAATCATATACATAAATACAATAATCAGATATCATGCTAGAATATACAATAAATCAAATATCGAAAGTCAGAGTATGCGGTAAAATAGATTGTATGCAGTTAGAATATTTAAATTTTCAAAATAGTTTAGACATATGATTTAAAACAATACTATAACACCAAAAAAAACACACTTGTACTGATCTGAGAAGTCTGGGATGGTAGCATACTCTCATGTCTACCTATCACGATCGGCGGCAGCACTAGACCCTACGAATCGAAAAAACTATCTCAAAATCCCAAGATAAGATAAATAATAAACTTTAATAAAACAATTTACAGAAACCTACGAGTTACTCTCGTAGAACGTGTAACTTGCTGATTTGTCAGACGGGAAGTACTAGATCTGGTCGACCCTTGGTCAGACGAATCACGGTACCTTCACGAAAATATGATCTCATATTAATTCCATAATCAAATCCCAAATAAATAAACAGAAATGCTAAAATACTAAGCTTTTTCAAATTAACATGCTTGATTTGGGCCTTTCGGGTCAGAATTTGGAAAAACAGACTCAGGACATCAAAAAAGATCAAGAGGAAGGTTTTCGAAAAAAGTCAACTCTGGTAAACGGTTAAATGACGCGGTCAGTGGTATGGCGCTGCGCGGTTGATGGTGCGGTACGGTGCGACGCAACTCGTCTTGGCTTAATACGGCTCGACTTAACTCAACTCGGAGCAGCTGGACTGGTTCGGTTTGGCTCAGCTCGGCTTGACTCGATCGATTCGAGTTAAGCTTGTTCAGTTGGGGTGGATCAGATTTGGATTTGGGCTATGGGTATACAGGTCGGGTCGGATCAGACGGTTCGGGTAGGTGGATCGAATCGAGCAGACATGCAACAGTCAGGCAGTTTTGTCAGATTGGGTTAGCGAGTCAGGTCAGCGGGTCAGTTTGACCCACTTCTAGAAACCCACCAAGCGGTGACCTTTCCCCACGCGCAGCGATGGCGAGTAGGGGCACGTGCGGGCTTATCTGCGGTCGAAAAAATATCTAAAAATTATTTAAAAACATTTTAAGGCACTTACGACCTCAGTTTACACTTGTGAACGATAGATAGCCCGATTAGTTTTTTCCAAAAACTTGTTATCGTTCACCCCTCCTCACACTGGCGATGACAGAAACAAAGAGACCACCGTTGGACTCGGGACAACACATAGACTTCAATGGTAAGGTTGTGTCAACAATGGAGCTTCGGTCGAAAGTAAAACGGCGTTTAAGTATCCTTGTTTTATGTTTCCAAAAATGGAAGGTCGAAGAGAGAGAATTTGGTTTTAATGGAAATTTACTAATTTTGGGAGGGTTTTATAACCATCAATAGAAAATGGTATAATTATGCTATAATTCCTTGGCTTTTAAAACATTTTGATTTGGGTCTGAATTTAGTTAAAGTTTCATTTTGCTCTCCGAATCTTGCCAAAATTTTAATTTAGTCCTTATAATAAACGTAAGAAAAATTTAACCACGGAATTGGGATGTGACAACAATCAATAAATATATCAATTTATGTGAAAAACATGTTTGATCAATTATATCTTTTCAAAAATAAATTTCTTGCGATATTTTGACATTTAGGTGTCACAAAATATTTAAATATTTTTTCATCGTTTTTGTAAAATCTTTATTTTTAAATTATTTTTAATTTTTTATTAATAATTTTAAATATTTGATTTTATTATTTTTAGTTTATAATTTATAATTTTAAATTTAACTTTTATATAAAATATATTATTATTTACAAAATTTGATGTGTAATATTATCATACAGTTTAATATATTTTATTTATATCTATGTTATTTAATTTTCCTTAAGTGTGATTTTTATAATACAAAATAATTATAATTGAAAATTGTTATCGACTCTATCAATGATAATTGATGAAGACTTTAGTCCCAAAACGACTTCTTTCTCTATTATTGTAAATTTGATATTAATCTCTAAATAATTTTCTCCCTCTACACCTCCCTAAATAATTATTTATTGATTGTTATGTCATATAAAGTAAAGATGCGATTGATAGAATGCATTTTTTCTTACGTAACAAAAATAAGTATTACTTCAATAAATAATAAAAAAATACTATTTTCATAATTAATTTTAAGCAATAATATAAATAAGTAAACTAGAAACAATCAATTATATTTATTTCTTATTTTTTATGGGAAGAAATTCGTTTACATTTAGTGTAAAACTCTTAATTTTACATCTTTTTTGGATCATTAGATGATAGAACTCAAAGGCTGAAGTTAACCGTAGGATATGAGAAGATATTCACTCGAAAAAAAGAGAGTTAATATCAATTTTTGATTTCTCTTAATCCAACGATCCTAAAAATATGGTATAAAACTCTTAATTTTACTCAAGATATAAGTGGATCCTAACTCTTTTTCTGTATCTTCATTGTAAGTAATGTTAAATATTATCGAAGTTTATCACCTCTAACGAACTTATTAAAACTCTAAAGACGGTTAATTGGATAGTTAAGATTACTTAAAACATGGAACATAAAGCAAAAACTTAAGCTGTATAATATAAAATTAAAAACAAATAAAATAATTAGGATGAGCCAATTCATTGCGTGATATTATTACTGTAATATAATTTTCATTATTAATGCATAAACAAATTATATTATAAATATATCTTGATGATTGTAAATGATTTTCTCTTGTACTTTAGATGAAAAATTATTGTCAGTGATCAAATTATCGTTAATCGGTGAAGTTAATGGTAAAGAGATAAAAAAAAGTTACGTAGAGAGTATCCAAGAGAAATATTTAATAGAAGTCGATGATGTAGATAGTGCAGGAGTTGATACAAAGGGTAAGAGTTTCTTTTCTTGAGGTGTATAAGAGTGTATATATTGATCTTCTGTGGTTGATAATACCAAGGATAGATATAGAAATATTTTTAGAATTAACACATATATTAATTTAATAATGAATTTTTTTAGAAGTGTGAACTCGTAAAATTTATAAAGGAAACGCACGAACCAACTTTTATTACTAGTTAAAGGAATCGTTATTGTTCCTAGAGGTCATAGGTTAGAGCACCAACGACTGTAACATGATGATTGAACGTTTATTGTCAAATGGTTGAGAATATTTAGAATAGATATTACTTTGTAATTACCTTAGCTTAATCAAAATTTTTTTATAGAAGATACAATCAATAAAATAAAGCTTAATACCAAAATAAGTGTTCAAATTATACCATGATTCCCAAATAGGTGTCTAAACTATTCTTTGACTCATCCAGGTATCTAACGTTACAGACGTTACCCATTTAGGTGCATCGATCGTAATGACCGTTGAATAACCCCGTTAAGTGACACATATCACAATATTAATTTTTAAAATTTTTATTTTTCTTAAAAATAAAAATATTATTAAAAATTAAAAAAAAAACTCAAACTCTGCTCCCCTCTCTCTCCCCTTCCCTGCTCTCCCTTCCCCCCTTTCGTTATTTCTATTTTCATGGCCAAACGACCAAAATTCAAATGGCCAAATAAACAGCCGACCAAATGACCAAGGGGTTGGCTGCCATAGTCGGATAAACAATCAATTACCACGATCGACCAAATGAATTTAAGGGATTGTATATTTTTTATTTTAGGGATTAGGGATTGAAGTTTATGGATTTAAAATTTTTGAGTTTTGAGATGATAATAAGGGTTATGACCGGTCAGTGGGTGGTTGACGACGTATGGGTGGCCAGTTACCTGCGGATAGGTGGCCAAAAATGACCGCAGTTGAACTAAAGGGACTAGAATAAGAGATTTAGGGAGTTTGAGGTTTTTTGATATTTTAAAAAAATTAGGCCTTTTTTGAAAATAAAATATTTTTAAGTTTAAAAAAAAATTCAAAGTTACCAAATTGTGACACAAGTCATTTAACGGATTTTTTAACGGTCGTTCGAACCGAGACACTAAATAGATAACGTTTGTAACGTTAGACACCTGAATGAGTGAAAAAAATAGTTTAGACACCTATTTAAGAATCGAAGTATATTTTAATATTTATTTTGATATTAAGCCATAAAATAAATAACTGACCGAATTTTTTTAAATTTTTATTACCCACTCTAAACTCTATGTGGGTCCTTCATACCTAGAATCATGGTATTAACTCTTGGAGAATTTTCTGAATTAATTCTTGTTGCTATCGGTTATTACACATAATATAAGGCCGAATACAAGAATTTTACCCTCCAATTATTTTTTTCATCCTTCGATCTTCCTTCAAAGCAAAGGGGTTAGAGCTGTTTTTGTTCCGATTTTTACTGTTGGAAACCCGTGAAGCAAAACAAAAATCCTTCCAGTAGCAAAAGGCTGCAACCAGAACCTTCTATAACCCAAGTTGTGAGAGGAAAAAGGAGCATCGCGTGCGGCGGTGATGGCGTCTGGCGGAAGTGTGGAGTGGCACGTTAGGCCACCGAATCCCAAAAATCCAATCGTGTTTTTCGATATAACCATCGGTTCTATCCCCGCCGGTCGTATCAAAATGGAACTCTTCGCTGATATTGCCCCTAAAACCGCCGAAAATTTCAGGTATTTCTGCTTCTTTTTCTTGTCCTTTTTCTACTGATTATTTTATTTCCTGTTTAACCTTTGAATTTCCCCCCCCCCCCCATTTGCAGGCAGCTATGCACCGGTGAATACAGGTTTTTCTTCTCTTTTCTTTTTAAAACTTGAATTATCTGAATCTTCATGAGTAATTGCTACTTACCCCTTTTATTATTTGGATTGAATATCAGGAAAGCAGGGTTGCCTGTTGGTTACAAGGGTTGCCAATTTCATAGGGTTATTAAAGATTTTATGATTCAAGCTGGAGATTTTCTCAAGGTTGGTAGTTTATTATTATATGAGCTTTCATTTTACATTTATAATCTTATCTAATCTGCTACTGGTAAGTCATATTAATCTCGAGTACCCAGAATCTGGGATTTAAATTGCGGTTTTCACCATGTTTTTGGTTGCGTGGCGATTATTGTGATTGCGGACATAATGGGTGCTATTGCGATAATTACTGGTATTGCGGTTGTGCAATAACGGTTTCGGACGGCACTAAAACCACCATATAATGACTGCTATTCCGATAGCAGACCGCTATTTAAATCCCCGCCCAGAATCAGCTTCTAGAGTGTCTTGTAGACTATGAATTATTCATTTGTTTCGGAATATCGATCTTGAGCATGATGTTGAAGTACTCGTTTTGCTGTTGTTATGTTCTTCATTGAGTGCCCCTAGCTTGAATGTATGAGTCAATATTCATATTAAGGATAGTTTTTGCCTCAAAATGGAGGGCGGCGTTTGCCAAAGGAAATATATTTCAGTAACTTAGATGGTTGTTTTGATTTGTTAAATTTAAACTAGGCGCAACAAAATACGGGTTTTTAAATAATAGAGTTATTTGTGATTGATTTGGTCCGATCCGATGTATAATAGTTACATTAAAATCTCTCCTTGCAGGGTGATGGTAGCGGATGCACTTCCATTTACGGTCATAAGTTTGAAGATGAGAATTTCATTGCCAAACACACTGGTCCTGGCCTGCTATCAATGGTATGCTACTGCTTATGTAATCTTGAGTGACAATATGTTATATATAGTATCTTTATCTAATTTTGAAAGTGTCATTACTCGAAAACTTCTTTTTTCTTGAAGTACCCGTGTCTGACACTCATGTTCTATGCATATTTGGGCATGACTATAGTGATACGATCTTCCAAGTACTTGGAAAAACTTAAAAAAAATTGAACATACGCATGTTTTACACTCACGGTTGAGCCCGAATAACATAGTTTTTCCCGGAAGGGACATAGAGATATACAAAGACTAGTAGAGGTAATAGGATATGAAAAAAGTTCAGTGAAATTTTACTGAAGATGTATATGGTTTTTTTTTTTTTTTGCCTTTTACGTTGCAGGCAAACAGTGGACCAAACACCAATGGTTGTCAGGTAACTTACTCGATTTCTCTTTCTCACTTGTATATGCACAAAAACACGCACACGCACGTATGCAATCCGATGCATGTAAGAAAAAAACGCATTCTTGCACACAAAATGAGTAATGATCAAGTGCCTCCTCCATTAAAGGCTAGATTGTAGAACGTTATGTATTCCAGCTAGGTGAATGCAGGATTCGATGGAGAAATATTGCTGTCACAAAATCTTTGAGCATGTCTATTTTTTTTAGGATAACTATTTTAAAAAAATCTTGGTAAATCATCTTGTTTACTGTTACAAAGCCTTTTGTATATTGATTCCGCTGTTTATTGGATGCAGTTCTTTTTAACGTGTGCGAAATGCGAGTGGCTTGATAATAAGCATGTTGTATTCGGGGTATGTTCTCTAGTCTTTTATTGCAGAATGCATCTGTATTTTCGTAACTTTTGAAGATGAATAATATTCTCGAAATGATGAAGAATATTTCGTCTGTGATCATGTAGAGGGTGCTCGGAGATAGTCTTCTTGTGGTTCGGAAGATCGAGAATGTGGCTACGGGACCAAACAACAGGCCGAAACTACCATGCATTATTGCCGAGTGTGGCGAAATGTAAAACTCGATATTCGTTTAACGCATCTGCTGAAAGCCAACCACGAATGAGATTGCTGTAAACATTTTAGAATCTGTTTACTCTTAAGGTCATGGTTCTTGATTATCAAGATGTTGACAATGTTTGCATTATGCGTTAAGGGTGTTGGAGTTTCGTTTAACTGTGATTTGTATGGTTTGGGATCGTGTAACAACCTAATAATATTTGAATGGGTAAATTATAGATTTTACCATTCATATTTATTCTTACTTTTATTTTGGTCACTAAAGTTTAAAGATTTTCAGTTTAATTACTTAATTTTTGAGTTGCTTCTATTTTGATTATTCCATGTTAAATCATTAAAGGTAGGATGAAGTGATTTTATCTTATTAATATTTTACTATGATTTGGATTGTTTTAATAATATTACGTGACACGTAATTTAAAAAAAATAAATTTAAAAGTAAGCTATACATATAACCTCTTAATTAGTACTCCCTCCGTCCTATAAAAAATGTCACTTATTGATTTAAAATTTAAAATTTTTTAAACTTTGACCATAATTATTTTATATATTCTAAATAATTAAATTTTATAAAATACATATTTAAAAACTATTTAATTAAATTTTATAAAATACATATTTAAAAACTATTTGATTAGACGTTTTTAAGATGTATTTTTATATATTTTTAGCAAGTATAAATTTTAAATAATAACTAGTCAAAATTTAAAAAATTGACTAGAAAAAAGTCAATATTAGACATTTTATGGACACGGGAGTACTTTTTATTTTGACCACTGATCTTTTAATTTTGTTAATTATATCACTAACTATTTAAATGATATATCAAATTATCTGTTGTTAAAATTTAACGAAAAGGATAATGTAGCAATTAACAAAATTAGAATAATTACACATTTGAGTCTTAATACTTATGTATTCTATTAATATGATCCAGATTTAATTTAATTTAATTAAAAAATATTGATGGAAATACTCATTATCACAAGCCTCAAATCCTCATTGTCACAAACCCCAACTAGAGTAAACAAAATTCGACTCAATTTAAAAATTTGTTTTTTTTATTTTACTCGAAAAAATCAAATTCAAGTTGTATTATAAAATAAAACCTGGATAACTCAAAATTTTTAGTAATTAAATGATTGATTTTCAATTTTGAATTGAGTTCGTAAATTATATATAATATATGTATATCACATATAAAAAAATATAAAGAGATACATATGTATTGTATATGATTATAGAAACCTTTTAAATCAAGTGGTATCATAATATATAAATATTTAGAATTAAATTTAAACATAAACTCGAACAATTCGACTCGACTCGAAATAATTTCGAATAAAGTTTCGATTATAAAATAAAAGTCATCAACTCAAATAACTAAAAAAAATTACTCAACTCGATTGAACGGTCAGTCCTGATCTTAACCCTCACCCAGCCTCACCCTATGGGTAGCCAACATCCCAGATGAACCAAAAGGCAAAGCATTTCTATGAATTGCAAAGAACCAGCCAACATCCCAGATGAAATTACTTCTATTGTCTTGCCAACGACAAGATGGCCGGGAATAGCTTCACTCATTTATTCCGAAAAAGGATTAGTTACAAAAATGTAAAAAAAAAATTATTTTACATAAATTTAGGACCGGATGAATAAAAATATATGTATGAGGTTAGCAGTAGAAAATAAGAAAAAAACTGGGAAAAAATTAGGAGTCAATCCTAGTTATCTATTTTCACTCATACAACGGTTAAATATATATATAATGTACATTGTACAATGCTATCATAAATTATGATACAAAATTAAGTGATCAATTATATTGCACGTGTCATAAGTCTTAAAGAGTATATATCATAAGTTGTATTTATAATTTGTGATAGATAAAATTATAAATACCTAAAAGACTAACATAATATTTAGTTTATATAAAGAGATAGTGGTCCCAATAGGTCAACTTTGTGATAAGAGAAAACCCATTTTATTAGAAGATTGTAATCAAAGAATGACTCAAGGATTCAACCTATCAATTAATTCGGATATACTTATGCATCTAGTATGTTATTCTTGATGATTTGACATGATCAGATCCTGATTATTTTTATATTAACTATAATTTGATTCTATCAAATCCTTCGCAATAAGAAATAAATGAGAGAAACATAAAATATATTGAAAAATACTCCAAGACCCATAAACCTAAAAACATCAACTCAAAGAATAAGGCAAACAATAAAAAAAAATCTCGAGAAAAACTTGAAATCTAGAGAGAAAAAATAAGCATAGCACTTAGCGTAATGATATCAAAATAGTATTAAAGATGATTATAAGATAATATTTGTTTAAAATTTTACTTAATTTATTGACAATACAATTTTACACATACATCTGCTTGAATCTGAGTCTCTTAGGGATAATAACATTCTCTTTTACACTGAAATCACTCAATGGATTCACAGTGAAATAATGTTAAATTCAAATATTTTGGCCGTTTTCGATTAAATAGACATACATTTATGGGGAAGAAACGAGTTTAATGAAAATTTTTGGATTCATTGACTAGTGTTAACAATAACTTGCGAAACTGAAATGGTGGATGACGTGCTAATCAGAATATAAGTAAGTAGACTCAACTCAGAGGAAAAAAAAAGAGAAAGGAAAAAAATAAGGAAAACCGTGAATAAAATAAAATTTATCGAAATCTAATACGTAATTTTTTGCTATAAATATATACTAAATTAAAATAAATAAATTTATAAACTATTTATGTAATATAAATTTGAGTTGGATCTGGACCGGGTTTAGAGTTTGAACCGAAAATCTTGACTCAAGCCCAACTCGAAAACCGCAGTCCATCAATGTTCGATCTGCTGTAACAAACGACAGCGTTTTAAGACTCCAAGGCTTCACATTGATTATAGGTGCAAAAGTTCATTTCCTTCCCGTCATCCCTCTCACCCTGACTCAGAGTTACTGAACGAACTCGAGCTCGAACTCAGATTACCTAAATGGCGTTCACGTTGAGGAGTGTGAAAGTACCACTGAACTCAGCGAGTTTGGAAGAAGCAAGGGGCCGAGTCTTCGATTTCTTCAGAAAAGCTTGTCGATCGATCCCCACTATTATGGATATCTATAACCTAGACGACGTCGTCACCAAATCTCAGCTTCGTTCCATCATCGCCTCTGAGATCCGTAAGAACACCCATGTTACTAATCCCAAGGTTCGCTTCCCAGTCTCCCCATTTTAGATCCTTTTATTTATTTATTTTTGATCTGTTATTTTTTTTGGGGAATTTTGTATTTTCTTTTTCATTTTTGAGTGTTGTGGAAAAATTAAAAAAATTTGAAGTATGGATATCTATAATTTTTTAGATTTATAGCAATTTGAATAAAGAGAAAAGAAAATAATGAAAAATTAAGATAATCCAGGATTGGTGATTATCCTATTGAAAACTGAATTTAGGATTAGCTTAGATGATGTGGGATTGTGAGGGGAAAAGTTGGGATATTTCTATTTTTAATTGAATTGGATATGTATGTTTTGATTTTGATATATCTTCATATTTAATGGGAATGCTAAATTATGCTGTAGAATCAATTTTTTTTTTCATTTTTTGCTCCATTGTAAAGAGTAGAGTGTGAAGATTTCTTCGGTAAAGGGCTAATGGATTGTGTTGAAACATTTGTTTGGATTAATCTGGAATATCTATAGCTCTGTGAATAATGGTTTCTGTATTTCCTGTTTCGATCTACGTGTGCTCCGTCAATGATTTCTCTGGGATTTTGTTCATCTTATGATTTACTCTTGCATGAGCTGTTTGCGGCTATTTTTCTTTAAATGAAACAGCTTAATTTTCTGAATGCTAATTGATGTAATCTTCCCATAAGTTGTTTTGAGTTTGATGTCGTTTGAATGGTATCAAAAAAAATGTCGTTTGAATGGTATAAAAAAAGTCTTTGTTTGCTCAAACTTCATTCTCATGAAGTATCCGTATCCGATGTTTGGTATGGGAGATATGGCCTCCGAATATCCTTCAAATATTTGGAAAAACTTAGAAAAATGTAACCATTCCTGTGTCCGATACATACCCATGTCCGAAACTTACACCCGAGTCCGGCAAAAGTTAAGTTTGTAGCCTCTTGATTTTTAATCTTAAAGAATTCTTTTACTTTAGCCAGATGATACCGTGGCTGTTGATGGTGAAAGGTAGATTATTCTGCAGATCAAATGATCATGTGTATTGATCATATGTAATTTTTGCTTCAAATAAATTACTGTTTTTTACATTGGGATGACGTTTAAAGATTATCCTGGGGTTCTCTATTTGGAAATTGATCAATTGATCTTGCTACCAGTGTATTTCAGGTTTTCTCTGGAGAAAACTGATGACATAGTTGATGCTAATAGAGTTATACATTTTTTAAATTTTTTCATGTCTCCATACCCTTGCCCTAATATGTGTTGAATATGGTATCGGACACGAGCACTTTAGAAAAATGAATTGTTGGATTCTATGTGTCCTATAGGAAAGTTCCCTTCTTTTATTTGCATGTTCAAATCTTCAACATATGTTTTAGTTGTATTAATCTTGTGTGCAGCAATTCTAACTGATGTTTGCCCAGAAGTGTTACTTTACTCTGAAAATGAATTGTTAAATATCTCATTAGCTACTGAATGTTATCATTATTGGCTTCAGCACACATTAGGAACTGCAACTTATAGGAGGTAGTGCCTTACCAAATTGATTATAGAAGATAGCCTCATTGGCGTGTATTTGGTTTTTCCAGAAACACTCTTTACAATACTCTATTCATTCTCTCTTTTGCTGCCTTCTTGTTGGTAGTTGATATCAAACTGTAGTCATTTGGCAGAGCTGCTTCGTTCCTGATAATAATTCAATCGCAATATGTGTTTGTTTATTCGATACATTGGTGTATGGTTTTAATTATTTTCTGCTTACGAACGAGTCTGAGTAGGCACTGGAAATACGGAAAGGATTCTTGAATCTTTACACTGCAAATATTTGGCTGACTGATTTTGGAAACACCGTTTTCAATTGTCTTGATAGCGAGAAATCTGCAGGTAATTGATTTGCTGCTGTTTAAGGGTATGGAAGAGCTGAACAACATCGTCGAACATGCAAAACAACGGCACCACATTATCGGGCAGTATGTGTTGGGCCGTCAAGGGCTTGCTCAGGATTTGGACACCAAAGACGAAGGCACGTCCGATTTCCTCAAGAATTTCTATAAAAGCAACTACTTTTAAACATTATGTTTTCATGGACAGCTCCTAGGCAATCGAGTCTTTGACTTCCTTGATAATAAAATTTTCAATCCGTACCTTCGATTCGGTACATTCCACCGATTTTGATCGTGTTGGTTTTCATTAATGCATAGAAATGCATCATGCATGCTTGAATTCTGATGAATTCAATATTTATTCCCACACCTAAGAATTAATTATCCTTTGAAGGACATTAAAGGCATTGCATGCTATTTTTAAAGATAATTTACATTTGTTAATCATTCGATATATTTGTGGTGTTTTTTAATCATTTAATCTACAATCGCATGTCATTAATTAGTATTTATATGAACTTTGGGATGTTAAAATGTTACCATATTTAAAATGTTATAAAATCATTAACTTTTATCTCTACACTTACTATAAATATGTGATTCAAGTGAATGGATCATTTTTCATAACATTTTCGGGTTGTAACCGAAATTATTACGAAGTGTATCTTTTTCGGTTGAAAACCCTCCCACCACCAATGGTTCCAAAGCTGTCTTAAATTAACCGTTTTTTTTTTTTTGAAGAGTGTAACTTTTAAACTGGATAGGATAACATTTTAGATTAAAATTGTCTTAAATTAACCTTAAATTAGGTTACAACACAAAACTACCCCAATAACTAAATTGGTATGGTTCCAAAGCTTGAGTTATGATTTCATGTTTCCATTCAAATCTCCATAACCGATACTTGAATCTCTAAGTGGCAAATGGTCGGTGTCTCTTGTAATGACTTCACTCGTCTATTCCCAAAATCTCACTGCTCATTAAGAAGATTAAGCTGAATACGGATACGATGAATATTATCTCTGTCTGCTCTATAATTTATATTTAACAAAAAGATAAGATTATTTAAACTCTGTAAATTATGTTTAATAGATAAGCTGGTTTGCCCGAGTGTTTAAGTTGGCAGACTTAAGATCTACCGCATTTTAATGCGCGTGAGTTCAAACCTCACAGCCAGCATTTTGAAATTTCCTTCATTTATCCCCACAACGAATGTTTGTTACAATCAGTCACAGAAAAAGTCACTTTTCTGTTAAAAATGAAACCAAAACCTAAATATTAGGGAAAATACTTTTAGCTTTCCCCATTTGTCGGTAGGGATGGCAACAGGTCGGGCTTTTGGTCAATTCAATCCGATGTAAAAATTATATATCTTTCATCTGACTTGATTCGACTGGAAAAATATATATCTTCCACTCAACTCCGATCTGATCTGAATTTTTAGAATATAAATCCGACTCGACTCGACTTGAACCCGTATATTTTTTAAAATAATCCAACCTATCAAGTCGAGTCGAGTCAGAATGTTGATTTTGGTTATTTGTCATCCCTATTTATAGGTAAAAAATAAGGACTTTTATAGGGTTTGTTATTGGTTAGTGGGATTAGAGTTATCGGATAAAGTGATGGTAGGTGGTTATTGAATATGAAGTCGATAATATTTGGGAGAGAGAGAAATCAAGTAAGTTTTCTATAGATTCGGGTTGATCCATGTATATATCTAATCCGAGTTTAGGTTTTAGTATGAAATTAATGGCATATATGTCTCTATTTTAGGTTGTAGATTAATGATTTGGGTTTTGAGCAAGCCCGAACGAAGATATATACTTATAATACTTAAAATTTTCTATATAACATCCAATCAACGGGTTAGTGACCAAAATGTAAGAATTTTAAACTCAATGGTTGAATTAGAATAATTCAATAAATTCAAGGATTTATAGTGGAATTTATGTGTAGGGCTTGATGGAATTTTGGTTTAGTGGAGAGGGTAATATGGTCTTTTCCAAGAAGGATTTTATCTTCCTTTTTAAAGGAGATAGACACGTGGGTTTTGGAAGAAAATCAAAGAGAAGTTAGAACCATTTCTTATCTTTTCTTCTACGTGAGCTCCATTCCTCAAGGTAAGAGTATGGAATTTGTGATTTTCTTTAAATTTGGTTTGGTAATGAAAGTTTGGGTGTTATATAAGCTTAAGGAAAGCTTATATAGGATTAAAACAATAAAATGAGTAAATTAGAAAAGGATTTGTAAAATGGGTTTTGAAATTAAATTTTGATATTGAGAAGTTTTTGATGTTTTAATAAGATATTTGACTTGTCAATGAGCTAATGAAATGGTTAGGAGTCTTAGAATTGATTAAGCGATTGGTTGAAAACATGGTATAATTTTTAGAGGTAAGGTTTTGGGTGGAATTTGGTATGTTTAAGATTAGTAATTGATGACAAGTTGGGTTGGAAGTTTAAGGATGAGTTTAAGGCTTATGATGTGATGAAAATAAGATTTAGGAAGATTTTTGGGTGAATTTCGAAGTGAAAATGGCCATTATGGGCTTCAAGTATCAGTACCATTAGAACTGTACCGATACTTCAAGGGATAATCTATGTATTTCTTTAGGGTAGTATCGATACCAGTTGAAGAGTGTATCGATATTGTAAGGGTAGTATCGATACTAGGGGATGGTATCGATACCATTTTTAAGATACGATTACAGAATGCCAAATCAGTATCGGTACCTTGTGGAGGTATCGATACACATGAAGGGTAATATCGGTATTGTATAGATGGTATCGATACTTCTAGGCATGAAATGGAAAGTAAGAGTTTCTTGCATCACAAGCTATTCTGATTGGATATAAATGATTCGAAGAACGATATTGATTTTAGATTATTTTGTAGTGATTGAACGTAATCAACTTCCGGTCAGCTCGACATATTAAGTATCGATTCGAAAAGGTTAAGGATTTGGATTAGACTTCAGTGAGGCAAAGATGAGTGTAACTTCTCGGGAATTGAGGAAGGCTTACAATAAGCCAACCTCAATGTTTTCGAACAAAAACTTTATAATTTCTTTATTGTTATATTGCAATGTTTTATTTAATTGATATTATACAAGCTATGTTATAAGATTATATGATTATGGAAATGTGTACTTTGAACAAGTGAATGTGAAAAGATTCTATGTGAGAGTAACTATATGAATAAGAAACACATCAAATAATGATTGAACATAATTATGTGATTAATAGCCCAAAGTATGTGTATGAGTATTAGAGGTATAGTTGGCATGCCAAGAGTCGAGGGTTTTATATGATCCTTCGGGACAAATATGTGGCACTTTGGTGCAAACCTATATGGCGCTTCGATGCAAACCTATGTAGTCATTTAGGATAATTATGTGGCACTTCGGTGCAAATTACGAGTTATGGTGACAACATTAGTTCACAACCTCAATGTACTCAAATACCTAGCATTCTCAGTAGTATACCTTGGGCATTTGGAACAAAGATATGCAAAGTGAATATTATTCATAAGTATACTTTTTGATATGGAAAATAATGAGAGTTCTTTGTAAAATATTTTGATAAAAACAAATAAGATTTTATTTACTAAGTTAGTACTATTAGTATTTGCCTCACTAAGTCATCGACTTAGTATGTGATTTCCTCATGCGTAGGTTTGAAGAAAGCTGAAGACTAAGTTGTGGAGGATATCATACCACTTGAAGATCAAATCAGGACAAATTAAATATAGGTTTTTGTTAATTTTGTAAACTGTTAGCATGTATTATACTTTTAATTTGAAATGCTTTGATCAATTTTGTAAACTTATATATTTTGCATATATGTAAGATATCAAAGCTTCTACTTAAATATGAATGGGAAATGTTTATCTTATTTAAGTTAAGGTTGATACCTTGTTATATTGATCAAAAATTTTAAATGGTTCTTATTTTCTAATTACATGTGTTTTGAAAAGTCAATGTGACACCTCAGGCTCGTATCCGGGTCGGGTACGGTTAGGGGTGTTACATTTAATGGTATCAGAGCTATGGTTTAAGTAGTTTTAAGTTCGAAATAAAGTATTTTTGTTTTAGAAAGTGTAAATGCAAATTTTAATAAAGTCTTTCTGATCTAATAAGGTGATCCATATGCTATCCTTACTAATACCTTTAGTAAATTGATCTTAATAGATGTCGAACTTTGAAGGCTCTCGAAGTGATACGGGAGATAGGATGGAGGAGAGTAGTAACTCACCTGCCCCGAGCAGGCATGGTGAGGAACATGCACAGCCTGAAGTGCCTGTGCAAGATCAAGGGACCTTCTTTCAGACGTTGGACGCGATCCTGATGCGTTTCCAACCGTCTACCCCCTCAGCCCCTAAAATAAATATCCCTAAGGAGCTGAGAAGTCTAAGAGCACCTGAATTTAGGGGGGATGCTGAAGAAGGTCTATTGTTCTGAAATGGAGAAATTGGATGGTGCGGTTTTGTTATTAAGAGGTGAAGCCAGAATTTGTTGGTCGAATGGACAATGAGAGCTTCAAGGGATCAGGTGACTTGTCCCTTCTTTCTGGAAGAGTTTAAGAATAAATACATAGAGGATCAGTTTATCAGGCAAATGAAGCAATCATTGTTGAGTTTAAAGAAAGGAAATCACACAGTGTATGAGTTCGAGTGCGAATTTAATAAGTTTAGTCAATTTGCTGCGGAGTTGGTGCCTACAGAGAATGACTCATATGATTGGTTTGTGGAGGGTTTACGACCTCGATTGAAAGATTTTGTTGGTACTTAACCTCTCTTTCTTTCAAGAGGTTGTGAATTGAGCTAAAGCTCTGGAGCGAGCTCAAAATGAAAGATTTGCGAAGCAAATGACGCAATGGAATAAGAGATCTGGTGCATTATCCGGTTTTTATCAATCAAATAAAAGTAGAGGTTCGAGTTCTCGACCTCATACTAGAATAGAATCAACAACATCCTCATGTAGAGGATCAAATAACTTATTCGGTGGAATCCGGATTGGACAAGCCGAAACAATATCAACATTGTGGGAAAAACCATAGCGGAGTTTACAGAAGGGTCTCCGAAGCTTGTTTTAAGTGTGGAGAGGTAGGGCATTTTATTTGAGACTGCCCAATGATGACGGGAGAGCATGCCTAAAACAGAAAGATCCACGGCTGCAATGAGAGGAAGAGGTAGAGGAATGAATCAATCTGAGTCGACTGCTCAACCTGAAGTACGCTCTACCACTCGGGTGTAAAATTTGAAGACCAGTGAAGATTGTGATGATCCTGAAATCATTGCAGGTACTTTTCAGATAGCTAGTAAATCTGTTTTAGTTTTGATTGGCCTGGGATTGAATTATTCCTATATCAGTAGTAAACTGGTTAAAAACTTGAATATTCTATTAGGGCTTATTCGTAGTAAGGTGATTGTGACGAATCCATTAGGACATAGTGCTATTGTGAGGCAAATTTGTCAAGGGTGTCCCATATGGATTAAGGGAATTGAATTCCCTGCTAATCTAATGAATTACCCTTTGATAAATTTGAGGTTATCATTGGTATGATTAGCTTTACCATTATCATGCCAACGTGGACTGTCGATCTAAGAGAGTTCAATTAACAAGTCTTTATGGATTGGAAGTTAGTGTGGCCAGTGAAAGAATCAATACTCTAGATAATGTGATATCGTTGATGTCGGCTCAAAAGTTAATGTTGCAAGGATGCCAAGCGTACATTACTAATGTAATTGATACGAGAGCTAAAGATAAGAAGCTTGAAGATATTCCGACGGTCGGAGAGTTTCCAGAAATATTTTCAGATGAATTACCTGGTTTACCTCTAGATAGAGAGGTTGAGTTCCATATTGAAGTGATGTCAGAATGAGCATCAATTTCAATGGCTCCTTACAGGATAGGCCCAAAGGAATTGAAAGAGTTAAAGATTCAACTGTAGGAGCTTTTAGATAAAGGATTTATTAGACCTAGTGTGTCACCTTGGGGTTCTCCAGTGTTATTCGTAAAGAAGAAAGATGGTTCGATGCGCCTTTGTATTGATTATCGTCAGCTTAACAAGGTGACCATTAAGAACAAGTATCCTCTTCAAAGGATCAATGATTTATTTGATCAACTCAAGGCAACTGCAGTGTTTCAAATATTGATTTACGCTCAGGGTATCATCAGTTGAAAATACAAGGAAAAGATGTTCCAAAATCGGCGTTTAGGACTCGGTATGGTCATTACGAATTTGTAGTAATGCTATTCGGGTTAACTAACGCACTTGCAACGTTCATGGACTTGATGAATATAATTTTTCAACCGTACCTTGATCAGTTTATGGTCGTCTTTATTGATGACATCTTGGTGTATTCAAAGTCAAAAGAGGAGCATGATGTCCATCTTCATGTGGTTCTCCAAACGTTGCGAAACAAGAAGCTTTATGCAAAGTTCTCTAAATGTGAGTTTTGGTTATCTGAAGTAACATTTTGGGACTTGTGGTTTCTGCCGAAGGAATTTGGGTGGATCCTCAAAAAGTTAAAGCTGTGTTAGAATGGTATATTCCAAAGAATATGTCGGAAGTTCGAAGTTTCTTAGGTCTCACAGGTTATTATCGAAGGTTTGTCAAAAACTTTTCGATGATATATCTGCCTTTAACCAAATTATTAAGAAAAGATATGCATTTTGAATGGACTTTTGATTGTTAGAAGATCTTTTAAGCATTGAAGAAAGTTTTGACAGAAGCTTCGGTGTTGGTGAAATCGGAATCAAACAAGGATTTCACTATTTTTGGTGATGCTTCCCATAACGGTTTGGGTTGTGTTTTAATGCAAGATGGGAAGGTAGTTTCTTATGCTTCAAGACAGCTTAAGCCTCATGAAAAGAATTATCCGACGCATGACCTAGAGTTAGCAGCTGTGGTCTTTGCATTGAAAATTTGGCGGCACTATTTGTATAGTGAGCGTTGCTACATCTTTACCAATCATAAAAGTTTGAAGTATATGTTGACGCAAAAGGAGTTAAATTTGAGGCAAAGAAGATGGATGGAGTTGCTGAAATATTATGATGCAATCATCGATTATTATCCCGGGAAAGCCAACGTAGTAGCGGACGCTCTTAGTCGGAAGACTTTTACCGCTTTGCGTAGTTTGGATGCTCGAATTGTGCTTAAGGAAAATGGTGCATTGATGGATGAGTTAATGTTGAAGCCATTATTGTTAGAGCGGATTAAGGAGTTGCTAAAGAAAGATGATAAATGTTTAACTTGGTTCGAACAAGGATAAAAAGGTGGACTCAAAGACTTCGAGGTTAAGTCGAATGGGTGTTTATATTTCAAAAATCAAGTTTTTGTTCCCAATATTGATGAGTTGAAAAGAGATATATTGTATGAAGCTCAATTTAGTCCTTTAACGATTCACCCAGGAGGAAACAAGATGTATCAAGATTTGAAAGAACGGTTTTGGTGGCCAGACATGAAAAGAGACGTTACTGAATTTGTATCAAAGTGCTTAAATTGTCAACAAGTAAAAGCTGAACATCAGGTGCCTTCGGGATTATTACAACCGATCTCAATTCCTCAGTGGAAATGGGAAAACATTACAATGGATTTTGTAACAGGTTTGCCTTTATCGCCGGGTAAAAAGGATTCAATTTGGGTAATTGTGGATCGCGTTACAAAGAATGCGCATTTCATTCATGTGCGAACAGATTTCTCTATAGAGAAATATGTTGAATTGTATATTAAGGAAATAGTGCGATTGTATGTTGTTCCAATGTTAGTTTCTGATAGAGATACCAGATTCAATTCGAGATTGTGGAAGTCTTTGCAAGGAGCTTTGGGTACCCGATTGAATTTTAGCACTACTTTTCATCCTCAGAATGATGGTCAATCAGAGCAAACAATTTAGATTCTAGAAGATATGTTGAGATCGTATGTGATTTATTTTACTGGATTGTGGGAAAAGTATTTACCGCTCGTGGAATTTTCATATAATAATAGTTATCAATCTAGTATCAAGATGGCACCGTATGAAGCATTATATGGAAAGAAGTGTAGAACACCACTTAATTGGTATGAATTAAGGGATCGGGAAGTTCATGGTCCAGACTTGATTAAAGAAATGGAAAAAAAGTCCAGGAGATTCAGCACAATTTGAAAGTGGCCTCAGATAGACAAAAGTCATACACATATTTGAAAAGAAAAGAAATTGAATTTCAAGTAGGTGACAAGGTGTTTTTGAAAGTATCACTTTGGAAGAAAGTACTTTGTTTTGGGCGTTAAGGAAAACTGAGTCCTAGGTTCATTAGACCTTATGAAGTTCTGATAAGAGTTGGACCTGTAGCCTATCAATTAGCATTGCCACCAGAGATGGGAAAGATCCACAATGTCTTCCATGTATCTATGCTTCGGCGGTATCGATCAGATCCTACACACATACTAACTCCAGAAGAAATAGAAGTTCAGTCTGATTTGACATATGAGGAAGAACTGATACATATTCTAGCTTTTGAGAACAAGCAGTTGCGGAATAAAATGATTCACTAGTTAAGGTTCTTTGGAGAAACCATAAAGTAGAAGAAGCTACGTGGGAGCGTGAAGAAGATAAGAGGAAGAAATATCCCAACCTCTTTGTGCAATGAAAATTCAAGGAAGATTTTTCTTAAGGAGGAGATTTGTAACATCCTAATCATCGGGTCAGTGACCAAAATATAAGAATTTTAAACTCAGTGGTTGAATTAGAATAATTCAATAAATTCAAGGATTTATAGTGGAATTTATGTGTAGGTCTTAATGGAATTTTGGTTTAGTGGAGAGGGTAATATGATCTTTTCCAAGAAGGATTTTATCTTCTTTTTTAAAGGAGGTAGACACGTGGGTTTTGTAAGAAAAGCAAAAAGAATTCTGGAACCATTTTTTATATTTTCTTCTACGTGAGCTCCATTCCTAAAGGTAAAAGTATGGAATTTGTGGTTTTCCTTAAAGTTTGGTTTGGTAATGAAAGTTTGGGTTTTATATAAGCTTAAGGAAAGCTTATATATGGTTAAAACAATAAGATGAGTAAATTAGAAAGGGATTTGTAAAATGAGTTTTGAAATGAAATTTTGATATGGAGAAGTTTTTGAAGTTTTAATAAGATATTTGATTTGTTAATAAGATAATTAAATGGTTAGGAGTGTTAGAATTGATTAAGAGCTTGGTTGAAAACATGTTATAATTTTTAGAGGTAAGATTTTTGGGTGGAATTTGGTATGTTTAAGAGCAATAATTGATAACAAGTTGGGTTGCAAGTTTAAGGATGAGTTTCAAGGCTTATGGTGTGATGAAAATAAGAGATTTAGGAAGGTTTTTGGGTGAATTTTGAAGTGAAAATGGCCATTATTTGTAACATCCCAAACTATGGGTTAGTGACCAAATTGTAAAGTTTTAGAATTTGGTGACTAAAGTAGAAGAATGGATTAGTTCAGTGATTTATTTGGAAGTATTTCCTAAAAGTTGTTAGTAATTATTAAAGGAACTAAAGGGTAAAATGGTCATTTGACCATTTAAGGAATTAAACAAATGTGATAGTGGGGATATATATATTTTACACGTGGGAAATGAGGGAAACAATGTTTCCAGAATTCTCTTCTCCTCCTTTATTCTTTGTGCGTGAAGCTCCAGCTCAAAGGTGAGTTTCTTAATTAGTTGGTTATTTGTTGAATTAAAAGTTGGGTTATGATTCTTAGGTGATACTTAAGCTTAAGGAAAGCTTAAGTTATCTTAAAATCAAAAGATAAATGAGTTAGGGAAGATTAAAGATTTGGAGTTCTTGAGTGAATTTCCAGAATGGAGTTGATAAGTTGAACTTGAAGCTAAATTTGACTTGTCATCAGCTTAATTAAGAAGTATTAAGTGTTAGAATTGGATTTGAAACATGTATAAAATAGGGTATGATTCTTGAAATTCCTAAAGATGAGAGGATATTAAGGTTAAAGATGAGATAAATGAATATTAATGAGTTTAAGTATGTATATGAAAGTTAGGAATATGAAAGGAGTTGAAATATGAAGGATTTAATCCAAAAAGAATGAATTTTCGGGTTCAAAAAGAGGTTCTGGGCAGAGTGCATCGATGCACATTCATAGTGCATCGATGTATCAAGGTTAAAACCCATAAATCGTTTGAAGGTGTATCGATGCACAGGAAGTGCATCGATGCACTCTTTTAAAATAAATGCATCGAATGCAATTCGTGCATCGATGCATCCCAGTAATAAACAAACATCGAATGCATTTTATGCACCGATGCATCAGTAGTGCATCAATGCATACCTTCATTAAAAGATGAAATTGCCTTTTCTCTTAGTCTAAAGAGTGAACCATTAGAGTATATTAGTTATAATACTAATATAGATCTATGTATTATGATGTAGATATAGAACGTGATCCCGTTCCGGATCAATTGAAGGATTATAATCGAATCAAAGCAAAGCTAAGGTGAGTGCACATTCTCTAGTATATGAGGTTCAAGGGAAAATAAGACTTGTGATAAGTCTATTTCCAATAGTGAAAAACTTGAATTCATAGAAGTATGTATTTGTTATGACTTATATGTGTGCATGAGTATATGTGTTATTGATATGAATATGGTAAGTAAAAGGGATTAATGGTGATGATAAGAATAATAATAAGGATAATGAAATGATAAGTATATGTGAATATAGGTATTGATGTGTTTTGTATGTATTGTAAGATGATATGTTTATGGGATAACATGATAAGATGACAATGATTTACATGTCATATGAACACATGAGAAATGTTATGAGCCATATGAAAGAGAAAGTATATGTGATACATGAGGGTGAATCCTATGTTTATATGAATATGAACTCATATGAGAATTGACATGAACTACGTGATTACATGTATATGTGAATGAAACCATGAGCTTATATGAATATATGATATGGTTACATGAATATGCAAAAGGATATAAAAGATAATGCCCATGTTATGTGTCATGAGAGCTAGGGGTATAGTTGGCATGCCAAGAGTCGAGGGTCTATGTGGTTCTTAGGGACATATATGTATTCTTTGGAACATGTGTGAAGTCTGGTGAGACACATACTTGATCCTTGGCATATGTATATGATTCTTAAGGAATGATATGTGGTCCTTCGGGACATATATGTATTCTTTGGAACATGTGTGAAGTCTGGTGAGACACATACTTGATCCCTAGTATATGTATATGATTCTTAAGGAATGATATGTGGTCCTTATGGACATTATTATATGGAACTACGGTGCAATTCTACGCGGCACTCCGGTGCAATTCTACGTGGCACTTCGGTGCAATTATATGAGCTGTGGTGATAACATTAGTGCACAACCTCTATATACTCGCATATCTTTAGTTCTCACATGTGTATCATGGGCTATTAAATAGATAATATTAATAAAGTGATATGATAATATGTTTGTTTCCTTGTGGAATTTCATGTGTGATATTGATTGTACAAATAGTAACTAATAAGACCATATGATGAAAGGAATCAATGATAGTGATAAAATAAGAAAGAAATGAAGATGATAATATAGTTGCTTGGGTGTACGTGTTTTATGATAGTATATATATATGGTTTACATGACAAGATATGTATATGTGCAATTGGTTATGATATATGTTATATGATATGGACATAAGAGATTATAGGAACATGAGATAAGAGATATGAATGATAATGACATATATGTATGCATATATTTCTTACATGTAAAAGTATGAGTGGTATGAAATGATAGTATTAATTGTTTAGGTATGATTATTAGTTACGTCTATCTTATATGTTTATATGCCTCACTAAGTCTTTGACTTAGCGTGTAAGTGATTTACACGTAGGTTTCGAGAAGAGTAAAGAGCAATGTGGAGCAAGACAGGTCAATTCTCCTTACTAAAGGTCATATAAAAAAAAGATGTGAATAATATGTATTTTAGTATATAAAGTTCTAGTTGGCATGTTTTCAAAAGAATCTATTGTTTAAGCTATGAATAATTTTATAAATGTTTCGAATAGTTATATGTAAATAATAAGTGAAATATATATGCTCTGATTGGTTTTGTAATAATGAAAATGTCTTTTATGTAAATTAGTCATTTATATGTTATAAAAGTTTTAAATTACTCACTATTTTATACAAGTACATGTTTTAAAAGGTCAATGTGACACCTCGGATTCGTATCCGGGTCGGATACGGGTTGGGGTGTTACATTATTGGCTTCGAGTATCGGTACCGTTAGAATAATACTGATACTTCAAGGGATAATTTATGTATTTCTTTAGGGTAGTATCGATACCAGTTGAAGAGGGTATCGATACTGTGAGGGTAGTATCGATACCAGGGAATGGTATCAATACCATTTTTAAGATACGATTACAGAATGCCAAATCGGTATCAGTACCTTGTGGAGGTATCGATACCCATAAAGGGTAGTATCGATACTGTATAGATGGTATCGATACTTCTAGGCGTGAAATGGAAAGTAAGAGTTTCTTGCATCACAAGCTATTCTGATTGGATATAAATGATTCGAAAAACGATATTGATTTTAGATTGTTTTGTGTAGTGATTGAACGTAATCAACTTCTGGTCAGCTCGACATATTAAGTATCGATTCAAAAGGGTTAAGGACTTGGATTAGACTTCAGTGAGGTAAAGGTGAGTGCAACTTTTCGGTTTTGTAACAGAATTAAGGAAGGCTTACGATAAGCCAACCTCAGTGTTTTCGATCGAAATCTTTATAATTTCTTTATTGTTATATTGTAATGTTTTATTTAATTTATATTATACAAGCTATGTTATAATATTATATGATTATGGAAATGTGAACTTTAAACAAGTGAATGTGAAAAGACTCTATGTGAGAGTAACTATATAAATAAGAAACACTTCGAATAATGATTGAACATAATTATATGATTAATAGCCCAAAGTATATGTATGAGGATTAGAGGTATAATTGGTATGCCAAGAGTCGAGGGTTTTATGTGGTCCTTCGAGACAAATATGAGGTACTTTGGTGCAAACCTATGTTGCACTTCGGTGCAAACCTATGTGGTCCTTCGGGACAATCATGTGGCACTTTGGTGCAAATTACGAGTTGTGGTGACAGCATTAGTGCACAACCTCAATGTACTCAAATATCTAGCGTTATCAGTAGTATACATTGTGCATTTGGAACAAAGATACTCAAAGTGAATACTATTCATAAGTATACTTTTTATATGGAAAATAATGAGAGTTCTTTGTAAAACATTTTGATAAAAACAAATAAGATACTTAGTGTGCAATTTCCTCAAGCGTAGGTTTGAAGAAAGCTGAAGACTGAGTTGTGGAGGATAGCATGATATCATTCGATTGGAGGATAGCATGATATCATTCGATTGAAGGATTAAATTTATTTTAATTTATTAAAAGTATGACTAAATTGAGAAAATATATAAATAAAATAGACCAAATATGTGATTATACCAAAATATTTAACTGTCACATCATCTAATCTATTAACTACTAACGATAGTTAATTCTTGATGACCATATCTTATTTAAATAAAAACGAAAGTGACCACATATTATGTTTTTTTAAATCAATGAGGAAAAGTGGATAAAATACAAATATAAGTGAATAATCATGTAGTTAACCCTTTTATTTGTGCTCATATTTCATTGTTTTCCCTCCTCTCACTATCGTTGTCGCCTTCTCATCTCCCTTTTAGTTTCCCTCATAGACTTTTTTCCACTAGAGAAATGTGTGAAGTTAGACAAAATATTTGGGGATGATTGGTTTAAAGGATTTATCATGATTGATTCTATTGATCTTAAGTTCTCCACGTTCATCGCACTAATTATTAATCAGAACAAGTGTGTTAGTCAGTTGTTAACCATTCATCCCTTTTAATTTGGATAGAGAAACGTAGTATGTAGTTAGTTATACAACTGTTGGTCGATATCCAAATATTATATCCCCATGAGATAAGAAAAGTATAAGTGAAGATAAGGGTTAAAAGTCTTCCACTCAATTTTAACCAAAAGATTTTATAATAATCCTTAGCGCATGTGTCAAACATAAGTTTATTATGGCTATCTATAAGTTGGATGTCCAATTAATGTGATCAATTATTAACTCTTGACAAATTAAGTGATGTCTATCAGAGATCATGTCAAAAGATCATAACTTCTTGAGGAATATAAAGGTTCAAAGTTTAAAGGTGTCCTTTGAATATTCGTCTAGGATCTTGATACTTTGAGATGAATATAGTAGAAGAGAAATGAAGAAAATGACAACATTTGTCCCCTTGTGTCTTTTTTGACTAAACATGAATTTTGTCTAACTTTAATGATAAAAACTTACACTTGATCTGATTTAATATATTTACATATATATTTTATTTTATTAGATAAAATAGAGATTTAAATAAAACAACTATAAAGAGATGAACATTATTATAATTATCCTTAAATATAAGAGATAATTATATTATTTTTTAGGTAAAGTCAAGTATATTTTATCCCTGCAAGAGATATCCTCATATTGATATTATATTTTATCTATATTATTCAAACACAACTTTTCATTCATATCGAAAGGAATGAATATCGATAGACCAACTAATCCACTATCCTCATGAATTCATGGAATCACTTTAAACTATTATCTTTAGGGGTGAATATTCGATCGAGTTGAGTCAAGTTAAAAAATTTTGAGTTGATAAGTCGAGTTGAGTTTAAGAAATTTGAGTCGAGTTATTCGAGTTCTATGCTAATTTTAATTATTTATAGTATTATGGTAAGGATTAGTTCTAATTTTTTGAATTTCACTAACCATATAATATATATTGTCAGAACAATCCTTAAGCCTTTTTTAAGTGTTAGGAGGGTATCGAACCAACTTAAGTTTTAATGGTTCGGGTTTGAAAAACAAATTGGCTTGGAGTCGCCATCGACATTTGGGTTAGGTAGGTCAAATACCTAAAAAATACCTTTTAATATAATTTTTAAGAAAATTGAAGTTAAAAGATAAAAATAACCTGCATTTGCCCAAGGATTCATTTTCTAAGGGTTTGGTAGTCGATTATGCATAGGGAAGGATGAGCATCCCCACAGCGCTCGACATCGATACCTATGTGATTATATGTCATCTAAATATCAAAATTTGCAAATTCAAATATACGTTTAAATTATGATCCTTTTAGAAAAATTAAAAGGCGGATCATTTTGCACAAATAGTCCTCAGAAACGCATTCTTTATCAGTTAATGTACATTTTCATAGATTCTCCATACAAAATAACATTTCCTTGATTTTTTTAATAAATTATGTATATCTAGTAATATTTAAAAACTCTATCAAATATGTAAAAAGGGTATAATTTTGTTTGAGCATCCTCAAGAACACAATTTGTTGACCCTATTTTTATATAACAACTTTAAGGGCAAAATGTTTTTGGACTTGATTAAATTTATTCAAAGTTTTCAAAAATAATTCAAAGTCCATAAAACTTGAATTTAAACACAAGACATTTTTTCTGAGTAAGTAGTACCAATATTGTTCTTACAGTATCGATACCGCAAGAACATTATCGATAGTTTTCTTACAGTAACAATACCATAGGTAAGGAAGTATCGATACTCTTATGGCAGTACCAATACTTCTAATTGGTTTCAAATGTGTTCATATTTCATTAAGCAACATTGGTACTAATACTCAAAGAAGTATTGATACTACTATATAGTAGTATCAATACTGAGGATTCAATATTGATACTCTCTCATCCCAACAGTATTTTAACGGGTAGTTTTTTTAAATTTATTAGGTAGTACCGATACTCCCTAGTCTGAGCAGTTTTATTTTGCAAAAAATTAATCCCTAACGGCTCCAAAACATCCTCAATGACTAGAAGCGGCTACAAACTCATTCCAACATATAAAAACAAGTTGAAGACACTTGAAGAAGATTACAACAACAATCCAAGCAATCCATATCAAGAGAAAACATTTTCAATTTTATTTTTTCTTTTCTCTTGTACATAGAGTGATTTTTTAGCTTAATTCATAAACACCTACTTTTTAGAGGTTTTCTTGTTTAGATTTATTTATCCTTTTGTAAAAGGGAATTGATTTTATCTTAGCATTTCAAAAGATGGGGATTTACAAAGGTTACTCTTGAGCCTAGAAAAATAAAGAACAAATTAGTGAATTTGTTAGAAATCCTTTGTGTGAGCTAAGATTGTGGATGTAGACTTGGTTTAGAAGTCGAACCACTATAAATCATTATGAAAATTTTCTATCATTTTTCTCCATAATCCTAACTTTTTATTTGGCCAATTCATACCCTCTTGGCACCATTTTTTATTGATCAACAGAGCAACACAAATCCCAACAATTGGTATCAAAGCGGGTCAAAATCAACGGTTTAACAACCTTATGAAGATCCTTGAAGCTTTCTATCAATTCGTTATGACTTCCACATCTGGTGTGTACTATCTCAAGGATTCACACTCTATCACTAGGCCACCCTAATTCAATGGAGAAAATTATCCCTATTGGAAAATTATGATGATGTTGTTTATCCAAGACACTAACCTTGTGATTTGGGATGCCATCGTTGATGGTTCTCCCATTCCTTCAAGGAATCAGAAGGAATGGACAAGTGAAAATATGAGACTTACATAACCCAATGCCAAACCATGCACATACTTTGTTATACACTTAGCCCGGATGAATATAGTAGAGTATATTTATGCTCTACTGCTAAGGAGATATGAGACAAGTTAGTGGTGACCCATGAAGGAACAAGCTAAGTGAAGAAGTCCAAAACTAGTATTCTCACTCTCAACTACGAGAACTTCAAGATGAAGCCTGATGAAGACATAAAGACAGTGTCCGATCGGTTCACCTCAATTATCAATGAGTTAAAGAACTTTAGGAATGTTTATCCCAATGAAGAATTAGTGAGAAAAATGCTTGCCTCGTTGCCTATATCTTTGGAAGGTAAAGCAACCACCATTGAAGAAGCCAAGGACTTAGTGTTATACAGCTTTGATGAGCTCATTGGTTAATACTCACTCATGAGGTGAAACTCTAAAAGAATAATAAAGAAGAAGAATAGAATAACAAGAAAAACAATGAGGTAGGAATCGCCTTCAAATCCACCAATGAGAGTAATCAAGACTCAAGTGAAGAGGTGGATGAAGAAGATCAAGAGAAGGCCAAGCTCTTCAAAAGATTCACAAGATTCATGTCTTCCAAAGGAAAGGAAGTGAAGCATGAATCGAGTAAGAAGAAGAGTCCCTCGGTGTGCTTTGAATGCCAAAGAACATGGCATGTCAAGTATGATTCTTCCTTCTTAAAGAAAAATGGACCAAGCAAGAAGAAATCATTTGTGGATGCTTGGAGTGATGAAGACAACTCCAATGATGAATATGAAGTAGACAACCTATGTCTAATTGCCATTGAAGAAGATTCAAGGGTAATTTCTAACTCTTGTGAATTAAATTCTATTCATTTAATGAGTTACAAGATGCCTATGATAAGTTGTATTTGGAGTTTGAGACCATGAATTCTAAATATAAGAAATTAATTTCAAAATTTAAAGTTGAAAATGATTTGATTTTTAAAGCAAAATTTGATTTTGAAGAACAAAATAAAATTTTGAAAAATAACTTTGAGCTTTCAAAAATCAAAATAAATGATTTAGAAAAAGAAAATTTTGATTTAAAAGTTAATCTTGAAAGGTTAACAAAAGAAATGAATTAATTTCTCAAAACAATTCATCATGTTTAACAATGACAAAATGCACACATTGTCATTTCCATGACCACATGGAACATACTTGTCCTTTAAAACTTAGAAAACTTTTTTAAATTAGGCAAGTATGGGTCCTAAGGGAACAAGGGACATTAGCACTAACAATTAGGGATTCAAAGAAATTTGGATACCAAAATCCAAATAAATGTTATTGTAGGTGTGTGGAAGCAATGGTGACAAAAGTGAATACATTCACATGCTCTAGTCACACAAGATGAGGAATGGGTAACCTTTAAGCTTAATGTTTTAGATTTTGAATAATTGGTTACCTATTTTGTTTTTTACATGCATGATTTTTTTATTATAAATGATTATGTATTTTTTTCATCTCGTGTATGTTAAAATGTGTTATGTTGAACATTTTAAAGTTTTAATGATTTTTCATAAATTTTAGTTCATCATAATGATTTTTGGTTAAGTATGTCTTTAATGTTTTGTTTTACATACTTTGATTTTTTATCTTAAATTTAAATATTTATGCATGTGTCTTTTATTGCAAATGATCTCTCTCTAATAATTGATATCAAATTTTCAAATGCATAACATTTTTTTGAAAGCTTTATGCATGTGAACTTTAATGTCTCACGTTAATAATGCATAAAGTAGTACAACTTGGATTTATTGAATTTCATGTGTTACTAACATGTTTGTTCATCTTTGTTGAAATTTAATAGTTTTTTACGTGTCAAGTTTTTAAAGTTAACTTTTTTGGGAATGAATTTGTTGAAGGGGAGCTTTAAAAAAAATTCAAATGATTTTTATGTTAAAATTTCTACTTACTCTCCATTGTTATTTTGAACCTTAAATTTAATTATTTTTATATAACAAAAAGGGGGAGACATATAGGTTTGAAAAATTCAATTTCAAGAATGAAAAAGGGGGTAGCTTTAATATTTTCTAAAATATTTCTCTTTTTCGTTAAAATGTTTTTTTCAGGGGGAGTTTTGTCAAAACCATTTTCAAATGTTTTTGTTATATCAAAAAGGGAGGTTATTGAACCTATTTTGATATAACAACTTTAAGGGCAAAATGTTTTTGGACTTGATTGAATTTATTCAAAGTTTTCAAAAATAATTCAAAGTCCAAAGGTAAGGGAAATATCTATACTCTCATAGAAGTACCGACACTACCTATTAGTTTCAAATGCTTTCAGATTCCAGTAAGCAAAATTGTACCAATACTCTAAGGAGTATCGATACTACTATATAGTAGCATCGATACCTAAACCTCAATATCAATATCTCTCAGCCTAATGGTCTTTAACGAGTAGTTTTATTTGAAAGTTATTAGGACAGTACCAATACTTTTAGCCCGAGTACCGATAATCTCTGGTCTGGACAATTTATTTTTCAGAAAATTAATCCCCAACTACTCCAAAAACATCCCCAACGGCTATAAACTCATTCCAAAATATAAAAACAAGTTGAAGACACTTGCAAAAGGTTACAACACTTATCCAAGAAATCCACATCTAGAAAAATCTTTTTCAATCTTATTTTTCATTTTCTCTTGCACATAGAGTGTTTTTGTGAGCTTAATTTGTAAACACCTACCTTTTAAAGGTTTTCATGTTTACATTTATTTATCCTTTTATAAAAGGGAATTAGTTTTATCTTAGTCATTCGAAATATAAGGATTTGTAAAGGTTACTCTTGAGCCTAGTAAAAGAAAGAACAAATTAGTGAGTTTGTTAGAAATCCTTAGTATGGAGCTAAGGTAGAAGATGTAGACTTAGTTTAGAAGTCAAACCACTATAAATCGTTGTGTAAATTTCTATCTTTTCTCTTCATAATCCTTAAATTTTTTATTTGGCCAATTCACCCCCTCTTGACAAAATTTAGGTTGATTGATAGAGCAACGTAAATCCTAACACAATATTTCTTAGTTAAGGTTTGTTTCCATATATTCCTCTTACAAAATAATATTGTCTTTTCTTTTAATAAATTATGTATATGCATAAAATTAAAAATAATATTTAACATGGGAAAATATATACAAGTTACATATAAAAAGATAAGGTATAAAAATATAAAGTATAAGGACTAAATAATCATAAATATAAACATGGTACAGAATGAGGACTAAAATAAAAATAAAATAAACCACAAGCGCTGAAATGAAATAAAGACCATAAAAATCATGTAGGGCTAAAATAATATAAAACATAATATCAAGCTCAAATTAAAAGCAAGCATAAAAGTAAATGATTGAATTTAAAGGACTGAAATGTAAATACTAAAAAATTAAAGGTCATAACTAAAAATACTAGAATATAAATAACAAGAAAATAGAGTTAGGGAGTTAATATTTTAATTTTTAATATGGATCGTAATAACGCAGATCATACCCTGGGGCGGGTCACCATGAAATCGTACGATTAGTTTCCAATGTGAAAAGTAAAAGTTAGCAATTAATAGCGTTAGCAATTAATAGCATTAGAAATTTAACCTAAACCATAATAACATTGATCGTACCCGGGATAGATCACCGCGAGGTCATACGATTGGTTCAAACGCCAAAAATTAAAAGTTGGTGGTTAATAGGTTAGAAGATAGAAAGTCAACAATAAAAACAAGAAAAGATATGGATCATAATAATATTGGTCATCCCGATTGGGTCACCACAAGATCGAATAGAATATTAATGCAAGTAATTTAAACAATTTGTAAGTGACCAAAACATAAATTATAAAAAATATAACATCATATTTGAAAATAACAAAAAATCGGTGACCATTTTATAAAAACAAGCCACAGTTATAGGAACCGAAGGAGGAATTTCATATAAAATTCTATATACATATACCACGTTTTTCTAATTTGGGAAAAATCTTAACCCTAAACCAAATACATTATCGCCCCATTTTAAGAAAACCCTCAGTTTATCTTGCTTCTCTCGATCGAGAGCCTGAATGCACTCAAATCTTCACCGGCCACAACTCACGGTGGTCATTCTCCTCTCTGATAACCCCCTAATCGACTGAAAAGCACCCCTAGAGGTATAAGCGACAAAAATACTCTTTTCTCACTTAAAACGCCTCCAAAACCCCCTCAAAGCTCACGGCCACCACTCGTGGTCTTTGATCGGCGCTCTTATCCCCTCGACCACCACCTATTGTGGCTCATCTCACCAAAACCAGACCTATACAGAACTAAACTCCTCTATTTTCTTTGTTTAAAACTAAAATAAGCTTCAAGAAACCAAACGATCACCCCAAACAGCTGAGAGCTTCGACCCTTCGCTTCCATGACAATCGATGGCTGACGAGACTCCGAGAAAAACCAAGTAACGAAACCTGCCTTGCGCTTTTCTTTTTGAAAAAATGAAAAATATGGTTGCAATAAAAAAATGAAAATTCATAACCCTTCTCATATGTTTTGATTTTATTTCTAAAAAACAAATAAAAAAAAATTTAATATCCAAATAAATGTCCAAATTATATTTTTTGTATTAAGTAAGTGATTACATATTTTTATTCATTCAGGTACTTAACGTTATAAATTTTATCTCTTTAAGTATCGGAGTCGTTAATAACGTTAACGTTATAAATTTTATCTCTTTAAGTATCGGAGTCGTTAATAACGTTAAGTAACACGTGTTATAATCTGATAATTTTAAAATTTTATATAAAATTTTAAAAAAAATTATATATTTCTAAATAAGAAAACAAAATTTTAAAATAAATCATAAATTTTAAAAATATTCATTTCAACTTCTAAATCTATAATGATCACTGTTCTTTGCCGTCAAAGAAGTTTCACCCGATCTCCCCTCTCCCATCAACCAAAACTCTTATGAAACCGTGACCGGTTGATGATCGATCGATGACAAATTAATATTTTAAATCCCACGAATCATATTATAAAAATCACGATCTCATACGATTCTGACGGTGAATTGACGATAACTATGGCAACATATAACTAGAATGATGATAAGGACTACGTTGGTTGCAGTGGTCATGACCGGAGAGACGACGACAATAAATTAAAGTTATGATTTAAGATTTTGATATTATTTTATAATATAAGAAAAGTTAGGAGTTTTTTAAAATATAATAATATTTTTAATATTTTTTAAAAATATAAATTTCTAAATTATCATGTTATGAAACGTGTTAATGTGAAAAATTAATGTCGTTAACATCCCGAACACCTAAAGTGCTAACGTTTGTAACGTTGGCATTCAGATGGACAAAAAAATATAAACACTTATTTGACACAAAAAATATAGTTTGGACACTTATTTGGACATTAACCAAAGAAAAACTCTATGGATTTAAAATACCTTAAAAAGGGGGTTATATTGCTTGTTATTTTTTTGAGATTGCTTGGGTCTCTCGCATGAAATGTGAAAGATCAAAACTTGTATTGCTTATTTTAAAAAGAAAATCAGAGATATCTACCTCTTAGGTTGCTTTTTAGGTTTTTATATCCCATGTTTCCATCGAGTAATGCCAAAAAAATTACACTTTTTCTTTTTCTTTTCTTTCTTTATATTACACGGTTTTGACGAGGCATGGACCATTGTTGTTGTCGTGGTTGTGGTGGTGGAGCATTGAAGCTTGCTAACAGCTTGTTGGAGTGCTGAGACCACCTTGTGCGTGACTTGGCTATTGTTGAGGAAGAAACACTGTTGGTGATGCTGATCGTGGCTTAGGAACCGTAGGGTTTTGGATGGATTCAGACATTTAGGCTTATTGAGCTTCAAGTGGGTTTGTAATGGATTAATGGTCGGGTCAATTTGGGTTTATATTTTTATAATTGTTTTGGTGCAATGGGTAGAGGTGCAATCGGGCTTGGCATTATATTTAGGCGGGACTATGTACATTGTTTAAAGATAGATATTTTATTTTGGATTTAGTATATTACTTTGGTATTTGTTATTAAAATTTGGATTAATATAAAAATAAGTTCCTAAACTATACTCAAAATTAACTTTTGGTGTCTAAAGATTTTTTCATTAAAAATAGGTGCCTAAATTTTTCTTTGTTACCCTTTTAGGTGTTTATCATTAAAAAAATCGTTAAGTGAAAATTAGACATGACACGTGTTACTTAACGGTTTTTTTAACGATAAGCACCTAAAATGTAACGAATAAAACTTTAGGTACCTATTTTTTACGAACAAATCTTTAGGCACTAAAACTATAGAACTAATATTTTAATATAACAAATAAATGCAAAATGTTTTTGGACTAAATTGAATTTATTCAAAGTTTTCATCAAAATAATTCAAAGGTCCAATCAAAACCTTATAATGAGTATTTTGACCAAAAGTTTCGAAACTTCTACAAGAGTTTCGAAACTTTCCAAGACAGTTTTCCGAAAATTTTTGATACTTTCCAATAGTTTTGAAACTTTCATTAAAGTTTCGATACTTTGGGTCCACCGATTATATTTTTCCAATTGCTCTTTCGAAGAGTTTGGAAACTTTTCCAAAGTTTCAAAATTTTGTGTGCAGAAAGTCTTCCAACGACTACAAACCTTCCCAAACAGCTAGAAACAACTAGTAATTCATTCTCACATATAAAAACAAGTTCAAAACACTTGAAGAAGGTTACCAACACCCATCCAAGCATTCATACACAAGAGAAAAGTTTTTCAATCGTTATTTTCTTTCTATTTTAAGTATATATGTTCTGAGCTTAATTGTATACCTTAGGTTTTTTTTGTGAGCTAAATATTTGTAAACACCAACCTAGAGAGGTCTTCTTGTTTATACATTTCTTATCATTTGTAAAAGGGTTTTGGTTATAGTTTAGTCAAGTGAAAAACTAAGGAGTTGTAAAGGTTACTCTTGATCCTTGAAAAATAAATAACAAATTAGGCAACGAATAATTGAAAAAAAGTTTGGCCACATTTTTTTAATTAAGCCTTTTATTTAAGGTAAAAAGGTATATATTTTGAAGTATTAATTGTGTGTCAACTAACTGTTTCTATCCACGAAAGAGGCTTTCTCCTCAAAATATAATGTTATGATCAAAATATTTCAAAAACAATAAAGCAAATGACCATTTTAATAAAGATTAGGTCTAATTTGAGTATTACGTCAAAAATGAACGGCAAAATTGGTCCAACAGAGAAGACGGGTTAAAAATTAGTCCAATAAGTCATTTTTAAAATTAATTTAAGATCAACGTGATAGATTTAAATAAAAATATTATTTGAGTAAATTTATCACGTGGACGTGACAAATTAACCTTGTAATATAACATTTATCGTGAAATTTAAAATAAAATCCAAATTTACCCAATAGGATAATCTTTTTAAATCCCCCCCCCCCCCATAAATTATTGAGTCAGTTTTACCAAAAAGGAACTGTTGAAGTAAGTAGAATTGGTGGTGTGAAAGGGTTCAAAACAATTGGACCGAGGTGCTTGAGTAAAACTGTCCCAAGTCTTGGACAACGGACATCTACAATAAAATAATAATTACATTAAGGAGCGTTTGGTTCACGTAATATAAAATTATCTTTGAGAATAATATTATTAGAATATAACAGTATTATGAGAATATTGTATTATCATGTTTGATTTGTTTACTATGAATGTAAGATTACAATGTTTAGTTAGAGGAATATAAGATTACTTGGATGCATATTTTACTAAATTATCCTTCTAATATATTTTTTAAAAGTTAAACTTTAATATCAATTTATAAATATTTGAATGAAAATTCATAAAAAATATTTTAATCGTTATATTATCTAACTTTTGAGGAAAAATTACATTAATATATAATTAATATAATTAGTATATTAAATATATATTTTTAAATAATGTTCATAAGTATTATATTTATTTATATAAAATATAATATAATATAAAAATATTATGGTAGTAAAATATTATTTTAAATAATTACATTTTTACAATAATACTATTTTTTCATCCCATAAAATTATAAATAGTAAAATATTGAATATTAAAAATATAAAATATTTTAAATTCTCAAAATTATTAATATTTTAGTAAATCAAACTCTTTGTATATTATTATTATTTTTATAATTTTGAGTAAAGCATAAAAAATAAGAATTTAGAATGATGATTATAAAAAGAATTCATTAGTCCAATGTATTTTTGTTTAAAGTGATGAGAATGTAAGATTACCTAAGAATTTGGAGGTAATGACATTCTTACTATTTTAACAAAAAAAATACTACTATTGGGAAAAGAGTATTTCCGGTAATGTAAAATTTCGTGAACCAAACGGAGAATATAATTTCGAAAAAAAACATTTCTTTTGATAATATAAGATTCTGCGAACCAAACACACCCTAAAATTGTTTTCAAAGGGAAAGACAGTCAACACGGCAATTAATTAATATTGCTTTGAATAAATCTTCACAAACGCCATTCTTACAAGTATTTTTTTGAAAATCGGATCGGATCGGTCGGTTCAATCGGAAATCGTTGCCTAGTCCGGTTCAATCTAGATCGGTTGAACCGTTACTAGTGAATCGGCCGGAACTGCTGAACCATTCAAACCGGATCGGCTGAAAATCGGAATTTTTTTTAAATTAAACCAAACGACGTCGTTTGTTAAACGATCCAAGTCGAACTCGAGTATTGCTGAGCTCGACTCGAACTTGAAAAATTTAAAAGTAAGCTCAACTCGATTCAAACTCACGAGCTAAAAATTATGAAGTTTAACTCGAACTCGAAATATAATATTAAAATTTGAACTCGAAAAGGCTTGAACTCAAAAAAATTAGAAGCTTGATTGAAGCCTAAAATTCGAGCTTGAATGAAGTGAAAGAATAGTTCACTCAATGCTTACCAAAAGGCTCTATGATTTTGAATGTCAAATTACCTCTATTATTTATAGAAGTTAGTTGGGATGATCTTCTATGTTTCTTAACCATGTGAGATTATTTTTTTTAAAAACATTAAACCAAACAATATCATTTTGTTATGATTTTTAGCCCCAAATTTATTTTTTAATTATAGTTATATAATTATATTTATTATTTAATATGTTTTACCCTAAATATTATGTTGTAGTTAATTTGAATCATTTTGTTTCACTTGATTTTATGGTTTTTAACTTATATATATTATGACTTGCTTTGAATATGAATTGTGATATAAAAAATTATTTTTTATTAAATATTTTTGGTATTTTTATTTAATTTTTTAAATAATTATGACGTCGTCCGGTTCTTCCGATCGATCAGACCGATTCAATCGGTTAAACCAATGAACCGATAGTATGACCGTTTCGCTAACCGATCCGATTTTAAAAATCATGCTTACAAGTTTACACCAGATGCGTTCCAAAACGCATAACAGAAGGGTGTTCACTTTTTTTTAATGTTCAAAGAGCTCGCTCTATTTGCAGTGGCGTTAACACTCACCGCAACATCAGCGGCAGCTCAAACGAAACCAGGCTGCCAACCGCACTGTGGGACCGTAAACATCGCATACCCTTTCGAGTTGATGAGTCGTATTTTATAACTCAAATTTAATTTAAAATTTTATTATAATTATTTATAGTATTATGACAATGATTTGTTCCAATTTTTTTAATTTTATCCAATCATAATATATATATATATATAATGTTATTTAATATATCAAATACAATCTAAAATTATGAAATACATTCATAATATTATATTTTAAAGAAAATATTTTGAGGGTAAAATATTGATTTGAGTATAAATGAGTCAAGAAATTGAAGAGAATAAAGAATTTGCAAACAATTGTAGTCAAAAGACCAAATTGAATAAAATGCAAAGTATAGGGACTAAATAAAAAGATAATATATATTTAGTTGAAAAAATAACAATTAAAGTTACATAGTTATTCTATTGTGATATATGAGCATGTGATTCATATTTGATACAAAAAGTGACTTAAAATAAATCACAAATTGAAGGAATAATGAGATCATTAAAAATTGAATTACTAAATTGAAAAATAAAAAATTATTATAAAAAAGAGGAATTGAAAGTACAAATGTATTATACTATGATTTAGGAGCATGTGGCTCAAATTTGATAAAAAAATGGACTTAAAATAAATGATGTTTTGAAGAAATAAGGAGATTATAAAAAATTGAAAGACTAACTTAAAAAAATATAAAATTTGTTATCAAAAAGTGGAATTGAAAGTACACATGTATTCTACTATGGTTTAGGAGCATGTGATTCAAATTTGGTAAAAAATGGACTTAAAATGAAGGAGGAATTGAAGAAATAATAAAACCAGAGACTAAATTGTAAAACTGTCAAAGTACTAGGTCAAATTTTTGGTTTTTCAATTAACTCAAAAATTCAAAATTTCAACTCGAACTCGAAAACCAAATTTATAATTCAAGTTGATTCGAATAACTCGAAATTAAAAAAATCGATTTTTCGAGTCTAATCGAATTTTGCTAACCCCTAAGTTTTTAGAATGTTTTCTAAACTAAAATAAGATATATATGTATATATATATATAATATAATATAATAATCAAATAAAATACTTTAAAAACATAGTAATAGAATAAAATAATTAGTTAATATGACATTGTGAATACATTATTATTTAAAATATTGAAATTAAGAGTAAATTAAATAAAAATTAAAATTTACATTTTAAGTTAAAAATTAAATTATAAATTTTAAAATGCAGAAAGGATGACAAATTAATATATCAGTTTAAAATATATTTTAAAGCTTATTTAAAGAAAAATTGAGAAATTGGGTGTAAACGGCCGAAACGTGTATATATATTTTCTTTTGAATTGAAAACCCAAACATATAGAAAAATCTAGAAGCTCTTGATTCTCTTATCTTCTCATTTGTTCAGTAAGAATATTTATTCTCCTACCTGTTACTTGAGCTTTTTCCTTTTTATAAAAGAAAAAATGTTCATCAAAAAAAAAAATTCTCCTTTGTTTAGTAAGAACTCTCTCTACCTGTTTCTTGAGCTTTTCCTTTTTTTATAAGAAAAAATAGGTTCGAGGATAAGATGATCTTATCAATTTTCTTCGGTCTTGGTAACTGATGCTCAATCTGAAAACTCCGTCGAGCCCTTTCATTTTTCAGAGAACTTCGTCGAGTGGTCGTGTATGTTCATCGGTGGCGGTTACTTGTTGTTTGGTGATGATGAATGCAAAAAAAATCATATTTTTAAGTTTTTTTCAATAGCGGTAGAATAGCGCTGATAGCGTTCTGTTATCGGTGTTACACGCTGTTACCCGTTAAAGTACGGGCGCGACCGACCGCTATCGACGTGAATCCGCATCTCAACGTTAAAATCGTCAATATATGTTTTGGACGGCAGCACTACTGTAAAATAATGGGCGCTATAGTGTTTGTGGTCCGTTTTTTGAAACCCTTGCACGGGCCAAAGCTGCAACATCAGCAGCATGAGGCATTACATTCGTTGTGACACCAGCACGAACCCCGCTACACCGTTCTTACGGTATCCAGTCACCATGTAATATGCCGAAGTTCATGTCCTCGACGTCTCCCTCAACGGTTACCTCTACGTCAACTCGAGTGGCAACATCGGTTCCAACTGCTACACGTCATTGGGACGTGCCTTGGATTCGAGCATTGGTTTTTATTGGCTAAGGGAACTCGCCATATCTCACACAAGGAACAAGTTCACCGCCATCGGTTGTGACACTATAGCCTACATCGACAACTCCTTTATCGGGCTCAACTACTCGACCGTATGTTTGACGTTCTGTGGTAGCGTATCGGATGTGATAAACGGGTCATGTTCGGGTACCGGATGCTGCCAGACGGTTATACCTTGTTGGTAATGCTCAATCCCACATATAGTTGGAAATACTAGTGGGAATGGTATTTAAGGTTTACATTCTCCATTCCATTGTTGAGTGATAGAGAACAAGGCATGGTAATACGTGTCTTTCACACGTCCACACGAATAATATCTTTTTAGAGAAAATTCGTAAGGAATTTTTCTATGAAAGATTAAATGAAAAATGTGAAAGATTCATATGATATTTATAGGCTACTGAGACTGTTAAAGTTCGAATATTTCAGATGATAATAACTGATTATTAGTTGTCTGAAATTAAATAAATTAAATTTTTATTTTCCTAAATTAAATTAGAATTTAAGATGTATCTGGACTGGTTTCAAGATTTGTTCATGGAAGAGACAAACTATTAATATCAGGAGTTACAGGAGTTATCTGATTTAATTTCAGGAGTTATAACTGTTTAATTTTTATGCAATGAACATGGACTTTTTTTGAGCCAGATTCATCAAGAGGAGTTACAAAAAGAGTTTAAATTCAGAATTAAAATCAAATTTGATTTGATTTTCTTGTTGGACGGATTTACCCTTACTTCTAGCCTATAAATAGAGAGCTAAATTCAGCTTCTCAACACACTCTCTCTACAATTAGAATTCACTCTCCAAGTGTTTTCTAAAGTTGTTCTCTCCGTGCTTTCCGATCAGAAGTGCAATACCACCAGCAGTCCACTCAGGTTTTGGGTGTATGGAATTCGGAGCGACCGTGTTAACCTCGGGGGACGGTCCGCCTACTGCAGCGATTACACACTTCGAGGCGAATTTGTTTCTAAGGCAATGGTTAATATCACAACACGGTTAATCGATTCTTTAATTATATATTTCAATATATATTTTTCCACTCAATGCTAATGTCTCGTTTTGCAGCAGTCTATTTTACCAACAATTTAGAAACGGATTCTTACTGCTGCTAAATACGACAATAATTATTATTGTTCGTGTTGTGAAGAAAGATGGATTCTATGATCACCGGAAATTATCGGTAAGAAAATCGAATATGGATTGCACTGCATGAGATCGTGTCTCTTCTTTGTAAAGTTTGAATTCATTCTACTTTTCGAAATGGTAAGAATCAAAAGGTTAGTACGATTGCATTCTTAATATTAATAATGATTAATACAATACTTATTATAAATGTTTTTAAACGTTTGTAAGTAATACAATATCTGAATAATGTTCAGATTAAAAAATGCAATTATTACTTGAAACGATTAAATGCCATGTCAATGCATTTACATGCATTAATTTGTGCAGTTACACGTAAATATGCACATTTCTTTTTGGTTAATGTGTATTAATATGAATGGAAATGTATATATAATGCGTTTAAGAAAAATGAAAACTATAATATCATTTTAAGAAATGGTATTTATTGAAAACATGAATGTATTATAATCATTATGTGGTTATAACTTTTGATTTGGAGTTATTGGTTGTTTTATGGCATTATTATTATGCCTTAACATTTATGTGTTTACGATGAAACAGTAAAAGAAACTTTTAAATGTAAATTAAGATTACATTTAAAAATTTGACACATTTGTGTTGTGTTTATGATGCATCAGTTGAATATGCATTAGTGGTAATTTTTATTGACAATTCATTTGGGTGATAAATGGATTAATATTTGAATAATGAAAAATCATGAAAAAAAATGGTAAGCTTTGAATAGAGATTTTAATGGTTCTATTATAGCAAATAATAGAATTATTTATTAAGCTTTAATGACAATTTATTAAGCTTTAACAATATTGTATAAAGGTGGTAGATGGCCGTTTTATTCTTAGTGAATTGTTTCATGTTTCCATGGCCTGCCTTATTTAATTCTTTATTATGTGTTTAAGAATTTTAATATGGTTGGTTCATGTACAATGAGTTGAGCTATAAAACTATTCAGTTTCTGAATAGTAAGTTGAAAAATAAATGTCAACTCTCTTGTCGTACTAATAATTTCTTTTGAGAAATTATTAAAGATAACATAACGTTGCAATTTTGGAGAATCATGAAGATGATGATATTGGACGAGAAGATTCTTCAAATCGAAATAGTTGTTAAATTCGGGTTTGATTTTCACAATCTAGTGAAGATAAGGAACCAAAATCTTAAAGATATGGATCTTATTACTATCAGTACATTATTTTTATTTTATTACTGTTAGTAAAAAATTTTTTGTTACTAACCATATATATTATTCATTTGAATTCAGAAGATTCAAAAGAGATGATGGGTTAGAATGAAGTGATTGTCATGATAGATTTTGAGGTCCTAATGCAAAGGCTGAAGTAGCATGCTTGGTGAGGATGAACAAGTCTATTTGGAAATTATGACTCTACCTACGAGGTCAAATTATTTAGACTTGTTGTTTGTTAATTCATGTTCTTTTAAATACATGAATTAGACTGCATGAGCCTTTAAGGTAGTCTTTAAAACTTAGTGGATACTATGAAATGAGATAAAATCACTAGTAAAGACTAAGGTAGTACTACTAAGGCTAAGGTAGTAGTGCAAACCCGAAATATACATGCTTAATAAGATACTATTGTGATTAAAAGTATCAAGCATAATTCTTTAAGAAGCCTTAAGAAAGAGAAAATCTATAAATAATTTATTGGAAAGTAGTGTGATGAGTATGAAAGTGCATGTCTAGGATTGGTTCGATGAAGACTTGGTATTTAAGCGTGCCTAGTGCACCACCTCTCTTTCATAGAAACCTACCTGGTGCATTGTTCATTACTATGCTCACTATTTCAATTTATAAAATACTATGACAAGATGATAACTCTTTAAACTTAGTGTAGAAGTTAAAAGAGTAAAGATTAATTTGGTTGAGTGAAATACCAAACTTAGTCATAGTAAATAAAATATGTGATGATATCTTTAAGGCTGATATGTTGAATATCGTGAATGGAAATATGATAGACATTATTGCTACTAAGAGTGTGTTGTAGCTATTAAATTTCTTTAAGTGATTTTCCTAAGTAGAGGAAAAAAAAGAGATTATCTATTTCATAATGGTTTATGCATTTTAATCTTAATGATTTGTAACTTCTCAAAACTTTGAGAATATAATTATGTGTAAACAAAACTTGAGTTTGTTAAAATATAGTTTTATGGCTAAAACTCATAACAAACTTTACTCTAGTATGAATGAGTATTTGTTTACACGTTTTACAAGACACTTATGGATATCCTAAAATGTTAGAAATGTGGGGGTGTCTTAAAATGTAGATTAAATGCATAAACTCAAATAGAAAATATTCTATCAACTTCTTCTAGTATTCCTGCTAGGTCTTCTCAAGAAATTGATTTCGAGACTATAAGAAGTAAAAGGCTATTTGGACCAAATTTTATCACTTCCTTTATTTCTGAGATAAATGATTTAGACTCTCTTTCTGATCATATAGCTTAAATATTATATGAGGATCCTAAAAAGGCTATAAGATCTATCGATACTAGTTCTAGAAAAGCGCTATTAATGATGAACTAGAATCGATAATGTCTAATCATACTTGGGAATTAGTTGACTTGCCTAGAGGATTTAAACCAATCTGTAGCAAATGAATCTTCCGGAAGAAAATGAGACTAGATGGTTTGATCCAGTGGTACAAGGCAGGGCTAGCTGTCAAAGGGTTTACTCAAAAGTTTGTTTTAAACTACTTTGATTCTTACTCTCCCGTTATGAACATCTCAACGATCCGTGCATTATTTGCACTAGCCTCCATTCATAAGTTGCAAGTACATCAAATGGATGTTAAAACTGTATTTTTGAATGGAGATCTAGATGAGGAGATCTATATGGGAACAATGGTACAAGAAATTTTATAAAACTATACTTAGTTTTGGTTTTGTTGTGAATGATTCGGATGCTTTTGTGTATTCGAGGATGTTTGGAATTGATAACGTCATCATAAGTTTTGTATGTTAATGACATGTTGATTTTCAGTTCTAACATTGAGTCCATTAACAAAACAATCAGTTTCTTGTCCATTAAATTTAAGATGATGGATTTGGGAGAAGTCAATGTAATCTTAGGAGTCAAAATTACCAAAACTGAAAAGGGATTTTCTTTAGGTCAAACACACTATCTTGAGAAAGTGTTAAAGAAATTTGACAGTTTTGATGTCGTCCTTGTTCAAACCCATGTGATTCTAGCATACATCTTGTTAAAAATAAAGGAAGTAGCGTTTCTCAAACTGAATATGCTAAATTAATCGGAAGTTTAATGTTCTTAATGAACTATACTCGGCCTGATATTGCTTATGTTGTGAGTAGACTGAGTAGATATACTCATAATCTGAGTGGTGAACACTGGATTGCTCTTAAACGCTTACTGAAGTATCTTAAGGGTACTTTGGATTGGAAACTTGAGTTCGTTGGCTTTCCTGCGGTACTAGAAGGATATTGTGATGCCAACTGGGTTTCTGATAATGATGAGGTAAGCTCTACGAGTGGGTATGTTTTTACTTTGGGTGGAGCAGCAATCTCGTGGAAATCATCAAAGCAGACTTGTATTGCTCGTTCTACCATGGAGTCAGAGTTTATAGCTCTTGACCTAGCTGGGCAAGAAGCCGAGTGGCTTAGAAGCTTGTTAGCAAATATTCTGTTATGGCCGACTCCTCCGATTTCTTTGTTGTGTGATTCGCAGGATGTGATATGTGTACAATGGTAAGAAAAGACACATTCGCATAAGACATGAATCAGTTAGACACTTAATAAAGAATGAAGTGCTCTCTTTAGAGTATGTGAAGTCGGAAAGGAACCTAGCAGATCCGCTTACCAAAGGTTAAGTCGAAAGCTGGTCCTAGGGGGATGGGTCTCAAGCCTATTGGTTGAGGAATTCATGGTGGATACCCAACTTAGTTATCTAAGTTCCATGTGGTCAAACGAAACCATGGAAAGACTCATAGTGCACATTCCTACTGCCTATCCCTATGATGAATAATGTGCATGCCTAGGATGAGCTTAATTGCTCTTAATAAATTCATAGCCCAGACTTTGGGTGGTCTTAGTGAGAAAGACTTGATGAATTTACCGATTTTGGCTGAATATCTATTCTTAATAAGTTCATAACCCAGAGTGAGTGGGTAGTCCTAAATGAAAAGGAAATAATGAACTTACCGACAGAAAGGTTGAGTTTGTTAAACTCTTAACAAATTCAAATCCAAGTTTTTGGATGGTTCTAGTGAGAAGGACTTATTGAATTTACCGATAATTGAGGATGAATATTTATTCTTAATGACTTCTTATCCCAGAGTTTGGGTGGTTCATTAATAATGAACTTGAAAAAGTCACCATACCCTTTGTGAGGTTGAGCTATTATAAAAGCTCTTAATTATTTCATATCCCTGTTAAGGGTGGTTTATATCGAGATAAACTTGATGAAATAACCTATGTAAGTGAGAAGGGTTAGCCACCTTCTATGAAAAATGTTGGGCCATTTTTCTAGCACACTCACTAGAATCCTGAGGTAAGATTGCCAAATATATATTTTTGTATATATATATCTTACACATCGAGGACTCAGGTGGATGAAGGGGTTAGTTGTGTGTTATGAGTTTACCCCCATCTTAGAAAGTTCCAGACTAGTTTCACTTATCTAAGAGAAGGATTGCTCATCATCACTATGTACTAGTTCCAGATACGTTCACTAGTGCTTAAGCAACTAATCTCGCTATTGCTCTTCTGGAAAGATTGTTTTCGAGTTTCAGAAGAATTCTTTCGCATTAGTGGGGGAATGTTGGTAATGCTCAATCCCACATAGAGTTGGAAATACTAGTGGGAATGGTATTTAAGGTTTACATTCTCCATTCCCTTGTTGAGTGATAGAGAACAAGGCGTGGTAATACGTGTCTTTCACACGTCCACACGAATAATATCTTTTTAGAGAAAATTCGTAAGGAATTTTTATCTGAAAGATTAAATGAAAAATGTGAAAGATTCATCTGATATTTATAGGCTACTGAGACTGTTAAAGTTCGAATATTTCAGATGATAATAACTGATTATTAGTTGTCTGAAATTAAATAAATTAAACTGTTATTTTCCTAAATTAAATTAAAATTTAAGATGTATCTGGACTGATTTCAAGCTTTATTCATGGGAGAGACAAGTTGTTAATATCAGGAGTTACAAGAGTTATCTGATTTAATTTCAGGAGTTATAACTGTTTAATTTTTATGCAATGAACATGGACTCTTTTTTGAGCCAGATTCATTAAGAGGAGTTACAAAAAGGGTTTAAATTCAGAATTAAAATCAAATTTAATTTGATTTTCATGTTGGATAGATTTACCCTTACTTCTAACCTATAAATAGAGAGCTAAATTCAGCTTCTCAACACACTCTCTTTACAATTAGAATTCACTCTCCAAGTGCTTATGCCCGATCGTCAATGAACCATACATATTTCCCTTATTATTGAGGAGATTGAAGATCAAGTTCCACGAAGAAATCCTCAGCGAAGTAGACAACCACCGCCATGTGAAACTCATTCGAGAAGACGATATCGGTGATCCAGTTTTATTTTAATGATAATTAAATAGTTATATTTTATAAATTTATGTAATTTGCTTATGTTATTTTAATGTTTCATGGTTGTTAGAACAATATTTTTAATTTTATTTTTTATTCAAATTTAACATTAAATGTTTTTAATATACAAATTATAGTATTCAAAATTTAAAATTAAAATACAAATTATGGTATTCAAAATTTAACATTAAATTCAACTTAATATTCCAATAATATTCAAAATTCAAAGTTATATTCAACATTACACAGATTGCAGCATTACATCTACATCGGAATTAGATGGTCGTCCACTTATGTTGGATACAACATCTCCAAATTCCTACTGATTTTTTCCTCATAAATCAAGTTGATATTTGATTTATCGATCGATTAATTTAGATTGAATATTATAGAGATTCATTGTGGAAACGATTCCTTGGAACGAATATATTTTTTTGTTGTAAAATATTGATGCATTTGTCCATTTTTTAAATGAATTACAGTATTGTATACCATCAGGATGGATGCACCAACTGGAACAATACTCATATAGAAATTGCATAAAGTGTAGGTTTTTGTTTAAAATATCATGTTAACACCTCCATCCAGACCTTAAAATTAAGGGTAAATTATATGTTTAGTACTTAAACTATCAGTTTTGGTCGATTTTAATACCTAAACTTTTAATTTTTTCGAAGCCATACCTAAAGTTCAAACTTTTGTTCCATTTTAGTATCACTTCGTTAAAAACTTTAGTTTTTATTTCATTCTAGTCACCCCGTTCAAAATATGATGTTAAATTTTGACAAAAAAATTGAAAGTTTTGGTACCAAAACTAATAGTTAAGGTGCTAAACACATTAAGTTTTTAACGACAGGTACTAAAATGAAATGAAAACTAAACGTTAGGTATGGTTTTGAAAAACCTGAAAGTTTAAGTACTAAAACGAACCAAAACTAATAATTTAAATACTAAATACGTAGTTTACCATAAAAATTAAATCTAACCACCTGAGCAAATTATAAACATAAATCTGTTACATGGAAACTTTTAAACTCATCCAACAATCATGAAAACAACATTTGACACCCTTACCAAATCAAATACACAACATGAACTGGTTGTATAATTTGCAACAACTCAAGGTCCTCAATATTGCATAGGCAGAATGTTAAAAAAATTCCCTTTACATTTGATTAAATAGTCATTTTGGCTCCTATTCTTTTTTTAGCATTTTATTTTAGAGCAAAAAAAAACTTCCCATAAATGAAAACCGTTAATCAACAAATGATCAATGCTTTAAAATATGAGTATTATTGTCCTAAAATAAAATGTTGTGGTCAAATGCTAAAAAAAGAATGAGGGTCAAAGTTACTATTTAATCAAACATTATAAGTTTTTTTTTCCCATATCGAGCATTGAGATTATTGTTTTCTTCTTTACCCATTTATCATATTAGCATCGAGATGATGTTTTCTTCATTACCCCGTAGCATACTTAACTAGAGATGCATGCGTTCACCTTATGAGAGTATCGAGAACCCTCCGTTATATATGTAAACATACGAGTATCTAGTCGATTGAAATAAGTTATTATATTGATTCTCGAAAAGCAATTCCATAAATACGATAAATGCTTTCATATGCAAGTTTTGTATCAAGTTATTTTATTACATTCATTCAATCAGAGCAGACAAATTGTTATATCTCATGCAGATTTCCTTTGGAGACTTGCTACAACACTTTGACATGATCAACGAAGATCCATGTGACCTACAATCCATTATCTGACTACAAGTCTATTTAGACTGTCAAGTTATGAGTGGTCAACATGACCCACGACTAACAACATCATTAAATGTCAATATATGAACCCCTATAAAAGCTAGAAAAGGGTTTCTCTTCGTTTTGTTTTTTAGTTCTTCCTCCCTCTGTCAAGAAATAGATAAATTATTGTTTTCAATCGACCATCGATCATAAATATATATGATACTCCATCTAAAACCAAAAGAATAAACTATCAAACGATGCATACAACCAATAGTTTTTTTGGCCCAATAGGGAAATTCAAAAAAATGGATAAATAGGGCACATGAGTTGTTATTTTGGTATCTAAGACATTTTCTACGGTACACATAAAACTTGTCACCTCGAGGTGATGAGTTCTTTTATTGTAATGTTTTTATTTCAAACTTGATATTAAAAAAATAACTTGTATGCTCGACATGATGAGTCCTTTGGTTTTGAATATATTTTCATTTATAAACGTTTGAAAAGTAGTCGTTTATAGCCGTTGAAACTCTTCATATGGATGTAACGAGTCTCAATGATAATTTTGATAAATTTTCACTATAAATAGTATTATATGAGAATCAAATCATGCATTTATGGGAAAATATTTTTTTAAATTTCGAATGATAATTTTGGGTCTAATTACTCTGACATTGATTATTTATATTCAAGCTTGTCTTTAGATGATGAATGGGTAAAAGAGTCAATAAAGTCGATACTTGATGAACATAAAGAGATTAAAATAGAGGAGGATGAGAAGAAGAAGAAAAATAAAAAACTTATCAATCCAAAACAACAAACAACTTAAGAGAGAAATGAGAAAAAGAAAAATAATAGTGTAAAATTGATAGGAAGAAGAAGAGGAAAAGTTATTTATTTTGTTATAAAAATGTTTTAAATATATCTATGAATTTGTGTTTAGTTAAATGTTATTTATGAATAGTTTGCAATTATATATGGAAAGTTAAAAATAAAGATGGTTATTGATATTCATAAATTATCAACATGTGAATATAATTACGAAGGTTTCATCGACCCAGTCGATATTTTGGAAGATGTGGACAGTGCTTCCTATTGTGGCCTTCACCTCTACAGTGGCCATAAAGCTTTGGCACACCTTGCTTTCATTGAGGATCATCCGTATCAGTATGAATTCGACTAGATTCAAGACGACCCTTCAATTTATTACGTAATTGTGGATTTGGCAACCATTCTTCATAAATTATTGGTGGCCTCACCGTTTGGGAGATACTTAAACTCACAATTGTATATGTTGCGCATAGTATGCTAACAATTATCAGCGTATGAGTATGTGTCTACATTAACATGCATACATGTAGCAACAGCGTGAGCACAAGGGTATATATTGAACCAAGTTTTATGATATTTTGATATAACAAATTAAGGCAAAATGTTTTTGGACTTGATTGAATTTGTTCAAAGTTTTTAAAAATAATTCAAAGTCCATTAAACTAGAATTTTAGCACAAAACTATTTTTTGGGTATGTAGTATCGATACTGTTCTTACAGTATCGATACTACATGAGCAGTACTGATATTGTTCATGTGGTATTGATACCAAATGTAAGAGAAGTATCGATACTCTCTAAGTAGTATCGATATTACCAGTTGTTTCCCAAATTGCTCAAATTCCAGAATACAAAATAGGTACCGATACTCAAGGGGTACTGATTCTACTTTACACAGTGGTATCAAAACCATGAAGCATAATATCGATACTGGTCAAGCCCAACGGTCTTTACAGGTAGTTTATTTAAATATTACAAAGGTCGTACCGATACTCAGTAAAGGACTATTGATACTCCATGTTCTGGGTAGTTTTATTTTGCAGAAAATTAATCTAAACGGCTCCAAAACATCCCCAACGACTAAAAACGGCCACAAACTCATTCCAACATATAAAAACAAGTTGAGGAAATTTGAAGAAGGTTGGAACACCTAGCCAAGCAATCAAACACAAGAGAAGAGTTTTTCATTCTTATTTCTCTTTCTCTTGTAAATATTTTTATTTTAAGCTCATTGTAAATCTTTTAATTGTTTTTACTGTGAGCTTAATTTTTGTAAACACATTCCTTTTAAGAGTTTTTTCTTGATTACATCTTTTGACCTTTGTAAAAGGGATTGGTTCTAGCTTAGCCTTTGAAAAGTTAGGGAGTTGTAAATGTTATCTCTTTGTCCTGGAAAAAGAAAAAACAATTTAGTGAATTTGTTAGAAAAATCCTAAGTGATGAGCTTAGGTAGTGGATGTAGACTTGGTTGAGAAGTTGAACCACTATAATTACTTGTGCAAATTGTTTCATCTTTATACTCCTTACTCCCTATACTCAAAAAACCAATCCACCCCCTCTTGGTAAAATTATTTGGTTGATCAATTTGAGCTTCATCAAATTCCAACAGTTTGTATCAGAACTTGACTCATTAGAAGGTCTAACAACCTTGAGACGATCCTTGAAGAAGCTCTATCCATTTTGAAGCAACTGAGAAGATGCCTTCCACCTTCGGCTCGTTCCACATGGAAGATTCACAACTGATCGACAAGCCTCCATACTTCAATGGAGCCAACTACCATCATTGGAAGAAATTAATGAATTTATTCATATAATCCAATGATTTTGATGTATGTGAGACAATTGAGAGCGGTTACTCTTCTCCAAAAAAGAAGACGAATGAGTGGAGTGCCAAGAACGGAAGAAATCTCAACAAACTGCTAAGGCCATGCACATGTTGTTTTGTGCATTTGGTCTCGATGTCTATGAAGGATTTTCTTCTTGTTCAAATGCCAAGGAGCTTTGGAATAAGCTCGAAGAGATCCATGGAAACAAGAAAGAATAACCAACAAATGTGGTGTGCTTAATGGCTCTTGAAGAGCCCGAGGTATCTTCTAACTCTAGTGAATCTAATTTATATTCTTTTAATGAGTTACAAGATGCATACGATGAATTATTTTTGGAGTTTGAGACCATGAACTCCAAATACAAAAAAATGATTTCAAAATTTAAAGTTAGAAATGATTTTCTCTTGAAAGCTAAATTGAATTTTGAAATGCGAAATGAAACTTTGAAAAATGATTTTGAGCTTTCAAAAACAAAAATTGAAGATTTGGAAAAAGAAAATCTTGAATTGAAAGTTAAGCTTAAATGCTTAATAAAAGAAAAAGAAATCATTTCTAAAAATAATTCATCTATGTTAAAAATGGCAAAATGCTCACATTGCCATTTTCATGGTCATATGGAACACACTTGTCCTATAAAGAAAGGAAGCGTTTCAAAATTAGACAAGTATGTGTTCCTAAGGGAACAAAGGACATTGAAACTAACGTTCAAGGATCCAAAGCAATTTGGATGCCAAAATCCAATTAAATGTCTCTTGTAGGTGTGTGGGAGCAGTGGTGATGAAAGTGAAGATATTCAAATGCTCTAGCCACACTTGATATGGAATAGGTAACCTCTAAGCTTGTTTTGATAATCTTGCATAATTGGTTACTCATTTAGTTTAAGCATGCATGAGTTTTGATTTAAAATAACTTTAAGTTTTCTATTTCATGTATGTTAAAAAGTGGTGTGATGAACATTTTCTAAAGTTTTAATGATTTTCATAAATGTTTGTTTATCATAATGAATTTTGGTCAAAATTGGTTTTAACACTTTGGTTTTACAAATTTTAATCTTTGGCCTTAATTTAAATGTTTATGCATGTGATTTTTTGCAAATGATATCTCTCTAACAATTGATGTTAAAATTTCAAATGCATAACATTTTTTATAGCTTTATGCCTATGCACTTAAATATAACAATTAGTATTACATAAAGTATATTAGACTTGGATGTATTGAATTTCTTGTGCTACTAACATGTTTGTTCATCTTTGTTGAAATTCAATACTCTTTGAAGTGTTTAAGTTTTTTAGCTAATTTTTTTTTGGAATGCATTTATTAAGAGGGCGCTTTGATTTTTTAAATGATTTTATTCTAAAATTTATCAGTTACTCTCCATTGTTATTTTTTAACTTTAAAGTTGAATTATTTTTTATATAGCAAAAAATGGGAGAAGTATAAGTTTGAAAAATTCAATTTCAAGAATAAAAAAGGGGGATCTTTAATATTTTCCAATATTGCTTTTTTCATTAGATATTTTATTAAGGGGAATTTTGCCAAAACAAATTTTCAAATGTTTTGTTATATAAAAAAAGGGAGATTGTTGAACCAAGTTTTATAATATTTTGATATAACAAGTTAAGGCAAAATGTTTTTGGATTTGATTGAATTTGTTCAAAGTTTTCAAAAATAATTAAAAGTCCATTAAACTAGAATTTGAGCACAAAACTATTTTTTTGGGTATGTAGTACCGATATTGTTCTTCCAGTATCAATACTACACGAACAATACCGATATTGTTCATGTGGTACCGATACCAAAGGTAAGAGAAGTATCAATACTCTCTAGGTAGTATCGATACTACCAGTTGTTTTCCAAATTGCTCAAATTCCAGAATGCAAAATAGGTACTGATACTACTTTACACAGTGGTATCAATACCATGAAGCATAATATCGATATTGGTCAAGTTGAATGATATTTAATGTCTATTTTATTTAAATATTACAAAGGTAGTATCTATACTAGTATCGATACTTGGTAAAGGAGTATTGATACTCCCTGTTATGAGCAATTTTATTTTGCAGAAAATTAATCCCCAATGGCTCAAAAACATCCCCAACGGCTAGAAACGACCACAAACTCATTCCAACATATAAAACAAGTTGAGGACACTTGATGAAGGTTGGAACACCTATCCAAGCAATCAAACCCAAGAGAAGAGTTTTTCATTCTTTTTTCCCTTTCTCTTGTAAATATTTGTGTTTTGAGCTTATTGCAAATCTTTTAATTGTTTTTCTTATGAGCTTAATTTTTCTAAACACCTTCCTTTTGAGAGGTTTTTCTTGTTTACATCTTTTGATCTTTGTAAAGGGGATTGGTTCTAGCTTAGCCTTTGAAAAGCTAGGGAGTTGTAAAGGTTATATATTTGTCCTGGAAAAAGAAAGAATAATTAGTGAATTTGTTAGAAAATACTAAGTGATGAGCTTAGGTAGTGGAAGTGGACTTGGTTGAGAAGTTGAACCACTATAAATCCTTGTGCAAATTGTTTTATCTTTATACTCCTTACTCCCTATACTCAAAAACCCAATTCACCGCCTCTTGGCAAAATTATTCGGTTGATCAATTTTAGCTTCATCGAATCCCAATAATTGGTATCCGAGCTTGACTCATTATAAGGTCTAACAACCTTGAGACGATCCTTGAAAAAGCTCTATCCATTTTTGAAGCAACCGAAAATATGGTTTTCACCTCTGGCTCGTTCCACATGGAAGACTCCCAATCGATCGACAAACCTCCATACTTCAATTGAGCCAACTACCATCATTGGAGGAAATTAATGAATCTATTCATACAATCCAATGATCTTGATGCATGGGAGATGATCGAGAACGACTACTCTTCTCAAAAGAAGAAGACGAAGGAGTGGAGTGCCCAAGAACGAAAGATAGTTCAATAAAATGCTAAGGTCGTGCACATGTTGTTTTGTGCATTTGATCCAGATGTATATAAAGGAGTTTCTTCTTGTTCAAATTCCAATGAGCTTTGGAATAAGCTAGAAGAGATCCATGGAAACAATAAATAATAACCAATAAAAGTGATGTGCTTAATGGCTCTTGAAGAGCCCAAGGAATCTTCTAACTCTAGTGAATCTAGTTCATATTCTTTTAATGAGTTACAAGATGTGTACGATGAATTATTTTTGGAGTTTGAGACCATGAACTCCAAATACAAGAAAATGGTTTCAAAATTTAAAGTTAAAAATGATTTTCTCTTGAAAGCTAAATTGGATTTTGAAATGTAAAATGAAACTTTGAAAAATGATTTTGAGATTTCAAAAACCAAAATTGATGATTTGGAAAAAGAAAATATTGAATTGAAAGTTAATCTTGAATTCTTAACAAAAGAAAAAGAAATAATTTCTAAAAATAATTCATCTATGTTAAAAATGGTAAAATGCTCACATTGTCATTTTCATGGTCATATAGAACACACTTGTCCTATAAAGAAAGGAAAACATTTCAAAATTAGACAAGTATGGGTTCCTAAGGAAACAAGGGGCATTGAAACTAACTTTCAATGATCCAAAGCAATTTGGATACCGATATCCAATTAAATGTCTCTTGTAGGTGTGTGAGAGCAATGGTGATGAAAGTGAAGATATTCAAATGCTCTAGCCACACTTGATATGGAATGGGTAACCTCTAAGCTTATTTTGATTATCTTGCATAATTGGTTACTCATTTAGTTTAAGCATGCATGAGTTTTGATTTTAAATAACTTTATGTTTTCTATTTCATGTATGTTAAAAAGTGTTGTGATGAACATTTTCTAAAGTTTTAATGATTTTCATAAATGTTTGTTCATCATAACGAATTTTGGTCAAAATTGGTTTTAACACTTTGGTTTTACAAATTTTAATCTTTGACCTTAATTTAAATGTTTATGCATGTGATTTATTGCAAATGATATCTCTCTAACAACTAATATCAAATTTTCAAATGCATAACATTTTTTATAGCTTTATGCACATGCACTTAAATATAACAATTAGTATTACATAAAGTATATTAAACTTGGATATATTGAATTTCTTGTGCTATTAACATGTTTGTTCATCTTTGTTTAAATTCAATACTCTTTAAAGTGTCTAAGTTTTTCAGCTAAAAATTTTTGGAATGCATTTATTGATGGAGAGCTTTAATTTTTCAAATGATTTTATGCTAAGATTTACCACTTACTCTCTATTGTTGTTTTTGAACTTTAAAGTTGAATTATTTTTTATATAACAAAAAGGGTGAGAAGTACAAGTTTGAAAAATTCAATTTCAAGAATGAAAAAGAGGGAGCTTTAATATTTTCCAAATATTGATCTTTTTCATTAAATATTTTATTAAGGGGGAGTTTTGTCAAAACAAATTTTCAAATGTTTTATTATATAAAAAAATGGGGAGATTATTGAACCAAGTTTTATAAAATTTGATATAACAAATTAAGGCAAAAATGTTTTTGGACTTGATTGAATTTGTTCAAAATTTTCAAAAATAATTCAAAGTCCATTAAACTAGAATTTGAGCATAAAAATGTTTTTCTGGGTACATAGTACCGATACTATTCTTACAGTATCGATACTGCATGAACAGTACTGATATTGTTCATGTGGCACCGATACCAAATGTAAGAGAAGTATCGATACTCTCTAGGTAGTATCGATACTACCAGTTGTTTTCCAAATTGCTCAAATTCCAGAATGCAAAATAGGTACCGATACTCAAGGGGTATCGATACCAATTTACACAGTGGTATCGATACCATGAAACATAGTATCGATATAGGTTAAGCCCAACGATCTTTAACGATTAGTTTATTTAAATATTACAAAGGTAGTACCGATACTTAGTAAAGGAGTATCGATACTCCATATTCTGGGCAGTTTTATTTTGCATAAAATTAATCTCCAACGGCTAAAAACGACCACAAACTCATTCTAACATATAAAAACAAGTTGAGAATACTTGAAGAAGGTTGGAACACCTATCCAAGCAATCAAACACAAGAGAAGAGTTTTTCATTCTTATTTCCATTTCTCTTGTAAATATTTGTATTTTGAGCTCATTGTGAATCTTTTAATTGTTTTTCTTGTGAGCTTAATTTTGTAAACATCTTCATTTTGAGAGGTTTTTCTTGTTTACATCTTTTGACCTTTGTAAAGGGGATTGGTTCTAGTTTAGCCTTTGAAAAGCTAGGGAGTTGTAAATATTATCTCTTTGTCTTGGAAAAAGAAAGAACAAATTAGTGAATTTGTTAGCAAATCCTAATGAGGAGCTTAGGTAGTGGATGTAGACTTGGTTGGGAAGTCAAACCAATATAATTGTTTGTTCAAATTGTTTCATCTTTATACTTCTTACTCCCTATACTTAATAAGCCAATTCACCTCCTCTTAGCAAAATTATTCGGTTGATCAATTTGAGCTTCATCGAATCCCAACAATATCTAAAGGCTTGAAATCTACTGTAATCACACCATCTTCTATTTAGATTACTGGTATAGGTGGCAGAATTCCCACCCTCATATAGACAAAGAAGTGCTTGGACAACATAATTAGAATCAAGTCTAGAAATTATGAACAAACATTGATGTTGCATGTGTTTGATTTTTTTTTCAATTTTTCTCCAGATCTAGAGCCCATTTTCTACCATCGTTGATCATTTCCTCTACCTGTGCACCTGTGTTTGCCCATATTGTGCCCAATCTAAAGTAAGTCTCCTGAACAATACTTGCTATCAGAAGATGTTTGGTCCCTTTAAGCATTGAATTGATACATTAGACAAGATTGGTTATCATATGGTCGTAACATGGACCCTGATCATCATATGCATGTGCCAATCTTTCCAGAGATATTTCAGCTACAAAGTTATAAACATCTTCTCCATATTTCCTCAGATTGTTTAGCCTTGAACGAAAGTTCAGTTGTAGTAAAACATATCCTAAAAAAGTTTAATTAAAGAATAATAATAAATGAAGAACATAAATGAACAAAAAAAAAATAAGTTACCCAAGTTGATTATCTCTTTCTTGATCTTCTTATTCTTAAACCTCGTTATAACATTGGAAGCAATATAACATATGTAATACGTCGAATATGCGTGGCGAGATGACCACCTACTTCCTGGTCTGTCAATCGTGGCCAACAATCCAAGTGAAAGGTATGATATCATACAAACTCCACCTTGATTAACAACATGGGAATACAAGTTAGACTGAAAGAAATTCCACGTTTTCTCTGAGTCATTTTTAACAATGGAAAAGGCAATGGGGAAAATGTTTATGTCACCATCTTGTGGACGCATTTGTATACGTCATTCAAAAAAGTCTCATCCACTTGAACAATTTTTCTGCAATAACGAAAACCTTCAATGGATGACTTGAAATCCCAGAACAAGCCTCCGAAAACTCTCTTCCTTGGGATAACATGTTTATCAAACGTGGTCACATGATAAGTATAAGATTGAACAATGGTTTCTTAGATGAAAAATTTCATTGCGTGCAATAAATGTGGAAGCTCATTATATGACTGATTCCAATCACCATACAATAGTGTCATAACTTTCTTTTTCACCATCAACGATTTGTAATAAGATGGAATATAACCAAATGTTTTTCGTATTGATGCCACTATCATTAAAACTAGGATCCTTAGATTTTTATCCACAAAAAACTTGACGTATGAACATATGACATCATAATCTAAGTGTTTGTGTTCTTGTGTAAATGAGCTCAACGTACAACTATGTTGGTCGTTGAACCTCGTGACTTCCCACAACATCTTCCGCTATAAGTATGAAACATGTATCCTCCATTTACAACCGACATTGTGGTTTGTACACCTAACAAAATATGTCTTTTGATCAGAATCCACCACATGGACTTTATATGAGTTTTGATACAAACTCCCTTACTGCTAGTTTGGCATTCTTCTTAGTTTTAATTTGGACCCAACTGCCAACTTCGTTGAGCCGTTGTCAGAGGTACCCTAATGAGTTGCACATATATCCAACATATCAGGAATCTTAGGATTACTCATGGCATCATAGTTTATGTCATGCATTGCAACTAGATAATGATAGTGATGCATTTTGGGTTGCGGTATTTGCGGTTGACTAGGTTTTAGTGAATGTACCCAACCTCGCGTAGCATTCTGCAATGCATGACCAAGTAAAATTGTTGCCTCCTAAATATCACCCTATATATCAAAACCTTGTCGCTTGAAGCATCCTCGATGATATCAAAATCATCAATTATTGGTATGTCATCGTCTAGCATCAGTAGAACAAAAGTTTCATCACCCTTGCTAAAATTAGCAAGGCTTTCACTAAATCGACCAACAAGGTTATCTCGTTCATATGACGGTCTTGCTTCTTCAGTGACAGGTTTAACTGTTGTTGAGATAGGAAGATATGCATCATTTTTTGTTTCAGCGTATATCTCTATCTTTTGATTATTTGAAGATTTATGCAGGTCAACCATCACAGCAACATCGTCATCATCCTCAAGCTGGATTGTTTCATATTTGAGTGGAGTCTATGAAATTATATGTCGATAAATCAAACATGAAACATAAGCTCCAATTTTTCTTTCAATTTTCTGCTTTATCTGGCGATGAGATACATCCAGTCCTTTGTGACATAAACACAACACCATCATCAATTTGTATAACTTGGCCATTTGAATGGATAACTGTGAAAAAAATAGCCAAGAGGTTTCTGGTTGTTCAATGAAGTTGTAGAAAGTAGAAGTTTTGTGAAGATTCACATAACATAAGCCAATTTAAAAGAAAAAATGAGCAATCAACAATGGCCATTCAATTAGGTGTTAGAAACTTTTCAGTGATATATCACTTCATTTTAAAAACTTTTCATTGGTGATATATCACTTTATTTCAGAAAAACGTCCATTTCTCATAGACCATTTAATGCATATGGTGACAAACTTTTCAGTGCCCAATAACTTCACTTTAGAAACTTTTCAATGATATATCAATTTATTTTAGAAAAATTTTTAGTAGTGATATATTACTTTATTTTAGAAAAAACGACCATTTCTCATAGACTATTTAATGCACAATGACAGAAACTTTTCAATGCCCAATAACTTCACTTAATAAACTTTTCAGTGATATATCAATTCATTTCAGAAAACTTTTTCAATAGTGATATATCACTTCATTTCAGAAAAAATGTCCATTTCTCATATGCCATTTAATGCACAATGACAGAAAATTTTCAATGCCCAATAACTTCACTTCAAAAACTTTTTAGTGTATATCAATTCATTTCAGAAAACTTTTCAGTAGTGATATATCACTTTATTTCAGAAAAATGTCAATTTCTCATAGATTATTTAATGCACAATAATGGAAACTTTTCAGTGCCCAAAAACTTCACTTCAGAAACTTTTTAGCGTATATAAATTCATTTAAGAAAATTTTTCAGTAGTGATATCTCACTTCATTTCAAAAAAAAAGTTCATTTCTCATAGACCATTTAATGCACAATGACAAAAACTTTTCAATGATATATTACTTCATTTTAGAAACTTTTCATAAACCTATTAAAATATGTAAGGTGAAATTATTTTACTCACTTGAAGCAAAAAAAATCTAAAAATTTAAGTCTTTCACTTCTAAAGTTTGATTTTTTTGCTAACATGGCTAATATTCGTGCAATTTTTTTATGATTGTAAATATTTAATCATGTCTTTAAAAAAAACATTCAACTAGACGAGTTGAAGTTCAATATTGAAACAAGGGTACAACTCGGAAGCGGTAGAAAATATCTCCATCATATTACAAATTGTCAATATCAACCATGAGGTTTCATCTAAGCGATGATATCGACCTTGCTCGTATGATTGAGACATACTTATATCATTCTATATCTAATTTCAATTTGTTCGTAGAGTTCGTTGATCTCGACCTTTCTCGTATGGTTAAGGATGTTGCTTCCAGCTCGAATATCCCACCAACTAAGAAAAATGATGAAGAAATAGAGATAGATGATGGAGACCCAGAAGCATGGTTCCAATTTGTATGTGAACGACAACAAGAAAAAGCTTGAAGAATTGAACAACTAAATATTACTTTTGACGAGTTTATTGATTATGATGATCAAAACATCATAGCGAATATTGTTATGTTTATGATTTTATTTATTGTTTATAGTGTGTGTAAGGATAGTTGTATTTATGTCCTTAACGTAACGTATTAGGTTTGTTGTTTTTATCTTCTTAATCTTTTGTTCATCGTTGTTTTATCTCCTTAATATAATGTTTATGGTTCGTTGTTTTTATAAAAAAAAATCTATTATAATCTCCTCAACTTTTCATTGATATACAATATGATCATTGGAACTTGTCACCTCAACATGACGAGTTACCTATTTATATTTAAAAAAAATCCAACCACAAAAAATAGTTTAATATTGCACCAAACAAATCGACCGAAAAAAAAATATTTTTCATTGGAACTCATCACCTTGATGCGACGAGTTTCATGAATACTGTAACAAATGTTATAGATCCCAAAATAAACATCTATCAGTCTTATTTTCCCAAAAAAAATCCAGTTTGCTCTATTAGGCCAAAAAAACACCTACAACCAACCATTCAAGTGATAGGACCAATAAGACAAGAACTAAAATTTGGACCAAAACAAAGTACAAAAGCCCAATTAACATTAACAGATCCAAACATGACTTAACTTTTGAGATCCTATGAGAACTCAGAGACTGAAAACTTCTACCACTTTAGATCACTGAAAATCCCAGTGTTTTTCAAGGGTTTTGAGTTGTCAAACCTTTTTACATTCTCTTCATCTATGTGATCCTTTAAAAAAACCCAAATCAAACCAAAACCCAGAATTCCCAGCAAATCAACCATGACGACCGTGACGAACATGCCTTTATCAGATCTGTTAAAGTCCTTCAAACTGAAAACGAAGCAGCAAGAACTCTTGATCCGTGTCTCCATCCTCTGCCTCGTCTACATCTTGGCCTTCATCACCCGTCTTTTCTCCGTCCTTCGTTATGAATCCATGATCCACGAATTCGATCCCTACTTCAATTATCGCACCACTCTTTACCTTACTCAGAATGGGTTTTACGATTTCTGGAACTGGTTCGACTACGAAAGCTGGTACCCTTTAGGCCGAATCGTCGGCGGCACCCTTTACCCCGGTCTAATGGTGACCGCTGTTCTCATTTATCGCATCCTCCATTTTCTCCGTTTCGCCGTCCATATCCGCGAGGTCTGCGTTTTAACAGCCCCCTTTTTCGCCTCGAATACGACCCTCGTCGCTTATTTCTTCGGGAAAGAAATCTGGGATACCGGCGCCGGACTTGTCGCCGCCATTCTAATCGCCATTTGTCCCGGTTACATATCGAGGTCCGTCGCTGGTTCTTATGATAATGAAGGGGTCGCCATTTTCGCTTTGCTTTTCACGTTTTACTTATTCGTGAAGGCGGTCAACACAGGATCGTTGGCTTGGAGTTTGGCTTCGGCGTTTGGTTATTTTTATATGGTTTCGGCTTGGGGAGGATATGTTTTCATTATTAACTTGATCCCACTATATGTGCTGGTGCTTTTGATTACTGGGAGGTATTCAATGAGATTATATGTTGCGTATAATTGTATGTATGTTTTGGGAATGTTGCTTGCAATGCAGATTCGATTTGTCGGGTTTCAACATGTACAATCTGGGGAACATATGGCCGCCATGGGTGTCTTCTTCTTGATGCAGGTTTTGCACGTTATTTCAAGCTTGTTCGATTTTCAAGTATAATGAATTTTTGGTAATATTATAGTAGTTGAAGCAATTGTTGCTTGAAAAATGAGGTATATTTATGCTTAGGCCATCAAAACATAACTAAAACTCGATCAAAGCATGAAATTGATACATTAAATATGAAATACAATTATGACCCAGTAACATATATGAGCATGACAAGGATATACTAATAGCCTAGTCTAAGCAAGAGCAGAAACTGAAGAGAATTTCTTTTGCGATGCATGGTTTGGCCTATTTGAGTGGGAATAGTGTTTCTAATAATCAAAATTTGAAGGTAAGATGGAAAAGAAACTTGTTCGATGATTATTAGTCTGAGCTTTGAACTGGTAATGGAAGTTGCATTAATCATATTTGGACAACTTGTGCAGGTTTTCTACTTTTTAGATTGGGTGAAGCACATGCTAAGTGACACAAAATTGTTTCAAGCTTTTTTGAGGATCACTGTGACTTGTGCAGTCGTTGTGGGCACTATTGCTTTGGGACTAGGCATGTTATCTGGTTATATTTCACCTTGGACGGGAAGGTTTTACTCTTTGCTGGATCCAACTTATGCTAAGGATCACATCCCCATTATTGCATCTGTCTCTGAGCATCAGCCTACGGCATGGTCATCTTTCATGTTTGATTACCATATCCTGCTTTTCCTTTTCCCAGCTGGTCTTTATTTCTGCTTCAAGCGGTTGTCAGATGCAACTATATTTATCGTCATGTATGGTTTGACAAGCATGTATTTTGCCGGTGTTATGGTTCGGTTGATTCTTGTTGCTACACCTGCTGTTTGCCTTATCAGTGCTATTGCTGTTTCCGCCACTGTGAAGAACTTGACTGTGCTGTTGAGGTCGAAGAACAAGGGTGTCCTAACCGGTTCCACTAAGGGAAGTAGCAGCTCCAGGGCCTCTTCTAAGGTAACATCTCCCTGCTGTTCTCTCTCACATCTCCCTGCTTTTCTCTAACTTATCAATTTCTTAAAGTACTTGTGTCTGGCACCCGCACCTTAGTCTTAATAAAACTGGCCTGCTATTCTTTCAGATTTGAGCTGTTGGTATTGAACTAATAATACTTCTTGTATAATAATTTGTATTGGTGCTTTTTCTTTTTTGCAAAAGAAGATAATGCTTGTTTCAAAGTTTTATTTCGTGTTATTGTTAATACCCTGTGTTTACTAGAAGGCATTGTAATGCATTGATGATAGCAACTTATCATTCTAGTGTTATTGAAGAAATTCCTAAATCTTGTGAGCTAGGAATAGACACTGCCAATGTTTTAATAATTTTTGTTTCTATCCATAATATCAGGTTCTTCTTGGTTAGTTTTGGGGCAAATCCAAGAAATAATGTCTTTATTTTTCAAGCAGGCTTTACTTGATCAATCTCAGCCTTTCCAGAAAAATGGGGCAATTGCACTGCTCTTTGGTGCCTTTTACTTGCTCAGTAAGTATGCTACCCACTGTACATGGGTCACATCAGAAGCATACTCGTCTCCTTCAATTGTGCTGGCTGCGAGAGGTGCCCACGGGAATAGAGTTATTTTTGATGATTATCGTGAAGCATACTTTTGGCTTCGGCAAAATACTCCTGTAGATGCTAAGGTGATGTCTTGGTGGGATTATGGGTATCAAATCACTGCCATGGGAAACAGAACTGTTATTGTTGACAACAACACTTGGAATAATACGCATATCGCCACAGTTGGGCGTGCATTGTCATCTTACGAAGACGAGGCAATTGAGATAATGAGATCCCTTGATGTGGATTATGTATTAGTTGTCTTTGGTGGTGTTACAGGTTATTCATCCGATGACATTAACAAGTAAGACCCCCAAAATTCTCTTTTACGATGCCATTAAAAAGAAATAGGAAAGATCATGCTTGTTTTGGACATATGGAATTATGGAAGTTTTCATTTACGATGCTTGTCATCATCATAATCTTTTGTTTTGAGTTTCCCAAGTTCTGCTTTTCTTCGGTCATGGTTTTATGAAGTTTAATTATCGTATTCTGATTATCCATTGTCAACAAATAGATTTTTGTGGATGGTGAGAATCGGAGGTGGAGTATTCCCTGTAATTAAGGAACCTGATTACCTCGTTAATGGTGAATACCGTGTTGATAAAGGCGCTGCTCCAAAAATGTTGAACTGCCTCATGTAAGTTTTCAAAGTTATTATTTCTCTCATTCGGTATGTAATATATATTAATTCTTTGGTACTTTGAAAAATCTTTGTTTATACTTATTTATCTCCATGTTCAGGTACAAGCTATGTTACTACAGGTTTGGAGAGATGTTGACAGAATATGGCAAACCTCCTGGGTAAGTAATATCATTTTCAACTTATCGGTAGTGAACGTGTCGACACCTATATACATACGTATATCTCTATATAATGTCAAAAGAATCGGACCGGAGGGTGACTTGTCGATTTTGGTGTATATATGAATATATTATTTGTTTAAACCCTGATTTGATGCGAAATAAATATTAAACATAGTTGATATAGAAATAAAAGGTTTTTGGATTCTGGTCCTGCTTTTTATTGTATGGGGATGTCTGTATGAGAAAGTTGTATAATATTATGGCTATGGTGCTAAATCTTTTACGACAATGTTGTAACAATGCAGCTATGATCGTGCACGAGGCGTTGAAATCGGGAATAAAGACATTAAACTGGAGCACTTGGAGGAGGCGTTTACGACATCGAACTGGATAGTTCGTATTTATAAAGTTAAACCGCCAAATAATAGGTGGTAAGGCATCGATCCCCTCTGCTTCGATCTCTATGCTACCACGCTCGTTTTCTGTGGTGCTCGAACCTCGGAATTGTAGGTTTAGTTTTAAGAACAATTTTTTTCCCGACTTGAGACTCAGTTGTTGACATTTTTCAAGGCTGCCGGGTTCTTCGGAATCTGTTTGTTTTCTTTGGGTTATTGTCAGATTTCAGAACCCACTCTTTGCATATTTTTAAATTACCAAGTTTTAAACTTTTTTTTAAAGGTTATAGTTATAGAGGCATCAAAATGTCATTTGGTAGCGCTAAAAAATTGCACTCACCTGTAACCACCAACCAAGTATCGTCTTAAGCATATGGAGTATAAAAAATCACTTGCCTGTAACCATTGTGACTTTCTCGTGTCCTCTTTCCTTTTTATTACATCTTTTACTTCTTAACCCCCCTTCCATAGTGTATTATTATATATTAAATTTTGGCATCCTGTCAGAAAGTATCCATAATCTTTAAATAAATGACCCTTGTCTCTATTTTTTTTGGAATATTTTGCCAAAATAGTTTATTTCGGGACAAACGTCAATGTACAGATGAAAATCATTAATTATTAAACTGTTAGTGCTTCCAAATAGAGTTTTTTTTTGTCTTAAAATAAAACATTACGGATTAATATGTTTTAAAAAAAATAAGGATCAAATAATTATTTAATCAAACATTAAGTTTTTTTTTGCCTTAAATTTTTTGTTTAAAATTTTGATCAATTGTTTTGGTATATAAGATCTTGTAATCCACCCAATGATATCATTGTTGCTTCATAGAATAAACATAGAATTATTTTAATATTGTTAATATTAATTATATCTTTAATATTTTTATTCTTATGTTGATTACTTGAAATATATATAATATTTACCACACAACATGTAAGATAATACTAATACAATTGAAAAAACATAAAAAAAAAAAACTAAATTTATAAAATCCAATTTCATATTAAAAGATTATAATTCACTCCTAAACAAACATCTAACAAGTCTAAGAATTTGAGAAACTAAGATAAATGTTACACCTAAATATTTTATTACTCGATTTTACATTGCTTAATAATTAAATCAAATTAATTCTAATTTTTAAGTAAGCTAGAATGACTAAAAATTAAATTAAAAAAATAATCTATAGAGAATTAATACGCACAGATCATACAAACACTACTCAAATCCGAATTTTATAGAAAAACATTACAATTTACCATTGAAATTATTCTGTTAATTCATTTAAGAGACCCTAAACTATTAAAAATTACAAAATAATCATCTAAATGGTATTCCAAACTGTCATTTTCTGTTAAAGAAATATGACAATTTGTGCTAAACATATGTTAGTCGTTTGAGATTCTAAGATCAATTTTTATCATATTACAATCAGCAAGTTAATGTCCTCAAACTATCATCAATTTTTTAACGGAAAAAATGAATTTAGAACATAATAAATAATTGAATGACCCTTTTATAACTTTTAATAATCAGGAGACCAAAAAACAATATCATATAATCAAGAGACTATTTTTGTAACATTTAATAATCAATGGACTCAATAAAATAACATATAATTGAGGGACCATTTGTGTACTTTACCCAATTAATTTAGTAGATATTCAATAAAGCAATTAAACACAGCCTCAAATTAAAAAAAAAGGGTTCCAAAATATCACTAAAAATAAAAACAAAACAGATCAAACTACTTTCAACAACGAAAATACAAGGCTGTGAGTTATGGGATCGTTTATCAGGCCGAATTCCAAGACTTTAACAGATTACAAAATAGCCTCGTAAAACTCAATTAATTGCACAAAACATACTAAAAAAATACATTATATATTAAACAAAATCGACTTCACCTGGATCGGTCTCGGAACAACTTTCTGTTGTTTAGTCAATCCCTCCATAGCCAAAACCCTGAGAACTACAATAGACTTCAAGCTCCAGCTCCGCTACTGAGTTGTAGTGTCATTTTTATGTTCATAGCTGCCAACTCAGCTGCCAGATATCTAAAAACATAAGGCATTGCAACAGTCTCCATCCCTTTGCTTGTCTGGCAAGCATGACACATTACCTTCTTAGGAGCCCTGGCCGGAGGCAACCCACCTATCTCCCTAACAGCCCGCTTCTGTGGCTGGACAATCGCGGTGGTAAGGATGCTTCCGCACAGGGAGCAGACATCAGCAATGTGATAATCAGAACATGTATGGAGCCTATCATGTAATAAATATGCAGCCCCATGAGCAAGCATAGAGTCTCTTTCCATCTCTCCAAAACGTATACCTCCACCACGCTTTCTTCCTTTAATCGGCTGTCTAGTAATCTGATCAACTTGTCCGGTGGCTCGAACCTGCATACAACACGATGAGTACAAAGGGAAATAACCCGACCACAGGAACAATTATGAGAAGATAAAATGAAACGTAATTGGGGATACATCAATATAGATAAGCTAATTCCACACAATTAACTGCAAGCACCATGTTGATTTTGACAATAGCATGAAGGTGACTTCACAGGCGAGAAAATGAAATAAACATCAAGAAGACGAGACAAACAAGTTGCTTAAATTAAAGGAGAATTAAAAGAGAAAGAAAACAAGGTTCATTGACAGGCATTTAAAAAGCAAAAAATAAAAATATTTCCAACCTGATACTTATCGGAAACCATGTGTCTAAGACGCTGATAATAAACGGGGCCAATAAAAATCTCGCATGTTAGTTCTGTTCCGTAAACCCCGCTGTATAACACCTCAACTCCATGATAATTAAACCCACGAGCTCTTAGCATGGAACCAAGTTCATCAACAAGAGACTCAGACTCCTGTGTCTTCCCATCAGCTCCCTTGACTGAATCAGAAAATGGTGTAGCATCCACAAATTTCCCATGTAAGCTTCCTCCCTGTGATGCAAAATATTAAATCAACGGGAACAATATTGATCTTGATTTTTTACTATTGAGCTTCTCAAAATACTTTGCAGTATATTTTGAAAACATAAAAATTCATTTTTATGAACTAATAATTCAAACTAAGACGGTTATAGAATCGAAATTATAAAGCAGGAACTCCATTAGACAAATTCATTTTAAGGTTCCACAGAAAATTACAGCATTAATCATATATTTTTAGATGTTTATAAATCTTTACTTGTTAAGTTTCAATGTCACAAGCATGCATAAATAACGGTGCCTTTCCTTTGATCAACTATTAGAACTTGTTAGTTGTTACCTTAGCAGCAACAGATTCCAGAAGCATTGCAATTGTCATTCTAGATGGAAAAGCATGAGGATTGATTATAAGATCAGGACGCATTCCCGTAACTCCAGAGAACGGCATATCAATATCTGGCCACAACTGAGAGCAAACACCTTTCTGCCCATGTCTGCTACTAAATTTATCACCAATGACGGGGTTTCTTGGATGTCGAAAACGAATATTAACCTGCTCAAACAGATAGGTTTAAAGATTGTAAATATTAGCCGAGAGCACAAATAGCAGTATTGGTACTAAGGATGACCTCTTGTACAACACAATGAATAATACTATACTGTAGACACTAATGTTAATGAACTCTCCAACTTTCAATAAATATTTCCCAGAAAATGTAACCGATCTCTTGATATTGCACCAGATAATGTTACAGCTATGCCAGTTTTAGCACGGAGAGACACAAAAGCTGAATAACAGTTGTGGCATCCTAACTACAAATAACATTAGGAAGTTCTTTAATACACTCCATTCAATATATGTAGGGTTTCAACAGTGTTTGTCATATCTTATGAAAAAGCATTTGACTCAAAATTTTACACTATCAGCTTTTGAGGAAAGTCTGTTTGGGCATTAAGATTAGGCTATAAACCAAGATTATTCAAAAGGTGCTAAAGTTTGACAACATAGAACTGAATTTTTTATGTTCTCAACGTATCCTTCATTAGTTCAGAAATCTATAGGAAGAATTATATTAATCCACATTACTATTATGAATTTATATATTTTTTATTTCAAATTAACAAAAAATATTATGTTTATTCTCAAATTCATATTAAATTAATATTATTTATCTCTTCATTTTACGGAAAGTTATCTAATAAACTAGTCGTAGAGTTTTTTTAACACAAAGAGGGGTTAGAGGGTTACCACAATTTTCTACTGTATATTTGAAAATATATTAATTTAAAAAGGACAATAACAATTTTCTTAACAATGCTCAATGCTCGAAGTCTAACACCGTATTATTTTTACCAATTAAGTATGAAATGATAACTTCACTATTTCTTTAATCTAAAAGCTTATAATTTAGATTACTAAAAGCTTAACGAAATCAACTGGATAGCTTGTCAGTGGATGCAGAGTTTCAGGTTGTGAGGATGTGAATGATGGATCGAATTCGGGGAATATGAGTGTGGAAAGGGTGGTTGAAGGATTGCAGTTAATGGGTGATAATCACAGCTTTGAATCGGGTTTTTTTATCAGAAGAGCTAGAAGACATTTGATAAGGGAAGCTTTAGAAAGAGTGAGCATTTCAACAGCTTCCTCTTCAGGTTTTTCAGATTTATTGGATGAAGCTTTAGTTACTTGGGAGATAAGTAAGTTGTTGGGTATTTCCTTTAAACAAGGACAACAAGCCTTTTTGGATAAGATTACTAGTCTGGAAAAAGGCTTGAGGATGGACAAGCAGGGGGATTTTGCGGGGGGACTAGTTGGTTGATTTCTTTATGATGATGTTAAAGATATCTATAATAACATGGAATGTTAGAGGATTGGGTATATTAGAGAAAAAAAGGGTTGTTCAGAGGCTAGTTTCCAAATATTGTCCTCAATTTCATTGGTTGCAGGAAACGAAATTGGAGAAAATTCAAAGGTCTTTTTTGAGTGGGTTAAATTATTTGAAAGGGGTTATTGAGTCACCATCGGTTGGTTCGTCAGGGGGTTTACTGATGTTCTGGGATGGTAACGTATTTGAGTTGCAAAATCAGTGTACATCCAGAAGATTTATTGCTATATCGGGGAGATTTCGGGCAAATAATTTCAGTTGCAGATTCATTAATGTGTATGGTCCTTCGGTTGAGGAGGAAAAAGAGAGTTTTTTTGAAGAATTAAGCACGTTCATTGGAGGACATTCTGAGCCTATTTGTGTTGGAGGGGACCTTAATGTGTATCTACAGGAAGATGAGAAGATTGGTAGAGGCCAAAACAGGAATTCTTTAGAGATTTTCAGTCGTTTTCTTCTTACTACAGGTCTAATCGATTTGCCATTGAGTGGAGGTAGGTTTACTTGGTGTAATAACCAAGATTCACCGACCTATGTAAGGCTGGATAGATTTTTGGTTGAATGCCAATTCTTGGCAGCTTTTCCAGATTTAACACAGTCTTTGCTGCCAAGATCATTGTCAGATCATAATACAGTAATAATTGAGAATGGAGGTGTTAATTGGGGGAAAAAGCCGTTTAAACTGTTTAACTATATGATGGATGAAGCAGGATTTGAGGATGTAATCAGTTCTTCAATTCAAGAATGTAAAGAGATACAGATGAATGTTGGAATTTTCAAAATTCTGAAAAAAAACCAAAACTGCCATTAAAAATTGGGCAGGGAAGAGAGAAAAGTTTCCTGGAGCTTTAATTTCAAAATAGAATTGAAGATTCAAAAATTAGAAGTGGAGGTTCAACAGCAGCAAGATGGTACTTATGATGAGAAAGCTGCTGAGTTAAAGGAGTTAAGGTCAGAATTATGGAAGTTGCATAAGATAGAGGAGCAGATTTGGTTCCAGAATTCTAGATCCAAATGGGTAGAAGATGGGGACAGAAATACCAGATTCTTCCATACATGTGCTTCAGTTAGGAGGAAAAGAAATGCGTTGAATGCTCTTATTTGCAGGGGTAATGTTATTCAAAACCCAAAGGTTATAAAAGCCACTGTCAAAGAACACTTCTTTAAGGGTTTTAATGACAAATCGACCTTAGAAGTGAAAGAAATCGAGTTGAATTTTTCCAGAATTTCGAGCAGAGTTTAATTTTGGAGAAAGAATTTACTGAAGAGGAAATATGGGAGACCTTAAAGTCTTGCAATAGCAACAAAGCCCCGGGGCCGGATGGTTTTAATTTGGGTTTTTTCAAGAGATATTGGCATGTACTTAAAGGAGAAATTATGAAGTTCTTCTTCAACTTCTATTCGGGGAAAGATTGGGATCATGACATCAACCATACCTTTATTACTCTTAAGGTCTTTAACAGTGGTGACCTTGATGATTATAGGCCTATTAGCTTAGTTGGTGGATTATATAAGATCCTATCTAAGTGCCTATCGAGGAGGTTGAGGAGCTGTATTTCAGACTTAATTAGTCCTACTCAATTTGCCTTCACCCAAGGGAGACAAATATTGGACTGTTCTTTAATTGCAAATGAAGGGGTGGATTATTGGAGGAAAAATGGTCTTAAAGGTTGTGTTTTCAAGGTAGATTTCAAGAAAGCGTATGATTCGGTGGAGTGGGACATTTTGTTTCTAGTAATGGAGAAAATGGGATTTGGTTCCAGGTGGAGAGGTTGGATCAGAAAGTGTGTAACCACAGTTTCAGTTTCTGTTTTAGTGAATGGAGTTCCTACCGAGGAATTTGCAATGGCTAAAGGTCTTAGACAGGGGTGCTCTCTATCACCTCTGTTGTTTAATTTTATTGGAGAACTTCTCAATCTGCTAATTGTGAAGGCTGTGGAACAGGGTCTGTTTTCTGGACTGGTTTTAGGAAGGGATGCTGATGCTTTCAAACTATCTCATCTACAGTTCGCGGATGATCTCATTATGTTTTGTGGTGCATCTAAGACGTAGATTTTAAATGTGAAGAGGGTGCTTAGAGTGTTTCAAGTGATTTCTGGTTTATAACTCAACTTGAAGAAAAGTAAACTGTTTGGTGTGAATATGAATGAGGAAGAAGTTCAGCAATGGGCTAATTCTATCGGATGTTCTGTGGGTAGTTTTCCCTCTGAATATTTAGGACTGCCTTTGGGTGCTACTAGGAACTCTACAGCACTTTGGAATCCGGTGGTGAATAATTTTATGAATAAATTAGCGGGGTGGAAGGCTGCTTCCCTGTCATTAGCAGGAAGGTTGGTTTTAATAAAGTCGGTTCTATGTTCGCTCCCGACGTATTATTTATCTTTATTTAAGACACCAGTTGCGGTTCTTAAATCTCTCAACTCCATTATGGCGAATTTCTTATGGGGTGGGGGAGTAGGTAAAAATAAGATACATTGGGTTAACTGGCCGAATGTGTGCAAGTCAAAATTCGAGGGGGGTTTAGGTGTTAGAAACCTTGTTTTCATGAATAGAGCTCTTCTAGCAAAATGGTATTGGAGGTATGCTAATGAAAGGGGGTCTGTTTGGAGGGAATTCATTTGTTCTAAATACAAAATGGATCCATCTTGGTTAATGTTTGACAACAAAGTCCCACAAAGAGTATCTTAGATTTGGAGATCGGTGGTTTTGAATCACTTTAAAGAAGACAGTATTGGCTCTAAGTTTAGAAGTTTGTATTCTTTCCGAATTGGGGATGGCAGATTGATTAGGTTCTGGCAGGATAATTGGGCGTTGGACTTTCCTCTTCTAATTATTTTCCCTCGATTGTTCTCCATTTCCACAAACAGAATGGGTAAACTGGTTGAATTTGGGAATTACAACTCATATGGTTGGAGTTGGGATGTGCAGTTTAGAAGAAATTTAAACGACTGGGAAGTAGAACAGTGGGTTAACTTGATGAATGCTATCTCCTCTGTTTCTCTATCTACGGAGTTATGTGATGGGGTGATTTGGAAAGGTACTGGAGATGGGGTATATACTGTTAAATCTGGCACTAAGATTTGTTCAGCCATTATTTCGGATTCGGAAGAGGTATATTTCTGGAAGAAGATTATTTGGAGGGGCCAGATTCCACCTAGAGTGGAGTCCTTTATGTGGCAGGTGGTGTTAGGGAAGCTGGCTGTTAGGTCAGAACTTGTTAAAAGGGGAATACAAGGAATTGTAGACATTAGGTGCCCTCTTTTTAAGAGGGAGGTGGAGTCTCCATCGCACTTGTTTTGCATGTTAATACGAAAAAATTCCTACTTGCTTGGGCTGAGTTGAAGTATTCCTCTACAATTTGGTCTTTTATTCCTGGGGCAGTTATTTGGACTACTTGGAAAGTTGGGAATCTCATTGTGTTTGAAGGGGGAAAGCTGGATTTGGCTGAATATTTTTTCCTAGCAAGGTTTAGACTAGCTTCTTGGTTCCTTGCTAAGTACAAAGAGGTGTCTATTCCTAAGGATTCTCTTATTTCAGACCCTTCATTAGGGGATTTGTGCTCTCTTTATCCTAATCGGCTTGTATCTATATTTCCTTGGTCTCCTCCTCCTCAAGGTTTTGTAAAGTTAAATGTTGATGCGGCTACTACAAGAGATTGGAAGAAGAGTGGGATAGGAGGTGTTCTAAAGGACTCCTCGGGTTTGACTTTAAGTTCTTTCAAGGAATCTGCTGGTCCGGGACCTCCAACTTTTATGGAATTAAAAGCTATTCAAAAGGGTCTAATGTTCTATGCGAATTTACGAGAGAGGAAGGGTCGTCTGATTATTGAAAGCGATAGCAAAGTTGCGGTAGACTGGATTAAGAAAGAGAATCTAGTTCCTGATGTTTATGCGTTTTTGATCAAAGATATTGTTAATAGGCTTAATGTTTTAGAAGGTGTTGTCAGATGGGTTAATAGGTCAGCCAATCTAGAGGCTGAGAAGGAATTGGCTGATTCTATTCTATTCTTATATTTTGGGTGTTTTATGGTTGTTTCAAGTTTATTTGGTTGGTGGGGTTTATGATGGTTGTATCTTATGTAATTTTATGGTTCAATTCCACTGATTAAGGAGTTCATATAAACTCCATTAATCAAGAAGGGGGTTTTAACGAGGCCTGAAATTCTTATAAAAAAAACATAATTTTAGAACTGGCAGCTTTGACAGAAGCTCCAGCCAGGCCAGACAAGACCTAGGCTTTTCTCCGATAATGAATGACTACGAAAGATGCTGTGTTGCTTACCTTCTGAAGATGATTCTTATTTTTCGTATCAACTGAGACATAGTCAACAATAGCCATTTCTGAACCCTTACGGCTGTAGGTTCTCTTTGCATTTGTCACCTGATTAATTGTACTACAGTAAGGTTCACCTCCATGTATCACCTGAAAATTGCCACCAGTGAGTTGGACAATAAAACAATAACATTATCAAGAGAGTTTAAGCTTAGCTCATTTTCTTATTTGAACAATGACAGGAATAAACTACGATAAAAAGATCTAACCTGACCAATATATGGAAGCCCATCTGAATCAACAAAAGAAGATATTGCTTTATCTGAATGTTCTCTTTTAAAAATTCTTTGTCCTCTATCTGACTTGCTCTTACCCTCACACAAGTCGATAGTTTCTGTCTACGAAAATGATTAACTATTGGGTAAGCAATAGTAAAAGCCACATATCAAAGAAAATCAAGTGTGAACATTATTAGCATGAAAGAATACGAGTAAAAGAGAGAAATTCTAAATACAAGGGATCTTCTTTTACATTTAAAGTCGAAAAATCCCAGGACCAGGGAAGCTGTGTACAACACAAGCAGTTTTAACGTCACATAATTTCACAACTTTAATTCTTATTCAAAGATCCAAACAGCAGTTCTAAAATAACCAAAACACTGTTAACCTTGATTGGCAATAAGGAGCAAACTAATAAGTCTCCTAGAAATTTGGTTCTATAAGTTGGAATACTTGAATAAGTTAAAAAAAAAGAAACAAAAGCAAATAAATCATGCAGGAAGATAAGAGCTAACTTGGTATATTTGTCCATGACACATCCCACGTTCCACAGATGACTTGTTTAAAATCATGGCATCCTCCATGTCGTATCTACACAATACATGCAACTTAAATTCAGGGACTTTAACAAGATAATGCTACTTCAGATATTTAACCAAAATACATACCCTGTATACGCAAGCACTGCTACTATTGCATTTGTTCCTGAAGGATAATTATCCAGGCAGTATTTTGTATATGTTTTTGTGCGCACAATTGGAGTTTGAGGAGTCTGAAAACAGCCCAGAAAAATTGTTAACAAAAAGCAATAAATATGTGAGTCACCATTACCATGATATAGTGGGCAGGGCTCCAAGGCCCTAGTAATTTAAGACACGGAATATTAAAATAATTGTCTTCCACAAACAAAGGACTGTACTGGCCATATTTAAGTGCCTTTGGAAACCGACTCCAAAAAAAATATTTCTTGGATGTAATCATGTAAAAAATCATGGCCATATTGTAGATCAAATTATTTTAAAGGATTTCACTATCTCCACTTTGAAAAAACACAAACAACTCATGTTTAGCTGCACAAATTGGACATTAAAATTAATGTATCTAATTTATAAAGTGCAAATGGTATACATATCCAAGTAACCATGTAACCATGTGCAACTGTAACTTGTGAGATTTACAACAATGCTGAAGGAAAAAACATAAGCTTAGGTGTTCTACCGTCTCTAGTGTTCTACTGTCTGGTTGAGTTGTATGGTGTTCCTCTGTTATGCTGGCCAGAGAATTTTCTGGAGAAGTTAGCAGGAAGGTGGGGATCAATGGAGGGTATTCAGGAATCGACAAAAACAAGAGAAGATCTCATGACGGTGAAAATTTTGTTAAGGGTGGCAAGTCCGTTTGACGTCCCGGAAGTGTTAACTTTAGACTCGTATGGAAGATCATTCAAGGTGACTACTAAGCTGGGATCTACTTCTATGGTTTCAAATTTGTTTCTTCGCAACAAGCCGGAGAAAGATTCCGATGAAAAAGTCACTGTCATAGAGTCGTCGGAAGAGGAAGATGACAGCCTACAATCTTCTAACAAGTCAGGTCCTGTTCGGCTAGTTGAGGAAGCTCGTCAAAAAGTGGACATGTAGATTGATCAGGGACTTTCTTCCGGGTTTGTTGGAGTTGGTAAAGAATATCAGTTTTCAAGAAGAAGCTTGGAAGGGAAAGGCATTAATGAAGGAGTGTCAGATTTTCTCAGCTTTGGGAGTAGTAAAAAGGGAGATTTTGCTGGGCTGGGCATTAGAAATAAGGAGAATTCTAAAGGTAGCTCTCAGGCCCAATCAGAGAGGAGCAGTGAACCCTTATCTCCCATAAAGAGATTAATTCCTGCTGGTCCAGCAGTAAATCTTATTGGGCTCGGTTATGCAAGTCAAAAAAGGAGTCAGAATTTTTCCAGCAGATCAGGGGAAGTGGACAAAGGATGGGAACGTCCCGTTTTTTGTCAGCAGAGGTTGGAAGAAAGTTAATTAGAAGTTACAAGAGAGTACAGTAGGTCTAGGGAAAGGAATATATGGATTCAAAATGTGCAGGATTTTAAGGCTGTATCAGAGGGGGATTTCAGTAATAAGTTGGGTAGGGCTTTAATTTCAAGAGGATGTCATTCTGAAATTTCAGAGGCTGCTGTTATTACAGAAGGGGACAGTGATGGTTCGAGTGTGAGGAGATTCAACAGGAGATTTAAAATATCCCTCATTAGGGATGCTTTAGATCATGTTAGTGTTTCTACATTATCCTCATCATCTTTTCCATTGCTGTTGGAGGAAGCTATTGCTACCTGGGAAATTAGCAAGATATTGGGTATATCCTTCAAGGAAGGGAAGAAAGCTTTTCTAGAAAAAATTATGAATTTGGAGAAAGGCTTGAGTGGGGTTAGCTGAGTTGGAGGGTAACTCCGGGGATTGTTTGGTATTATCGAACAAGAATATGATGCCAAAGCTAGTCATTATGTCCTGGAACGTTAGGGGTTTGGGAAAAAAAGAAACACAGAGAGCTGTACAAAAAATAGTTTCTGAGAAAAAACCAACGTTTCTTTTCCTGCAAGAAACAAAACTTGATATTATACCAAGTTCTTTTTTAAGGAGAAGTGGATTGAATAAGTTGCAAGGATTCGTTGAGTCGCCAGCAACAAGTTCTTCAGGAGGTATTTTAAGTTGTTGGGATGATAGTATTTTTGAGTTAGAAGATCAGCATATTCACATGAGGTTTATTGCTATTTTTGGGAAGTTTAAATCCAACCAATTTAGGTGTGGCTTCATTAACGTTTATGGTCCATCTGTGGAAAAAGAGAAGGCTGGTTTTTTTGAAGAGCTGGGATTGTTTTTAAATGGGTACAGTATACCTTGTTGTGTGGGAGGGGACTTCAATGCCTACTTAACAGAAGATGAGAAGGAAGGTAGAGCTCATAACAGGAATTCTATGGAAATTTTTAGTCTCTTTATTCAGCAAAAGGGGCTAATTGATTTGCCATTAATCGGGGGGGATTTTACATGGAGCAGTAATCAGGTTTTTCCTACTGTTGTTAAATTGGACAGGTTTTTGGTTGATGTTAGTTTCTCATCAGCTTTTTCTGTTATCTCCCAATCTTTACTTCCTAAATCTATTTCTGATCATAATGCAATTATTCTTGAGTGGGGAAGATAATTGGGGCAAGAGACCTTTTAGGTTGTTTAGTTATTTAATGACTGAGGATGGTTTTGGGGAGAAGATTGTAGAGTCTATCAAGGAGTTAAAGAAGGACAAGAGAAGTGATGGAATTTTGAGCATTCTTAGGAACACGAAATTTTCCATTAAGAGCTAGTCTGGAAATAGGAAACAGTATCCACGTGATGTTATTTCTATTCTAGAAGACAAGATTCACCAATTAGAAAAGAGGATTTAGCAAAACCAAATTTCCAATGCTTATGACAGTGTAGCAGAGTTGAGGTCTTTGAGAAAAGAACTATGGAGACTTTACAGAATTGAGGAGCAAATCTAGTTTCAAAATTCAAGAGAGAAGTGGGTTAAAGATTGAGACCGGAATTATAAATTTTTTCACACGTGCTACCATTAGGAGGAGGATGAATTCACTTAATGCTCTTAATGTTAAAGGTGAAATCATTAAAGATCTTGTTCTTATCAAGACAAGTGTCAGATCATTTCTTTGAAGCTTTTAACTGTCGTTCAACTTTAGAAGTGGAGGATATTAAGTTGAATTTTTCAAGAATTTCTATGGAGCAGAGTCTTATGTTAGAAAAGGAGTTTACGAAAGATGAGATTTGGGAAACCTTAAACTCGTGTGATAGTAACAAAGCTCCTGGGCTCGATTGGTTGAATATGGGATTTTTTAAAAGGTTTTGCTCTTCCTTGAAAGCTGATATTCTGAAATTTTTTCATAATTTTTTCTTGGGAAATGATTGGGAGCATGGCATTAATCACTCTTTCATAACTCTCATTCCGAAGGGTTCTAATATTGGGGGTTTAGATGATTTCAGACCTATTAGCCTAGTAGGTGGGATGTACAAGATTCTTTCCAAAGTGTCTTTCGAGAAGGTTGAGATGTTGCATCGACGATATTATCAGTGATTCACAATTTGCTTTCATTCCTGGTAGACAAATTATGGACTGCTCTTTTATTGCTAATGAAGGAATTGACTTGTGGAGGAAGAAAGGATTGAAGGGTTGCATGTTTAAGGTGGATTTCAAGAAGGCTTATGATACGGTAGATTGAGATATTCTTTTTAAAGTAATGGCTAAAATGGGGTTCGGAATGGTTGTACTTCATCGATCTGAGAGAAGTAAAATATGATAAAGAATTTTGAATGAAAAGTAGGTTAGAGAAGGTCCCGCTTCTCTCTAGAGCCCAGAGCCCAGGCGTTTTTGAATTATTTTCCCCACCGTCATCCACCCGTTGCCCGCTTCCGCCGTCGTCAACCGTCCGCCGCCATACTCTGACCATTGTTTGAATCTGTTTTTTCCTGGGAAGATCGCCGGCCCACGATGATTCCAAATCTGGCCTTAGATTTGCGTTTGAGCCTTTCAAACAACCCAGTTCTCACAATGGAACCCATAAGGCCGTCTCAACACATGAGAACCAGTGGGCTTGCTGCAACAGCCGCGGCAGGTGCAGCCTCTGTCAACCGCATTAGTTCTTCCTCTGGACCCGACGACGCGACCACATTTTCCTACTCCAGCAAGGAAAAACGAGAGAGGGAGAATGAGGAGAAGACAAAGTATCGGAAAAGGAACAGGAGAGCCTTCACCAGTCGTATGCTGGCCGGTTTGAGGCAATACGGAAATTTCCATCTTTCCGCGCGTTCTAACATGAACGATGTTCTGGCTACCTTGGCCCGTGAGGCAGGTTGGATAGTTGAAGCCGACGGCACTACCTACAGGCAGTCTCCTACGCCCCAAAATCAGCAAATTTTAAGAGGTAATTCTTCGAGGTCGGGTGAAATTCCTTTATCATCCAGGCGTTTGGAAAATTGCTCAGCTAAAGCATCTTTAGACTGTCAACCACCTACTGTAAGGATTGGCGTAAATGGAAGATCTCCTTCACAAGGTGTGAATTTTAGGACTGAGATGTTTCCTTCAGCAGAGACAAAACCAGCCGTTCTGAAGCTGATGTTGATCACCATGGAATAAAGAGATCACCACGAAGGGGTACTCCAATGAAAAATCTTTGAAGTAGCGAGAGGGGAAGAAATGATTATCAAAATTGGTGGAAGAAAGGTCATACAAATGGTAGTAATGGGTGTAGAAGTGGATGCATCTCGTTATTCATTGAGAACCTACCGGAGAAGATCCATTGGAAGATACTTGGGATCTTTATTTAGCACTTACGGTCATGTTATTGATGCATTCATTCCTAACAAAAGGAATTCGAAAGGAGGCCGCTTTGGGTTCATTCGCTTTGCAACTATTGAAGAAGCAAGGAATGCGATATCAAGCATGAATGGCATTTATATTTACGACAGCAGAATTAGAGTCTCTTTGGCTAAATATAAACCCCGAATTGCTCAACGTAAGTCTGGGATGGAAGAGGTTCCGAGGATTAAACACTGTGAAGTTGAGGGAGTTGTGGACGAAGAGAAACTTCACGTGTTAAGTAATTGTCTTGTGGGGTGGTGCAAGAACTTTATCAAGATTGGTAATCTTGCTAACCAAATACAAGTCAAAGGACTAGCGGGTTTCACGCTTATGAGAGCTGCTGGAAATGGAGTCTAATGGTTTTTGAAGATTCTAATTCGTTGAGAAGCGTGAAGGATGATAAGTTAGAGACTCTTGCAGAATGGTTTTCCAGAGTGGAAACTTGGTCTGAGAGCCTTATGGTGGAGAACCGGCGCGTTTGGCTAGTTTGCGAAGGTATTCCTTTTCACGCTTGGAATTGAGATACTTTCAAAAACATAGCTACTAAGTGGGGCAAGTTAATAGCAATTGATAACAGTTGTGAGTTCCCTTCGTCTTTTGATCGGGCGAAAATCCAATTACTCACAAATGCTCAAGGGAGAATTAATGAGTTGTTTGAGTTGAAGGTCGGGGATCATTTATTCAAAATCTTGGTGCATGAAGTTGATCCTTCCTTCAAACCTAATTCTTGGGTTCCTGAAGATTGCGATATTTCTTTAGAACTTGATCCTCCAATTGGATTGTGATTGTTCGTCAACTGTATTCAGAGGCGTCTTTAAGTTTGTGGTTGTAATTGTTGTTGTTTTTTTTTTTGCTATGTTATCTCACATCTTGAGGTGTAACAAATGGGGTTATTGTTTTAGGGGCTTTTTGTTTGACAATGTAAGATTTCTAGGTGATATGGTTTGTATTGGTGTTTATTCCCGTATGTGGGTTTGGTGATTCCTCATGTACTTGGTATTCTATTTAATAAAATATGAGGTACTCTTTCTCTCTTCCAATGTTCTTCAACATACTTCTAAGTATGTGGAAGAATATGAAGGGAGCTTTTAATGAGACCTCCAAATTCTATAAAAAAAAAATGGGGTTCGGATCAAAATGGTGTAGTTGGATTCGGAAATGTGTTACAACAGCTTCGGTGTCAGTGTTGGTTAATGGTGTTCCTACTGAAGAATTTCCAATGGCTAGAGGTCTTAGACGGGGCTGCTCCCTGTCCCCACTGCTGTTTAATTTCGTTGGCGAGCTTCTTAATCTACTGCTCTTTAAGGCAATATCTTCGGGTATGTTTTATGGTCTGGGTTTTGGCAAGGATGAGGTTTCTTTTAATTTATCTCATCTGCAATTCGCAGATGATCTCATCATTTTCTGTAATGCAACGAAGACACAGATTCTCAATGTTAAGAGGGTTCTACGAGTTTTCGAAGTTATGTCAGGTCTTAAACTGAATCTCACTAAAATTAAATTATTTGGTACCAATATTAGTGAGGAAGAGGTAATGCAGTGGGCTAGTACTATTGGTTGTTCAATAGGACATTTCCCTTCGGAATATTTGGGGTTGTTGCTTGGTGCTAAGAGAAATCTCTAGTGTTGTAGATCCAGTAGTGCAGAAGTTTTATAAAAGTTAGCAGCTGGAAGGCTAAGACACTATCAATGGCAGGGAGATTGGTCTTATTGAAGGCAGTTTTGTGCTCGTTACCTACATATTTCACGTCACTGTTCATATTCCTCTTCGTGATTGTTAAACTCAATTCCATCATGGCCAGATTTTTACGGGGAGGAGGGGTTGAGTTCAAAAAAATTCATTGGGTTAATTGGTCGACAGTGTGCATTGCAAAAAGTGTTGGTGGTCTTGGTGTTTTAGACCTAAGTTATATGAATAGAGTTCTCCTAGGGAAATGGTCTTGGAGGTTTGCTAATGATAGGGAGACAGTGTGGAAGAAGGTAATCTGTAGCAAATATAATCTGGACCCTAGATTATTGCTATTCAAGAACAAACTTCCTGCACATGCTTCTTGGATTTGGAAATCGGTAGTCCAAAATCATTTCAAAGAAGATCAGTTTGGTGCTAAGTTTCGAAGCTTTAAAGTCCGAGTGGGGAATGGAGAGAGCATCAGATTTTTGTTTGATAGTTGGGCGCTAGATTCTCTAAAGTTGTCTTCCCGAGATTGTTTGTTCTTTCTTTAAACAATAATGAGAAGCTAAATGATTTTGGTGAGTTTCGGACATCAAGTTGGTCTTGGCATGTTCAAATGAGAAGGAATTTGAGTGATTGAGAACTGGATCAATTTTCTGAATTTATGACTATAATTCACAATATTAGTCTTTCCCATGAGTTGTCAGATGGGTTGGTCTGGAGAGGGAATGGGGTAGGTATTTATTTTGTTAATTCGAGTGTGAAGTCATGCTGCCCTGTTTCGACGGCCGACTCCTTTTGGATGAAAAACATTTGGAGGGGCTTGGTGCCTCTTAGAGTGGAGATCTTTATGTGGCAAGTGGTGTATCAGAGATTGCAAGTAAAACAAGAATTACAGAGGAGAGGAGTTTCAGCTATTGTAGATGTTGCATGTCCTTTCTGTAAAAAGGGACTGAATTCATCACATTTATTTTTCACTTGCTTCGTGGCGTGGTCCCTATGGAATAAATTTTTGAGATTTTGGGAAGTTAGTTCGGTTTTACAGGCCAATGCTCAAAGTTTTATGTTAGCTTGGGAAGATATGGTGCCGTATTCTTCTATTTGGTCCTTCATTCCGGGAGTGGTTCTTTGGACCATTTGGAAATTAAGGAATGCCATTGTTTGAAGGGGGAAGGTTAGATCAGTTTGATCTTTTTATGGCAAGATGTAGGCTCTACTTGGTTCTTGGCTAAGTTCAAGGATGTGTCTATTTTAAAGGATTCTCTCATTAGTGATCCCTCTCTTGGGGATTCTTGCTCTCCTTCAAGGTTTTCAATCATCAAAATTGTCTCTTGGCCTCCTCCAAAGGGCTTTTTAAAATTGAATGTGGATGCACTGTGAGTGGAGATTGGAGGAAAAGGGTGTGGTGGCATACTAAGAGTGAGGATGGCTCGGTGATGGGTTCTTTCAAAGAGGGCTGGTCCAGGTCCTCTTTTGATAGAGCTTATGGCAATCAAGAAGGGCTTAATCTTCTTTGCTTCGATTCATCAGAGGTTTAAGGAACGTTTGATTGTTGAAAGTGACAGTAAACTAGCAGTGGATTGGTCAAGAGTTATGATCGTTGTCCCTATGTCTATATAGACTTAGTGAAAGACATTGTTACTATGTTAAGAGATTTGAAGGGTATTATTAGATGGGTTGCTAGGTCACCAATTGAGGCTAGCTAAGGCTGGTATTGGTTAGTTTCACTGTTTTGGTTAGGCTATTTTTATGCTTTGGGTTGGTTATTGTGAAGAGAGTTTTTATGTTTATTTTTAAACATTATGTACTTTGGGTTGGTTAGTTTCACTCTTTTCCTCCTTCCGCTCGTTAAGGAGACCTTGCGCTCCATCAATCATAAAGGGGGGTTTTTAACGAGGCCTACCTTTTATAAAAAAAAGCAGTCTAATTCTTATCAGATGGGGTCAAAACCTCGAATCATTCATGTGCAACCTCTCAAGAGTTGTTTTTTTTTTATAATGTTCAATTATTTGGAAAAAAATCAACATTGAAAATTAATACTATTTTTTTAGTTTTGAAAAATGAAGTACTAAACTTTTACTAATAAATATTGTTCGCTATACAATAAATTAAATACTAGGTATTATACATCAGTAAAAGTTATAAAGGAAAATGATAATTACAATGGAAAGAATATAAGGTTAAATTAATTATTAAAAATCCTTCAATAAGATTGATTGAATGCATTAGAAAGAATACTAGTTCCCCCACTACTGCAAAAAGGAGACATTTTCAGAATATATGTCGTAATTAAAAATTAGTTATCAAAGAGTAGTGAATTGTAGTATATTACAAAACACACCGGCCAAATTCATGGTCAAACGCCAGTGCACTGCACATTATATCTTTCAGCCGAACACACACAATCCCTAAAACCACTTTTCATAATTAAATCCAAAGCATCTCACATGAGAAAATTACCGTTAACATGAATTATGTCAATTAATCTCATGTATTATCTTTCAGCCGAACACACACAATCCCTAAAACCATAACCTTTTCATAATTAAATCCAAAGCATCTCACATGAGAAAATTACCGTTAACATGAATTATGTCAATTAATCTCATGAACAGGAACAATACCACATATAAACACACAACAGAAGGTAAAAAATGCCAGACCACCTAAGGAAAATTCTGGAGGAAAAAAACTACAAGGCTAGAACACAATCATGCACGACTTCCCAGAAAGGAAAAAAGAATGAAAGTTGAAGGACCTGAAGATGATACAGCTTTTGATCTGCACGTGAATGGAGTGCTTGTAAAGAAAAAGCCATTGTTTGTTTTGCCATCTACAAAGCCAAATATAATGGAGAGTAAAATATTGAACATTTAAGCATAGAATACAATGTCATTTTAAGAACATAGTAAGAACCTGGCACTGGTACATGTTACGTGGACTTTGATTATGATCTGACCAAGGTGTAAGATTAGCAACCACACTAAGCATTGCAGTTGGCAAAAGTTCTTCATGAGTTGCAGGAAAAGTAGTACTTCTTCCTCCATCCCCACCATCTGGACATTTTATTTCCATGAAAACCTACAAAACAGAATAGTCAACTCATGTATGCTAATTTAGAATTTATAAATGATCCATGTGATTAAAGTCCGAAATTTTAACATATAAATGGTAAAGATCTAAAAGCCTGAAGCGAGCTGTATTCACCTGTTCGAATGGCCCAATAAGTTCAATATCCTTCTCATCCGAAGAAGGGATAGAAATATTTCTGACTGGCCGAATAAACCTAGATGGAGAAGTGAACAGGTACAAACCAGGATACGTACCACCCAAGCTCAAAGGAACATATCCCACTTCCAAGTCATCCGGAATCTGAAATAACTATATATGGTTTTAAAATTAATTTCATAAAGAAAAAAGAACTCTGCAATGAACAACTAGAACGCACCACAGAAGAATCCGACACTTTCAAATTCCGCAAATGAGCAACAACTTTGTCAGCTTCACTGGTTGATAAAGAACCAATAACACCATCTAAAAGAACAGGAAGAGCTTGAGGAGGCCCATCATGATCAACTTTGGGCCATGAGGTTGTCATTCCAACCCCAACTAGAACATTAAGAATAGACATTCTTATTTTGAAAAAATCTCTAATAATTCCCTGCGAGTTGTAGTACGATGTAATTCCTGGCATAAAAATTAATTGAAGAAACTGCAAGTCAAATACAAAAGAATAATATTTGTAGAATTTAGTTGATAAGAAATAAAAAGCATGAGCATGATCATGTAGTTTATCCCTCTGTCAAGGCTAGAAAAAAGAGGAAAAAAGATTCACCATAAGAATAAACAAACATTAACCAGCACTTTTAATACTTGTTTTAACTAGAAGCTAGATTATATTCAACATAATAGAAATTTCAACCCCATGTTTTACTTGCCTTTACCCACATACCTTAATGATAATTTAATGATCAAATCATTTCTAATTTTATTTAAGTTTTTTGAAAGAGATAATCAGCAGGTTATCAATTTGGCTACAATCTGAACGGGCTATTGAACAAATGTGTAATCATGAACCCATTTAAAATCAGCCTGCTTGGGAACCAGTAAGTTCAATGCTAAAACAGATTAATAGCAGTTTCAGACAGTTATAATAATTAATACGCCTTCTACCATAAGCAATGAGAGTGCTTCCAGAAGAAATAAGAAAGAACAGTCACAAAAATGGGGCTAATAATGTCAAGAATAAGCTAAAACAACTAGTGACAGTCCTTCAAAATCGAGGCTCCCAAAAAGGCCGTTTCAAGAAAAATAAAATTACTTAAAGTTAGATGAAGAAAAAAAAAAGATTCATAGAGCCAAAAAGAAAAGAAGATAAAGGTTGACTTACGGCAAGTACATGTCATGTGGTTCAGCAGCCCACAAGGCTCTCCATCAGGAGTGTGCACCGGGCAAAGAAATCCCCAAGATCTATTAATAAAAAAAGTGGGATGTTTAGAGAAATATATGAAAAGTCTCATGATACAATAGTTTAAAGTAAACAGATACATACTCAGGTAGCAACTTCCGAACGCTGGTCGTACGGAGTCCAGCAAATGAAGCACCACGATGAACAGACCGAAAAAATGAAATGAATCGTAGGTAGTTAAGCCTCTCAGCCTGAACCGTGAAACCCGCCCTCTAATGAAACAAAAGAAAGCTCATTAATGATTGTCCAACCTTTACAGGTGCATTCTACAAAGCTTTAAACACGAGATCCATAGAAGGTATGGATAATAATCAAAATTCTCACAAATGTAAAGCACCTGTACAGTAATTCACCTCAAAAAGGCAGTTACTTCACTTTTTAGTTACAGACATAGATGATAAAAAATGTGCACCAGTCAAAACATGCTTCTAGTTAACTGCTAATTGGTTTTGTTGTTTATGTTAGACTTGGAAACAGACATTTCAATCTCTTCACGACCACAAGCATCTTGTGGAAAAAACATTTTAAATCTTTCATTCCAAAAGAATAATTAGTGATAATTTCAAGTGATTTGAGGATTAATTTCAAGTGATATTTTCATTTTGAGTAAACAACATAGTTTCCATTGAGCACCTAGAATCTTTCCTTGAAAGATAAACAAACCAAGGACCTTTTTAATGTCCATGGTCCACCCATGTTTTCTTCCAACTCTCTCCCCCCTCCATGTGTTTTGCCATTGGTATTTCCATCAAGTCAAGTCTTACAGTTGATGCAACATGACGTTATCTCAGCATCCAAATCACCTTATATAAGTCCCTCACGTTGACATTGTCATTACCTTTCACTAATAAATTAATTGGATATTATCTTAAAACCAAAATATTTTTTTTTGATGTGTTAACTGCCTATATTTTAAAACCAAAAGATTTTTCTAACTTGACATCTTGAAATTCACCCATAAATTCAAAGCTAGAAATAAATATGAATGGAAGAGCTGACCTGCTGTAAATCTAAACCTGTTTGGGTTACCAATCTTCCAGTTTTCAACAAATTCTCAATTGCAGCACCAATTTGCTTTGGAGAAATTTTTTCCATCACCTTCTTGACATCTTTTACTGCATCATCGCGCAACCAATACAAGCAACATCAATCCACAAGTGCAAAAAAGCAGGCATAATCTTTGCAAATTGCAAATTGCAAATCTAACACTGATCATCTTAAGCAACAAATTAGGACAAAATGCAAGCTCAATTATGAGTAGAAATTTGCTTAACACTTTCATTCTTTGAAGAGAACACATCGATTAAAAGAATGATAAAGATGCTATTTCATGGCAGTACAAAGGGGAAAATAGAAAATGTTACTAACAGATATAAAACATTGCTGAGTACATTAAGCATGAAAAGCCCAAAACTTCTTCATTCTGTCTTTTGTTAATTTTTAAGCTTTTTTTTTTATAGGAATAGAAGGCCTCAATAAAACCCCTTCGTGATTAACGGAACTTAAAAATAGTTCCTTAATCCGCACAAGGAGGAAGAGAGTGCCCTAGGATTTCATTAAACTCAAATATAACAAAGTAATACAACTAATCTCCCTCAAGAGATACAAAACCAGAAAGAAACAGCCCTTAACAGAACATAATTCAACCAATACCAGCCTTAGCTAGGACATCTGCTCTATATTGGCTGTCCTACTAGCCCAACTAATAAAACCTTCAAAAACACTAAGCTTTTGAATAATGTCTTTAACAATTTGAACATAAACAACAGGACAAGAGACCACATCCTTAACCCAGCCAACTGCCACCTTACTATCACTCTCAATAATCAATCTATCTTTAAACCATGACAAATAGATTCATAAAAATCTAAACCCTTTAGGATAGCCTTCAATTCCATTAAAGTTGGGGGCCCCGGACCAGCAGGCTCTTTGAAGAGCCAAGAATCGAACCAGACATGTCTTTCAAAATACCACCTAAACCACTCCTCTTCAATCTCGAAGTAGCCGCATCCACATTAAGTTTAATAAACATTTTGGAGGAGGGACCAAGGAAACACGGTTGAAATCCGATTAGAATGGGACGAGTAGGAATCCACTAAGGACGGGTCAGCAATAAGATCATCCTTGGAAATAGTAATATGAGTTTCCTTAGCTAGAAACCATGAAGCAAGCAGCCCTTGCTAGAAAGAAAATCTCTGCTCGATCAATCTTCCCTCCTTCAAACACTATAAAATTCCTGGTCTTCCAAATTGTCCATAGAACAGCTCCAGGGATAAATGACCAGATAAGAGAGTTGGTCTTCAAGTCATTCCAAGCCAATAGGAATCTTTTAGCATCTGCATGAAAAACAGACTGAAAATTCCAATAGCCCAAGAATTTCATCCAAATTGGCCAAACAACCGAACAGGAAAAAATAAATGCGATGAAGACTCTTCTTCTAGATTACAAAAAGAACACAAAGTATCATTTATGCCCTGAACACCTCTCTTAACCAGAGCTGTCTTCACTGCCAACTTCTTTAAGATAACTTGCCAAAGAAAAGTCTCTACTCTTGGAGGCAACAGACCCCTCCAAACATTAGACTTCCAAAATTTAGCTTCCTCCGAATCGGGAGAACCCGAATAAGATAGATTGACACATGATTTCACAGTGAAAACCCCTTCTCCATTCCCCTTCCAAAACAGTCCATCAGCGGCATCAGCAAATAGAAAATCAGAGATAACAGCCATCAAATTTGCCCATTGCTCAAATTCCCAGTCATTCAACTCTCCTCAGCTGAACGTTCCAAATCCAACCCCTGAACTGAACTCCCCAAACTGAAATAATCTTCCTGCTTTATTCACTGCAATAGAAAATAGTCTAGGGAACAATACCATCAAAGGATGATCCATTGCCCAATTGTCTTGCCAAAACCGAATGTTCCTCCCATTGCCAATTTTAGCTATATTTACCTCTGATACTACAGCCCAACGAATCAGCTTTATAATGTACTCACCATATCTCTCCACATCCAAGAAAATTTAGGAGAATTTACTGTCGAACTGCATCAAGGAAGGGTCCAATTTATATTTGATGCAGAGCATTTCCCTCCAAACTGCCTCCCTCTCAATAGCAAACCTCCAAGCCCACTTTTCCAAAAGTGCCCTATTCACCACATTTAAATTAGGAACCCCCAAGCCTCCTTCAATTTTTGGTTTACAACGTCGGACCAACTTACCCAATGTATCTTCTTTTTCCCATCTCCACCACCCCATAAAAATTTGACATAATAGAATTTAGAGTCTTGTAAACTGAAGCTGGAACCTTGAACATTGACAAAAAGTATATAGGGAGCTTAGAACTGATTTAATTAGAACTAGCCTGCCTGCCAGTGACAGAGAGGAGCCTTTCTAGCCCGCTAACCTCTTATTAAGCTTTGAACCACTGGATCCCATAGAATGTTGGAGTTCCTATGTGGACCTAGAGGGAGTCCCAAATATTCTGAGGGAAAAAGAGCCCACTGAACATCCATCATAGCTGCCCAATCCTTAATTTCCTCTTCCTTTAAGTTCACCCCAAATAATTTACACTTCTTTAAATTCAGCTGAAGACCAGAAATCTCAAACACCCGAAGCACCCTCTTTACATTCAAGATCTGTTTTTTCGACGCCCCACAGAACATAATAAGGTCGTCAGCAAATTGCAAATGAGTTAAATTAAAATTCCTCTCTTCTTTTCTAATGACCAAACCCGAAAAAAGCCCTCCTGAAACAGCCTTCAGTATTAATAGATTCAAGAGTTCCCCAACTATATTGAACAACAATGGAGCAAGGAACAGCCCTGCCGAAGACCCCTCGCCATTGGAATTTCCTCGGTAGGAACCCCGTTCACCAAAACTGAAACAGTTGCTGATGTGATACATTTCGAAATCCAACCTATCCATCTAGAACCAAAGCCCATTTCCTTCATTATTCTGAACAAAATAGGCCAGTCAAGAGTATCATATGCCTTCTTGAAATCAGCCTTAAAAACACACCCTTTTAAACCATTCTTCCTCCAAAAGTCAATCCTTATTGGCTATAAGAAAAGTCTAGGATTTGCCGACCGGGGATAAAAGAGAATTGACTTGGAACATGGATTGGCCTTATAGGAGCAGACATAAAAGATGTACCTATTGAACACTTGAAACAACCACTGATTCCCTTGAAAGCCCAAAGAAAAAGGTCAAAAGCATGAATGTAGATATAAGATGATGTCCAAGGTCCCACTGAAGATCTCGAGGGGTTTTGGTTTGAGGAAAAGATCATTACCAAGGGGGAATGATCTTCTCCAGAATTGTATTCCATGTTTGGATCATGGAAAAGATCATTACTAGGAAATAACTTATTACCAATAGTAGCATTTTTGGGTTAAAATGGCAGGAATGTCATTACCTCCAAATTCTTAGGTAAAGAACAATTCCACCACTTTGGACACAAATACCCTGAAATAATTTTTTTCATATGAATCTTTCATGCTTTACTTAAAATTATTAATTTAATACAATAATAATAATATACAAATAGTTTAATTTAATAAAATATTAATAAATTTGAGTAGTCAAAATTATTTTATATTTTTAATATTTAGTATATAATTATTTATAATTTTACGAGATGAAAATATTATTATTGCAAAAATGTATTATTTAATATAATATTTAATTTTGAGTTATTAAAAAACAGATCTTATACATTAAAAAATAATATTTGTCCACTCGAGATCACAATATTATTTTTCATATTATATTATATTTTACATAAATAAATATGATACTTATGAATATTATTTGAAATTATACGTTTGATATACTACTTATATTAATTATAAGTTAAACGTATTTTTCTTTAATATTAAATATTTTATAAATAATATTCATTAAACGACACATGAGCGCATTTTTTGACTTCTAGTGAGATAATCTCCTGCTCTCACTAAATTCCAAGCAATTTCAAAAAGTTTTTTTCTTTGAAAACTTCATACACTCTCCCCGGCGTCACTCTTTTCATAACCCAGTGGTCGGCCACCACTTCGCTGCCGCTACAGTCACCGTCAATAGTCTTCGACCATTGCTCGCCGGCATCGAAAAAAGAAGGAAAATATACCATTTGAATCCTCTCTTCACCCCAAGCATGGATCGGACACTGGTTTTTTCAAAATGGAACTAGATCATAGTAGATCTAGAGGAAGATTGTTGATTCCGTCAGCCGCTTTTCATGAAGAAACAAGTTGTTGCTTTGTGAAAATATTATCCACCACCGACTGACGCAACCTCCACCTCCATTTCACTGCTAACCCAAACCTAACTCCAAATTTCCGTTCTTCTCTTCCGAAGTTAAACACCGGGATTTCCAGGTTTGCTCGCTTCAACGTCAACATCAAGGATAGGCTTCCACAGTGAACCTAAGCCGAGTATTTCTTCAATTCTACCGCCGTCGACGGTTTCTATTCCCGACTACAGTAATTCTTGGTTACTATTCTCGCTACAGTAATCAGTTCTGAGCTTGGGTTCCTTCTCCTTAAATCGGACGACTTCAGTTCGGCTTATAATGTTTTCTCCTTAGGTAGCCGCTGGATCGTCTCGGATCCGAGGTAGGTTGGTTCCAAGGTTATACAAGGCCTTCTCACCTTTGGGTTTTGCCAACGAAGAGGCCAGACTTCGGTTTATGGTTCTGCCCGAGAGTTCTGGCTCAAAGATGAAGGCTAGGAGGCGACTACGAGCTATCCAATCACAACCAAAAAATCGTGAACGTCTCCAAAAGCTCGCCAGGGGCCGTGAATGGCGGGATACACCTGTTGAGAAGCAAGGAGGAGAATCGAGTTTCACAATTGGTGGAATGAAGGGCAACCGAAAATCTGTAATGGGTACAGAAGTGGTTGTTACATGTTATTTATCTAAAATTTACCAGAGAAGATCCATTGGAAGAGGTTTGGATCTTATTTTTGCACCCACGGTCCGGTTATTGATGCTTTCATTCCTAACAAAAGAAATTCAAAAGGTGTTCGTTTTAGGTTCATCCGTTTTGCTAAAATCGAAGAAGCAAGGAAAACAATCTCAGAAATGAATGGCTCCTACATTGACGGAAGCAAAATTAGCGTTTCTTTGGCTAAATTTAAACCTCGACATTCTTTTTGGAGAAAGACCTCTACAACTATTCACCACAAATCGGGGATGGAAGTTGTTTCGAGGAATAATAATAGTGAAGTTGAAGGTGTTATGGACGAGGATAAACTCTACGTGTTGAGTAAATGTCTAGTGGGTTGGTGCAAAGACTTTATCAAAATCGATAATCTCGCTAGTCAAATGCAAGCCAATGGACTCATTGGTTTCTCATTAATGAGAGCTGCTGGAAATACAGTACTTGTGATTTTTGAAGACTCTTCTTCATTGAGAAGTGTGAAGAATGATGAATCACAGACTCTCGCTAAGTGGTTCTCCAGAGTTGAAGCCTGGTCAAAAAGTCTGGTGGTGGAATGTCGTCGAGTATGGTTAGTTTGCGAGGGAGTTCCTTTTCACGCTTGGAATTGGGGATACTTTCAAAAACATTGCAGACAAGTGGGGTAATTTATTAGCAATCGACGAAAGCTGCCAATCACCATCATCTTTTGATCGGGCGAAAATTCAAATCCTCACAAAGGCAAATTTGAGAATTGACGAGTCGTTGGAGTTGAAGGTCGGTACTAACTCATTCAAAATCATGGTGCATAAAATTGGGCCTTCCTTCAAACCAAATTCTTGGGTCCCTGACGAAGTCGATACTCATTAGATCTCGTTTCTTCAATTGGGGCTTTGATTTATTTTAATGATTGCAGGTATTGGCTTTCTTTTGTGTTTTGTTCTTTTGCGTTGTTTTGTTCTTTTTGCTGGAGGTGTAAATTAGAAAAAGGATAATTGTCGATGGGATTTACTGGCTGAGGAAGTGAGAGTTTTAGGTGTTTCTGGTTTGCTGTAATGGTGTATTTCTCCATTCGAGAATATTTCGTGTATCCATCATATGTATTCGATACTATTATTAATAAACTATGAGGTACTCTTTTCTTCCTTCCAATATTCGTTAACATACTTCTTAGTATGTGGACGAATACGAAGGGAGTTTTTAATGAGGCCTTCAACTTCTATAAAAAAAATATTTTTATAATTTAAAATATATATCACAATGATTATTTGGTAAAATATGCATCCAAGTACTGTAATCATACATTCCTATGAAGCAAATCAAACAAGGTAACACAACATTCCCAGAGTAATATTACATTCCGGTAATCTTATTCCCAAAGATAATCTTACATTCCGTGAACCAAGCGCGCACTTAGGGTGCGGTTGGTTAGGTCACATACGTGTTGAGATGTTTCAAGTTGAGGCATTGTAGGATTTTCAGGTTTGGACAAGTTGAGCATTAGATTCAATCAGGTTCATCCAGTTTTTTGCCAAATTGAACTTTCAATTGAAAAACTACTATTGACCATAAAACAACCAGCTACAAGTAGTATTATAAGTAGATTGTGGTTCAAAAGAAATGACTAAACTAATGTAGTAAAGCTTTCAGGCACCAACAGGATTCAAAGTTGCAAAATATTAGAAACACTATAATAAAAATGATGGCACAGAAAGAGAAGACAGTTTACAAAAAGGATAGAAAGTGCAAGGACAAAACATACAGTTGCAGAAATCAAAATTTTTGCTTTTGTTATTGATCACATCTTCAATAAGTTTTTCCCTTTGCGCAACCAATCTTCCAGTTTCTCCTGAAACAAAACAATGGGTTGAAATCAATCAACATACACATTACATCAATGAAGCTAATTTAACAAGGTACATGTGCTGCTAGCTGTTCCATGCACTAGAAGATAAGCTAAGAGCTCAATGATTAAAAAATCCTGGTTAAAAGAAAAATAAAATAAAAATTTTGATAATCAAACAACTACCGACAGCTTAACTAAAAGAATGGTGTTTTAACATATAAATGTGGCTTAACGGGTGAGAAACTACTAGAAATATATTAATCCTTCACTTTTGATTTTATTCAATAATCAATTGTCATTTTATAATTGTATTTAAATAAAATCATTATCGCGATACACTTAAAAACAAATTTAGAAAAAAAGTTCTAAATCTAGTCGATCAAATAACTAACCACAATCAAAGATAACGTAAGAGTTATATTGAATAGGTTTTAATAGAATTATTTTAATAAAATAATTAAAACAATAAACAACATGACTAACATTCAAATTGCACGTAATTAGCACAAACTAATTAAGAAAAGTCAGCCTGTTGAGGCATGTCATTATATTTTTAGTAAGATATTAGTACCCTGATTCCATTGATTCATTAAAAAATTTAAACAAATAAAAGAAAAGGAAAAAATTCTTCAAATGGTTGAAAGTCTTTCTACCTTAAGGTAAATGGTAATGAGATGACCAGGGAGTAAAATTTCCTGATTTTGCAGAGAATCCGAGTTATCAGGCGCAGAAGTTTGATCTATAAGCGAGAAAAGTTTCTGCACCATAAAGCTAAAGAGAAGAAATTAAATAGAATGCAAGGATACAAAGAATGTGGTCATATAAACAGCACATGACAAGATTATTCTAAAATATGAAGTTGAACTAGGATAAGAGAACCTCTATAACTTACATAAGCAGATTAAACTTGTCATTGTGTCATTCAAGTGAACAATATGTAATTCCTCAGCACTGCATCAGCAATCTACATATAAAAGAAAAAAATAAACAAAACATTGAATAGCGCATCAAATGTCTCATAAATCACTAAAAATAAAGCCAACCGGCCTCTATAGACAACAAATACAACTTACAGAAGAATGACTCTCAGTTTCCATTTCCTCCATAACAGGTTGGAAGTGTTCCCCTACAATAACAACATATAAATATAAATGTTTAACATATGAAATGAAATGATCATGAGACAAGTATCATAGTAAGCACCAATATGTTGTAGACATTGCTCCTTGGTAAAAAGCGCTAAGTCCCGAACTTCATCAAGAATAATCTTGGCTCTTTCACCAACAAGTTGAGTGCCAACAGCACCCTTTAACTCGCCATCTTTCTCAGTATAGCAGCAAGTCAATTTTGTATAAATTTCGTGATCATTAGTGTCAATCAAGCCTACTAAGAAAAATCAGAATTAGAACAAGAAAAAAAAGGAGCTACAAAAACCATGTCAAAAGCAATAGGCTTAGGGCAAGCGTACTTTCAAGAGCTTAAAAAATTAGAAGGAGAAGAATCAAGGACAAATCCCGCTGCGGAAAGTGTCACAAAGGGGAGGATCGCATAAGAAAGGCTTTTACAGAAGCACATGGCAAGAGATAGTATGTAAAAGAGCCAGTTACACCTTAAGAACAATGCCACAGGAAGCATGTATTCCCTCCCCTGTATCCTGCAAGCATAAATTAAGTTGAAATGCATATATATTAGCTTATTTTATAATAAAAAACCAAAAGCATCATTTTTCCACTCCCAATCAATTTCTTACCAAAATCCAAGTCTTGCACTCCCATTATGAAGATAATACAACTTAACTGTTACTGAAGACAGATCATCTCTCACACACCTAGAATGACAATTATAAGAGTATCCATAAACAATTTGGGGCAGCAGAGTAAGAAAAATTGATAAGCTCAAAGGAATCCAATGAGAAGCTGAAATAATAACTTGAACGAAAGAAGGTAATAATAATACTGTATTGTATAATAATAAACCTTATTACAACCGCTTTATCAGTATAACCCTCCCGACGATCACGATATGAACCCCGTACCAAGCTCATAGGCTGAGAACAAAATACCACGTCAGTAATGCGACATTTTTAATCAAAGAAAAGTAAAGGGGGATTAATAAAGAATTTTTCATTAGACAATAGGTTTAGCATTCTATTCTAGACATATGAATGATATTAATTCCATTAGATTGAAACAAAAAGATCACTCAAGAAAAGACTTAACTTCTTAGCAAATTGTATAGAGACTACTAGAATTAGGAAGATATTAAATTAGAAACCATAGTTTAACTCATCAACAAAAATTAAAATGTTCTCCTGTTGGTTAAAAGAACAACAATCAAAGGGCTCGCTTACATAATTCCGTTTCGGCAATATCACGGTCCTGACAACTCTCTCAAGCCCATTCAGAACAAAGTAACTGCATTTCCATGAAAATTTTTAATGTCAATTAAATTGTAAAAAGAAAAAAAATAGGCACAAAAAGTAAAAATTGGATATCGTGTGCACTATGAATGAATTATGTGTTTGAATCTCATTAGAAATTATAAAATTTCTAATGAGATTATCCACACCATTCAAACAAATTAATCGTATACTTGAACTATATGATGATGTGCTCCTAAATACAGGAAATATAGGCTAGCACAGGCATCATAATACAAAATATGTAGAGCACTAGTGGAACTACAAAACTGCAAAAGTAAGCAAAGGGCAAGCAATTTAAAGTATATAGTGTACAATTCCAAACAGACAAAATAAGCACATGCTAATAATGTTAAGGGATGTCAAACCTAAAAGGGTGAACAATCAATCAAAATACTCACCCACCCATTTCTGCTGACTCTTCTTTGCAAGCAACCATTTTCGAGGGATCAGCATCTCGCAAGTAACAACGTTTCGACTGCATAAAATAAAATACAATTAACCGTATACAGTCAGCACATTTCAACTGCATCTATTAAATAGAACATATTCATAACCAGAGAGGCAGAGAGTAAGTATGTCTTGCAACGCAAGCAAAGCAATACATATTGCAACATAAAATTGATAGAAGTATATTGAAAAATTTTGGTTTTGAAAATTTTTCTGAAACATTTGTAAGATAAACTATTCCCATAATCTAAAATTAACAAGCCCCATAAACTAGCAAACCATGCTATACAATTCACTTAAATGAAGAATCAATCAATCTTTGTACAACATAAATTTCTTTTTTTTTCTTTTTTTTTTTTTTTTTTTTTTGCGTGGGGGAGACGAAGAAAGAAAGGAAACTAACCCTTAACATTATAGGAAACTCGCCAAAATTAATTTTTTCTCTATAACAACTCCACCATTCCACTGAAAGCAAACATCCATGTGCAAGTTCCCCGTATAAGAAATTTTTGCTTGTCTACACTGTTTAAAGAAGAAGAAAAAAGTGGAATCAATTAATAAAAAATGAAAAACATATAATGAACCGAATACAAGGAAATTATAGTGTCAAATTTTACTTCAAATGGAAGCAACGCCCCTGCTGACGTCTTTGAAGACCGTTCCTTTTGCGGTGGAAATACTTCGGGATGATCATACCAGAGTAAGATACAAAGTCAAGAACAAACATCAACACTTTATGCACTTTCACTTAAAAGATGATTCTAATTGATTATCAACTTGCAACACAAATTCTAACATGACTATAGTATAACTCGTCAATCACCCGTTTCTTTCAAATTTAAAAAATAGAAAAAGCGACCATCAAGAGTTAGCATTCCTGGAAAACAAAATTAGACTCAAAACTAATTTATTTCTTTAAGCATTCGGACGCAAAAATCAAGTAATATAACAAAACAAAAAATCCATTTAAAATAACTTCCGACAATTGAAAAAAGGATATTTCTAACAGTTTTGGTGGAGACGGGATCGAAGATTTGCACAGGCTTGATGCGTTTAAGCATAGTTTCTAAGCCTAAATCGATCATGTAATCGAAAGACTCGATATGGTGTTTGAATAGCTCCTTTAGCTCTTCTAGCTCTTTACTGCTGGGCATGCCTCGGTCTAGTATCCCCTGCGTTTCCATCGCTCTTCCTTCTTGTTTTCTGTATCGCTTATGATTGGGAGAAAAGGGCTTTGTCGATGGCGGGGGAAACTGCGAAGGGTTTAGGTTTTGCATATAACACGAAGGAAATTATATTCGACTGGACTGGGCTGAACTGAAATTGGAGGTGGGCTGCATAGTGTTTAGGGTTTTGGATCGGGTTGAACCGACTCGAAAGATTTTTTCACATATAAAGTCTAATTTGGAGACTATGGCATCCCAAACTCAATTTGGGAATTTTAACAGAATTTCAAGAGACATTGTCATCGGAGAGACATGATTTAACTTGAAGAAATAATCATACATTTTATTTCATTTAATCACATTATAGGTCAACAATTATATTTAAAAGTCAACAAACTTAATCTAAAATATACATATAAGACCACACTCATAATAGGTTAAAATATCGATTTTATGGATTTGATATCAATACTCATCTTAGAAACTCGAAAACAACTTAAAATTCCAATAAGTTAAACGAGTATCACGAGTATCGATTTCCCTAACAAATATCAATACTCCTTTCATATGTTCTCGATAATAATACCTAAAATTGTAGGTTTTGAGCCTTTAAACACTCGAACACATCGTACATAACCTTAATATGGATATAAGATTTTGACAACATAACATACATGTTACAAACATCTTTACAAATCAAACATTCATAAGATCATCACATTATGAATTAAGCATAAGAAATAAGAAACGTACCAAGTATAGGTGACTATTGAAGACCTTGAAAATGATATCAGATGTTGAGATCAAGGTTTTTCAAAGAAACGAAGAAGGAACTGAAGACCTTGTTGGATAGAAGGAAACATTCTAGTCCCAATGTTTGTGAATTAGTTATCTCATGGTGACCGTAATACCATGTATTTTCATGTTCAGACCATAGGACGACGTAAAAGAATTAGATCCGAGGCTCATTTGATAGTGGAGGTTTTTGGAAAGATAAATGGGAAGACTTCAACGACATCATTGTTGGTCATTTTCAAAGCTTAATTTTTCCCTTTCATGTAATAACAAAATGCAACAATCTTGAATGTTGTGATCTCGGGCATTTCCCGAGAAATGAACAATAACTTATGTGCCCTTTTCACATTTAAAGAGGTTCTTAAAGCTTTTAGAGACGTACACTTAGAAAAAAGTGAATAGATTGATGGTCTCCTTGCATCTTCTTTAGACAATACTGGGAGCTAATGGGAGGGACACAATTAATCTTTGTCTTCTTCTACTCTAGGGGCAACTAGACATGTCCATAGTAAATAAGATGGTTATTGTCTTGATCTCCAATGTGGTAGAGCCCCACGTGTGAAACTATCTAAGACCCATTAGTCTATTACGTGGTATATAAGATATGTTCTAAAGTCCATGTGAACTGAATGAAAGGTCTTATGTATTTTGTACCAGTAAAATTAAGTTACTTTTATCTTAGAGAGCCAGATATCGGATAACATCATAATGGCCCATGAATTGGTGCATTACATATATCATCTAATAATGGTCCAAACAACGGTGGAGTCATCAAGCTTGACATGGAAAAACCCTATAAAAGGGTCAAATGGCCTTCCTATGTCAAATGATGCTCAAATTAGCTTCTGTATTGAATGAGTTAACTAGGAATCTTCAATTGATGATAACCCGAATGTAGATCGATCTTTGAAAATATCGAAGCTCCTTTTAGCTGATCAAACAAGTCATCAATGCGCGGAAGGGGATACTTATTCTTGATGGTCACCTTATTAAGCTGTCGATAATCAATACAGAGACGCATTGATCCATCATTCTTCTTAAAAAATAACACCGGATCTCCCCAAGGTGACACACTTGGTCGAATAAATCCCTTTTCTAACAACTCTTGCAATTCTTTCGGAGTCATCCGATAAGGTGCCATTGCAATTGGAGCAGTTCTTGGCATTATTTCAATTTGAAATTCTACCTCTCTATCTGGAGGTAATCCTGGCAACTCAGCCGGGAAAATATCAGGGAATTCCCGAATTATTAAAATCTCATTCAATCCTTTTTCTTTAGCTCTTGAATCTATCACATTTGCAAAAAATTCTTGACATCCTTGTAGCAACAGCTTCTTAGCTAACATTACTGATATTACATTTGCTAAATGATTAAACCTTTCACTACTCATACTTATCTCTGTTCCTTCTAGACTCTTCAGGGTTACCTTTTTCGATCTGCAATTAACATCTCCATAGTAACGGAACATCCAATCCATTCCCAGAATCACTTCAAACTCATCAAAGGGTAATTCCATCAGATTAGCAGGGAATTCAATTCCCTGAATCTTTATGGGACACCCCTTACAGACTTTGTTCACCCGAGCACTATGACCTAAAGGATTGGTTACTATAATCTCATTACTTGTAGCTTCTAAGGAAATCCTCAATTCCTTTACTAACTTACTCGTAATGTAAGAATAATTAGAGCTTGGATCAATCAATACAAATACTAATTTATCGTACAGCTGAAAAGTACCTGCTATAATATCAGGGTCATCACGGTCTTCACTTGTCTTTAGATTATACACCCGTGTGGTTGACCGAACTTCAGGTTGAGCAGAGGATTCAAACGAGTTCTTTCCTCTTCCTCTTCCTCTTCCTCTTCATCGTCCTCTTTGTGAGGCAGAACCAACTCTTTCAGATGGTACAGGCTCACCAACCATCAATGGACAATCCCAGATAAAATGTTCGGCATCTCCGCATCAGAAACAAGTCCCAACAGCCATCCGACAAGCCCCAGAATGGTTTTTCCCACAGTGTTGACACTGTCTTGCTTGACTCAGAGTAGATCTCCTAACACCAGATCCCACTGACTGCGTCTGTCTAGGTCTTGTTTGACTTGCTCCCCTAGCAGATGATGCAACTGATTCTGATCTAGCTTGTGATCGAAATCCTGAGTCTCTTCCTCTTTTTGGTGGTGTTGAGCTAGAAGAAGCACCCGTCCTCTTTGATGTATGAACTCTAAAATCCCCGAATCTCTCATTCTGAGCTCTTTTAAGAGCCTTGGAACGATTGATCACCTCTTGAAACGAGGACAAATTCAATACTATCAGCATCTCTTTCAATCTAGGGCGTAAGCCCTCCACAAACCATTCACAAGCCTCTTTTTCAGTAGGCACAAGCTCAGATGCAAACCTACTCAGCTTGTTGAACTCACATTCATACTCATATACAGAGCGATTCATTTGTTTCAAATTCAAAAACTCCTGCTTCATCTGCCGAAAATAAATTGATCTCCAATGTACTTGTTTTTAAATTCATCTAAGAACAAAGACCAAGTCAACTGGTCATTGGACATCCTCATGGTGATGTTCATCCACCATATCCTCGCCTGACCCATCAGCAACGAGACAACTCCATCTAACTTCTCCACTTCAAAACAGTAGAGACCATCCAACATGATTTTCAAATCATTTAGCCAAAGATCCACCGCAACCGGACCTTCCTCGACTTCTCTCTTAAATTCGGGAGCTCCTAAACCTCTCAACTCTTTTACTACATTCATTCTTTGAGTTGGTGGAGCAGGAGGTTGAAGACGCGTCAGAATAGCATCCAACGTCTTGAAGAAAGTGTCTTGATCTTGTACAGGCACTCCCTGAGATGCATGTCCTTCACCTTCCCTGGCCAGGGCAGGTGAATTACTGCTTTCAGCAGGCCTATCTTCTCCCGCTTCACTTCGGGAGCTACTATGTCCGGACATCTAATAAAATAAACACATTGTTCTATTAGCAAAACAACATACTCATACTATACCAGATCAGAAGTTCTCACTATTTGTTGACATGTATTCCATTTAAAGACTCTATAGACTTTGGTTTATGCCTAGAATTGGCTAAACCATAGCTCTAATACCATTAAATGTAACACCCCCAACCCGTGTCTGACCCGGATACTAGTCTGAGGTGTCACATTACCTTTTTGAAACGCATTTCTTACAAAATCACAATATTTGAACTTATATTAAGAAAATACAATAATATACATATATTAATACACTTTTACCAAAATACTCAGAGCATACACAACTTAACCCTTTAGTTACATGTCAACATCCATTTACATAACAAAAATGACCTACTGGTTAAGTTGCTTATGATCTGATAGTTGCAGGAGTAATATTGTCCAGCTGCTTAACCTCGATCGTCTACTTTATCGGATCCTACGTGTGAAACACTCACACGCTAAGTCATCGACTTAGTGAGGCAATATAATAATAACAATAAAATATAAAGGAATTGTTAAAATGAGATGGGTTGCAATGATAATATGTATGTAAACAATTCAATAACCATAACCATGTTTCTTACACATAGATTTATCAAATTCACATTCATAAGTTCACATTATTAAGTTCATTAGCCCATGATACCATATTGAGAACCTAAGGTATGTGAGTATTGTGAGGTTGTGCACTATGCTGTCACCACAGCTCGTATAATTGCACCTAAGTGTCACGTAGAATTGCACCGGAGTGCCGTGTAGAATAGCACCGTAGTGCCATATAATAATGTCTATAAGGACCACATATCATTCCTTAAGAATCATATACATATACTAGGGATCAAGTATGTGTCTCACAAGACTTCACACATGTTCCAAAGAATATATATATATCCCGAAGGACCGCGTAGACCCTCTACCCTTGGCATGCCAACTATACATATAGTTCTCATCTACATAACATGGGCTTTCACAATTCACATAATTTGTATCACATAGACAAATTATTTTTCTACCTTTATCACATAACTCATATAACTTTTTCCTGCATATTCATGTCACATAATGCATATGGTATAAACTCATATCATGTTTCATAATATGGAATGTAATCATGTATCAAAATATTGAATCTAGACTTATCATAAGTCTAGAACTGATTATAATACTATATTCATGCTATGCATATGCACTCACCTAGATTTCTTTGTCTTTCCCTCGATCAATCCTACTTGTCGATTGTTCCAGAACTCATTTAGGCTCTATATCTACATAGTAATTCATTGATACTTATCAGTATACTAATTAATATATTCTCAACTATCATTTCTTAAACTAAAAGAAAAGTTATTTTCATCTTTTAATGGAGGTATGCATCGATACACTACACCATGCATCGATGCATAAATCCTATTCGATGTTTGTATTTAATGGGGTGCATCTATGCACTCCTTAAGCATCGATGCATCGATGGCATTTGATGTTTGTATTTTAAAATAGTGCATCGATGCACTTCATGTGCATCGGTACACCTTGAACAATTTCTGGGATTTATCCTTGATGCATCGGTGCACATTGAATGTGCATCGATACACATAGCCCATAAATGTCATTTTAAGCACGAAAATCTTTTTATAATCTTCTCTACACTTTATATTTCACCTCCTTTTTATATCCCTAACTTGCATACTCTTACTTAAACTAATTATTATCCATTTCATACCTCTAAAACTTAGAAATCCAATTCTCCATGTAGAATTTAAGAATCTAACCCAAATTCCAACATGTTCTAATTTGAATTCTAACACCTCATACTTCTTAGTTAGCTTTATGACAAGTCAAATCCCACTTCTAATTCTTATTTTGAACTCTAATCCAAGATTTCACTTTTCTACTTCCTTTTTTTTAATTCTTCATATACTTATCATCTTATGGTTTTAAGATAATCTAAGCTTTCCTTAAGCTTAGTTATCATCTAAGGATCAATAATAAATCTTAATTTCATCAAGAATTTGTTCAACAAGAAAACTCACATTTAGCTTGGTCTCACGATGGAGAAGAAGAAGTGAAGAAGAAGTGAAGAAGAAGAGAAATCTGGAAACTTTTGTTCTCTCTATTTGCCTTCCACGTGGATTTAAATATCATCATCTAATATTTAATTATTTCCCCTATTTAAAGACTCATTTACCCCTTTAGTTCCTCCTTCTTTGTTAATTGATCCTACACAAAACATTCCCATTAAATCTTTCAACTATTCAATTTATCTACTTTGGTCACTAAATTTTGAAATTTCGCAATTTGATCACTAACCCGGTATGGAAGATGTTACAATATGAGATAGATGTTTACACACGTTCATGTGGTATGTGATAGAAGAAAAGGCACATGTGATTACAAGAGAAATGACATGAGTACATGAACATATGAAACATAAAAATAATGCCCATGTTATATGATATGAGAGCTATAGGTATAGTTGGCATGCCAAGAGTATAGAGTCTACGCGGTCCTTCGGGATAAATTTCACATGCCCCTAATGGGACCCCATACGAGCTGTGGTGACAGCATAGTGCACAACCTCAATGTACTCGCGTACCTTAAAGTTCTCAGTAATGTACATGGGCTTACAAAAGGTATCAAAAGTGTTTGCATTGTTACATGTTATCATGCTATTATCATTTACACTGAATTATTTGTGACACGATAAAATAAATTAGATTATATGTTCATATGTATATGAGCTGCATTATAGTTATTATGTTTTATATACCTCACCAAGTGAACGACTTAGCGTGTGATTGTTTCACACGTAGGTTCCGAGAAGAGGAAGATTGATAAAAGTTAAGCAAGACATATCAGTTTCTCCTTTCCAAGATCAGATCAGAAAAGAATTGAATAGATTGTATTTTGTAATATTGATTGAGGTTGGCATGTAAATAAATATTTGAATCTGATATGCTCTAATCGATTTTGTAAAATCATATGATTGAGTTTTGTAATGTTTTAAACGTATGTATGTAAATGGTAATTTTATACTGATGAAAGCTTAAATTTTTATAAGTTTTATATAAGTTGAGCAGTAATTGTAGCAGTGCATCGGTACACTGTAGCACTGTTCACGGCACTGTTCATATAGTATAGTACTATTCATACGGTATAGTACTATTCATAAAACATTTTTCTTTAAATTTGTTATAATGAAACAAAATTTAACAAGTATATGATCATATTTTCTTAATATAAGTCCAAAGGTTATGTTATTTGGTAAGGATATTGTTTTGAAAAGTCAATGTGACATTTCGGACTCATATCCGGGTCGGATACCGGTTGGGGGTGTTACACATGGTGCCTTGCTCGTTGGAAACCATTTGTGTGTAACTTGCCTAACACAAAGATGATGCCCAATGTGTCATGTGGAGGAAGAAATGATGCTTCATGCCTTATGCAACTATACTCACTCTTGTGAAGCCTTTTGAATGGCTAGGTTGTTAGCATCAATGTGGGCAAATCAATGGCATATGCATGGAAAATTTTCATTGTGGTCTCTAAGCATAAGTTCAACTTGAACTTTGTTACTAATTGATAAGCCTGATGATTTGGATCTTTTTTGTGATTGTAATATGATAATATATATGATTTATGAATATCTTATTTCAGTTTAAGATTCAATAACGTCTCTAATCTAGTTCCTTCTAGATCGGGTAGAGAATGTTACACTTTTTCTTTCATATTAGTAAAAATTTTATTCTTCTGTCTATGATTTTTCTTAAAAGAGTTTTTCAAGTAAATCTTGGTTTTATTTATGTTCTTGTTTCATTTGTGATATTTTCTTCTTGTTTCGTTGTTATCATTGTTTCATTATAACCAACTAGTATTAGAGTTTTTTGAGTTAGATCCAATCATGACATCAATAAAATATGAAGTTTTGTTATTAGATCAGATTGCCAAGTTCTCGTTATGAAAAGTGAATATTCAAGATATTTTTACACAGTTAGACTTACATGATATGTTAGAAAGGTTTGATAATACGACATCCTCATATTGGACAAACAAAGAAAAATATAATGATTAAAATGTCATATCACATATTTGTATGCCCTTATCAAACAACATTTATATGATATGTTAAAAAAATACGAGTGTTTTTTTTTGTGGGTGAAATTGAAGTAACTATGCATGAAGGAAACGTTGTTCAACAAGTTGCACATGAAGCATTGACTTTACTCAAACAAGTTGGCAGAAGATTCATCACTTGAAGACCACTTAATTGCACTCAAAGATAAAACCATGGATGTGATATGACCATGAAGACAAAAGATTGATTCTGATATATTCACTGCACATTCTTACTCGTCCTTTAGAGACACCATATTGTATAGTCGTAAAACACTTACTCTCGAAGAATGTTAGGTAACATGCAATCGTATGACAAGATGAAGCATATGGTAGTTAGATCGAAGTTCCAAACAGAAGGTCTCATATTGCATGGATCAACTAGTAACAACAACAGAAAAAAAATAGAACACAATTTCATAGGTAAAAACATGGCCAAGTCAAAATCCTATAATCAAGGTAAAACTCGTAATATTTGCATGAAGAAAGACCCTATTAAATCAAAGTGTATAAGTTATAGAATAAAATCAAAAAAGAAGTTGCGGAGCATAACTCTAGGAAATCTGGAGAGACTGTCATAGCAAAATAATGTGATGTTGCAGAACTTCTAATTACACCTGACGATAATTCTAAAGCAAGATAGGAATAGATCCTCGATTCTAGATGTACCTATCATGTGCGTCCCAATTTCGATTGGTTTACATCTTATAAAATTATTTCAAATATTGTTTTTTATCTGCCTTTCTATATTTTTATATATGCATATTTTTATTAATTTGTTGAAAAACTTCTGACAGCTTAATTAGATGTAAAAATAAATACCATTGGATTGATTTATTTAAAATATTTTAAAATTTTTATGATCATTAAACTAAATTTAAACAAATAATACCAATTAATTCATAAATTAAAATTTTTATTTAAATTCAAATCGAGTGGAGGTAATCTCATCTAATGGAGCTACTCATCCAACCAACCTAGGGACAAGAATGGTAAAGTGGCTAGATGGTATCTAGATAATTACTAGAAACAAAATATAAAATATCTAAAATAACCTTGCGGTGTCCACACTGTCCACTACATCACTGTCTCCATTAGCCAACCACAGTTCACTACGTGTCTTTTTCAACCCTAAACCACATGTAAATGCTCGCCTGGTAAAAAAGCAAAAATCGTTAACAAAAATCTCGTTTTTGTTTGCGTGGGTCCGGCGTTACCTCGATCCTTCTTTCCTTGTGTGGGAATCACAGAGGCGCAAAGACTTTCCATTTTATATATTTGGTCCCGTGAAATGAATAAATGATAATTTCACCCTCAACTTCTGGTATTTTATTTCCTTCCAAATAATGCCTTGTGATTTTTCTATATCACTTTTAAGATTTTGATAGTAGTAATTAGACTTAAAATTTTTGGGTATAAAAAATAATTATTGATTAGTAACTTACATTATAATATGCAAAATATACATGAAAATATTAATTTATTAAATATTAAATTAGACGTCTCATTTTTAAACTAATTATATTTTTAAGAAGATATTTTAAAAATGGAATCATAAATCTCGAATATAAATTAATAAAATATATATGAAATATGTTAAAAAAATCTCAATGGAAATTAATAGAAATTATTTGATACACGTTATGTATATAATTTACCATGACCTTACTTATTTTAATTTAAAACCCTAAACATTAAGATCTTAAATCCCGCGTCGATTCAGCTTAGTTAGAACGAAGCCTTGGAATTAGAGAGCAACAAAAAAAATCTTAAATCCAAAATTTTAAGTTTTAAACCCTAAATCATAAATAATAATCATGACATTCAATTCGATAAGATTAGGAGTGTTCAAAATTTGGTTTTAACCGAATTAACCGATCGAACCGAATTAGTTCGATTAATTCGGTCGGCCACCGAATTAATTCTATCGGGGAACGGTTAAGGATTTTTTTGGAATTCGGTTAACGGTTAATTCAGTTCGAAATCAGTTAATTAACAGAATTAACCGAATTAACCTTTAAATATAATTATATTAAGAGGCCTAATCCATTTAAAATCCATTTAAAACCTAAATCAATATTAATTAATTAAAATAATATCAAAACTAAATGCAAAATGTTTGAATCAAATTAATTAGATATTATTTATAATTAGATATGTTGAGTTAATCGATCTACGGAATCGGCCAAGAGGGGGTGAATTGGCAATTAAAAATTTCGTGGAAGCTTTTGCAGAAAATTTAAAGTAATTGCACATCGATTTACAGTGGTTCAACTTTCTCAAACAAAGTCTACGTCCACTACCTTAGCTATCCACACTAAGGATTTTCCAACAAATTCACTAATTTGTTCTTTCTTTTGAGGCCAAAGAGACAACCTTACAAAATCCCTCAAGAGTATACCCCAACTCTTGAGAACACTCTTTTTCCCAAAGAGAAGATTACAAATTTGCAAACTTACAAGAAAACCTCACAAGGTAAGATGTTTGCACAATTCTAGAACAAAGAAAAGAACACTCAAGGATAAATACAATTGAGTACAAAAGTGTTCTTGAAAGCAAATGAATATTGGATGAAAAATAGGCTTGAAATACTCAAACTTGAGGTTTGATGCTTTCTCTTTGATTCTCTCTTGATTCTAGTTGATTGATGTTTCTTGTTCTTGATCAATGGCTCCAGAACTTGTTTAAATACCCCTTGAATCAATTCTGAACGTTGGTGATAATTAGTGGGGATAATAGAGCCGTTTAAGTGTGAAAACAATTAATTTTTCTAGGTGGAGCGTCTCATGCATCGATGCATGATCAAGTATGCATCGGTGCATACGTGTAAAATTCAAATATTTGACCGTTGGAACACTTGATGCATCGGTGCACCAAGTGTGCATCGATGCATGAAATGCATTCGATGTTTGAAAATAGCCTGAGTGCATCGATGCATGGCTTGTGCATCGATGCATCAAATGCATTCGATGTTTTGAAAATATTCAGAGTGCATCGATGCATGGAGAATGCATCGGTGCATGGAATGCATTCGATGTTTCAATTAATTCACTAATGCATCGATGCATGGTTGATGCATCGGTGCATCACCTCAAATAATTGAATTTAGGCTTTGATTTTGGTTCAAAATACTTTGTGAAAATTGTTTTAAAAATAGTTTAAGTACAAATCACAATTTTACACATTTAGTAAGGTTTAAAATTGATCTTGAAAAACTTGGAGTAATAATTTGATATTCGGTTAATTGAATCGAATATAAAATTGTAAAATCATTTGTAAAATCTTAAAATTCATTTAACTTAATTTGTTATATCGAAATATCAAAAATGTTTTCAACAATCTCCCCCTTTTTGATATAACAAAACATTTGAGTAATTTTAAGATTTGTTTAAGAAATTATTTTTGAAATCGATTTTGAAAAACTTACTCCCCCTTACTATAGCACATCTTAAACTTTCTCCCCCTTTTTGTTAAATCAAAAAGACTCTATAAAAACGTTTTAAACAAGAATTTTGAAAAACATAGCCAATTGATATTATATATATATATATATATATTAGGCTGCTAAGATCACAATCAAAAGAGAGATTAGCCATTAGTTTCATAATCAATATTCATAAACATAAATGGATAATTGGTCATAATGCAACTAATATGATGATGCAAAAATTAATAAATATTAAGCTCAAAATGAAAATTCAAACAAACTATCCATAAAACATCCAAATCTTATATCCAAATGAAGTCAAGCAAGTCAAACAATAACCCCCAAAATATTCAAAATGGTTTAACAATAAACGTTCAAGACGATCCAAAACCACAACAAGATCTATTCGTCTATAGAAGGATCGGGAGGAGGCGGAGGAAAATGGGATTTGGCGGTTGGTTTGAATGAGAACGACTAGACGAAGTTCTAGGACGTTTGGGATTAGACATGATTAAAGTAAATCGGAATAAGGAATATCACCTGCAATTTGAAACACATGTATGCACAATCAATTCCTAAAACTCAAATGAGTCCTCAATAATTCAAGGTTCTCTAAACCATATCCTAATGGGCATGTTTCGAAAACTATTTAAAAAATAATATTTGATAATCATAATATAGTTTTCATGAAAACAAAACAATTAAATCAAAAATCTTACTAATTTTCGTTTTTTTTTTAAGTTTCGAAATTCAAAGAATTTTTTTTTGAAAAATTGTTTGTTTTGACGAAATTGGTAGTAAAATCTAGTTTAGAACCAACAAACAATAAATGCCCGATAATGTACATTCTAGAACTAATTAAAACTAGTTCTAAAATCATAAATTTGTAAAATAGAGGTTTTTAGAAAAATACCTTGAAAATTCGGATTGAGAGGGATGAGGAGTTGTTTTGCGCGATTTAATGAGTGTAGCAGGTTTGTAGGATGAAAAACTTGAAGAATCCGATGTTTTCCCGAAGATTTTGAGCAAAAATAGAGATTTGAGGTGAGAGTGGGACGAACGGCCGTGAGTTTATGTTTTAGGTTTTGAGAAAAATGAAGAAGATGAAGATTTTAAACCTAAAACCCGACGGATGCATCGGTGCATGGTCTTATGCATCGATGCATTGTTAAATGCATCGGTGCATGAAGCACAAAAATGTCAAAAATCCGTTTTAAACACTTAAAATGCTAAATAATTTGGCTCTAATGGTAATGGCAACTCATATATCAAAAATTAATTATGTTCAATCAATCAAATTAATCTTCAAACTTTATTTGAACATAAAATTAATTTTTATTAAGAATCATAAACTCCCCCTAACTAATAGCAAGAATACAATTTATTACTATAAGCATTTTTCAGTATTTATTAAACGTGCTAAATTATTTTAAACACTAAGTGAAGATAGGTCAGTTAACCTAATTCTCTTCTAAGTGTCCAAAATCTTTCTTTATCTAAGGGTTTTGTAAAATATCCGCTAATTGGTGCAAAGTATCAACAAATTCTAGAACTACATCTTCCTTAGTGACATGGTCCCTAATGAAGTGATGTCTTATTTCAATATGCTTAGTTCTAGAGTGTTGGATGGGATTTTTAGTGAGACAAATAGCACTAGTATTGTCACACTTGATAGGAATGGTACCTACTTCAATTCCATAATCAAAAAGTTGTTGTTTCATCCATAAAACTTGTGCACAACAACTACCGGCTGAAATGTATTCCGCTTCAGTGGTAGATAATGCAACACAATTTTGTTTCTTTGAAAACCAAGAAATCAACATATTTCCAAGGAATTGACAAGTACCGGAGGTGCTTTTCCTATCTAATTTGCATCCTCCATAATCCGCATCAGAAAAGGCATGCAAGCTAAAGCTAGAGTCTCTAGGATACCAAAGTCCTAAACTAGGAGTGTCCTTAAGGTATCTAAAGATTCTCTTAACAGCTAGTAAATGTGATTCCTTAGGACATGATTGAAATCTAGCACATAAGCAAACACTAAACATAATGTCCGGTCTACTTGCAGTTAGATAAAGCAAAGAGCCAATCATTGACCTATATATTTAACATCTACACATTTACCTCCTTCATCTAAGTCAAGCTTTGTTGAAGAGCTCATTGGAGTGTTATGAGGTTTCCCATTTTCCAGTCCAAACTTCTTGAGCATATCTTTGACGTACTTAGCTTGATTAATGAAGATGCCATCTTTTCTTTGCTTGATTTGGAGTCCCAAGAAAAATGAGAGCTCCCCCATCATGCTCATCTCAAACTCACTTTGCATTAGCTTAGAAAATTCTTGGCAAAGAACATCATTAGTAGAACCAAATATTATATCATCAACATAAATTTGAACTACTAATAAATCTTTACCTTTTCTCTTTAAAAACAATGTAGTGTCAACCTTTCCTTTTAAAAAACCTTTGTCAATTAAAAATTGACAATCTTTCATACCAAGCTCTAGGAGCTTGTTTTAAACCATAAAGAGCTTTTGTCAATTTTAAAACATGATCCGGAAAATTTGAATCTTCAAAACCTGGAGGTTGTTCCACGTACACTTCTTCTTTTATAAAACCATTTAAAAATGCACTTTTAACATCCATTTGATATAATTTAAATTCATTGAAACATGCAAATGCTAATAACATTCTAATTGCTTCCATCCTAGCTACGGGAGCGTATGTTTCATCATAGTCTATGCCTTCTTCTTGAGTATAGCCTTGAGCAACAAGTCTAGCCTTGTTCCTCACTATATTACCACTTTCATCAAGTTTATTTCTAAAAACCCATCTAGTACCTACAGTAGATTTATTACTAGGCCTTTCAACTAATGTCCATACTTTACTTCTCTCAAATTGATTTAATTCTTCTTGCATAGCCATAATCCAATGTTCATCTTTTAATGCTTCTTTGATGTTCTTAGGCTCTATGCATGAAATAAATGCAACATAATTACAGATATTTCTAAGAGAAGATCGAGTAGTTACCCCTTTTGATGGATCACCTATAATTTCACCATCCTTGACATAGTTATACTCTCTTGGAAAAGATACTTCCCTTTCTTCAATGGTTGGATTCTCGAGGGGATCATGAGTTTCCTCATCTTTTGTTTCTTCCTTTGATGATGATTCTCCAACGTCATGTCTAACGTCATTTGCTTGCACAATACCTACATCATCATTAACAGAAGAATCCTTCCTTGGAAGGGGATTATCATCGAAAACAACATGTATAGACTCTTCTACAACTAAAGTTCTTTTATTAAATACACGATAAGCTTTAGAATTTAAGGAATAACCCAAAAAAATTCCTTCATCACTTTTAGCATCAAATTTGCCAAGATTTTCTTTACCGTTGTTTAAAACAAAACATTTACATCCAAAAGGATGAAAATAACTAATGTTAGGCTTTTTATTTTTTAGAATTTCATATGGAGTTTTCTTTAAAATTGGCCTAATCATTACTCGATTTACAACATAACAAGCGGTATTTGTGGCTTCCGCCCAAAAATATTTTGGCAAATTATTTTCACAAAGCATGGTTCTAGCCATTTCTTCTAAAGTTCGATTTTTCCTCTCAACAACTCCATTTTGTTGAGGGGTTCTAGGTGCTGAAAAATTATGGCTAATACCATTAGAATTAAAAAACTCAATAAATCCAAGATTTTCAAATTCAGTTCCATGATCACTTCTAACACTAGTGATAGAGTAACCTTTTTCATTTTGGATTATTTTTGAAAATGTGATGAAATTTTCTAATGCTTTATCTTTAGTACTTAAGAATAGAACCCAAGTGTATCTAGAATAGTCATCTACCAAGACAAATGCATATTGTTTTCCTCCCAAGCTAGTAGTTCTAGTTGGCCCAAAAGATCTAAATGAATCAATTGTAATACTCTACTAGTTGATACATCATTAATAGATTTAAAAGAAACTCGTTTTTGTTTTCCTTTAGCACAAGCATCACAGATTTTATCATTATCAAATTTAAGCTTAGGCAACCCTCTTACTAAGTCTCCTTGAATTAACCGTTGCAAAACACTCATACTAGCATGACCTAGTCTCCTATGCCATAACCAACTATCATGCTCATCCTTAGCAACTAGGCATAAATTAGTCATATCAATAGAATCTAAATGCACCATGTAAATGTTTCCTATTCTATGACCACAAGCATAATCCGATTAGATGCAATGTCAATGACTTTACAATCATTAATTTCAAATAAGACATTGAATCCTTTATCGCATAATTGACTAATACTCAATAGATTATGCTTTAATCCATTCACATATAAAACATTCTTAATTTGTATGGAAGAGGTATTACCTATTGTACCAATACCTTCAATGTGACCTTTTGAATTGTCTCCAAAAGTCACTTCTCCTCCATTTTTGGCGTTAAGCTCAATGAACCGGCTTTTGTCTCCGGTCATATGTCTTGAGCATCCACTATCAAGGTACCATGAATTTGAATTTGTTTCCCGTGCCTTGTAGCAATGCTCCTTTCCCTACAAACATAGATTAATTTTTGATTTTTGGTACCCAAATTCTTTTGGGTCCATATTCATTAGTTTCCAAAATCCTAGTCCCCTTAGGTATCCATTTGTGTAGGATATTTTATCTTTAGTAGTAATGAGTTCTTTAGGAACCCACATACTTCTAATGATTTTTCCATTAGAGGTTTTTTGGGGACCTCTATGATTGTAGTTTCTAAAACTTTTTCTAACAAAGTTGGATTTTGAATTTCCACCTTTTTCAAAATGTTTTGTTCCAACTTTATCAAAAGAAGTTTTAAGATCATCAATTTTCTTTTGATGATCATCATTGATCTTTGAAAGTAAATTTTGCAAATCTAAATTTTTCTTTTCAAACTCTTCTAGTTTGATTTGCAAATCTTTGATTTACTTTCAAGATCGTTGTTGGTTTTGGATATGAGTTTGTTTTCATTTTCAATTTTGAAACATCATTTTTATATTTTAAAAACAATTTCTCATAATCCGAAGCCAACCCATTGTACTCCTCAAATAACTCATCATAAGATAAATCATCAAAATCGGATGAGTTAGAGGTTACCTTAGAATCTTCCCCGAATGCCATCAAGCACAAGTTTGCTACTTCTTGTTCCTCTTCATCGGAACCTTCTTCATCGCTCCATGTAGCCACATGAGCCTTGTGCTTATTCTTTGATTGACCCTTTCTTTTCAATTGTGGGCAATCATATTTGACATGCCCTGGTTTTTTGCATTCATAGCAAATGATCGGGTCTTTCTCTTTTGGTTCATTTTTGAGGCCTTCATTTCGTTTGAATTTTCTTCCTTGGTAAGGTCTCATCATTTTTCTGAACCGTTTGGCAAACAATGTCATTTCCTCGTCATCATCATCATTATTAGAATCACTCTCATCTTTTGTGGATTTGAGAGCAACTCCAATATTTTTCTTCTCCTCCTTTTCCTTTTGGTGTCTCTTCAACTTTATCAAGGTCCACCTCATCTTCGAGCATCATCTCATGAGTGAGGAGTGAACCGATAAGTTCTTCAAGAGTTAAGCACGATAGGTCCTTAGACTCGATGATTGCCGTCTTCTTTGATTGCCATGATTTTGGGAGGGAGTAGACTAACTTCCTCACAAGCTTTTCATTTGATATGATCTCTCCATATGATTTGAGACCATTGACAATCGTTGAAAATCTATCCGTCATAGCTTTGATGTCTTCATTTGGTTTCATCCTGAAATTTTCATAGCTATGCGTTAGAATACTAATTTTTGATTTCTTTACCTCATATGTACCTTCATGTGTGACTTGAAGCTTGTCTCATATTTCTTTGGCGGTTGTACACGATGAAACTCTTCCGTATTCATCTGGTCCAAGAGCACAAAAAATAATATGGATGGCTTTGGAGTTGAGCTGGAACATTCTTGTCTCTCCTTCACTCCACAACCTTGGATGAGTGATAGGCTTGATGTATCCTTCTTCTACGGCATTCCATGCTCCCATGTCACTTGCTTGAATGAAGTACATCATTCTATTCTTCCAATAGGCGTAATTAGCTCCATTGAAGAAAGGAGGCTTGTTAACGGGCATCGAATCAAGACCGGAGTCGTAATTTGAAGTGGAGGCCATTGATGACTTGGTAATCGATGTAACTCTTCCCGAATCGACTCAAGAAGCGATTAAACCTTCAAATGAGTGAGGCTCTGATACCAATTGTTGAGTTAATCGATCTACGGAATCGGCCAAGAGGGGGTGGTGAATTGATAATTAAAAATTTCGTGGAAGCTTTTGCAGAAAATTTAAAGTAATTGCACAGCGATTTACAGTGGTTCGACTTTCTCAAACAAAGTCTACGTCCACTACCTTAGCTATCCACACTAAGGATTTTCCAACAAATTCACTAATTTGTTCTTTCTTTTGAGGCCAAAGAGATAACCTTACAAAATCCCTCAAGAGTATACCCCAACTCTTGAGAACACTCTTTTTCCCAAAGAGAAGATTACAAATTTGCAAACTTACAAGAAAACCTCACAAGGTAAGATGTTTGCACAATTCTAGAACAAAGAAAAGAACACTCAGGATAAATACAATTGAGTACAAAAGTGTTCTTGAAAGCAAATGAATATTGGATGAAAAATAGGCTTGAAATACTCAAACTTGAGGTTTGATGCTTTCTCTTTGATTCTCTCTTGATTCTAGTTGATTGATGTTTCTTGTTCTTGATCAATGGCTCCAGAACTTGTTTAAATACCCCTTGAATCAATTCTGAACGTTGGTGATAATTAGTGGGGATAATAGAGCCGTTTAAGTGTGAAAACAATTAATTTTTCTAGGTGGAGCGTCTCATGCATCGATGCATGATCAAGTATGCATCGGTGCATACGTGTAAAATTCAAATATTTTGACCGTTGGAACACTTGATGCATCGGTGCACCAAGTGTGCAACGATGCATGAAATGCATTCGATGTTTGAAAATAGCCTGAGTGCATCGATGCATGGCTTGTGCATCGATGCATCAAATGCATTCGATGTTTTGAAAATATTCAGAGTGCATCGATGCATGGAGAATGCATCGGTGCATGGAATGCATTCGATGTTTCAATTAATTCACTAATGCATCGATGCATGGTTGATGCATCGGTGCATCACCTCAAATAATTGAATTTAGGCTTTGATTTTGGTTCAAAATACTTTGTGAAAATTGTTTTAAAAATAGTTTAAGTACAAATCACAATTTTACACATTTAGTAAGGTTTAAAATTGATCTTGAAAAACTTGGAGTAATAATTTGATATTCGGTTAATTGAATCGAATATAAAATTGTAAAATCATTTGTAAAATCTTAAAATTCATTTAACTTAATTTGTTATATCGAAATATCAAAAATGTTTTCAACAAGATATTATTTAAAATAATTGTAAATTGTTTTTTAATTAAAAAAATATTAAATTCTAAAATTCTAAAAAATTTCGGTTAATTCGAAAATTTACCGAATTAACCGAAATTTATTCGGTTCGGTTAATATTTTCGAAAAAAAGTTCAGTTCGGTTAACGGTTAAAGAAAAAAAAAGTTCGGTTAATTCGAAAATGGTAGTTGGGTCGGTTCAGCCACCGAATTAACCGAATGAACACCCTAGATAAGATTATGAAATATAACTTTTACACCACTTATATATAGTAATTTGAAAAAACCTATTGAAGGTTGAATTAGTTTTCAATAAAAACCAATAGCCAAAATAAAAAAATTTAAAGGTAAAACCTCCGAAGTTCTCGGAAGGTTTATGTTTGGCAAGGGTTTGGTTGAGTGTACGGCTGTTTCCACGTAACCGGTGGATGCTGCGGCCGCCGTTTCTGAGGCTATCTCCTTCGTCTCATTAGAAGGCCATGAGATGGATACGTCTACCCCGGTAGGCACGGAGGGTGGCCCTACCTCGATGTCGCTTCCGGTAGGGGTCACTGCTGATATGATTAAGGATTCTACCTTGCCATCATCTCCCCCTTTAGAAGGGGATGTTTCTGGCCGTGAGAGGAAATCTTATGCTGCAACTGTGCGGGGTTATCTGCAGATACGTGTATTGAGGCCACTGGTTTTAGGGTGGATGATGTGGAGATACTTGAGGGTGATGTTACGGTTGATTGGTCTGGTGATTACCCGAGAGTCCATTTCTCTAACGGGGTGCAACATGAGACAGTCGATATTTTAAGATTTGGTTCGTTTTGAGTGTGCATACTACTATTCTAAAATGTTAATGGAAGGCCGTGTAACCATGGATGATCTTTGGTAGCTATCTTACCGTGTAACCATGGATTGAGAATTTCCCCAAGTCTGAAAGCCATCATTCTAAGGTAATTGTTTGGGTCTGACTACCGGGGCTACCGTACCGGTACTAAACGAGATTCATATTTGGACGTATCGCTGTCGAACTTGGTGAAGTGATAAAAATAGACTACAATACGAATATGAGTGAACGTGGAAAGTTTGTGAGATTTGCGATAGCTATAGATTTGAGCAAACCCCTTCTTCCATGCATTGGCATCGATGATTTCATCCAACAAATTGAGTGCGAGGGGCTACAAAATATATGCTTCAAATGTGGGGTTTACGGCCACATGCATGATATTTGTGGGAAAACTAATGATAATGCAATGGAATTGGAGAGGCATGATGGTAGTTTTCATACTGGTGTTCTTCCGACAGAGTGGTCAGGTGATGAATTATAGGGGCCTTGGATGATCATATCCAATCGACTTCAGCGATCTCGAGAAAAGGACTCGAAAAATAAGGGAGATGGCAAGATAAAGAGGGTGGTGATTCGAGCATTGGTAACAATTCCCGGTTTGAGGTATTTGCATCCGAACACCAACTTGGTAATAATCAAGACAATGAATAAAATCCCATGCAGCTGAGGAAGATGGTGGATCGTCCTGTTCGAACTTTGGAAAAAGCTACTGGGAAACGGGTGATATCACAGTAAGTCGTTACTATTGGTAAAGGGTTCACGGGTTCTCCACGGTCTAGTCAGGACCCAAGTGGAAGTGCTGGTGGTGTTGTTATCAAAGGAAATTTGTCAGAGCAAGTGAAGGAATTAAATTTGGAGGTGGAAAGAGTTTGAGTTGATGGTCGGCATGTTGAATCTCTGGTTGTTAGTCAGGAACCACATGTATTGGTCAAGGAAGCAAGTGCAAGAAATGGGAAGCATATGGCAGTGACCATCCTAGAGCGTACCAAAGATAAACACAATCTGTCTAAAGGGGAATCTACTGGAAACAAAGGTTTGAAAGTAAGAAAGAAAAACATTCAGTATAAGCCGCCATCGCGCCCAGTTCTGTCTGATTAGGTTCAATCAGCGGCGGGTGGCCTTAATGCTGCGAATAGTAGTTCAAGTACGTTGTCTCATGATACGGTCATGTTTGGCAAAGAGAAAATGGAGTTGAATATCTTGGGGTATAGTTCGGGTACAAAGGGTGACGGAACACCAAATGAATCCCATAATCCATTATCATGTTAAACTGTTTACTTTGGAACTGTCAAGGGGCAGCTAACCCCACATATCAGTGTTATTTTAAGCAGACTGTTCAGGATCTCAAGCCATCCTTTGTAGCTTTGTTGGAGACTAGGGTGAGTGGTGCAAAAGCAGATTCGATTATAACGAAGCTCAGGTTCTGTAACTCCTTCCGTGTTGAAGCACAGGGTTTCAGATGTGGTATTTGGTTGCTCTGGCATGATCATTTGCATGTGGAAATTCATAAAATTGCTAATCAATTAATTCATTGTTAAATATGTGGTGCTGGTATAGGTGACGTTATTTATATTATTGTAGTCTATGCGAGTCTGAATATTCTTATCAGGAAACATTTTGAGCTCTTATTGAAAATCTCAATCCGGGGAATAACTGTCCTTGGCTTTTGGGTGGAGACTTTAACGCCATCTTAAGTCAAAACGAGCGGAGTGGAGGGGCTGTTGGTCGTGTGAGTACTAGTCGAAGTTTTGCTTCTTTCGTGAACAATTGTGCTCTTTTTGATCTTGGCTTCTAAAATCTTCCGTTTACTTGGTCCCGTGGCTCTCTTCATCAATGGTTAGACCGTTGTCTGCTGAATTCGTGTTGGCATGCTCGTTACCCGGATTTGGCAATCTTTCATTTGGACTGGTTGGGGTCGGATCATAGACCCCTCCTTTTGAAATTAGAGCTTGATCACTTAAATTGTGGAGCACTGCCTTTTTGGTTTGTTTTCGCTTGGCAACATCACCCGAATTTCAGGAATTTCCTCATGGTGAATTGGTCAAAAGATGGTGATATTGTTGCTAATCTTCATTCTCTACATTCTAAATTAGTGGAGTGGAATCAATCGACGTTTGGTTTGATTGGTGCTCGGAAAAAACGGTTATTGGCCCGTTTGCGAGGCATTGACCGTGCCTTACAACAAAAGCATTCGATGTTCCTGATTAATCTCGAGGATCAACTAAAGACGGATTTAGAACTCCTTCTCGAGCACGAAGAGACTTTATGGATGCAAAAGTTCCGATGCAATTGGATTATCCATGGAATCGATATACAAGATTTTTCCACGCATGTGCAAGGAGTCGTCGCCGCTAGAATACCATCTCTATGCTACGATGTGAAGACGGTTCTTGGTGCAATGACCAATCTACTCTTCATGGCATTACAGTTAGCTGCTTCATTAATCTGTTTACGAGCAATGGTAATCATGGGTATACTATCACATTCACGGTCGCTTTCTCTCTATTGATGATGCATCGTTTAGTGCTCTATCAGCTCCAGCTCCAGCTCAGATGGTGAAATTCGTCAGGTGGTGTTTAGTATGGACCCAGCTAAGGCCCCTGGTATTGACGGGTTTCATGTTTTTTTCTATCAACGCAATTGGGAGCTGGTCGATCCACAGGTTTATCACTTGATCTGGGATTATTTTATTCGGAAGACAGTCACCCCAGAGATGAATAAGACTCTTTTGGTACTTATTCCTAAAATTGTTGTGTCGGAATATATAACTCAGTTTTTCCCGATAAGTTTGTGTACAGTGGTGTTCAAAATTGTCACCAAAGTGGTAGTTAACATATTGAAACCTCTTCTTCCGAAGCTAATCTTCGAGACCCAAACAAGTTTTGTGTTGGACCAAAGCATAACTTATAATATTGTTATTGCTCAAGAAATCATTCACTCGATGAGAAAGAAGAATGGCCGCAATGGTTAGATGGCTATCAAACTTGATCTGGTAAAACCATACGATCGACTTTAGTGGTCGTTCATCGATGATACCTTGCATGATGTTGGGTTACCCCAAGAATTTCGCCAACTCATCATGAATTGTGCTTGTACAGTATGACAGTATCTACAAAGGTGTTATGGAATGGGGCCATCTCAGATTCTTTTATTCCATCCCGTGGCATCCGTCATGACGATCCTTTGTCACTGTATCTTTTCGTTCTTTCTATGGAATGGTTAGCACAAGCTATTCAGAAGGAAGTGGATGATGGAAATTGGAAGCCGATTAGATTGGTTCGTAACGGTCCATGTCTATCTCATCTGTTCTTCGCAGATGATTTAGTGTTATTCACTGAAGCGTCCTTGGACCAGTTAGATGTGATTCAACGGGTTCTGAAAAAGTTCTGCTATAGTTCAGGCCATAAGTTTAATCATGCAAAGACACATATCTTCTTCTCGCATAATGTGGATGACACTGTTTTCCAAGACATTAGCGAGGGATTCAATTATTCAAGAGTAGATGATCTCGGGCGTTACCTGGGAGTTCTCCTTCTGCACAAACGAGTAACTAAAAAGATTTATGATTATTTAATCCAGAAGGCCCGAGATAGACTTGCTGGATGGAAAGTGAAATCTCTCTCTTTTGCAGGCCGTATTATGTTGGCCAAATCGGTTTTAAACACGTTACCTACATATGCCATGCAAACAAGTTATTTACCAAAAGGTGTTTGTGAAGAAATAGAACGGTTGACGAGAAATTTCATTTGGGGCCATTCCGATGAGAAGAGAGGCATCAATCTCGTCTCTTGGGATCGAATTTGTATGCCGATCGAGCAAGGTGGACTTGGAGTTCAGAGAATAGTTACTCAAAACGAGGCTTTTCTGATGAGATTGGGTTACAAACTTTTGACGAACGAAAAACAACTATGGGCTAGAGTTCTCCGAACCAAGTATAAATGGGGTGGCGTCATTCCTGATCTCCTCGCTCGTCCTGGGTGCTCTCGTGTTTGGCGGGGCTTTTAATTTGGCCGGAGGTTCGTTTCGGGATTAGTTGGAGGCTCGGGAATAGAAACAACGTGGATTTCTAGAGAGAGGATTGGGTGTGCGATATTGGTCCCCTCATGAACCACTGTAAGATTCCACACTTTTCCTTTCATCCCTCTCCGGTTGCTCTTATGGTGGGTGTAAATGGTGATTAGAGGTGGGACATATTGCGAGCTTTGTTGCCGGATGAGATCTTGTTATCCCTTCCAGCTGTGATTCCACCTAGGCTAACCGGTGGAGATGATAGACCGAGATGGAAATTGGAAAAGAATCATCAATTCACCATAGCTAGTGCCTACAATCAGCATTTGGGGGTTTCTCTTGATGTGGATTCTGACCTGTGGAAAACCTTATCACGTTACAAGGGATTACCGAGAGTTAGTTATTCTGGTTGATTGGACATAATCGACTCTTGACTAAGAAGAAAAGACTCGGAGACACATTTCCGTAAGTTCGCTGTTGAATCCACCTCGCACATTCTCCGAAGATGCACTATTGCTATTGCGACTTGGACATGCCTGATCAAACCAAATCGGCTTCTTAATTTTTCACCATAGATGTGAAGCAATGGATTCTTACATATCTGAGTGACCCGGAATATTTCCCGATCAATGGCAAAGAGTGGGACCTGCTATTTGGTTTGATCCTTTGGTGCCTCTGGACACGGAGGAACAAAGTCATTTTTGATTCAGGATTCATTGAGACTGCAAGCATATTACAGCGTGGAAGACGTCTTTGTGAAGAAGCTTTTCGTGCTCATGTGGTCATGAATGGCTTTACAGGAAGTGATTCAAATGGTGTACTTCTCATTTGATCCCACACTTGATTGAGATAATCGACCGGCACTGGCGGCTGCAATTCTCTTATACGCTGCGAGACGCTAATCGAGCAGATGCAGTGGCGAAAGTGTGATGGACCATGGCTTTTGGTACCTACAGATTTTCAATTCCCCTGCATCAGTTTCTGGTTTGAACGATGACTTTATCAAAGCGGCGGTTCCAAGCAGCGAAGAGACCTGTATATATACCTCACAGCTCCACCTGAAGCGGGGAGCAGCAGCCCGTAGATTTGGTGTAGCCGAGAATCCACTCACCAGAACTATCTCGGATGATTCCTCCAGCGGTACTGTGTAGATTATCACTCGAGATGGCACCGTCAGTATTAACGGAGACCCAACCAAGGGGTGGTTTATCCCACTGAATGACTCGGGGGAGCTATGGGAAGAGCCAGACCTTCGGGTGAAGGAGGAACCAAAATACCTTGCCCAGGAAAGAGCAGCAATGAAATCAACCATTCCGGCGCTTCCACTAGAGCCAGACGAGAGCAACAAATAAAAAATTCCAAGGACATCTCTATAACTTATCAACTTTTTATAAAAATCAAAGTTGGATTGTCTCAGGAAATGCGGGTTAATATACGGCTAATATACGGCGTTACCGGATACATTAAAAGATATTTAACAAATTCGGTTTAGCGCTACCGGAAATGTTGACTAATAATAATGTAGTAGGTCTAAGTCATGAAGAAATATTAAAAAATTGTGCAATCGGCAAACTTAACTTGTCGGTTCGTGTCGATCCAAATTAAAAATGTGTCGATCCAAAACGATATAACATGTAAAACTATGACAAAACCTGTATTGAAATGATAAAACCGGTAAAGCGCTACCGGATACATTTAAAGTGTCGGTATTTTAATATAAGGATCGACACTTCGTGAATTTAAAAGAAAAACAGTTTTAAATCCTATAAAGTGTCGATACTTTTAAAAAATATATCGATCCAAAACGATATACCAGGTAAAAATATGATAAACCGGTATCAAAATGATAAAACTCGTAAAACGTTACCGGATATATTGAAAGTGTCGATACTTTATATAAGGATCGACACTTTGTGAATTTAAAAGAGAAGCAGTTTTAGCGCCTATAATGTGTCGATACTTTAAAAAATATATCGATCCACAACGATATAACAGGTAAAAATATGATAAAACCGGTATCAAAATGATAAAACCGGTAAAATGATACCAGATATATTGAAAGTGTCGATACTTTCGTAAGTACGTGTAATAAATTATCGACACTTTCAAAGAAATAGGTAATTATCCTTTCGAAAGTATCGACACCTGACATAAAAGTATCAACACTTTTGTATTTGTATCGATTAAATATAAATAACATATCCGATGAAAATATAAAGGTCATAGCTAAATATCCTCTGAAAATAGATAGAACGGACGAGTTTTTGAAATCGAAGCGTAATTGTTGCTGCATTTCAGAAGGCGTTTCTAAAGCGAAGTTTGTTTGTTTGTTGCTGCAGTCGAATCGAAAAGTATGTTGTCGAAACCCTAATTTTTTATTATTACAGTAATCGCGATAGGGTTTTTATGTGTTGTTTGGGGTTTTAGAGTAAAGATGCATTTGTGACTGATTGCAGGTAGAAAGTGATATTCAAGGAAAAATATAAATGTCGATACTTTTATTAAATATTATAGGTAGAAAATGATATTATAGGTTGTATAAATGTGCCGACACATTTTGGTGTGGCCATTCAAATTCTTTTGAAGAAAATCGTTTTACCACAAGAGTAGTTATCTATATTTGTATATTGAATAAAGTGTATGTAAAAAAATAATTTGATTTGCGTAAACTGATATATGAAGAAAAAATGGAGTCAATGGGTTGGAAAATTGTTGGTGGAGCAGATGACTTTGAAATTGAGGCCGAGACTCGAAAGCAACCAAAGGGTGGATATATGTACTTCTAGTAAGTATCAATGTCTTTTTGTTATTATTGTTGAAATGGTAATTGGATTAAAGTATCGATAAACTTTAAATTGATTACGAATTTTAAATGTTGACAGTATGGCCGAATGCAAAAGGATGAAGGAAGATGGCACACAGAGCGGTTCGGTATGTAAAATGAAATTGACATTGAGTAGTATTTAGTGTTAATGTATTGATTAAGAAACGTTTATGTTTAATATTAGGTGACAAAAGATGTGAGGTCCAAATGGAATTCAATGAGTGATGCTGAAAAGGAACCTTACATCACACAGTTAAGGAATGATAGTAAAGAATACAAAGAACGGAGGAAAGCACATGAAAATAAGGTATTCATTAAACTTGAAAATACGTTGATACAAAATATATAAGAACTATAACATTATATATTGTTAAAAAATGTAGGAAGTGTCGACAAGATGCATCATTAAAAGGGTGAATTCATTAATTAAACACCTTAAGGAGAAGGGTCAGTTGAATGTGCTGGGAGAAATAGGTTTTAGATCGTTGGTAGGAGTAAGGGATCGACCTATTCGGAGGGAATTGTGTCGATCATTGATGGTGCAATTTGATGTCAGACAATGTATTGCTAAGTATGGTGATTTTTCATTTCCTCTCGGGATCCCATGTGCTGTAGCCGTATTAGGGGTAGAAAATGAAGGCAAAAGTGTTGTAGAAGTCTGTAAGAGTAAGGACTGGAAAGCACTTGCCTCCAAATATGGTTTGAAGCAGAAGGTGACATATGCTGAAATTGAAGAGGAAATAAAAAGTGGATCTTACGTTGGGGATGAGCTGAAGGCCAGAGTTCTATTATACCTTATCGGTATCTTTCTTTGTCCAACGGGTAATACGTCAACGAACAATGAACATATGAAGCTCATTTGCGATGAAGGCTTGAAAGGTGAATTCAATTGGGCTGAATATATCCATTCGAGATTGATTGAATCAATAATCACCTTTAAAAAGGGCAGCCAGAGATACCTTAAAGGGTGCATAGCAATCTTAGAGGTAAATGAGTGAAGAACTTTTTGTGTTTTTATATAAAATATAAATTTTATTATAATGCAGGTTGCACTGTTCGATTTTTGGTCGGGCTGTGAGGCAGTGCCGACTTATGAAAGAACCGGAGTGGCACGCATCCGTGCATGGGGGAAGGAAGAGGTGGTTAGAGTGATGGTGAAGTTGAAGTTGGATAGAGCGAAGAAGCAAGAAAGGGTAATAAATGTAATTAAATAATATTAAGAATATAATCAATGTCTTAATATTGTAATTTAATTTTGAAGGTTATTGGCAAGGATGTAGAGGAGGCAGTGGAGGCAGAGGAGAAGAAATGAGCGATGGTTGTATTGGGGGATGACGGTGAGTGGGACGACAGTGAGGGAAAACATAGTAACTTCGACATTTTGATGTCTAAATTGGCTGATATAAAAAAATCCAATTTGATATCATGCAAAGACAATCAAGAGTTGAAGAGAAACTTGATAGAGTCGAAGAGAAACTTGAGAGAGTCGAAGATACACTTGAGAGGCATAAGGGGGTAGTGGAAGGAAAAATAGATGGAGTGGTGAAAGAAGTAGAGGTGTTGAGGGGTGAAGTGGTGAAAGAAGTTGGGGTGTTAAGGGGTGATATTAAGATGGTGACGGGTGAAAAATTTGAAGGAGTGGTGAAGGAGGTTGTGGAATTGAGGAGTGAACTTACGGGGGTGAAGGGGGTGGTTGATAAATACTTGGATGAAGGAGATCAATTGAAGGGTGAAATAAAAGAGATGAAGAGCTATGTAGAAAAAAAATACGATGAACTGAAAAAATATGAAGAAGAAAAGAGGGAGGAGGAAGAAGAAGAGATGGAAAAAATGAGGAGGAAGGAAGTCTATGTCATTTATACACCGGAGAGTGTTATAGCAGCAGATTTGGATTCGGAATGTCCTGCACCCCAGAAGAAGAAGCAGAAGGCAAGTTGAATAAAAGAAAACTTAATTTGATTTTTATTATGTTGTTGTGACAAAAATTTATATGCAAAATTGTAGGTTGAAAAAGCGGATATTCCAAGCGGAATTGATGACATCGAAGCTGCAATTTGTGATTATTTATGGAATAGTGAGTTAGAATCGGAGTAAGTGAAATATATTGCTTTGTGAGTTATATTTGAATATTTCATGACACCATATTAATCCTAATGATTCATACAGATATTCTGTAATCTCAATGGGAAATCAATTCGCTAGTGTATACGACGTTGCAACGTTGAAGCCTACGAAATGGGTTGGCGGTGTGGTAAGTAGAAAGTAGAAAATGTTAAAACTTATTGAATATGTTCTGATTGTGTAATTAATTTTGTTAGGTTATTGATTTGGTCGCCTGGACAGTATGCTACGATTCTCAGAAGTCACTCCGGAGGATTGGCTACCTTCCATACCACTTAGCGGTGAGTTAAATTAATAAATGGAGATAAGTAGTGTTATAGACGGTAAATTAATAATGTTTGTTGCGTAATTGCAGCAGCAGGCGTTGGATGCCAATAACAAAGAAAGTGTTGAGAGTATTGCTACCTTCTGGGGTCCCATACTGAATAACTATGTGAAATTCACCGACTGTGAGAAGGTAAGACACCATACCAATTGCAAATGATGTTTTCGGATATAGAATGTTGAATTTTGTCAAATTGGGTGTGAAATTTGTTGCAGATCATGATCACAATAAACTACCATAATTCACATTGGTATTTGTTGGTGTTGGATATGGTAGATCGTATTGCAACAATATATGATAGTATGTTTACAACTGAAGCAGCTAAACAGAGAGTGAAGGATGCTAAGAGATTGGTATGTATGTATGTATGAAAGGACATTATGTAAATTATTATGCATAATTTTTTGGGATCATAACTTCTTATATTTTAATGCAGATTAAAATATTAGATTCTTATAATAAGAAATGCATTTGGGTTGAATCCTGTGGATCTATAGGAAAGTATCCCTTGAAAAATTTCAAATTTGTGGAGCATAAGAAGAATAAACAATTGAATGGGTATGAGATGTTATCACAAATAGAAAGCTTAATTTATGCAGTATTCATCATAATTGACATGTGTGGTTTTCAAATTTTGTAACAGACATGATTGCGGTATGTATGTGATGATGGGATGGAATCGATCGGTTCTACAGGGGCAACTGGTGATTTTGTAAGTGGAAAGAAAAATTCGTTTGTGGTAAAATTGTTAAAAGTCGTAGATTGAATGCTGTAGTTTACAATACTTAACGTTCTGACAATTTGAATATAGGTTGTTGGAGAGTGGGATCGATCGCGAATATTAAACGATCTCGTAAGCCACAATAAAAATGAACGAAGACAGGAGATAACAAAAGCTGTCATGATACATAAGAATAACAAAAGGATGCAATGATGTAAATGTAGGGTTAATTTTGTATAAGATTTATAATTTTGTATACGATTTATAATTTTGTATGTGAATATAATTATGAATGAGATGAGAAAAGTTAGCAGTATGTTGTTGTACATGTTTCTTATACACATTAAGGGTCATGTTGATACTTTAAAGTAAAAGGCAAATTTACAATATGGCCAACAGGGTGCAACTATAAAGTGTCGATCCATATATAAAAAGTGTCGATCCCAAAAACATCGAAAACCAAAAGTATAATGTAATATGTAATTTTCAATCTAACCGGTACAAGTATACCGGTTTTATGAGAGAATATGTCTAAATAATGTGTCGACACTTTTTTAGTTTGTGTCGATATTTTTGGTCCAGAATGAATGGCCAACAGGGTGCAACCATAAAGTGTCGATCCATATATAAAACGTGTCGATCCCAAAAACATCGAAAACCAAAAGTATAATGTAATATGTAATTTTTCAATCTAACCGGTACAAGTATACCGGTTTTATGAGAGAATATGTCTAAATAATATGTCGACACTTTTTTAGTTTGTATCGATATTTTTGGTCCAGAATGAATGGCCAACAGGGTGCAACCATAAAGTGTCGATCCATATAAAAAAGTGTCGATCCCAAAAACATCGAAAACCAAAGTATAATGTAATATGTAATTTTTCAATCTAACCGGTACAAGTATATCGGTTTTATGAGAGAATATGTCTAAATAATGTGTCGACACTTTTTTAGTTTGTGTCGATATTTTTGGTCCAGAATGAATGGCCAACAGGGTGCAACCATATAGTGTCGATCCATATATAAAAAGTGTCGATCCCAAAAACATCGAAAACCAAAAGTATAATGTAATATGTAATTTTTCAATCTAACCGGTACAAGTATACCGGTTTTATGAGAGAATATGTCTAAATAATGTGTCGACACTTTTTTAGTTTGTGTCGATATTTTTGGTCCAGAATGAATGGCCAACAGGGTGCAACCATAAAGTGTCGATCCATATATAAAAAGTGTCGATCCCAAAAACATCGAAAACCAAAAGTATAATGTAATATATAATTTTTCAATCTAACCGGTACAAGTATACCGGTTTTATGAGAGAATATGTCTAAATAATGTGTCGATATTTTTTGTCCAGAATGAATGGCCAACAGGGTGCAACCATAAAGTGTCGATCCATATATAAAAAGCGTCGATCCCAAAAACATCGAAAACCAAAAGTATAATGTATTATGTAATTTTTCAATCTAACCGGTACAAGTATACCGGTTTTATGAGAGAATATGTCTAAATAATGTGTCGACACTTTTTTAGTTTGTGTCGATATTTTTGGTCCAGAATGAATGGCCAACAGGGTGCAACCATAAAATGTCGATCCATATATAAAAAGTGTCGATCCCAAAAACATCGAAAACCAAAAGTATAATGTAATATGTAATTTTTCAATCTAACCGGTACAAGTATACCGGTTTTATGAGAGAAAATGTCTAAATAATGTGTCGACACTTTTTTAGTTTGTGTTGATATTTTTGGTCCAGAATGAATGGCAAACAGGGTGCAACCATAAAGTGTCGATCCATATATAAAAAGTGTCGATCCCAAAAACATCGAAAACCAAAAGTATAATGTAATATGTAATTTTTCAATTTAACCGGTACAAGTATACCGGTTTTATGAGAGAATATATCTAAATAATGTGTCGACACTTTTTTAGTTTGTGTTGATATTTTTGGTCCAGAATTAATGGCAAACAGGGTGCAACCGTAAAGTGTCGATCCATATATAAAAAATGTCGATCCCAAAAACATCGAAAACCAAAAGTATAATGTAATATGTAATTTTTCAATCTAACCGGTACAATTATACTGGTTTTATGAGAGAATAGGTCTAAATAATGTGTCGACACTTTTTTAGTTTGTGTCGATACTAATTTAAATATCAAGTGTTTTTCCACCGTTCACTATATATAGTACTCTAAATCGAAAAACCCTAAACATAAAGGCAAGCAGGCAGAAGATAACTCTTCCTCTCCGAAGAATACTAGCGTTATCATAACAGCGACGATCAGATATTCAGGTAAATTTATCGATATTTTATGGGTTTGATTGATTTCTATATTGGAGTTTTTTTCCTGAATGTGTTTGTGTTCCATTGTAATAGCATCCAACCAAAATGGCTCCAAAACGTCAGCGTCAGAAGAGCGGTCTTTCTCAAAGCTCTTCTCAACCCAGTTCTTCTCAACCACAACCTCATTCTGTAACAAACGATTCTTCTGAGGAAATCAGGTCCTTCGAAACTCTGAACTTTAGATCTGATATGGAGAAACAAAGATGGCAGACGAGTTTTAAAGTAAGGAAGATTCGTCCCGAACGTGTCATTGACCTGGGTTTCTTGTTTGATGATAAATATGCATTTAGTTTTAAATCCATATTTACATCTTGGGGTTGACTTGAATTCCTTGGTGTAGAACCAAGATATTATCCCAACCTAGTTAGAGTCTTCTACAACAATGCTTCCTTACAGCACGAGCCTAATAAGACTAATATAATAGGAATTAATACATATGTCATGGGGAAGGATATATATATATCTCCGGAAACTATTGCGGAGGGTTTAGGTGTAGCGAATAAAGGGGATTCAGATGAAAATGGTGTAGATTGGTCTACAATTAAACGGGTTGCTAGAAATATCCCAATTCACCTCGATGTAGAGTCGAGAGTGTTTCACAAAATGCTCACATGGTATATCCGGCCTAGTGGGGGAAAACATTCAACGCTTCGAGACAGCGATTATTGGTGGATAGCAAAGTATAAATCCAAATCCAAAACGGCTCCAAACATTGCAAAACTCATATTTAATACAATTGTATATATGGTCACAAAGGGAGCAACAATTTCAACTACACTACCATATGGATGTGTCATCACCCATCTGTTGAAGAAGAAGGAAGTTGATTTTTCGCATGACGCCCCTGTTCGATTAACCTGCAAGATTGACATGGTATTTATTAAAAAAGCGGGATATGATTTTGTTGAAAAACTCGGTTGGAAGCGTGTCAAGGAGGTCGGATTAGATCAAGAGAGGGAGGAAATGGACCCCGTTGGCCATGAAGAAGAGCAACCAAGTGGAGACGCAATGATGGAAGAAGCTCCAGTTGCAGAGGATGTCACAATTAAGACCGTGATGGAATACATGGTCAATTTTCGGGAGCATATTGATTCTCTTGTGAGTGGAATGTGATCCGATATTTCATCATTGCAACATGAAGTCTCCATGTTGCGTGACGAATTACGTCAACGACATCAAACGAGTTAGGTAATTCATTATTTATGTTTCTAAACATTTACACATTCTGAACTGTATTTTATTTTCTTTTAACAGATGTGGACAACCAAGCGGTCAATAAAGATGAGGTTAGAACATGTTTGGAGCAATTGAATTACTGTAGTCAAAATCGTTAATATACATTTGAATGTTAACATTCAAACTTGATTACAATCTCAGGCATAACGTCGACCGTGTACTTGAGAAACTACCTTTATTTTCTGAGCATTTTCTATTCGTGTGGGTAAGATGAATGTCATTACAGTTTGCTGACTTTTCGTTGTCTATGATTCCTACATATTTATGTTCGACTGTTTGTGAACAGGATCAAGAAAAATGCAAAACATACGATTATGTTACCTACTGTAAAGATCTCAATGATGTTTGGAACGCGTGTCCAGATTTTAACGAGCTAAATACACTTTTGGTCGATGATTCAGCGGAAAAAATGATTTATAATCCGGTAAGTTGCATTTATGAAATATGTTTTTTCAGTTGAACAGGTGTTCAGACATATATTATTTTAACAACTTATGTGTTTATATAGAAATACAATTACATATGTCCACATACCTTTGACGCTGCTTCCTATTCGAACGACAATGCTCTAGGTATGACACAAATTTATTCATGCTTATGCGAATTTAGTTTATTGTTAGTAAAATTGCACCTCATTAGTTTGATAATTGAAATTATTTATGTATGTCCTCAGAAAAAGGCGGAAACATACGAGAGTATTTGAAAAATTTGTTGAAGGCCTCTAATGTTCCGGACTTGTTAGAAATAACCCTTTTTCATCGGATTAATTTCGTTTGTCGGTACATTATTTGAACATTCTTGTGTATTTATATTTTGGTGTGATTATATTGTGTGTATATTTTCATTAATTATTCCATATTTGCTTCTCTGTATACATATACATTTGAGGATTGTTGAAATATCAATACTAGTTATTAATGTATTTTACATCTGCTTGCAAATGTATCGAAACACATTACTATATCATTGTTTTCCATGATATCCACAACAAAGTTTTCACACTTTTTAATATTGTGTATGTACTTTATGTCCAGAATGGAAGAAAAATGTGTTGATACCTTGTCAAAAAGTGTCGACATTTACACGTCGGAACCCAGAATTATAATATAATAGATAATTTTGTAATATAACCGGTATAAATATACCGGTTTTATGAGCGAATAGGTCTACAACCTATATCGACACTTTTTAATATTGTGTATGTACTTTATGTCCAGAATGGAAGAAAAATGTGTCGATACCTTGTCAAAAAGTGTCGACATTTACACATCGGAACCCAGAATTATAATGTAATAGATAATTTTGTAATATAACCGGTATAAATATATCGGTTTTATGAGCGAATAGGTCTACAACCTATATCGACACTTTTTAATATTGTGTCGGTACTTTATGTCCAGAATGGAAGAAAAATGTGTCGATACCTTGTCAAAAAGTGTCGACATTTACACATCGGAACCCAAAATTATAATGTAATAGATAATTTTTTAATATAACTGGTATAAATATACCGGTTTTATGAGCGAATAGGTCTACAACCTATATCGATACTTTTTAATATTGTGTCGGTACTTTATGTCCAGATTGGAAGAAAAATATGTCGATACCTTGTCAAAAAGTGTCGACATTTACACATCGGAACCCAGAATTATAATGTAATAGATAATTTTGTAATATAATCGGTATAAATATACCGATTTTATGAGCGAATAGGTCTACAACCTATATCGACACTTTTTAATATTGTGTCGGTACTTTACAATAGGAGTCATGTTGATACTTACGATATATGGAGATCGTTGTCATTCCATTCCGTCTTCAAAAAAATCAGTTGATGTAGGCTGTGTGCTTGTACTCAAACTGAGCTTGACATGAGGACATGTTAGTTTGTTATGTCCCTCACCGTTGCAGTACCCACATCGCCTAATTTTCTTCTCGACCTTGTTCTTCGACACTTCTTTTCGCTTGCGTTGTTTTTGTTGAGGGTCACGAACATTGTTTACTACAATGCTCTGGTTGACTGAATCATTCAAACCAAACGAGTTTTCTAATTCTTCTATTAGTTTTTTCATCTCATCTATTGCGGTTTTGAAAGACTCGTCTGTCTTTGATGCAATGTAGCATAACCTACTTGACGTTGAACGTAGAGCAGCGAACCTTGCCATTTGCATCACTTCTGGAGACACATTCAAATCAACATAGCTGGGTGCAGAAGCCTTCGCATCATTAGTCCACCTACTTTAAATCAAAGTCCCGGGCAAATATGTGTAGTCCAAGTGCTTCAAAATGTGAAGTTGATGATGACACGGAAGTCCAACGGTCTCGAATTTTTTGCAGGAGCAAATTAGAGTTTTCGTACGAGAATCAAAACTAATTTCAAATTTCCTATTATTTTCTGCGTACTTTGACAAAATATAATGTTGACATTCATCTGATAAGGACTTAATCTCTGCCTCAATCCGGTATAATGTCTCCCGTATAAGTTCATCTTGGAACACACGAAAAGATTCACGGGTAAAAATCGCAACGGCATGGCTTTCAAGGTCGACCAGTTTTGTGATTTGGAAGGGCTTCATATGGGAACTTAAGTAATCCGCTTTCAACTCGTTCATACGCATTCTACTAATTCCATCTTGAATTACACGAACAACATCTAAATATATCTTCTTGTGTTTCAGTGCAATAGCTAGTGAAGCATTCATAGACTCGCACCTTTGTGTTGAGCGAATATTGGCAAAGAAATGACCGGTTAGATATGATTGTGCCCATAAGTGTCGTGTATTTCCATTCTAAATCACCCATGGATGCTTTTGGATGTTGAATTCTGAAACAACCGAACGCCATTGAATATCAAATTCCTTGGTTGTCCACCAGGAAGCCATGCATTTTGAGAATGCTGCTGTAAACTTTGAGTCACCAATGTTAGCTTGTGCATTGCGAGAAAGATGCCAAGAATATAATATGTGCTTAGCATAAGGGATAACATATTTGATAGCCCTCTGCATTGCCCTATTACCATCGGTGACAACTGAAATAGGTGATTTATTCATCATGGCTTCTAAAAAATTCTGTAGCACCCACTCGAAAGATTGAGGCGTCTCGTCAGCGATTATGGCAGTGGCAAACACAATTGTGTTATGGTGATGATTGACACCAACAATAGGCATAATTGGTCGACCATACAAATTAGCTTTGTACGTTGTGTCGAACGCAATTACATCACCGAAGCATGTGTAATCCAATCTCGATGTAGAATCCGACCATATAAGATTATACAATGCCCCCGATTCATCTACCGAGTATGTCATAAAAACTCGGGATCATCATGTTTCTTATAATCAAAGTAGGCAATAAGCGCATTCACATCCCCATCGAAGATTTCCTTTGCTTTACCTCTTTGAAGTGCATTGTAGAGGTCTTTATGTGTAAATCCAACATTATGATAGCCCCCTGCCTGCTGCGTTAAATAATTCATTACTTGTGACGTGCCAACACCGACCTCTTTCAATGTTGTTGCCTCATCAATATCAGCCTTACTTACAGCTCTATTAGAACGCATAAATGGTGTCATAGCAGGTGTGCACAATGCATGATTATGTTTCTGATCAGACTTACTTATAACCCACTGATCGTTTGTATTTGTTGCTGTAACTACGACTCTAGCCTTACATCCTGTTCTTGTGACTGGCGTATGAGCACGTTGACGATCAACAGTATTGACTTTGATACTCAAAACCCTTCTTTGGAACAACAAAATTCTTGTGTCTTCACATTCCCTTCCACGTCAAGCCGTGTTGTTCCCTTACGTGCACTAAACCCATGTTCCCGTGCGAATCCCTTGTAAAAGTACCAAGCTTGATCACGTGAACAGAAGAGCTGACCAACCAATCTGTCAGATTCATCAACATTATGTACTTCATGGAATTCCTCGGTTGGCTTAACATTGTCTACATCAGTATTATCCATGGCAAAAATTTTGTTGTGCAAGTTCAGTGGTCCAGGAGTTGATGGAGATGTAAGCAAAGGTTCATTTTGAACATGTTTCAGTCGTGCTGCTTTCAATAGGATGTAGTATTGGTAGTGGTAGTTAAAGGGTGGGTACAACATTAAATTCGCAGTACATATTTAGGTATGTACAATAACTACAAGTATATATTATCATTAAATTTAGGTATGTACAATAACTACATATTTAGGTATGTACATCTTTTGAGTGAGTTTTAAGATATTAATTTAGTAATTATATGCGTCTAATGATTTATTTTTTACGTTACGATATATATTATTATTAAATTAAAAACAATAAACATATATATTACATATTTATTATTTTTTGGTTAATATTGTTAAATTTAAATTCTAAATATTATTTTATAAAATATCAAAACAATCAAATAATTTTTTGTGCAAATGAAATTATTAAATTAATATTGTAGGTGGAAAACATGAAACACTATTAAAAAAATTGAAACATAAATTACATAACTTTAAAAAAAGTATCGATCCTTTTTATAAAAAGTATGAACACTTTCAATATAATAGGTAAAATATGATGTAATAGGTAGCGCTTATATAATGTAATAGGTAGTGCTTATATTGTAAAGTATTTATCCTTTTTATAAAAGTGTCCATACTTTTTTCATGTGGAAAACATTAATTTATGGTTATCTTTTGAGTGAGTTTTAAGATATTAATTTAATAAATTAAAAACAATAAACATATATATTACATATTTATTATTATCTTTGGTTAATATTGTTAAATTTAAATTCTAAATATTATTTTATAAAATATCAAAACAATCAAATAATTTTTTGTGCAAATAAAATTATTAAATTAATATTGTAGGTGGAAAACATGAAACACTATTAAAAAAATTGAAACATAAATTACATAACTTTAAAAAAAGTATCGATCCTTTTTATAAAAAGTATGAACACTTTCAATATAATAGGTAAAAATATGATGTAATAGGTAGCGCTTATATAATGTAATAGGTAGTGCTTATATTGTAAAGTATTTATCCTTTTTATAAAAGTGTCCATACTTTTTTCACTGTGGAAAACATTAATTTATGGTTATCTTTTGAGTGAGTTTTAAGATATTAATTTAATAAATTAAAAACAATAAACATATATATTACATATTTATTATTATCTTTGGTTAATATTGTTAAATTTAAATTCTAAATATTATTTTATAAAATATCAAAACAATCAAATAATTTTTTGTGCAAATAAAATTATTAAATTAATATTGTAGGTGGAAAACATGAAACACTATTAAAAAAATTGAAACATAAATTACATAACTTTAAAAAAAGTATCGATCATTTTTATAAAAAGTATGGACACTTTCAATATAATAGGTAAAAATATGATGTAATAGGTAGCGCTTATATAATGTAATAGGTAGTGCTTATATTGTAAAGTATTTATCCTTTTTATAAAAGTGTCCATACTTTTTTCATTGTGGAAAACATTAATTTAAGGTTATCTTTTGAGTGAGTTTTAAGATATTAATTTAGTAAATTAAAAACAATAAACATATATATTACATATTTATTATTATCTTTGGTTAACATTGTTAAATTTAAATTCTAAATATTATTTTATAAAATATCAAAACAATCAAATAATTTTTTGTGCAAATGAAATTATTAAATTAATATTGTAGGTGGAAAATATGAAACACTATTAAAAAAAATTGAAACATAAATTACATAACTTTAAAAAAGTATCGATCCTTTTTATAAAAAGTATGGACACTTTCAATATAATAGGTAAAAATATGATGTAATAGGTAGCACTTATATAATGTAATAGGTAGCGTTTATATAATGTAATAGGTAGTGCTTATATTATAAAGTATCTATCATTTTTATAAAAGTGTCCATACTTATTTCACTGTGGAAAACATTAATTTAAGGTTATCTTTTGAGTGAGTTTTAAAATATTAATTTAGTAATTATATGTATCTAATGATTTATTTTTTATGTTACGGTATATATTATCATTAAATTAAAAACAATAAACATATATATTACATATTTATTATTATCTTTGGTTAATATTGTTAAATTTAAATTCTAAATATTATTTTATAAAATATCAAAACAATCAAATAATTTTTTGTGCAAATAAAATTATTAAATTAATAATGTAGGTGAAAAACATGAAACACTATTAAAAAATTGAAACATAAATTACATAACTTTAAAAAAAGTATCGATCTTTTTTATAAAAAAGTATAGACACTTTCAACATATTATAATGTAATAGGTAAATTTGCAATGATATCGTTATAAATATACCGGTTTACTTATAAAATAGGTCAATATAAGCGCTACCTATTACATTATATAAGCGCTACCTAGTATGTTATTGTACTTTATAATATTTCCGGTTAAATAATATAACATAACCGGTCTAAATTTTAACCGGACACTTGTTTAACCGGTCACGCCGTATATTAGCCATTTTTTAGGCGCCGCACCGCAGAACTATCCAATCAAAGTGGCATAAATCATTATCATGATTTTATATGATTATTTAAATTATTTTTTTAGTAAAAATAAAAAATGATATGAATAATTAAAATATTAAAAATATGCCGAAGAAAAATATATTGATCACATCTCTATAACTTATCTTTTTTTTATTTTCTCAATCAAAATTTACACATTAATTATATGAATAAAGAAGAATTATCTATTTTTAATGAATTGATGTAAAATAAATAAGATAACATTACATTAATATAAAATTGATTATAAAAGTCACCACAAATAATAAAAAATATTATAGATTAAATTAGTATTTTAAAAAATATGAAAATACAACATATTTAACAAATACAGTAAAATACAATTTAATTAATAATTATGTGTATATATTTATATTTAAAAGTTTGATTGTGTTATATTAATATGATTAACATCAAATATTATAAAGTGTGAACAATAAAAAAAATATAACATCTCTAAACAATTAAAATCATTTTTTATTTTTACTAAAAAAACAATTTAAATGATCAGATAAAATCATGAATAACAAGAAGAACACTTTACTTTAGCCGACATCGATATGATTGGGAAAATTCCCTCGTTCCCGTAAGAAAACCTTATCGAAAAACAAAACATATATGGAACCTTTGGAGGAAGACCGCCGGAGGAGAAGACGGAGACCAATTTACAACCATCTTTAGAAAGAACCGAATATCGGGCGAATCTGAAAGAACAAAGAAATCCAAAGAAAATCAAGAACACAAAGGATGGAAATATCAACGATAGTGTTACAGAAAAAGAAGAGATGGATGCCGATAATCTATTAGAGAGAGACATGGCCGAAGCATCCGGCATGAATGAAGTAGAAGAAATTGAAAGCGCAATACAAAAAGAAACAGGAGATAAACCAGAAATAGAGATAAGAGGGAAGGCAACTTACGCAAGCATGGTAGCCAACACATCTAGGGCAAGGAAAACGCTAAATACAGGCTGTGGTATTAATGATGATGAAATTGTGGTATTGGATGAGGACTACGTTATCGACAAATCGGGTGCCTTCCCAACAATCAAATTCTCGGAAAAAGTTCATGATCAAATTGATAAAAACATGAGGAATGTCATCATCGTTCGGCTGTTAGGACGGATGATAGGATACAAAGCCCTGCTAAATCGGATCCAAGCCCTATGGAAACCAATTGGAGAAATACAACTAATCGACCTAGAAAACAACTATTTCTTAGTCAAATTTGCAGATGAAGATGACTATACAAAGGTATTAACAGAAGGGCCATGAACAATATATGGAAGCTATTTGACAGTCCAACCGTGGATTAGATCATTCTCAACTTCTGAAAAACATCCATCACAAGTGATAGTATGGATCAGGTTGCCAGGACTACCTTATAGATACTACACAAAAGCACTTTTTCGACTAATTGCTTCAGTAGTCGGACGAGTAATTAAAGTTGATTATAACACTCAGGCGGGGGAAAGAGTTAAGTTTGCAAGAATCGCGGTTTTAGTAGATCTAAACCAACCACTAATTCCTTGTATTGGAATAGATGGATTCACACAAAAACTAGAGTACGAGGGATTACAATAGATTTGCTTCCATTATGGGGTTTATGGGCATACAAGAGAGCAATGTGCAGCATATCAAGTACATATAGAATCTAAATGTGAGGAAGAACTTAACGAAAGGAACAAAAACAACCATAACCTTGCAACAACATCAGAAGAAACAATGTTTGGACCATGGATGGTGGTGGAAAATCGTCGAAGAAAAACAATGACGACACAAAAGACTGAGAAAGACAAGGCAAAACAAAAGTCTGAAATAAGGGGCTCTCGTTTCACTATTTTGAGCGAAGAAGAGAATAGTCACATGGCTGAAATAGAAATAAGGACAGATGATAAAAAAGATAATGAGAACAGAACCAAACTAGTAAATGGAGAAACAACAAAAAGGAACCTACCAGATCATCAAACAAGGAGAACAAATCGCAACATGAACAACATGGTACCAAAACTAACAAAGAAAATGCACGAATCGGACAGTATAAAAAATGCAATAGAAGTAATTCCAATGATAAAAGGACAGAACATGGAAGCAGTGGAACATATAACCACAGCAGGGAACGGAAACCACACAGCCATAACCATAAAAGAACCAAGCATGGGAAAAAAACGCATGGGACTAAATTCCCAAAAGGGGGAGAAGAAGCTGGAATGATGAGAAAAGAAAACAATGTGAAAGGATTAAAAGTAAAAAAACAAACAACTTTTCGCCCTGCAAATCATAACATGATCAAAGAATGGGTACATACGGTATCTAATAAGCTATCCACAGCCTCGAATGATGAACATATCAATATTGAACCATAAACACTAGTTAATGTGCCAATACGCAAAAACATGGTGATAAAGGATCAATAGATAAAGAACAGTGAAGTGAAGGGAGACACAGAGAAGTCCCGGTTAATTGCCGGACAACAAGGATACGAAACCTCACAAATTCAACTAAATGACTAGTTTCATGTTTTGGAACTGCCAAGGAGCTGCAAGCCCGACCTTCAAAAGAATATTTAATCTCTTTGTTAGAGAACACAGACCAAATATGGTTGCATTATTCGAAACAAGAACGAGTGGAACAAAAGCAGACAGAATAATCAATAAACTAGGATTCACACAGTCACTTCGAGTAGAAGCACATGGATTTGGAGGTGGAATTTGGCTACTTTGGGAAGAAACAATGGAAATTGAGATTACCCATATATCAAATCAATTCATTAATGGTATATTTCGGCCTAAGGAAGTGAATACATGGGCACAATTCACAGCAATTTATGCAAACCCAAACGAGTCTAAAAGAAAACATCTATGGAGCCAACTAGAAGCACTAGCACCAAATGATAATACACCTTGGATCCTGGGGGAGATCTCAACGTGATATTAGACGTAGATGAAAGAAGAGGAGGTGCGTCGACACACACAAATGGAAGCCGATTATTCGCCAATTTCATGCATTCTACTGGATTATTAGATTTAGGATTCCATGGTCCACCATTTACATGGAATTGTAGGAACCTACAACAAAGACTAGATCGTTGCCTCGGAAACACAAAGTGGATTTCATCATTTCCAAACTCACAGGTATTGCATCTAGATCAAATTGGTTCAGATCATCGACCCCTTCTCCTAAGGATGACAACAGACAAACAAGATCATAAAAATCGACCATTCCGCTTCATAGCAACATGGCAGGAACACCATGAATTTAAAGACTTTATCAAATCCATATGGAAAGAAAACGGGGAACTAAACGAAAATATTAGCACATTCAAAACTGAAGTGGAAAAATGGAACTCAGACGTCTTTGCTCATATAGGAAAAAGGAAAAAAATCTTATTGGCACGACTGAGAGGAATAGACAAAGCTCTACAACGAACACACTCAGAATTTCTGGTAGAGTTGGATAAACAATTACGGACAGAACTCGACACTGTACTAGACCAGGAGGAGAGTTTGTGGAGACAAAAAGCACGGACAAAATGGATACTGGAAGGGGATCGAAACACTGCATTCTATCATGCCTCAACAATAACAAGAAGAAGAGCAAACAAAATCGAAACCTTAAAACGCGAAGATGGCAGTTGGAGTACTGATCAAGAAGAACTTAGAGAAATGGCAAACCAATTTTATACCAATCTATTCTCAAGAAATGAGAATCCTAAATACAATTATGAAATAAGAGGCAAGTTCAAAAAAATAGAAGAGCATGAAAAAGAAAGCCTTACACGAGAAGTAACCAATTAGGAAATCAAGGAAGCTATTTTTGGAATGGGACCACTTAAGGCACCTGGAAATAGATGGAATCCATGCGTTATTTTATCAGAAAAATTGGAGCTTAGTTGGGAATTCAGTTTGTATGATGATCCGAAAAATATTCACATAAGGAATAATGCCAGAACAACTCAATCAGACAATACTGATAATTTTACCAAAAGTAGCTAAACCAGAAAAACTGCACCAGTTCCGACCGATCAGCCTTTGTTCAGTGCTATATAAAACAGTCACAAAAATCATAGTTAATCGTCTGAAGCCCCTGTTACCAGAATGGATATCAGATAACCAAACCAGTTTTGTTCCGGGTAGAAGCATCATTGATAATATCATAATAACCCAAGAGGTAATACATTCTATGAGAAGGAAATCTGGAAAAAATGCTGGATGGCAATAAAAATCGACTTGGAAAAAGCATATGATAGACTGGAATGGAGTTTCATAGATGATACATTACGAGACCTAGGTATCCCAGATGCTCTATGTAATCTTATTTACCACTGTGTTTCGACAGCTTCGACACAAATATCGTGGAATGGATCATTGACAGACGCTTTTAAACCATCAAGGGGGATAGGACAAGGCGACCCATTATCTCCTTATATTTTCGTTCTATGTATGGAGAGACTATCACAAGCAATTAAAATAGAAATCGAAAAAGGACGATGGAAACCATTCCAAACATCAAGAAGCAGCCCAAAGATATCCCATCTATTTTTTGCAGATGACATGATTCTATTCGCAGAAGCCTCCTTAGACCAACTCAATATCATCAGAACAGTACTAGAAAGATTCTGTGAAGTCTCGGGACACAAGGTAAGCATTGCAAAGACAACAATTTTCTTCTCTAATAATGTACAAACAACACTGTGAAATCAGATAAGCACATCATTTGGATTTACTATGGTTGATGATCTAGGGAAATATTTAGGAGTACCAATATTACACTCCCGAGCCACCTCGAAATACTATTATTACTTGGTACAAATGGTTCAAACTAAATTAAGCGGATGGAAGGCAAAAACATTGTCACTAGCTGGTCGAATTACACTTGCAAAAGCTGTTTTGGCAGCCATCCCAACTTACACCATGCAGACAACAGTATTACCCAAAAAATATTTGTAGAGAGCTGGAAAAAATCATCAGACAATTTGTATGGGGTAAAATAGATGGAAAAGGGAGGGTTGCCATTAGTAAAATGGGAGGAAGTATGCCAAAAAATATCGGATGGAGGTCTTGGATTTAGAAAGATAAAAGGGCAAAATGAAGCATTTATAATGAAAGTGGCGTTTAATCTAATAGCAAAAAAAATGCATTGTGGGTTCGGGTTCTCAAGGCGAAATACAAATGCAAAGATGAGATACCGACTAATATTAGAAGCCAAAACTGCTCCAAACTATGGAAAGGGATAAGCATGGTATGGGAGGATGTCCGAAGCAACATAACCAGAATAATAGGAAATGGGGTACATACCGATTTTTGGAGAGACCACTGGATTGCAGAAATAGGGCCATTAATAAATTTGGTCAATCAACGAGACCATAATCAGGTGGGAAAAGCAACCATAAAAAGCATGACTGATGAAAATGGTAATTGGAACTGGAGGCAGATTGAACACCTTCTACCACTGCATATACTTCTGAGACTGGCAGCGATTAAAGGACCTCACACAACTGCAAAAAACGATAGAATTGGATGGTTAAAGAGAGATGCTCGTCAATTCTCTGTCAAAACAACATATGAAGTTAGAATAAAACAAAGGGAAGATACTCAAGAACCTATATGGAAGGTAATTCACGCATACAAAGGGACACAAAAGCTGAAAACATTCCTATGGCTAGTCTGCAAAGGTAAAATTCTGACAAATGCAGAAAGACTTCGACGACATCTTACAATTGATGGTAATTGCCCAATCAGTGTGACACAAATAGAGGATATTAACCATATTTTTTGACACTGCATTACCGTGACCCCTATTTGGACAACACTGGTGAAAAACGAGAGATTACATAACTTCCTAACAATGGACATAAAGAATTGGGTTGAAGTGAATTTAACAAGACCAAGCATGTTTGCTAAAGAAAGTAAAGATTGGGAAATCCTATTCGGATCGGTATTATGGAACATATGGATCATGAGGAATTCGATTGTCTTCAACAATCCTATGGAAGATAACACAGGAATATTAGAACGAAGCTGCAGGATGACAAACTCAATAAACAATGCAAATAGAGAAAGAGACCAGGCAAACAAATCACAGCCAATTGAATTGGTTGGTCCAACAGTTTGGCTACCTCCATCAGAGGGATGGGAAAAACTTAATACAGATGCAGCCCGTAGAAATACAGATGGAAAAGCAGCATGTGGAGGAGTAATCAGAGATTTGAATGGAAAGTGGAGGAGTAATCAGAGATTTGAATGGAAAATGGAGGATCGACTTCAAAAATTTCATAGGAATATGTTCTACAATGGAAGCATAATTATGGGGAGTATATACAGGGCTAAGATGTGCATGGGAACAAGGAATCCAACAACTCGTAGTTGAAGTAAATAGCCTCGAAGCAATACAGACACTGAAGAATAGCACAAACAAAGAAATAAATATTACCATAATACTGTACATAAGGGAACTGATAAACCGGGATTGGAACGTCAGATTGCAACATGTCCGAAGAGAAGGGAATAAAATTGCTGATAAACTAGCAAGAAGCGTCAATTTCGAAGATAGCCAAACCAGAATCTTACATGAGCCTCCTGCTGATATAAGCCAACTCGTGATTGAAGAATGCAATTAGGTTTAAGTAATTAGGTAGTTTTCATTTTCTTACCAAAAAAAAAATCATGAATAACGATTTATGCTACTTTGTTTAGAAAATAAAATTAAAAAAATCAAAATAAATTGATAAACATCAATAAAATTATTGTGGCAAGATCACAAAAAGATTGCATCAATAAATATCTTTGATTATAATGTTTTGTATAATATTATAGATTTTATTAATAATTATTACTGATAAAAAAATGGTTCAATAGCTAAGAAAAAAGGTAGATTTTACTTTACCGATAATTACTGTATCAAATTTGCATTTATTATTATTATTATTATTTGAATTATAAGATTTAAACTTTTAACGTTTAATTCTTATGTTAAAGACTATATCATTAAACTTTAATAAAAAAAAGGCTATTGGTTTTTATTGGAAACTAATTCAACCTTCAATAGGGTTTTCCAAATTATTGCAATAAACCTTAATTTTTGAGAGAGGAAAAATTATCTATTTGAATGTCATGAGTATTATTTATTATTTAGGGTTTAAAATTTTGAATGTAGGATATCAATGTTTAGGGTTTTTTTGTTACACTCCCGGTTCTAAGGCTTTGTCCTGACTACTTCGGATCGACCCGCGTCACACACCTAGTTTTGGTGGGTAAGTCTCCTAACAAGGATTTTCTCTTAGTGTTTAGGATCTTAATGTTTAAGATGTTTAATTTTTAGGGTTTTAGATTAAAACAAGTAAAGGTCATGGAGTATAAATCATATACATAATGTGTATCAAATAAATTCTCTTAATTTCCATTGAGATTTTTTAAAACATATTTCATATCTATTTTATTAATTTATATTCGAGATTTATGATTTTCTTTTCAAAAATATCTTCTTAAATTATAATTATTTTAAAAATGAGGCGTCTAATTTAATATTTAATAAATTAATATTTTCATGTATATTTTGCATATTAGGATGCAAGTTACTAATCAATAATTATTTTTGAACCAAAAAATTGTAAGAATAATTACTACTATTAAAATCTTAAAAGTGGTTCAGAAAAATCACAAGGCATTATTTGGAAGGAAAAAAATACTAGACGTTAAGGATGAAATTATAATTTATTCATTTTAGGGGGAACAAAAAAATAAAATGAAAAGTCTTTGCGTCTCTGTGATTCACACATAAGGAAAGAAGAATCAAGGTGACGTGGGCCCCACGTAAACAAAGAGAAGATTTTTGTTAACGATTTCTGTTTTTTTCACCAGAAGAGCATACACGTAGTGAACTGTTGTTGGCTAGTGGAGACAATGGTACAGTGTGACATCCTGGGGTTATTTTAGATATTGTATATTTTATTGCTAGCAATTATCTAGATACATCCAGGCACGCTACCATTCTTGTCTTGGATGAGTAGCTTCATCCGATTAACTCGACTTATTCTAATTTAAATAAAAATTTTAATCTTTGAATTAATTAGTATTACTTGTTTAAATTTGGTTTAATGATCATAGATATTTTCATATATTTTAAATAAATCAAATCAATTGTATTTTTACATTTAATTAAGCTGTTAGTAGCTTTCCAGAAAAAAAATAAAAAAGAAACTGAGAAAATAAAGAGAACGAAAATTGCATAGAAGAGAATAATTATGTTCACACCCCTACAAGTTTACCTTTTTTCATTAAAGCCTCCGTATCTTTGCTCTCTCTTTTTCATGAATATATATATATATATATATATATATATATATATATATATATATATATATATAAGGAAAAGTGGAAAGAGTTTAGTTCTTTTTGGTATCTATTTTTTTTCATATATTAATTGCAATCATTTATTAATCATAAACTTTAAATTTATATATTTAACATATTCCTTTCCCCATCCTCAAAATTCTAAAATAACCCCTGCACGGGTAGTTATATTATCTTGCAGACTAAGGCGTTTATCAAACCACTTCATCGTAAGACACTGTGACGTATAGGAGAGTTGCTTTTCCCGGTAGTTCACTTCCATTTAGATCACCCCTGAAAAAACCTCTTGAAGAACCCTGATCGCTTTCATGTTGGGGTAAAATTACATATCGATAATGCCCAGATTTGAAAAAGCTACTTCTTGCCCTTTTTTTTAACTTAAAATAGATACACTTAAAACTTACACTTACTGAATCCTTGAGTCAAACTGAAAAGCGTACGTGTGATATTTCTCGCTTGAAGCTTTCCTTCCTTAACTTCTTTCGTCAGATGCTTTCCATTAGCTCTCAACTAACGAACAAACAAAGCAGACCGATCAATCAACGGGTTTTCTCGTGGGCGAAGGGGGCTAAATATATAAATTTAAAATTTATGATTAATAAATGATTGTAATTAATATATGAAAAAAATACCAAAAAGAACTAAACTCTCTCCACTTTATATATATATGTATATTCATGAAAAAGAAACTAAAAGATACGGAGGCTTTAATGAAAAAGGTAAACTTTTAGGGGTGTGAACATAATTATTCCAAAAATCATATATCAAATACATAAAAACACAAATATTAAAAAAAAAGAGGGAGAAAAACGACTTCTCTTCTCAATATTATACATATCTTCCTTTGTCATTCTCTGTGGGCATCAACAGGTCATTCTCTTCTGTGCAATTTTCTTCCTATTTTATTTTCTCAGTTTCATTTTTTTGTTTAAATTTTTTTATTTTCTGGATTATTTATCTATTTACTATTTGTTGTTACAGGTGAGTGAAAACAGAGAAGGATCTGATGTACTTCCCGGTTGATCTTAATTATACACAAGATCATGATGGCCCTTGAAAATAAAGGTTTGATTTTTTCTTCTTAAGTTGTTCCTAGGAATTTTTGGATTTAAAGTTTTGAACTTTGATCTGTTTTGAGTTATGGGTTTTAGTATATTTGATTGAATTTTTTCTTTGATTCCTGGGGGGTTTTATGCGAATTTTTTTGGCTTTATCTTGATGGTTTTTGATTTGTTCTTAAAAAGCCAGTTCCTTTTACTGTTTTATTTGTTTATTGTTGAGATCCCTTGGCTTTATCTTCATCTAGGTTGCTTTAGTTTTGAGTATTTTTTTATTTGAATTATTTAAATCAAATTTAGGAGTTCCCCCAGGGTTCCTGTAGGACTGGTGTGAGATATGGTGTCTTGAAGGTTTTTTAAAACTCTGGCCTACCATTGAACATTACTAATGCCAACTGAAAGTTTATGTTATACTCTTTTTTTATTCTGGTGACTTGGAAAGTTGGACCACTGATTGGATAAACAAAGAATTATATATCGGCTTAATCGCAAAAATGTTGTATTAACTTGGTTTATGTTACCCTAAATTGGAGGTGTCAATTGATTCTGTTGTTTATTTATTGGAATGAGTGGAAGATAAGTATGTAATTATTGTTTTACGTATTTTGTTCTAAGCTGTCTGTTATTTGACCGAATCTACCTTCTTTAGCCTTAAGCAAGCCGTACTGTGTGGAGAAGATTTACACGGTGTATGGTACTATTTCTAGATAATTTGTAACCTTTTTTTTGCTTGTTAGGATCTTTTGTGGTACCCTTTCTATTGAATAGCCTCATTGCCATACACATCCCTCATGGTGAAGTTACTCTCTCTTTGTCACAACGTGGTCTGTTTAGGTTTCGGATCCCTAAAGTACCACGAGACTGTTAGTTCATGGTGTGTGGTGACGGGTTTAGGTTTTACTGTTACCGTCTCAGCTCAGTTTCATTAGCAATTAGGTGTAAATTTGGGCTTAAATCAACCAGTGGGTAACATTCATGTCTAGAAAGTTCCTGCATGTTAGCTACAAGGTTTATGTTAAATAAAGATATTAATAAAATGGGTCTTATGTTGACTTTATTTCAGGCGAAGTTTGACACTCATTCTTCTAAACAAGTAGAAGGGTGTTTATTCCTTCATTTGGCTAATCTGCATGTCGTTAGGTCCTCAACCACCATGGCCAAATGAGATTGGCTAGGCTTTGTGAATGAAGTGGTAGTCTATTTTTTCCTCTCTTTTATTTCTTGGCGAGAGAGATGATAGTATTGTTGATGGTCTAACATTTGAGTATTTTTAATGTGCTTAGATTAACTCATGGTATCAGTTTTACTCATTCTCTGAATTGCATAGTGGTCCGATTTAAAGATGAGCTAACTCTCACCAAGAGGTCAAATGTAGGTTTTAAAAATGAGCTAAATGGGAATCTAGAGAAATACAATCCTCGCACCATACCCATTGTACGAGGCTTCATACCTAGTAAAATTCATTGCCCATAATATGCTTCCATCTGATTTTGTGATGATTTTCAGAAATAGTGGCACCTTCTAAGCTGTTCCTTTCACCGTCAAATTAAAAGTTTAATGGAGGAATATATTCCTGGTAACCTCTCTAGTTATTCATTTGTTGAACCTTATTTAGCTCACCATTTTTTTGTAAAAGGTGATGGGCCATTGCCAGAGGTGGTAATGCATGATATGCATTTCATCTGATCTAATATATGTTATTCTTGAGTGAAGTCCGTTGGTGAGATAAAGGCTTTTAACATGCATTACAAGTCCTTTCATCCTTTTTTTGTTTTTTTTTTGGTGCGTACGAGCCTTGTTGCTACTGGTTTATCTCTCACTGGATTCCCCTTCTGCTGATGTTGGTTATTGCTTGTCGTTACCATTTTCGAAAGCAACCTCATCGTAGAATTTCCTTTCTTGTTCTTTATGTGCTGTCAAATTTGTGAGTAAGTTATATTTTATTGGAAGCCATTTTACTCGGACTTGGGTGTGTCAAATACAATTATATTGTCGGTTTGGGTGTTTTCAAAATTTTCCTTTTTTCCATTCATTTCGAGGGTCCTTGGATGCTCATGTCTGAAAATGATGTCTGAAATCATAATACTGGAGTTGTTCATCACAATCAACATATCTTGAACTTCTGAAATCATAATTACAATGGGTCATATTGGTGACGATAAATTAAATTTAATAATATGCTGATGTTTATGCTTATTTATTTTATGCAGAAACAATGCAAAACTGTGAGGCAACCTTAAAATGCCTCCAGACGAAGGGGATCCCGTACAACCTGCAATGTACTGGGAATTCCATTGAAGGTATTCCCGAGCTTAAAGATGAAATCTGTAGTCACCCGGGTGGGGATGTTGTAGAACCGGTTTGCTCTTTGAATGGACAGTTTATGGAGCTTCCAAATGAATTTTACCACAAACCTACCCTTCAACATGAACCTGACTCTTGGCCGACCTTCTATCCCGACACTCATAAGCTGCAGTCATACCCACCAAATGCTTTTGGGAGGCAGTTTTACCAATTTCCCATGGATAGCCGATTTCACTGTCCGCCATATAATATGGTAACTCAAGGATACCCGTATGAATTCCAGTTCCAAGATTTTCAGTACTTCGTGGTCATAGACTTTGAGGCTACCTGCGACAAGGAGAGAAACCCCCATCCACAGGAGATAATCGAGTTTCCTTCCGTCATTGTGAGCAGTGCTACTGGCCATCTGGAAGCATGTTTTCAGACATACGTCCGACCAACTTGCAACCAACTCCTGAGTGATTTCTGCAAGGATCTGACTGGCATCCAGCAAATTCAGGTCAGTTCCAAATTCCTTATGACTTTACCAAGACCGGGAAACTAGTTAGCCTATATTCTAAATCTGCATTTACGTGTTCTAGGTAGATAGAGGCGTTACTCTCAGCGAGGCTCTCCTTAGGCATGATAAATGGCTTGAGAAGAAGGGCATAAAGAACACCAACTTCGCCGTGGTGACATGGTCAAACTGGGATTGTCGGATAATGTTGGAATCTGAGTGCCAGTTTAAGAAGATCCGGAAGCCTCCTTACTTTAACCGGTGAATGGATTTGATATGCGCTTATTTTGGGTCACAAGAAAATTGTGATGATGTTGTAGCCGTCAACATTTATATTTATTTATTTATTTATTTATTTATCTTGGTCTTCTTTTGGCAGTTGGATTAACTTAAAAGTTCCATTCCGTGAGGTTTTTGGTGGTGCACATTGCAATCTGAAGGAGGCGGTCGAGATGGCAGGTCTGGTGTGGCAGGGGCGTGCACATTGTGGTCTTGACGATGCTAAAAACACAGCTCGCTTACTCGCCCTCTTGATGCGCCAGGGTTTTAAGTTTGCTATCACGAACTCTCTGGTGTGGCAGGCTAGCGATGGTCCGGTGACATGGAACCCGATCCCTGAGAACACGGGTTTCTCTCCTCATCACCCCCACAAGCCTAAGGATCAACAAATTCCCTATTCCAGTACCGCCCTTACTGTTTCTGCGGGGTGAAGAGCAGCAAAGGAATGGTTCGGAAGCCCGGACCAAAGCAAGGAAGCGTCTTCTTCGGCTGCGGGAACTGGACTGTCACCAGAGGTGCTCGCTGCCACTACTTTGAGTGGGCTTCTCCTAACTCGAAAATCTGCTCAAGGGTTTGTCCATCTTTCTTGATGGCATCTCAAGCCCTACTTAGATTGTCCTGTAAAAAATGAAAAAAAAGGTATAAAAGCAATGGTAATGGGTTGTCTCCTCGTTGAAGCACATATACCTTAGGTTGCTTAACTGCTGGCTGAGGGTTCTTCTTCTAGGAAAACACCGTATTAGTCCCCGGCATGGGTGCTCTGGGCCATGCACGGAACTAAAATTGGAGCTTCGAACATGTTTAAAGCTGACTTGTTTGACAAGAGAACAAATCGGTAATGTGAGGATTTGGCTTAGTTAGGATTAATGCATTTACATGCTTAAAAGAACATGGTTAAATTACCATATAATAATCTTATGAGATAGGGACAGCTTGATTTCCTATGCTTTTCTAATGAGACTCGGCAGTTTGTGCTTGCAATTTGTTTCTCAACTTTCCAACAATCTTACATAAACAGGACTGGTTTTGGCTTGGTCTTCTTGCTTTGCACCAGGTTGTGAAACCCCGAGCTAAGTGTGCAGCTTATCGATCTAAATTTTTTGATGGTACACATACTAGAATTATTGTTTTAGTTGTTTTGCAGCCATTGAAGGATCATAGGAGGGCTTATCCGGGTAGAACCTCAGTTTCCCTGCCATTGAAGTTGGTTTTGCCATGAGATGAGCTTGGTTTTGGTTATGTTTTGATTATAATCAGTAATTCAGGTCCAAATTTATGTTTAGTTCATATAAAGATTAAATTACAAATTGCAATGCTTAACATAGTTTAAACCAAATTGTCATCAATACCAAACATAGGTAAAGAGAGGGAAATATAACAACAATGATGGGAAGTATTTTAAGAACTTGGCAGAAGAAACCTTTGTGCCATGGGATGCTTGGCTTCAGATAGTTCATTAGGCTTCAGTACTTCAACAATTTCACCATTCACAAGAAGGCAAACCATATCTGCAACCCTTTGGATTTGCTTGATGCTGTGAGAAACCATTACAACTGTCATCCCCCTTTTCTTCTTGAGCTTCGCTATCACATCCTCTATGTTCTGTGTCGAGATCGGATCCAAGGCACTTGTTGGTTCATCCAGCAGCAAAACCGTAATTCGGACCAATCAATATCACAGCAAAGAAACTATGTTATTTTGAGGTAATTGGTCAGAAAAATCATGGAATCTGAACAAAAAACATGGCAAATGCGGCAAAGCTTGAATACAACACATCAGCTGGGGCTTGGGGTAATGGCTTCCTCAGCAAAACCCGAGTTTGAGATGTCAATATACAACAAAAGAAATCAAGCTTTTTGAGGTAATAGGTCAGAAAAATCATGGAAACTGAATAAAAAACATGGCAAATGCAGCAAAGTTTGAATGCAACACATCAGCTGGGGCCTGGGGTAATGACTACCTCAGCAAAACCTTAAAACCCAAGTTTAAGAGTTCAATATCCAACAAAAGAAACCATGTTATTTTGAAGTAATGAAACATGGAAAGTGCAGAAAACATGGTTACCTCAGGTTCATTAGCCAGTGTCCGAGCAAATGCAACTCTTTAAGCTTGACCAACAGATAATTCACCACCAGTTTTACGGAGAAAGGAGGGATAGATCTGCAAGTGTTAGCAACTTGGAAACTTCAACATCACTTAACTTCTTCCCTCTCAAGTTTGGTCCATATCGAGTGTTATCTGCAACAGTACCTAGAAAAGATCCACACATCTTTACTTTGCATTACATTGACAAAAAAAAAAGCACTATATTTTTGTTAAAATTTTATCAAACTTCCCATCCAAACAAATTCAAAGAAAAAATAAAATGATTAATTTAAAGGTTTGTGATCCAAATAAAATTTGAATTTAAAGTTTAGTGATCTAAAATGTAAATTACTCCAAGCTTAAGCGATTCACAATAGAAAATACCACAATTACTCATGAACTATGATATTATGTGTAATGTGATACATAAACTTTGATTTTGGGTAATTGCATACATAAAGTTCTGTTCTGTTCAATTTTTATAAATTACTAAAACATTTATCGATTTAGCATCATTTATTTACATATTGCATACATAAATAATTATATTTATCCAATAAATAAAATAATTTATCTATTTTAAAATATGTACAACTGAATCAGAACAAAATTTTGATCTGTTCACATGAACCAAAATCAAAGTTTTTTTGACAAATTCTATGAACTTTATCAGGTTAGCCATTTTATCTCTTAAACATTAATTACATTCTTCTTCACTATCGACCTTTAAATCTTCTATCAAATTGACCCAAAACTGACAAAGTAGTTGCACTATTTTGTCCTTATTTGAATGCTAACATCAGTTATTTGTCCTTTTATGCCATGGTATCATTTTTTAAAAAAATATTAAAAATTATAAAAAAAGAAACGTTGATATTATCATCCCAACAAGGACATATTAGTTAATCTTTCAATTTTTAAATTTTTTTTGATGGTGTGATATAAAAAAATAGTTGACAGCCAATTTAAAGACGATAGTATTTCATCATATTTAAGTTAATTTAATAAATAAAATAAAAATTTGAAGGCTAAAAAGAATATAATAAAAATTTAAGTGTTAAAATGAATAACTGATAAAATCAAATACCTAAAAGCGGATTATTTTATGATATTTATCCTAATTACAAATTCTTAGCTAAACCTTAATTAAGAGTTTTTGTAATAAAAATAATTTCTTAATTGACATCTTTACTCTCTACTTTCCCCTTACTTTTTGTTCAAAGACAGTTTTTCCCCCTTCAATGTGATTTCATTAGGGTAAATTACATGCTTGAACTCCACTCTCCCTACTATTTCACTCCCCGTACTTTTTTTTTTTTTTCAATTTACTTACTGAACTTTAGACATTATACTTTTTTGGTCAATCGACCGTTTACTCCGTAACCGGGTGCTTATGTGGCCTATTTTAATAGTAAAACATGCCATGTAGGACATATAATTAAAAAGATAAATTACATGTTTACTCACTGTACTTTTAATTTTTTTCAATTAATACATCAACGTCATAACACCGTTAGAAATTTAACGATAGAGTAACCAAAAAAGTTCAATGTCTAAAGTTTAGTGAGCAAATTGAAAAAAATTGAAAGTATGATGAGTGAGATAGGAGAGAAAGTAAAGTTCAGTGAGTAAGCGTTTAATTTACCCTTTCATTTACTCTTGCAATTGATTCTTCAGCTCTTGCAATTCTTTCGGAGCCATACGATAAGGTGCCATTGCAATCAGAGCTGTTCCCGACATCACCTCAATTTGAAATTCTACCTCTCTATCTGGAGGTAATCTTGGCAGCTCTGCCGAGAAAATATCAGAAAATTCTCGGATTATTGGAATCTTATCTAAACCTTTTTCTTTAGCTCTTGCATCTACCATATTTGCAAGAAAACCTTGACATCCCTGAAGCAAGAAAACCCTGACATCCCTGAAGCAACAATTTCTTTGCCGACATCACCGATATTATATTTACTAAAGGACTAACTCTCACCGCTCACATTCACTTATGTTCCTTCTAGACTTCTCAGAGTTACCTTTTTCAATCTACAATCAATATTCCCATAGTAACGAAACAACCAATCCATTCCCAGAATTACTTCAAACTCATCAAAGGGTAGTTCTATCAGATTAGCAGGGAATTCAATTCCCTGAATCCTTATGGGACACCCCTTACAAACCTTATTTACCCAAGCACTATGCCCTAAAGGATTTGTTACTACCACATCATTATTCGTAGCTTTTAATAGAATTCTTAATTCTCTTACTAATTTACTACTAAAATAAGAATAATTGGAACCCGAATAAATCAATACCAATATCAATTTATCAAATAGCTGGAAGGTACCTGCTACAATCTCGGGATTATCACGGTCTTCACTTGTCTTTAGATTATATACCCGAGTGGTTGAGCAGATTTCTGGTTGTGCAGATGATTCAGACTGGTTCCTCTCTCTACCTCTTCCTCCTCCTCTTTGCGAGGAAGAACCATCTCTCTCCGATGGTGCAGACTCACCAACCATCAATAGACAATCCCGAATAAAATGTCCGGTATCTCCGCATCGGAAACAAGCTCCGGAAGCCATCCGACATGTCCCAAAATGATTCTTTCCATAATGTTGGCACTATCTTGCTTGACCTTGATTGGATCTCCTAGCACCGGATCCCATTAATTGCGTCTGTCTAGCTCTCGCCTAACTTGCTCCTCTAGCAGAGGATGCAACTGATTTTGATCTAGCTTGAGGTCGAAATCTTGAATCTCTTCCTCTTTTTGGTAATTCAGAGCTTGAAGAAGCACTCGTTCTCTTCAAAGTCTGAACTCTTTGATCCCTAAATCTTTCATTATGAGCTCTCTCAAGAGTTTTAGCACAATTAACCACCTCCTAGAATGAGAATAAGTTCAGTACTATCAATATCTTTTTCAATCTAGGGCGCAAGCCTTCCACAAACCATTCACAAGATTCTTTCTACAAGCTCAACTGCAATCCAACTCAGCTTATTAAACTCACACTCGTATTCATATACATAGCGATTTATCTGCTTCAAGTTCATAAACTCCTGCTTCATTTGCCGGATAAATTGATCTCCAATATACTTGTGCTTAAATTCTTCCAAGAACAGAGACCAAGTTAACTGGTCACTTGACATCCTCATGGTGACGTTCTTCCACCATATCCTCTCTTGTCCCCTTAGTAAAGATACAACCCCATCCAACTTCTCTACTTCAGATCAGTGGAGACTATCTAGCATGATTTTTAGATCATTTAGCCAAAGATCCACCGCAACCGGACCTTCCTCGGCTTCTCCCTTAAATTCTGGAGATCCTAATCCTCTAAACTCTTTTGTTATATTCACTCTTTGAGTTGATGGAGCAGGAGGTTGGAGTCAGAATAGTGTCAAACGTCCTAAAAACGTATCCTGGTCTTGTACAGGCACTCCCTAAGATGCTTGTCCTTCACCTTGCCTGGCTAGGGCAGGTAAATTACTACTTTCCGCTGGCCTATCCTCTCCCGCTTTATTTCTGGAGCTACTATGTTTGGACATTTAATAAAATAAACATATCATTCTATTAGTAAGACATAATACTCATTTTTAAATCAGATAAGAAGTTATCACTTAAAGTTAGCATGTATTCATTTAAGGACACTTTGGACTCCGGTTTATGCCTAGAATAGGCTAAACCATAGTTCTGATACCATTAAATATAACACCCCCAACCTGTACCCGACCCAAATACGAGTCCGAGTTATCATATTACCTTTTAAGACCATAGACTTGTACAAAACAATAGAAAATTTAAACTTATATTATGAAATCCCATAATTTACATTAGTTTAATAAAAAAAACTTATAAACATAATCAGAGAATACACAACTTAACATTTGATTACATGCCAACATTGAATTACACAACAAAATAACATACTATTTACGTTACTTATGATCTGATAGTTACAGGAAAATGTCATCCCAGCTGTCTAATCTTGCTTGACTACCTTCTTAGCTCGACGTGTGAAACACTCACACGCTAAGTCATCGACTTAGTGATGTAGAACAATAATAAAAATAAAATATAATGATAATGCCATAATGAAATGAAGTATAATGAAACACACATTTTATCAATGCAATTTATACCATAATGTTTCTTACACATAAGCCTATTAGATTATCAATCATGAATTCATATTAATAAGTTCATTAGCTCATGATACCATACTAAGAACCTAAGGTATATGAGTTTATTGAGGTTGTGCACTATGCTGTCACCACAACTCGTATAAATGCACCGAAGTGCCACGTAGAATTGCACCAAAGTGCCGCGTAGAAATGTACCGAAGTGCCATATAAGATGTCCATAAGGACCACATAGAAATTCCTTGAGAATCATATACATATGCCAAGGATCAAGTATGTGTCTCAAAAGACCTCATATATGTTCAAAGAATACATATATGTCCCGAAGGACCGCGTAGACCCTCTACTCTTGGCATGCCAACTATACCTATAGTTCTCATCTACATAACATTGGCTTTTCACAATTCACATAGTATATTTTATAGACATATAATTTCTTACCCTTATCACATAACTCATGTAACTTTTCATGCATATTCATTTAAAACATGTCACATAATGCATATAGTATAAATTCATATCATGTATCATAATATTAAATGAATTATATGTTAAGGTATTGAATATAGACTTATCACAAGTGTAAAGATGAATATACTACTATAATCATGCTATGCATATGCACTCACCTAGATCTCTTTGTCTTTCCCTCGATCGATCTTTCTTGCTAATTGTTCAGGAACTTGTTAAGGCTCAGTATCTACATAAATATAATTCCCAAGACCATTATCAGAAACCTAAATATTATAACTCGATCCTTAACTATTTAATGAACAACTTTTCCATTTTTCCCCTAAGAGGTATCGGTACCCCTATGTATGGTACCGATAATTCCCTTTAGAAGGTTATCGATACACTACTAGGGTATCTGTACACAAATTAAATTCAAAATTCTAAGCTATTGATACCTGCCTGTTGGTATTGGTACCCAAGTATCGGTACACTTCCTTTAGGTATCTCTACCTCATGAATTTGTTCTTCAAAATTGTTCTTAGGGTATCGGTACCCATTCATAGGGTATCGGTACCCCTTGCCCAGAACAGGCTTTTTCACCCAAAAATTCATCAACTTTTCACTAAAATTCATCCTATAAATCTCCTGTCATACCACTAAAATCAACTACAACCATTTTAATTAACTTCTATCATTCCAACACCTTATTATCTCCCATATTTCAACCAAATTCTTAAAACTAAGAATCTTACTAAATTTTCCATGTAGTCCAAACTTTTTTCTAACACTTATAACTTCTTATTCACACCAATAACAAGTCAAATTCAGCTCCTAAATTCATTTAAATCTTCTTATTCAAATTTTCACTTATACACCTCTTACCTTGAATCCTCTATATTTTACAATTCTTTGAGTTTCTAAGTCCCTTTTTATCTGCATCATCTTTCCTAAGGATTTATTAATCAAAACCATACTTGAATATTAAGGTTTAACCAAAAGAAATCCAACTTACCTTGGCTTATGTAGCTTCACATTTGGAGAAGAAGAAAGTTGAAGAAGAGAAGTATGGAAACCTTTGTTTCCCACAATTGTGTTCCACGTGGGTTATAAGATAACCTCAAATAATATTTAATTAATTTTCTTACTCAATGACCCATTTGCCCCTTAATTCTTTATTCTCTTGCTAAATCATCCTACACAAATATTTCAATTAAGTCCTTGAACTTTTCAACTTATCTATTTAGTCACTAAACTTTAAAATCTCATAATTTGGTCACTAACCCGGTATTGAGGATGTTACAGTTGGCTTGGTAACTGTTATTGTAAGCAAATTCAGCCAAAGGTAAAAAGTTATCCCAGCTACCCCGAAAATCAATCACACAGCCCCACAACATATCATCCAGAACTTGAATCACTCTCTCAGATTGACCATCAGTTTATGGCTAGAATGTAGTACTAAAATCCAATCTCGTACCCAAAGCCATATGCATCGCCTTCCAAAATCTCGAAGTAAATCTCGGAGCTCGATCAGAAATGATAGAGAACGGGACACCATGCAATCTGACAATCTCCAAAATATACAACCTAGCCAGCTTGTCCAACGTATAATTTACCCACACAGGAATGAGGTGAGCCGACTTTATAAGCCTATCAACTATTACCCAGACCGAATTCTTTTTCAAAGGGGTCAAAGGCAACCCAGTAACGAAGTCTATAGTAATATGATCCCATTTCCACTTAGGAATCTTGATATGCTGTAACAACCTTGAAAGATGTTAATGTTCTATCTTAACTTGCTGACAAGTCAATCATCTAGCGATAAAATCAGAGATTTCTTTCTTCATGCCAATCCAATGATATCTCTCTCTCAGATTCATGTACATCTTATCTCTACCGGGGTATATAGTATACGAACTACTGTGAGCCTCATTAAGGATAACCTGCCTCAACTCAGCATTATTAGGCACACAATATCAACCCTTAAAGCATAAAACTCCATCTTGATCAAGGGCATAGTCTGAGCCTGCTCTGCTTGCATAAAGATGGGAAGTAAGGAGCTATCAAGAGGTTGCTTAGATTTGATCTTTTCGGCCAAGGTCGGCATTACCTGTAATTCAAGTAATAGAGTGCCATCATCATAAAGTTTTATTCTGGCAAACAAAGAACTCAGATTGGCTATAGTCTTCTGACTCAGAGTATCCACAATGATATTAGCTTTACATTGGTGATAGTTAACCACACAATCATAGTCCTTTAGAAGTTCAAGCCAATGATATTGTCTCAAATTAAGTTCCTTCAGAGTCATAGGATACTTCAAACTCTTTTGATCCATAAAAATATAACACTTCTCCCTATAGAGATAGTGTCTCCAAATCTTTAAAGCAAATATCACTGTTACTAACTCCAAATCATGGGTCGAATAATTACACTCATGCGGTCATAGTTGACGGGACGCATAAGCCACTACCTTACCCTCCTGTATTAGAACATAACCGAGTTCTGAGTGTGAAGCATTACTATACAATGTAAAATCTTTCACGGACTCAGGTTTAGTTAACACAGGTGCTTGAGTTAAAACCGCCTTTAATTTCTCAAAACTCTCTTGTTGTGCTTCACCCCATTCAAATGGGACATTCTTCCTCAACAGCTTCGTCAATGAGCAGCGATGATGGAGAATTGTCTATAATAACCTGCTAAAACCAATAAACTACAAATCTCAGAGACATTATTGGGTCACTTCCAACTCACAATAGCCTCAATCTTGCTCGGATCCACCTGAATACCCCTTTCCTAAACAATATGCCCAAGGAATGACACCTCCCGAAGCCAAAACTCACATTTGCTCAACTTAGCATATAATCGATGCTCTTTCAGAGTATGTAGAACAATCTTCAAATGTTCATCATGCTCTGCCTAGGTTCGGGAATATACCAGAATATCATCAATGAATACTACTACAAATTGATCCAAATATGACTGGAATACACGATTCATCAAATCCATGAAAGCTGCGGGAGCGTTTGTCAGACCAAAAGGCATCACCAAAAACTTATAATTCCCGTATCTAGTGTGAATGGTAGTCTTCGTAATATCGGAACCTTTATCTTTTAAATGATAATACCTCGAACGAAGATCAATCTTATAGAATACAGTAGCACCTCACAATTTATCAAATAAGTCATCAATCCTGGGTAGTGGGTACTTATTCTTAATCGTCATCTTGTTCAACTTCTGATAATTAATACATAGCCTTAGCGATCCATCATTCTTTTTCACAAACAGAACTGGAGCTCCCTATGGTGAGGTACTCGATCGAATAATTCTTGTAACTGAACCTTCAACTCCTTAAGTTCCTTTGGAGCCATGCGATAGGGTGTCATGAAAAAAGGTGCAGATCCTGGATAAGTTTCAATCTCAAACTCTACCTCTATATCTGGAGGTAATCCTGATAACTCCTCCAGAAAGACATCCGAAAACTCACTAATTGTACGAATCGCCTCAATCATGGACAAGGAGCCTTTAGTGTTCAAAATACACACAATGAAAGTGTCATATCCCTTCCGGACCATACGATCAATTTTCATAGCTTAAACTATATTGGAGAGATAGCCACGACGTTCACCAATTAACACAACAATCAGACCATCAGAAGTCTTCAGAGTAGCTCTCTTGTATTCACAATCCAAATTGAACTTATGTTTATTCAACCAATCCATCCCCAGAATTAAATCGAACACTTCTAAAGAAAGTTCCATAAGGTCGGCAAGAAAAATTTCACCCTGAACCTCCAGAGGACAACGCCAAAATACCTTATTCACCAATACTAACTGTCATACTGGACTCGTAACCGTAACAATATTATCAGTTTATTCAACTGGAATCTGAAGGTTTTAAGATATTGAACTCGATACGTAGGAACGAGTGGAGCCATTATCTAGTAATGTAAAGTATAAAACAAAATATATGGTAAATGTACCTGCAATAACCTCTGGCTCCTCTCTGTCATCCCGATGTATGGTAGCATACACTAGAGTTGGTTGTCTGGCATTCGAAACTGCAGGCTCTCAAATTTGCTGGGGTCAGGCTCTACTATCTGCCCGGGATGCTGATCTAGAATGCTTTCCCAGATTACGACCTCTAGTTGGGGTTTGAACTGATGCATGTGAATGCGTAGGAGTCTGATTAGCTATCCTTTCAGATAAAGCTAGTTGTGGACAGTCCACCGAAAATGACCACTGGATCCACAATGAAAATAGGCGCCGGTTTTCTTATGACACTCTCCTATGTGTCAATTACCACAAAAGTCATAATGAGGCACTTGAAGCGAACCCAAAAAACCACCTCCACTAACAGCTGAAAGAGAAGATGCTGTAGGCTTGAAATGTGTAATGCTCTTCTGAGGGCCCGAAGTACGAGTCCTCTTCCCGGACTATGCAGATGATTCAGTAAGGCCAAAAGATTTCTTAGATCGCTCCTGATCGACACACTTTCTACCAGGAGCTAAAGCCTCCACCTCCTCGACATCTTTTGCTCTGCCTACCAGCACATCAAAAATCTCATCCTGATGGGTCACAACCTACCTACGCAGCTCATATATGAGTTCGAGGGAAAATTTACGGCATCTATCTCTTTCGGTTAGTACCAGACTGAATCCATACTTTAGCAATTTCAAGAACTCAATCTCATACTAAAAAACAGTCATATCTTCCCGAACCAGGTCCTGGAACTGCTGTCGTCTCTAAGCTAAATAACGCTCTCCCATAAAATAACTCCTAAAGCGATCTCTAAAGAAATCCCAGGTCAAACAATCAGTTGGAACATTACTGACCACTGACTCCTACAAGGTGTGAGCATTCCTATCCAACATAGAAATTGCTCCTAAATAATGTCGATGTGGATCTAAACATAGCTGGTCCATACGTCGCTCAGTATCACTAAGCCAATCCTTGGCCTCAGTCGGGTCTTCACCAGTAAGTCCACTAAATGTCATAAATCCGTTTACAATTAGAGTTTGAGAAATAGGAACCTCGAATACAATGCCAGCAGCTCAGACTGCTCCTTGAATCAACTAAAGAAATCTGTCTACCAAAATTCTCATCTAATATAACTCTGGTAGACTTGAGCTCAGTACCAGTCGCTCATCTTATCGGAGTAGTCATGCCAATACCAGATGAAGGAGGCAGATTCGTCGGGGTTGTAGGAGCAGGATCATCTATCGGAGATGGGGGATCTACACGTATCTCATCTACTGGGTCTGCAAATCTAGTCACTCAACCACGCCCACGGCTAGATTGACGTCCAATTCTAGCACTCATCTTGGTGGATCTCGAGTTTACTATAGAAGATAAATCCTAGGGTTAGATTGGCACTTGGAGTCTCGAACATAATTAAAATCATAAAAACTTTGTGATATGGCCTTAGTGACTTGTTTTGTAAAACATTTCAAAATCGTATTTTTAGTTTGGACTCATTCACAGTCCGAGGTTTAAAAACTAAAAGCACTGATATCAATTAAATGTAACCTCCTAGACCCATCCTATGCATTTCAATAATAAAGTCAAATTGCAAGATAAAAACATTACAATTAGATGGACTATTTGAAATGTGTCGATCCTCCAAGTGTTTAATCATAGATATCTAACCAAAAGTATCTGAAAGGGAAAAAACATTTTGAAAAGTGAGCTAGGCTCAGTGTGTCCCAACTGTACGATAGAATCATGATAGGTACACTGAACAAGTAATAGTTCAGTAAAATCTCATAAATCATAATGTAGTTTAGCTTTTTAAACTCGTAGTTTAAACCCATTATATAAATAGCCAACCTAAGGGAGCATCTTAGGGACTGAGAGCCTACCCAAGAAAGTTCTCGGGGCCACGGGGCCTACCTAAGAAAAATCTCAAGTCACAAGGCCTACCCAAGAATGATCTCAGGGCCACAGAGCCTACCCAAGAGTCACATTAGATCCGCAAGAATTTACCAGCTTGATCGGAGCCGTACTTTGTAAATCAATATCTCAAAAATACAATTTATACAATGACATAATTTCCATAAATCCTTAATCATTGTAATCATATACCAGTGAAAACCGATAATCAGCTAGCAGTCATAATCCATAAGCCATCACCATTAAGTCGGTGCATTAATAAAATAGTAACCATAGATTTCAGTGTACCACATGTTAAAACAAATAAAACAATTAAGTAATATATAGGGAATACACCTCGTAAAATAGGCACACAATAAAATTATTGAACACCAGCTTTGTCACGCTCTGCTACAGTGCTCAAACCTAATTCATAACAATCATAATTAATATCGGAGTAATATTTTTAATCGGGTACTCAAAAAGTTCACGATTCATATGAGTGACTATCGGCTCCCGTAGCTTATTAGATCGAGAAGAGCTGGGTTGAGTTGGCGAACGATCAGATAAGTACATATGTATATTCGGGTTTGCTTGATAATTCGGAGGCTTTCGGGTTCGAATTTGGAAAAACGGACTTCGGAATCAGACTCAGGACGTCGAAAGACATAAATATGACTTTTCAAAAATTTTGAATTTTTGGTCAAAGTAAACGTTCAACGGTCAACCGTCAGTCGACGATCAACAATCAACGGTTCGGGTAGTCGGGTTGGGTTAACGGTTCAAAACTGTCTACCACGCGTAAGGGCGACGCGTGGGGGCGCGTGCGGTGGCCTGGGAGTCTCGACAAATTCTATAAAATTTTTAAAATTATTTTAAGGGATTTTGTGACACTTACCAAGCTCGGTTTAAAATTTTGAATGGCGGAAAGCTCAATTTTAAAGCGTCAGACACTTTAACTTCCTCACATCCCTCATGCAATGACGGAGACAAGGATACCGGTGGACTCAAAACAACACATAGAACACGATGATGTGGGAGGTGTCAAACGGAGCAACGATCGACGATGAATCGATGATTTTCACTGCGGTGGTGTTAAAAAATTTTGAATTTTGAATCAAAATTCACGGAAGTTAGATAATATTTTGTAATGAGAGGTTTACAGGGTTTTGTTCACCGATCAACAACAAACCAAACGGAAGTGGTGGTGCAAACTGGAATGGTATGACGGCGACAGAATCGGCCTTGGAAGGAAGGTATGCGGGGAGGAAGTTTTAAGAATTGGTTTCAGGTTTACACCCAGAAACATATTCAACGCATTTATTAGAAATCCATGCCAAAACAAAATGGTTAAATTCAGGGTTTGGTCCCTGAATTTCCTTCAACTTCTAAAATTACCTACTAGTTATGGAAACTTTTAATTTGACCCTCAAATTTTACTAAATTGCTTATATTTATTATTTTATTTTTTCCAGGTTGTGACAATTCTCCCCTTCTACAAGAAATTTCGTCCTCGAAATTTACCTTATGGAAATAGATGAGGAAACTAAGCCTCCATTGACTCCAATGTCTCCCAAGTAGCTTCTGAGGGGCCACGGTTACTCCACTAAACTTTGACCATTGAAATACGCCTAAGAACTTCTCATCCGTTTCTAAAATCTGAATGGGCTCCTCCTCATATGAAAAATCAGGTCTCAATTCTACCTCCTCAACCTGAATAATATGACCTGGATCTGGACGGTATCGCCTTAACATAGATACATGAAAGACATCATGAATACGACTGAGTTGGAGAGGTAACTCAAGCTGATATGCAACAGGTCATACTCTCTTCAAGATACGAAATGGTCCAATAAATCTTAGACTCAATTTACCCTTATGCCTGAATCTCAATACTTTCTTTTACGGGATGCTTTTAAAAAGACTTGATCTCTAACCTCAAACTGAATATCTTTCCTCTTTTGATCTGCATAAGACTTCTGTCTATCAAATGCCTCTTTCAGACGATCACAGATCAATCTGATTGTGTCCTCTGTCTTGCGCGCTAACTTAGGTCCCAAAGTCTTTCGATCATACAACTCAGTTCAACATATCGGGGTGCGACATCTACGCCCATAGAGTGCTTCGTAGGGTGCCATACGACTGGCCTGGTAACTGTTATTGTAAGCAAATTCAGCCAAAGGCAAAAATTTCTCCAGCTACCCTGAAAATCAATCACGCAGCCCCACAGCATATCCTCCAGAATCTGAATCACTCTCTTAGAATGACTATCAGTTTGTGGGTGGAATATTGTACTAAAATCCAATATCGTACCCAAATCCATATGTAGCGCCTTCCAAAATCTCAAAGTAAATCTCGGACCTCGATCAAAAATTATAGATAACAGGACACCATGCAATATGACAATCTCTGAAATATACAACCTAGCCAGCTTGTCCAACGTATAATTTACTTGCACAGGAATGAAGTGAGCTGACTTTGTTAGCCTATCAACTATTACCCAGACCGAATCCTTTTTTGAAAGTGTCAAAGGTAACCCAGTAACGAAGTCCATAGTAATACGATCCCATTTCCACTCAGGAATCTTGATATGTTGTAACAACCCTGAAGGATATTGATGTTCTGTCTTAACTTACTGACAAGTCAAACATCTAGCCACAAAATCAGAGATGTTTTTCTTAATGCCAATCCAATGATATCTCTCTCTCAGATTCATGTACATCTTATCTCGACTGGGGTGCATAGCATATGGACTACTGTGATCCTCATTAAGGATAGCCTGCCTTAACTCAGCATCATCAGGCACACAATATCGACCCTTAAAGCATAAAACTCCATTATGATCAAAGGCATAGTTTGAGTTCATCCCCTGTTCTACTTGCATAAAGATGGGAAGTAAGGAGCTATCAAGAGGTTGCTTACATTTAACCTCCTCGGCCAAGGTCGGCTTTACCTGTAATTCAACTAATAGAGTTCCATCATCATAAAGTTTCATTCTGGTAAACAAAAAACTTAGATTGGCTATAGTCTTCTGACTCAGAGCATCCGCAATATTATTAGCTTTACCCGGGTGATAGTCAATCACACAATCATAGTCGTTTAAAATTTCAAGCCAACGACGTTATCTCAAATTAAGTTCCTTCAGAGTCAAAAGATACTTCAAACTCTTATGATCCGTAAAAATGTAACACTTCTCCCCATAGAGATAGTGTCTCCAAATCTTTAAAGCAAATGTCACTGTTGCTAAATCCAAATCATGGGTCAGATAATTACAATCATACGGTCATAGCTGACAGGACGCATAAGCCACTACCTTACCCTCATGCATTAGAACACAACCGAGTCATGAGTGTGAAGAATTACTATACACTGTAAAATCTTTCCTGGACTCTGGTTGAGTCAATACTTGTGCTTGAGTCAAAACCGCCTTTAATTTCTCAAAACTCTCCTGTTGTGCTTCGCCCCCATTCAAATGGGACATTCTTCCTCTACAACTTTGTCAATAGAGCAGCGATGATGGAGAAACCCTCGATAAATCGTCTATAATAACCTGCTAAGCCCAATAAACTATGAATCTCAAAGACATTATTTGGTCGCTTCCAACTAACAATAGCCTCAATCTTGCTCGAATCCACCTAAATACCTCTTTCCCAAACAATATGCCCAAGGAATGACACCTCCCGAAGGCAAAACTCATATTTGCTCAACTTAGCATACAACTGATGATCTCTCAGAGTATGTAGAACAATCTTCAAATGGTCATTATGCTTTACCTCTATTCGGGAATAGACTTGAATATCATCAATGAATACTACTATAAATTGATCTAAATATGGTCAGAACACACGATTTATCAAATCAATGAAAGCTACGGGAGCGTTCGTAAGACCAAAAGGTATCACCAATAAATCATAATACCCCGAACAAAGATCAATCTTAGAGAATACAGTAGCACCTCGTAATTGATCAAATAAGTCATCAATCCTGGGTAGTGGGTACTTATTCTTAACCATCATCTTGTTCAACTTCCGATAGTCAATACATAGCCTTAATGATCCATCATTCTTTTTCACAAATAGAACTGGAGCTCCCTAGGGTGAGGTACAATGCATGATAAATCCTTGATTGAATAATTCTTGTAACTGAACCTTCAACTCCTTAAGTTCCTTTGGAGACATGCGATAGGGTTCCATGGAAAGTGGTACAGATCCTGGATAAGTTTCAATCTCAAACTCTACCTCTCTATCTAGAGGTAACCCTGGTAACTCCTCCAGAAAGACATCCAGAAACTCACTAACTGTACGAATCGCCTCAATCATGGATAAGGAACCTTTAATGTTCAAAATACAAGCAATGAAAGTGTCATATCCCTTCCAGACCATACGATCAATTTCCATAGCTGAAACTATATTAGAGAGATAGCCACGACGTTCCCCAATTAACACAACAATCCGACCATCAGAAGTATTCATAGTAGTTCTCTTGTATTCACAATCCAAATTAACCTTATGTTTATTCAACCAATCCATCCCCAGAATTAAATCGAACACTTCTAAAGGAAGTTCCATAAGGTCGACAAGAAAAATTTCACCATGAACCTCCAGAGGACAACGCCGAAATACCTTATTCACCAATACTAACTGTCCTACTGGACTCGTAACCGTAACAATATTATCAGTGTCCTCAATTGAAATCTGAAGGTTATGAGATACTTAACTCGATACGTAGGAATGAGTGGAGCCATTATCTAGTAATGCAAAGTATGGAACATAATGTATGGTAAATGTACCTGCAAAAACCTCTAGCTCATCTCTGTCATCCCGACGTATGGTAGCATACACTAGAGCTGATTGTCTGGCATTTGAAACTGTAGGCTCTCGGCTCTGCTGGGGCCGGGATCTACTATCTGCCCTGGATGCTGATGTAGAATGCTTTTCTAGATTACGACCTCTAGTTTGGGTCTGAACTGATGTATATGAACGCGTAGGAGTCTGATTAGTTATCCTTTCAGATGAAGCTAGTTGTGGACAGTCCCTCCGAAAATGATCTCTGGATCCACAATGAAAACATGCGCCGGTTTTATTACAACACTCTCCTACGTGTCGATTACCACAAAAGTCACAAGGAGGCACTTGAAGCGAACCCAAAAAACCACCTCTACTAACAGCTGAAGGTGAAGATGCTATAGGCCTGAAATGTGTAATGCTCTTCTGAGGGCCCGAAGTACGAGTCCTCTTCCCGGACTATATAGATGATTCAGTTGGGCCAAAAGATTTCTTAGATCGCTCCTGATCAACACGCTCTCTACCAGGTACTAAAGCCTCCATCTCTTCAACATCTTTCGTTCTGCCCACCAGCATATCAAAAATCTCATCCTGGTGGGTCAAACCTGCCTACGCAGCTCATATCTTTATCTGAGGGCAAATTTATGACATCCATCTCTCTCGGTTGGTACCAGACTGAATCCATACTCCAACATATTCTAGAACTCGATATCATACTCAGAAACAATCATATCTCCCTGAACCAGGTCTTGAAACTGCTGTCATCTTTGAGCTAAATAATACTCTCTCATTAAATGATTGTCGTAGGAGCAGGATCATCTATCGGAGGTGGGGGTTCTACATATATCTCATCTATCGGGACTGCAAATCTAGTTACTAGACCTCGCCCATGGTAGATCGACGTCCACGTCTAGTACTCATCTTGGTGGATCTCGAGTTTACTACAGAATATAAAACCTAGGGTTAGATTGGCCTTGGAGTCTCGAACACAATTAAAATTGTAAAAACTTTGTGACATGGCCTTAGTGACTTGTTTTGTAAAACATTTCAAAACCGTATTTTCAGTTTGGACTCATTCATAGTGTGAGGTTTAAAAACCAAAAACTCTTATACTAATTAAATGTAACCCCCTAGACCCAACTTATACGTTTCAATAATAAAGTTAACTTGCAAGATAAAAACATTACAATCAGATGGATTATACGAAATGTGTTGATCCTCCAAGTTCTTGATCCTGGGTATCTAACAAAAAATATCTGAAAGGGGAAACATTTTGAAAAGTGAGCTAGGCTCAGTGTGTCCCAACAGTATGATAAAAGCATGATAGGTACACTAAACAAGTAATAGTTCAGTAAAATCTCTTAAATCATAATGTAGTTTAGCTTTTTAAACTTGTAGTTTAAACCCATTATATAAAGAGCCAACCTAAGGGAATATCTTAGGGCCTGAGAGCCTACCCAAGAAAGTTCTCGGGGCCACGGGGGCTACCTAAGAAAAATCTCCGTAGGGCCTACCCAAGAATGATCTCAGGGCCACAGAGCCTACCCAAGAGTCATATTAGGTCCATAAGAATTTACCAGCTTGATCAGAGTTGTACTTTATAAATTAGTATCTCAAAAATACAATTTATACAATGACATAATTTCCATAAATCCTTAATCATTGTAATCATATACCAGTGAAAACCAATAATCAGCTAGAAATCATAATCCATAAGCCATCACCATTAAGTCGGTACATCAATAAAACCGTAACCATAGATTTCAGTGTACCACATGTTAAAAAAATAAAATAATTAAGTAATATATAGGGAACACACCTCGTAAAATAGGCACATAGTAAAATTATTGAGCACCGGCTTTGTCACGCTCTGCTATAGTGCTCAAACATAATTCATAACAATCATAGTTAATATCAGAGTAATATTTTAAATCAGATATTCACAAAGTTCACGATTCATACGAGTGACTATCGGCTCTCGTAGCTTAATAGATCAAGAAGAGCTAGGTCGAGATGGTGAACGGTCAGATAAGTCTATAGTACATTCAAACAATAATAATTTATCAGTTACAAGTCTTACCTTAATTATTCGAAGTTAAAAACCCTTAAGTACATATGCATGTTCGGGTTTGACTGACAATTTGGAGGCTTTTAGGTTCGAATTTGGCAAAACGGACTTCGAAATCGGACTCAGGACGTCGAAAAACCTAAAATATGTCTTTTCACAAATTTTGACTTTTTGGTCAAAGTCAATGCTCAACGTTCAGTCAACGATCAACGAGTCAGACAGTCGGGTCGGGTCAGACAGTCGGGTCGGGTCAGGTTGGGTCGGGTCGACTCGATCAAACCAGGTTGGGTCAACGGTTCAAAACTGTCCACCACACGGTGGACATTCCCCACGCGCAGGGGCGGCGCGTGGGGGCGCGTTCCGTGGCCTGAGAGTCCTGAAAAATTTTACAAAATTTCCTAAAATTATTTTAAGGGATTTTGAGACACTTACCAAGCTCGGTTCAAAATTTTGATTGGCAGAGAGCTAGAATTTAAAACGTCAGAAACTTTAACTTCCTCACATCCCTGAATCGCCAACGACGACAGATACATGAAGGACACTGGTGGACTCGAAATGACACAAGGAACACGATGATGTGGGAGGTATTGAAAATAGAGAAATGATGGACGATGAATCGACGATTTTCATGGTGGTGGTGTTAAAAAACTTCAAAAATTGAATTTAAATTCACGGTGTTAGACAATGTTTCACGATGAGAGGTTTAGGGGTTTTGTTCACTAATCAACAGACGAACCAAACGGGAGTGGTGATGCAAACTAGAACGACAGGATGACGACGGAATCGACCTTGGAAGGAGGGTATGCAGGGAGGAAGTTTTAAGAATTGGTTTCTGGTTTATACCCAGAAACCAATTCAACACATTTATTAGAAATCCATGCCAACATAAAATGGTTAAATTCAGGGCTTGGTCCCTAAATTTCCTTTAGCTTTTAAAATGACCAAGTAGTTCTAGAAACTTTTAATTTGACCCTCAAATTTCACCAAATCTTATATTTATTATTTTTTTCTAGGTTGTGACATTTTCCCTTCTTTGGACCATCAGATTGATTTGGATACGCGTTTTGCGTTCGTGAATAGTTTTCTCACTTCACTTGACAATGATTTGCGATTTATCGGTGGTCTTCAGTAGCTTCATCATCTTTTATGGTTCATTTATTGATACATTCATATTTGTTCATATCTTTATTTTGTTCTAGCATTTGTTAGATTTCTTAATCTTTTCTTTTTTTTGGTCCTTGTGTTATCTAGGTGGTTAGTTTTTGTGTCAAAGGAAAATGTCCTAATTATAATTTAGTTTATGTTTACGGTTATACTTGTAAATCTTTATTTGTAATTTTGAATATTTTTTATTTTTAATAAAACTTGCAGCTTTCTATAAAAAAATCTTTACTCAGTAGCGTTTTGGTTAGTATTTTAATATTTTATATATCAAACTTGAGATTAATCAAGTAAATACATAACAACAAAATTGGTATCACTACACTTTCAATCTCCGCTAATATGATATCATCGAAAACATATCGAGAGCGATTTTTAATTATGTTGTAGAGAATCTATCAAATAGTCTCAACAATAAAGGGAAATATTATTATGGTTTTGGTCACATTTTCAGTTATGTTGCTTTTATCGTGATTGTGACAAAAGAAAATGTTATTACGATCATTGCAAGTATTATAGTTGTAATTAATAGTTTCGAATGACACTTTTACGCTATATAACGACAACTATTTCAATAACAAATAACTATTTAGATCTCTACTTGAACTTCTTCCAAGAAGTAAGTGTTGTAAAACCCCGAATCCCAGGTCAGTAGTTCAGTTAACCCGAGACACATAAGTTGAACCTATTAGATTTCCTAGACCAGTTTAGACTAGTTTATAAGGGCATTGGGCTTAAGTTTGGCCCAAGAGTTCAAGTTAAGTGGTAGTTTTAATTTGGGTTTAAAAGGAGAGGGACCAAATTAGTAATTTATGCATAGTTGGTTTTAATGGATAAAAACCCTTAACCTTAAGTGTTTTCACGTGAAAACCAAAACCCCCAAACTATCTTCCTTTTCTCTCTTATTTTTTTCCCAAGAGAAAACTTAAAGGTGGAAGCTTTTCAAATTTCAAGCCTAGTTAGAAGTAATTAAGGTAAGAACCTTAATCTCTACCCTTCAAGATTAATTTTAGGCCTCTAATCTCAAGTTTTGGTATTGGTTTTAGAAAATGGATTTTTGAGAGGTTTAGGGGAATCAAGAGATTAAACCTGTTTTGAGTATTATTAAGTTGTATAGAGTGTTTTAAACTTAGTTTCAAGCCATTAACAAGTTGGTAATCCTTTTCTTACCTTTGTTTAGCTAAGGAAGTAGAAGAAAGTTCTAGAGCAATGGGGGAAAAAAAGGTGACCCTAATTGATTTAGTAGTCAAGGAAGCCATGTAACACACTTACAACTTCCTCATATCAATTGTAGGTCATTATAAATGAGTTTCCAGCTTGAGAGTAAGCTATGAAGCTTAGTGATGAATTTTCATGGTAGATTTAATAATTGATGTTGTTAGCATGTTATAAAGCCTTATTTATGACCATAAGATCAAATAAGACATAATAACACATTGGAAGAAACCTTAAAGTAGGAAAATTAAGGAGTTTGGGTGGCAAATTCATGCCCAAATAGGGCATTTTGGTCTGTCAGTATCGGTACTAGAGGAACAATACTTGTTGAACTATGTTTTGGTATAACAATTTATGGCAAAATGGTTTTGGGCTTGAATTGAATTTATTCAAAGTTTTCAAAGATTACAAAACATTTTCGGTTGTCGATTCGAGCTTCCATAAAATCCCAACAATACTGATACTGTTCTTCGTGAAAGGCTAAAACCCAGCATAATTTAAGAGCAATATCAATACTCCTTCAAGGAGTATCTATACTCAGGGTCTAATATCGATACTCAGATGGTTCGTATCGATACTGAGGCATTTTTAAAAACATCGAACCTAAATTTGGTATCGATACTAAGAAAAATATCGATACCCCAGTACTAGAGTATCGATACTACCTAAACCAAGTAGCCTATAACAGCTGAGGGGTATCGATACCAAAAGATTAATATCGATACTGAAGGGTCAGTATAATTACCTATGGGTAGTTTTGGATAAATAATCTAAGGGATGTTATGAGGAGTTGAGGTTTATCAAACAAATTTAATTACTCTCAAATAAGACTACAAGTGACAACAATAGAAATGTTTAATCAAACTACAAACAAGATTTAATATGATAAAATAAGACTAGCTTTGTTTGAATGCCTGAGAAATGATCAGAACACCCGAGTTCTTTTAGAAAAGCTAGAGGTGTCGATGTATAAATGTAATCCATATACCTTTAGGTAGTGCAAAAAACTTTAAACTAACTAGGGTGCGAGGTTCGACACCTGTGAGGGGTGGGTTAGCCGAGGTGATGTGTCTGATACAAAGATTTCAGGCCTCATCCTCGGTATACTAAAAGGGTGTGTGAGTTTCGAGATGCAGAACCCTCATCCACACCATGATGTCTACCATAAAGTAGAGAGTGTATACTCACTAAAGCAAACCAGAAGACTTGATAGTTTGAGCCTCTTAGTGATACACTTTTAGTATGATTTAGTTGTTAGTATGACATTGAGCTAGTTAGCTCAACGTTTGGAATTTGTTTCCCTACGTAGATTAGGTGGAGCAGTTAAGGAGCTGTAGAGATAGAGGTCCAGATCAGAGCAAAGCAGAGTGCGTCTCAAGTTTTTGAAGGGCATGTATATTTATAAACCCTGTCGTAAAATTGAGTTGTAAATGTATTTTAAAAGTTGGCCTGTAATATTTTGAATGTAAATATTTATTTTGGGAGCTCCCCAGTGTACAGTTTTAATTACATTTTTACAGTTGAAATTATAAAGAAAATAATCATTTTAAAGTATGGGAAATGATAAAATTTTTGTTGGTCACTTCGGTGGTTCCGTGTAGCATCTGAATCGATCGACTGCGTGTCGTACTGATTTAGAGTGTTACAAGTGTAGCCCTAGATAATATTCATACACTTGAATATCTGTACCATCATTATGAAACATCGATCATTCATTGTGACTTAAAGCCAAACAATATTCTATTCAACAAGAAAATGATTGGCCATGAAGGTGACTTTGGCTTGGTAAAAATTCTCGTTTGTTTTCAATGTCTATTTTGCACCCTAAATTCAATTTTAACCTCGATTTGGTCTTTTAATTTTACCATCTATTTTAGTTTTCTTTTAAATTAGTCTTTTTTTATTTAATTCACGTTTTAATTACCTTTTTCTTTTTTTTCTTTTATTTATTTAATCCAACATTTTTATCATATATATATATATATATATTTTTTGTTTTTGTGTCTATTTTTATCTTATTTTTTATTTATTTCTATTATTTTATTTTTGTTTTATGTTTTTATGTTTTTTTATATTTTTTATTATATTTTCCCTTTTATGACATTAGCCTTTTATTATTTTTTATTTTGCTATTTTTAGGGTTTTTATATTTTTATTTTACTTCATTTTTTTTATTTTAGTAATTGTTTATATTTAATCTTGCAATTAGTATTTTTATATTTTTTTACTTTAATTTAATAGACTCTTTTCCTTACATTATTTTTATTTGTTGTGTGTTTTAATATATGCACTCTGTTTTTATGTCTGTTAATTCCTCAACATGTATATATATATATATATATATATTTACTTAAAATACCATAATTTAACCTTTATTTTTTTCTTTTAGATTCAACATTTTACTTTACCAATCTAACATTTTTTTTTACTTTTTAAGGGTATTCTTTTAAATCATTCGGAGATAAGTAATTTGGATCAAATTTTACTTTTTAATTGAACTTGTAATTTTCTCAATTAAGAGGAATGAAAATTAGATTAGTACCGAAAGTGCAGTTCAATGGTGCAAATCCTTCCTTGACTGTAACCGACTCCTGAATCTGACATATATTTGGTAAGATGCAGATTAGGTAAGAAGTCGAGGTATCTGATCAACCCATTTTTGTTCTTAAAATAAATGATCGGTGGCGACTTTAACCCACTTATTTAAGTCGAAGCCCAATTCCGAGCCCACCCGAAAGACAGTTGCGACAACTTGGCGACTCTGCTTGGGATATTTAAGTGAAAAGTGTAAGTTTAAATTTTAAGTTAATTTTTCGATCCTTATTACTTACCTTTGATTATATTTTTTCAAATAAATAGTTTTCATCTCTGGCTCTATACACGAGTCCTAAACCCTTTTTAAGTAGGGGTAAAAGTGACACATTCGTGAGAATTTATTCTCCGTGCGGGCCTAACAAGTAACCTTCAGGATTTATATACCTTATGTCTTCGTGTGAATTTATTCTTTGTGTGGACATAAGCGAATGTATTCTCTCGAGTTTAACTTAGTGTCCGCTCGGTATGAGTACTATAAACGGGTGTGGATATATGTGCAAGTATACACAATCGAACAAGTAATACAGTGATAAGTTGAGTATCGTCTCCACAGGGAACTGGGGAAATCAAATAAGTTTGTCAAGGCACTTTACTTTGTCACCTAAGTAAAGTTAGTGATGGTATGTACAAATGAGAATGTTGTGGCAAAATGGAATGACTGATGTGAAAATGGAATGGTGGTAGTGTGGTCGCAATTGAATATCTCGTGGCAAGTTAGATGAAATGTCGTGGCAAATTCAATTGTGATAAGTGCAAACAAATGGAAATGTCAAGGCAAAATTAAATGTAAATACTGGATTTAAAATGTAGGACTTTAGCTTTCTCACACGACAAGCTGCTATGGGAATGAGTGATAGGAGTCACTGGGAAAATCTAAGTATATTTCTCCGAATGATATTTCTTCTATGCCTAGCCTGCCCGACAGAGGCTACTAAGGTGCCCTATGCTATCTCTAGTAAAGGACTCGACAGATTAAAGATGCCCTGGCAAAACCGATTGGCGTAAACCCCTGCAGTGATCCTATTGGTTCAGATAACAGGATATGTCTCGACAATACCTTTTTGCGGCAGCATTAACATCTAACCTATTGTTCTTGCTCAACTCCTTTAGTCGAATGAAATCCTAACCTTATCTCTAAGGTGGATTAGGCCTAGTTACTACCTAGAACCCCTTGTTTATGTAGTTCTTCCCTAGTTTCTCTGAATACTAAGGATAATTTGCCAAGGCATTCTCTTAAACCCTAAAAACCTCATAAAAAAAGGCTACTCTCGTAGCTCCTACAACCTTAAGGAATTAAGTTTCATAAACAAAACAGGTTGAAGCATAGAAAAGTAACCATTCATTGAAATAAAAACTTAAACACCCAAGCGAACTCCCACCAAATAGGATTAGTTCATGGTGGGGTTAGAAATGAACAAGCACAAAGCAAGTTTCATCCATTCCTTACAACCCAATAACAAAATATGAAAGCAAAGAACTAAGGGGAGGAGAGAAAGCCTTCGACGTGCATTGCCTAATGCTTCCCTCGGCCACCAAGAACTACTCCAACGAACTGGCTCCTCTCGGACGCTCAGGATGCCACTCCCTCAGGCTTGTCAAGGAGAAATGCCACGGCAAGTAGGATTGACTAAGAAAAGTGAGACATTCTCTTTCTAAATTTTTAAGCACAAATCAGGGTGAACCAAAAGTTTTCAATAATGTGGCTTCATCCTCTATTTATAGGGAAAAACTAATCCTTAGACTTGGTGTTGACTTTCCTAGGAAACCCCAAAACCATGGTTAAATTTCTTGGAAGTCGGGAAGGATAGGTTATGATACAGCCTGGGTAGCTGGCTGAGTGACCAGCATAATCCCGTTGCAGGTGCCCAAGGACAAACAAGATCTGCAGGGACAGGCGGCGCCATCAGCAGGACTGGCGGTTGCAGTGTTGATCCCTCCAGGAAGATCTTCGAGGTGGATTTCTCTGGCAGAGATCTTGGAGAGCCGGAGACAGCTGGCTTCAAAAATATCGTCTCGCACTTTGTTCGCTTTCGAAATGCCAGTCAGAGTTGGCATTTTCATTCTTCTTAGCAATCTCTTGATGTCACGGCATTTTCTTTTCTCTTTTCCCTTGCTTTCAATTCTTGCACATCATCAGACAAGCACATTTCCCATAAGGCAGCACCGCTTTAAAAATAAAATACCGCGATAAATTGAATTCCACCACATGTAACTAAATGCTTCTAAATGCATCTACATGGTCCTAAATAAGCTATTAGACACTCAATAACTTAAGTGAAAAGGTCCCAAAATGTGACCTTTTACGGAGTTATCACTTAGTCCACATAAGCTTGTAATGGGCTTAGGATTAAAGGTTTGGCAAGCCCAAGGGGGCACCGACAAGGAGAACTCAAGTACTTTTTTTAGAACGTAAACCGAGAGACTACAGGGAATTAGAGTCCACCCTAAACTCAATTTCAAAACCTAGGATGTTTTTACCTTAATCATGCAGTTTTTTAATTTATTTTTACTTTCATCATTATTATTTTACTAACTATTTTTTCTTTCATGTTTGTCTTTTTGTCATTTGCATCATGAAAAGAGGTCATTGATCCATAAAAAAGTGCTCGTTACACACAAATAATCTGCATTAATGGACAGAGAGGTTGTAATGAAAGAGGTGAAAAACGTCGAGGTACAACTATGGTCCAAAAAGACTCAGAAAGAAAAAGGGAGACAGTCTGTAAGGAAGCTATGTGTCAGAACTGGTTAGCTATGCCTGTGTCAACCTAAAGCAGAATGATGTTCAAGAGCTATGGAGCATTTGGCATAGCTAGAAGAGTGACCAGAAGCGAAAATTCAGCCAGTAGTATGGTGATATCGCACTCCTACTCTATGTCAAGAAGGATGAGCCCCTAATCAGAGCCTTAGTACAATTCTGGAACCCAGGTACAGCTGTTTCACCTTTAACCAAGAGGATATGGTACCCATAATCGAAGAGTATACTATATTGTTGCATTGCGAGGGAATTAGAATAGATTGGGTGTACATCAAGCACATCAAAAGTCACCTTTCAAGAACGGACTGGAAAAGGTTGCGGGGGTAGATGAAAAATGGGTAACTAACCAGATTCGACACAAAGGTAGCGAGGAATGAATTGAGTGGATCCATATCAAGCAATTGATGATGAACCACCTCGATGAATGGAAAGCAATAGATCTTTTCACGCTGGGCCTTTATGGTTTGGTTATCTTTCTGAATACTTTGGGGTGCATTGAGGCAGCTGTGGTGGAATTGTTCGAACAACTCCATAGATGAGTAAATCCAACACCGACAATCTTAGCTGAAACCTTTCGCTCTCTTAACCATTACAGAAGACTGGCGGAGGAAGATTCATAGGGTGTGCCCAGCTTCTCCAAGTTTGGATCCATAATCATTTCTGGAAGACTAACGGGATTTCGTACCGCAGGTTCAACACTACTTTTTCACCTGTGGGGAATTTCTTACCAAAAGGCACATCCAAAGAAAAGTGGATGAAAGTATTCACACATCTTCAGGATAGAGACATTGCCTGGAGAGCTTCTTGGCTAACCCATAGTAAAATTCTCTTCCAATGTGGAGATTCAGATACTATGACTTTACTTGGATTATAGGCAGGAGTTGGATATTCTCCACTTTTGATATTTCGACAGTATGGGGCACGCTAGTTTGTCCCAACAATATACAGAATATCTGGATCAGAATTTACATACCATGGGGACAACTACAAGAAAATGGTCAAGGAAGTAGCTGAGTCTTGAAGAAAGTGTTCCGAATGGATGTCGTGACTGCCAATGACATGCTTACTCTAGATTATTTGGATTGGCGGAGGTTAAGGAAAAATGACAACATCCCCATGCCAGATCATGAGGACACCCGGACCATGGAAGAACATCTTAAGCATGTTCCTTCCGAGCTAGAAATAGCAAGGAAAGAATTTGAAGAAATAACGAGCTGAAACAGAGGGTAAGGGAACTTGAGGCTGAAACTTCCAATGGAAATTAGATTCTGATACTCAGAAGGATCGGGTAGACAAGTTAGAGAAGGAATAGAAGAAAATCTGCTTTGAGCTCTAAGACTTGAGAAAGGGATATTAAGAACAAGTTCAAAGTAATTGCAATCTGAAAAGGTCTTCAATACTGGAAAGGCGAAGCTAACAACGTGAAAAGGAAGTTTGAAGGGCATGATAGAGATTGAAAGAACAACTAAAGACTTCTCAGAGGCGTTAGATAGACAATCAACACCAGAACAAGCGTTTGAGGATCCAAGTAGCTAATTTAGAGAAATATCTTAAAAAACACCAAGAACGGGATGACAAAACCATAGCTGAGTTAGAGGCCGTTGTGGACAGATTCAAGAAACAGGCAAGCAAGCTTCAGATAATGCCCTTTGATGGAGGGTTGCAGTGGCGTTTTCATTAGGAACATGCTTAGCAAAGGGTGAAAGCTAGAGATGCAGCCATCCATGATTTCTTGGAGCAAGTACAAGAGGCATGCCGTTATTTGCATGGTTTAGAAAGAGAAACTGGATTGGTTCGACAAGGCATTCAACTAATGAGAGATGAAGGAATAATACTTTTTAACCTGTTAAAGTATTCGGGGTCTAGAGGATTTAGTCCGGATATACATTTAAAATATTTTTTGTCTCTTAAAAGATGAAACACTTTTGTTTCAATAAGGATTATTTATAATAACAGACACATTTCTGGAACAATGCCTCTAATTCCCATACATCATGCATTTCATACTTTGCATTGTTATTTTCCATGTTTATTTTCTATTTTCTATGTTTTTACATTCACATTAACTAATAGAAAATGTCTCATCAGAAGAAAGAACAAACACTGAGTTTACCTCCACAAGCTCTGGACACGCATCATCCTCACAACACCCGTACAAAGAAAAGACAAATGGAAGCCAAAATCGCTTAACTCGAAGAAAACATGTTAAGGCTGCAAAGAGAACTGGAAGAAAAGATAAACCAGAATAATCAAAGTACTCTGGATACAATCACGAAGAGTTAAGAGTCATTGGTCGATCATATTGTAGTGAAGTTATATGGCTTACATCAAGCAAGTGCACTTGGGGCAGGTTCGTCTGATGGGGTAGCTATGCCACCTATCCTGCAGTGGTTATCACACCTGGAATCTTACCAGGACTACAAAGGGACTCATCCGTTGCAAAAATGAAAGCCTCATATACTGTAAAGGTACAAACCTCTATATCTGAAAATAATTCGAATGATTACCACATACGAATTTTGATGAGGAAGACAAGGCAAAAAAGATGAAAGAGAAAATCAAGCTGCTGGAAGACCAAATGAAGGTGGTCAAAGGGGACCATGATTACTATAGAGTTGATGCATTAGAACTAAGCATGGTCCCGGATTTGGTGCTTCCACCAAAACTCAAAGTCCCTAAGTTCGAGAAATTTGATGGAAACATTTGCCCCTAAGCTCACATCACCATGTTATGTCGAAAGATGACGGGATATGTGGGAAATGATCAACTCATGATTCATTGATTCCAAGAGAACCTGTCCGGTTCAGCCATCCGGTGGTACAATCAGCTGAACCGATCTCATATAAAGACTTGGAAAGATCTAGCCAAGTCTTTCTTGGAATAGTACAAGCATATAAACTATATAAGAATAGATCAAGTTATTCTACAAAGTATGGAGAAGAAGCATAATGAAAGTTCCAGACAATATGCATAGAGATGGAGGGATTTAGCTGTGCAAGTTCATCTCCTTGGATGAAAATAAAACCAAGAAGCTCTTTGTGCAAACTCTGAAGGCTCTTTACTTCGGGCACCTGGTTACGATCGCATCAGGAAATTTGTCAAATTTAGTTATGGTCTGAGAGATGATTGAAATGGCTATAAAACAAGGCAAAATCGAGGGAGAGAATCAACTAAGAAACCTCCCATTAAGAATAAAGATAGAGAGATTAACAACGTCAACACCTACAATGCCAATAAGGGTGTTACAATCTCAAACACAAAAGTAACTGCAGCTGTACCATTAGATACTTTTAGACAAAGTCCGAGGGAACCTAGGAAAGAAAGAGAGAAGGAGAAATTCGATCCTATTCCCATATCATACAAGGAATTATATCAACAGCTTTTTGACACTCATGTAGTGTCACCATACCCTATGGAATTGATGAAGCCCCCATACCCAGATGGTATGATGAGAACGCTCACTGTGAATACAATGGTGGTGTGCTAGGGTACACTATTGAAAATTTCCTTACATTTAAGAGGATCGTACAAAGTATGCGCAACAAGAATTGGATCCACTTTAACTCTTGAGCACCAAATGTTGCATAAAATCCTTTTCCTAATCACTAAGAGTCTGGGATTAATACGGTTACTACAGGGAGAGACATGAAAGTTAAAATTGGTGTTTCTAAAATAAAGTCTCCTTTGGCTTGGGTACAACATTCAGATACAACAAGGAGTAGAGATGATAACTACTGTTGTTACCGCAATGAAGAGGGGTATAAGGTGTATGATTGCCCAGAATTTAACGCTTTGATCCAGGTCATGATGGATAGGAGGGATTTGAAATTCTATGAAGAAGCCCGAGACTCTCTAGAAGCGGATGTTTACGTTACCGGAGAATCATCTGAAAGATGATACTGCTGGGGTAATCCTTTGATAATTACCCCTAAGGTAAAGATAGCAGAAAAAACACAAGCAAAGGTGGTGATTATAGCACCCTGGCCTTTTTCCTACAAGGATAGCCGACAAGTGCCATGGAAATACGAATGTCAAGTGAGCACACTGAAGAAAGATGACAATGAAGTGGGGTAGGCTGTGGGGAAAACACTACTTCCAAGAGGCTAAGTCAACCTAGAGACCACCCCTTCAAAGAGGATGTGATGGCAATCAATGAGCCCATAAAGAATGAAGAAGCTAGAGAGTTTATGAAATTTTTAAAGCACAACGAATACATTATCGTGGAACAGTTACATAGTCTGCCGACACATTTTCAATGTTAGCATTGCTGCTAAGCTCAGAGGTACACAGAGGGCACTCTTGAAAGTCTTGAATCAAACATATGTACCATAAACATAGTAGTCAGCAAGATGGATCGACTGGTAAATAACATTCAGGCTGATAATATTATCTCATTTCTAGATCATGAGATTCCGTCTGAAGGAAGAGATCGGCTAAGGCATTACATATCATCACTCACTGCAAAGGGAATGCCTTACCGAGTGTGTTAATCGAAAATGGTTCATCCCTTAATGTGATTCCTTTAGTCACGTTGAAAAGGCTTCCAATGGATACCTCTCACATGAGAACCTACTAGAGCGTGGTCCGAGCATTTGATGGGACCAAGAGGGAGGTAGTCGTCAAGATTGAGGTGTCTTTAACCATTGGATCGGCCACTTACAACATTGAATTTTTAGTAATGGACATCATGGCTTCCTACAACTGTCTTTTTGGAAGGCCTTGGATTCATCAAGCTGGTGCAGTACCATCCACGCTGCACCAAAAAGTCAAGTTTATCATTGATCTGGCAATTATTAATGCCGAAGAATATGTTGTGGTGAGTGTGATCATAGATGCTCCATACATAGAAATAGACGAGGAGGCGTTAGAATCTTCATTCCGCTCCTTAGAATTTGTGAATTCCATATTTGTGGCTAAAGGAAGAAATATTTCCAAACTCTGGCTTTTCATGTGCACCAAGAATGAGATCAAGCAGACCTTAGGAAGAGGTGCTAGGACAGGAAGAGGACTTGGGAATTTGGGCTTGGTTTTCAGTCTAGTTAGCAACAAAAGAGGAAAGAAATTCAGGAGAATCGAGAAAGAATATTGGCCAGGTTGAGTGGAAATGAGTTTTAATGGGAACCCATGGTGTTCCCACATCTTTACGATACATTTAAATCAGGTGGTTATGTGTTTGAAACCACCTCACCAAATTTGGAAATGGCTCTGAAAGACTTGATATCAATGCCATAATCACGGAGAATGCAAAAGATGCGGATAGATCTAGAAGCCGTCCACTGCCACCCTGGTTTGTGTTTAGCAACTGGTCGACGAAAGATTTGTCTGTGCTTTTCAAATTTCTTTCAGAGTAATATTTGAACTATCCCTATTTGCCTATACCCGGGGCAATAGATGATCTTTTGTAAGGGTGAATAAACATTTTGTTTTAAATTCAATAAAAGATGCAATTTCTTTCATAACAAACGCTTTTCTTATTTCATTTCTTTTGAATTCAATTTTCTTTTATTCAATACTTTGTTTCATTCTCTTTTCAATTAATTTTTGATCATTCCATGTGGGATATTTTCCTCTCACATATACACATTTCCTTTTTTTCTTTAGGTCCCAAGATAACGATAATGAAGGTATGAATGATCCTGACCCGGAGGTGGATTTTGAATCATCTATTTGTCTCAGGAAAATTGATGATTGTGATAATGAAGATGAGTGCAACTTACCCATCGAATTGTTGAGAATAGTATAAAGAGAAGACAAACAAATACTGCCACATGAAGAGAAAATCGAAGTCTTAAATCTGGGCACCAAAGAAGAGAGAAATAAGGTCAAAATTGGCATAACTCTTTCGGCTGAGGCAAGACAAAACTTGATAATCTTACTTTAAGAATACATAGATGTGTTTTCATGGTCTTATCAAGACATGTCGGGGCTAGACACAGATATGGTAGTCTACAAACTGCCTATCAAGCCTGAATGCAAACCCGTACAACAAAAGCTAAGGAGAATGCAACCTGAAATGCTCTTTAAGATCAAAGAAGAGGTCAAGAAGCAATTCGATACTTGTTTCCTTCAAGTGGCCAAGTATCCGGAATGGGTGGCCAACATAGTGTCAGTTCCAAAGAAAGATGAGAAAGTACACACGTGAGTTGATTATCAGGATCTTAACAAAACAAGTCCCAAAGACAACTTTCCTCTGCCGCACATAGACACTTTGGTGGATAATACAGATGGGAACGCTTTTTTTTCATTCATAGATAGATTTTCAGGATATAATCAGATTAAGATGCATCCTGAAGACATGGAAAATACCACATTTATCACAATGTGGGAAACTTTTTGCTACAAGGTGATGCCCTTCGGATTGAAGAATGACGGGGCAACATATTAAAGAGCTATGGTGACCCTATTTCATGACATGATACAAAAATAGATCAAAGTTTATGTTGACGACATGATTATAAAGGCAAAAATTGAGAATGAACATGTCGAGAATATGATAAAGCTCTTTCAGAGATTAAGAAAGTTCTAGCCAAGACTAAACCCTAGCAATTGCACCTTCGGAATAACCTCTGGGAAATTGTTAGGCTTTATGGTCAGTAGGAAAAGCATTGAAGTCGATCCCAATAAAGTTAAGGCCATCCAGAATTTACCTCCCCCGTTAACACAAAAAGAGGTTCGAGGTTTTTTGGGTAGATTAAATTACATAGCACGATTCATATATCAGCTAACCGATAAGTGCGACCCAATCTTTCTCCTTCTTTGAAAGAAAACTGGAACATGGGATGAGAACTGCCAAATTGCATTCGAGAAAATAAAAGAGTACTTATCTCACACTCCTATCCTGATGTCCCCCATCCCGGGAAAATCTCTATTATTGTATTTATCCATATTCAAGAATTCAATAGGGTCTGTCCTAGGTCAATATGATGATCCAGGAGGAAGGAAAGAGCCATCTAATACCTAATCAAGAAGTTCACCAATTACGAGGTCAAATATCCTCCCATCGAAAAGGTTTGTTGTGCTTTAGTCTGAGCTACACGAAGACTCAGACAATGCATGTTGTATCACACCACTTGGTTGATTTCCAAGTTAGATCCATTAAAGTATATGATGGATGTGCCTGCTCTCTCTAAAAGATTAGCTTGATGGAAGATGCTGTTATCCGAATTTAATATCGAGTATGCGAGCCAAAAAATGTAAAGGTAAGTTCCATATTAGATTTCTTAGTGAGTAGAACTATTGAAAATTACGAGCCATTGGACTTTAACTTCCCAGACGAAGATTTGATGGCCATTTCCTTAGAAGAAGCGATTACTTCCGCATGGAATTCATGGACAATGCATTTTGATGGTACATCAAATGCATTAGGACATGGCATCGAGTCAATACTAGTCTCCCATGAAGGAAATCATTACCCATTCACTAGCAGACTGAATTTCGATTACACCAACAACATGGTAGAATATGAGGCTTGTGTTTTGGGAATTCGAGCCACTGTGGGACAAAATATAAAGACCTTACGGGTGTATGGAGATTCAACCTTAGTGATCTATCAACTTCGTGGAGAAGGGGAAACCAAAGATGTAAAGCTGGTGGAGTACCATAAGCTAATACTAGATCTACTCGAAGAATTAGATGAAGTCACCTTCCATTATATGCCTAGAGAATAAAATCAAATGGCTGATGTTTTAGCTACATTGGCAGCTGCATTTAAGGCTGGCGGGGAATCCGATATGATGTCAATTGACATGTAGTAGTGTGAGTACCCGACTCATTATTACCAAATCGAGGAAGTAAAAGACACTAAGCCCTTGTACCACGACATTCTGTAATACATTAAGAATCGAAGTTATCCAGAGGAAGCCACCGAAACAGATAAAAGAACATTAGAAGAATGACAGCTGGATATGTCCTTGATGGGGAGGTCTTATACTAGAAAAGTCATGATTAAGTTCTGTTGAGATGTGTAGATGCAGAAGAGGCAAAGATGATAGTAGAAGAAGTACATGATGGAGTTTGTGGAACACATATGAATGGACATATGATGTCGAGGAAAATAATGAGATGCAAATATTTTTTGTCCATATTAGAAAGTGACTACATAAACTATGCTAGAAGATGTCATAAATGTCAAATCTACGGGGATAAAATAAATGTTCCACCTCAACCTCTTCATGTGATGACATCACCATGACCTTTCTCTATGTGGGGCATGGATGTTATCAGGTAAATCCATCCAAAGGCTTCAAATGGTCACCGGTTCATTCTTGTGGCAATTAAATATTTCAAAAAATGGATAGAGGTTGCATCATATGCCAGTGTCACTCAGTCCCCTATTTGTAAGTTCTTGAAGAAAGAGATCATATGTCAGTATGGTTTACCTGAAAGGATCATTACCGCTAATATTACAAACTTGAACAATAAGATGATAGATGCTGCTTGAGAACAATTCAACATAAAGCATCACAACTCTACTTCTTATAGACCGAAGATAGTGGAGAAAACAACCGAGATATACAAGGATTGACACGAGAAATTTCCTTTTGTTTTGTTTCCTTACCGAACCTCGGTGTGAACTTCGACTGGGGCAACCCCATTTTCATTAGCATAAGGGATGGAAGCAGTGCTGCCCATTGAGGTGAAAATTCTATCACTCCTAGTTTTGTCAGAAGTCAAACTCGATGATGCAGAATGGGTCAAAGCTTGATATGATCAGTTGAACTTAATAGAGGAAAAGAGATTGAAAGCCATTCATCATGGCCAACTCTACCAGAAGTGAATGATTTGTGCACATAATAAGAATGTGCGTCCAAGAGTATTCCGTAAAGAAGATCTTGTGCTAAAGAGGATTTGGCCAATTCAAAGAGATTCCAGATGAAAATGGATTCCAAATTGGGAGGGACCTTATCTTGTAAAGAAGACTTTCTCCGGAAGAGCGCTAATTTTGACTGAAATGGACGGGCTGGAACTGGCAAATCCTGTTAATTCGGATGCAGTCAAAAAATATTTTGCCTAGGATGAAAACCCGAGAGTGCGTCCTAAGTCGAAAAAGAAAAAACGTTTAGGGTGAAAACCTGAAATGGCGCCCTAAAGTGAAAAAAAGAAAATTTGAAAAAGAAAAAGAAAGAAAAGAAAATAAGGTAGGTCCAAGATGAAAACCCGAAAAGGACGTCTTGAAACCAAGGATGGGTCCAAGTTAAAAACCTGAAAGGGCAATTTGGATAATGATTCAGAAAAGGTCATGAACCCAGAGAGTGAAGTGTCATGACATCCAAATCTTCTACAAACGTAACGACTCAGAGAAATGGTACACTCTCTTAAGCATTGTCACATTTTCGAAGATCCCTTGACAAAGGCTAAACTCAAAAGTCATTTGACGACATATCAGTTTAAAAGTGCCCGTATTATTGAGATCTAAGGCATCTATTCATAATTCTTTTATGTATTCACTCTTTAGAATGTTTGTCATGTACTGTTTGATCTTTTTTTCCCTTACAAATAAAGACGACCATTTATCTAAATCTATTTCTTTTAAGCATCTTAAGTTGAATTTAAATATAATGATTTATTCACTTTTTGAAAAAGATAATTGCATATTACTATACAAAGATTTTTGAAAAGTACATATGCTCGGAAGTTGATCGAGGTTTAGGCACCATACTTGAGATGGTTGAAAAACATTTCCCAAATCAAGAATAAAAACAACATTTTGTACATCAAATTTAAGAAAGTTGAAGAATCCAAAAATCAAGAAATTCATATTCCAGAATAAAGAGTCATCAAGACTGAAAACCAGAGATTGAGATTTCTCTCTAAATCCTAAAATAACATATTCTACATATGCATTTTAGGCACACACAAGAGTATTGCATCCATAAGCATCACATACAAGCATAATTTTGCAGATTCTTGTTAGAGTCAATTTTAATTTCACAGCGAAAGATATTGAACTCGAAATGATCAATTTACAAGATGGGATTTCAACTTCACAACGAAGGACGTCCAATTAAAATTTCAATTTCACAACGAAGGACATCCCATTCAAAGTTCAACTTCACAACGAAGGAGTCATCCACGATTTCAACTGCACGAATAAGGATATTGTGCCCAACAGATCGAATTAATGAATCATCTATAATAACAGGGGTCTATCTCCCAGCCCAGTACATCATAGCTCAAGGCGAGAAGGGTTATATGTCAACAAGAGTTTTCGAGTTCGGTTTCATTCAGCTTGAGGGTCTATTTACCACAAGGTAGCATCGAGGAACTAGTTTCCAGTCAGATTTTCTCACCAAGGTCTTTAAATTGAGAAGAATACCAATGTTGATTAAGATTGGCAACAAGAAGCCATTTTTGATTCAAATTTGAATTACGATCTCGACTTCACAACGAAGGATATCGTACCCAAAAGGTTGACCTAACTTCACGACAAATGAGTCATTTGTAACACAACAATAAAAGAAACCAGTTTCATACCAAAGTCTTCAAGTCAAATGTCAGCTTCACAATGAAGTATATTAGGCTAGAAGACGATCCAAGAGCTACTTTCCAACGCTTTGAGCTCGGTTTCATCTTCACGACCAAGGAAATCATGCTCAAGATTTTCCAGTTCAACTCAACCTCACGGCGGGGAGTCATCTGTAATTCAGTCCAAATTGGCTGTAACAAATCAATCATGACATCGGATTTTAACTCTATGACGAAGGATATTCGATAATATGGGAATCGATTCTCATAACAGAGGACGTTAAACTTAATGATGCATTCATGGTGGACGAAATTTGTGTCTCTTAATCTTTACCCTATTTTCGTTACACGATAATGGACAAAGAGGAGCAGCGATAAACACATGATTTCGTCCGACCTTGCTTGTGATATTACATTATATATTATATTCATATCTATTATATGGTGAATATGTATTTTATATTTATGATGTATATAGTGTGCATACATTATACCATTATATACATTGTATTCATATTATATTATAATATTATGCGTATATTGTATGATATTATATATATATATATATTATACATAATGTTTATTAATGTTGTTTGGTTTTGTGTCAGGCCCAAACCCAAAGCCCAGATACAAGTAAGATTACAAAGCAGACCCGAATCCAAGACTCGACCCGGAGACCGGTTTTTCCCTAGCATCAACAGTCGCCTCAACCTCAGCCCTTGGATCTGGACCCATTCTACGGTCCAGATCGCTTCAGGGATTAGGATTTAAGACCCCAAACTTTCTCTCCTTTCCACTCTTTAGCACCACACAGTCCACTTGCCAGGGGGCACTGCCGGTCAAACTTTGGAGAGTCCTCCCCCGATTTCTCGTCGCAACCAACTACCACAACACCAACAAACACAAACAAGTATTTCAGTCCAAGTAAAACTCAAGAACAAACCAAAAATAAGGGATTTTCTAGAGACTATAAATATATGTAAAATAGTTCTAAGAAATACACAAAAAAATCACGAGAGAAACACAAGAAATAGGGATTGTAAACTGTCATAAAGAAACACAATAAAAAGAAGGTATTTTTACCTTGCTCGGTTTTCATTTTTTGCTTGCATGTGGTTCATTTTTTTCTTTTCTTTTTTTTTGACTCAAAAAAATTAAAAGAAAACGGCCGATGATTGGAGGAGGAGGGCATTCGAGAGTTCTCTCTTAGATCTAGCCCTCCTCGAGGTCTTTTGCAAAAACCAAGGGGATTTTCGAATAAAGGAAAAGGAGAGCTTTCGAAAAAGGTATTTTTTGGGGTGACCACCGCTGATGAACGAAAGCCAACCAGATTCTGGGTTTGGTTGAGTGTTCTTCCCCGAGGGAAGAACACGATGAACAAAGTTGAGAGAAATGGGGATGGGAGGCTTCGATCGGTTTGAGAAAAAAATGAAAGAATGAAACTTGTTGTTCAATTTTTGGGCTTTATAGTAACCCGCCAACCTAATTCGTGACCCGATCTAAGGCCCTAGGATCCGCATATTTTTGTATGAAAAGGTGTAAATCATAATTTCGAACCCTAATTTGTCTTCAATGTCTATTTTGCATCCTAAATTCAATTTTAACCCCAATTTCCTCTTTTAATTTTACCATATATTTTAGTTTTCTTTTAATTTAATCTTTTTTTTAATTCACGTTTTAATTACATTTTTCTTTTTTTATATTTTATTTATTTAATCAAACTTTTTTATCATATATATATATATATATTGTTTTTGTGTCTGTTTTTATCTTATTTTTTTATTTTATTTTATTTATTTCTATTATTTTATTTTTATTTTTTTTTTGTTTTATGTTTTTTTATTTTTTATTTTGTTTTATTTATTTATTGTATTTATTTTATTTTATTATATTATATTTCCCTTTTTGACATTAGCCTTTTATTATTATTTTATTTATTTAGCTATTTTTTACGTTTTTCTATTTTTATTTTACTTCATTTCTTTATTTTAGTAATTGTTTATATTTAATCTTGAAATTATTATTTTTATATTTTTTTCTTTAATTTAATATACTTTTTTCCTTACATTATTTTTACTTGCTGCGTGTTTTAATATGTGACATTGTTTTTATGTCTGTTAATTCCTCGGAATGTATTATATATATTTTACTTAAAATACCATAATTTAACCTTTATTTTTTTTCTTTTGGATTCAGCATTTTACTTTACCCATCTAACATTTTTTTGACTTTTAAGGGTATTCTTTTAAATCATTCGGAGGTAAGTAATTTGGATCAAATTTTACTTTTTAATTTAACTTGCAATTTTCTCAATTAAGACGACTGAAATTAGATTAGTATCGAAAGGGCAGCTAAAGGGTGCTAATCCTTCCTTGACTTTAACCGACTCCCGAATCCGACATGTCTTTGGTAAGATGCAGATTTAGTAAGAAATCGAGGTATCTGATCAACCCATTTTTATTCTTAAAATAAATGATCAGTGATGACTTTAACCCACTTATTTAAGTCGTAGTCCAATTCTGAGTAACACGAGTGCGACAAATTAAAGGTAAAAAAAATTGGTTGGGGGCCACAGCCCTTAGTGTGGCTCCGTCTTCGGAAGTAAACAACTTACGTTGTTCTTAACAGAATGAATCAATCGTTATATTAGTTCAGATAAATGCTTTAATCCGAATGGTTTTAACAAGTAAAATGTATTTTGGTTATATTTCTATGCTAGTAGATCTGATCATTTAGACATTTCCATGTTTCATGTGTTGCATGTGCCCAAGGTGCCATAATATGAATGATTTTGAGTGGCTAAGGTCAGACAAAGTCTAGATATTATCTTTCATTCACAGTGTTAATCATTATTTATATACTTTCATCTTATCATAATATAACATCTATAATTGAGGGATCTCCTTTTCATCTTATCACCGCTTAATCGATTAACACTGTTTGTACATCAAATGTTCTTATAAAACCGCACATGACCTCCTTGCCTCTACCCACCGATTGAAGGAGGAAAAAATAGGGATTTAGAAAGTTGAGTATTTGACAGTTTAAATGATTTAAGAATAAAGATTTGAAAATTTGGGACCTGAGGTGACGATAAAGGTAATGATCAGTCAGTGGGTGGACATCGACGGATAAATAACCTTTCGACTACAAAGGTGATGGTTTGGCCGGTCGTGGTAATGAAAGAGATTAAAATTAGGGATTTGGGTTATCTCAAAGAATTTGGGTTTTTTTGAAAAGAAAAATCAATAGTTTTAAGTTAATTTTAAATAAAAGTTTCTAAAAAAAGTATAGATACGACTACATCATATAACAATTTTTTAACAGTTATTATGACGTAAGCACTCAAAAGAATAACGTCGAAAATGTTATATTACACTAAAAAATAGCATATAAATATTAATATTATTAATAGTTTAATTTAAAAAATTAAAAATTTAATATATTATTTTTATGAATTTCTCTCAAGTTTTTTAAATCAGAGCTAGAATAATTTGTTTTGGTTTATTAAAAATTCTAATCAAATTTATTTAATTTAAATATTAACCTAACTTTAATCAATTCAAACTCAAATAATTTACAATATGTGTATCATTAATGAGATTGACTTTCCCATGAACATAAATCTTTTGTTACTTTTGTGTAGTTCTTTATATGCCCACCAATAATACAATATCATGTGTGTTAGTAAATTTTATTTAAGCTTTTTTGTGTTAAAAACTATAAAGTAGTAAATTATAAAGAAAATAAGATAATCAGATTGAACCGAAAGTTTATGAAAGTTTAAAGGATGATAGATAAAGGTTGGAAATATTATTTCCAAAATTTAGAAAAGTGAAATTTAATGTGGATCAGTGGAATTGAAGTCGATTTTATATATTTAGCTGAAATTGGAAAATTTAGTGACTAAATTATAGTTTTTGAAAATTTGCAAGGGTAAAGGTGGAAAGTGGATTTTTATTTGTTCATATTTGACTTTGTAATATTAAAAGAGATGATAATACAATGTAAAGTTGAAATTATCATGTTTCATTAAGGGTAAAATGATAATTTCACATTAAATGAATTTTAAATTCATTTATATTATATTAAGCCAAGTGTATTATGTTTTAATTGAAGAAAAATCAGAAATTTTCAGTTTCTTACAGCCCCAAAATGTTCACAATCATAGCTACAAGGTAATATTTTTTTTATTTTTAAGCTTATTCGGTTGATTTTTAGATTAAGCTATTAGATAGAGAATTAATCCCCTTGAAATTCTCTATCATTTGATATAAATATTTCATGGAGATCATGCTTATATGATGAGTTTGAAAATTAGGGTTTATGTGGGATTTATTGATTTTGAGTATTTGATGAAAGATTTTTATGTTTTGGATATTGGAGATTAATTCTAAAGCTTGTATGATGATTAAAACCACTTGAAATTGGGTGAAATTTCATTTGGCCATGACCTAGAGTTTTGAGAAAATTGTGATTTGGTTAAATTATGTTAGGGCTTTGATTGTAGAAGCCTTGAAATGTTATTTAGAGGTGAAGTACATGCTTTAATTAAGTGAAAATCAAGAACTCTAACCACTATTATATCCGACCCTGAGGAATTAATTGGGGGAATTATGAAAAAATTCCATAGGCTTATAAATGATGTTTAAAAGGTTTTACAAACTTTAGAAAGTTATTTGGGACATTTTGTAATTTTATGAAAGTTGGGGACCTATTCAACAATTATGGAAAATTATGGGGTTTATGTGAAAATGCTATAAAGATGATGTACTATGCTAGAATTGAAAGTTAGAATATTGAATTTGATGTTAAAATATGAAAATTGACTATTTTGGAAAGTTGGCAAAGTTTGAGTACTAAATGGTAAATATTGAGAAAATTAGTGAATGAAGTTGTAATAGTGGAGTTGTTGAGCTGAAAATTAGATGCTGAAAATTTAATTAAGTTGTTTGAAACTTGAATTGAATCTAAAAAAGGGATTTATTAGTCAATTTGAAGTATTAAGGTCAACATTGATGATGTGATATGAAATTTGTATCGAATGAGCATTGAAAGGTTTTTATGAATTTATTTTCTATTGTGTGCCTATGTTAGTAAGATTCTAACATATGGTTTGAAATGTATATGTTATGTAAATGGTGTTCATTTAGATTATGATTGAAATCAAGATAAAGTAATGTTAAAGCTAAGGAGAAGCTTAATGATGTAATATGAAGTGATAGGAAGGTTTATAAGCTAAGGACACCAGGTAAGTGCACATTTAATTTGTATTTGTGTTATCGAGCAAACATTGGCTAGCGATGAGCCAATGACAGAATTACTATGGTAAGAAGTAACTTCTAACTTATTTTTGAATTCAGGTTCATACATATATGTTTAGTCAATATGCCAATAGAATTTGTGAATAAGCTGAAAATATAATTTAGTGAAATCTGCCCAGATTTGTGTTCTAAACATTAAGTTTAGAAAAACATAATAAATTATAAAGAAATGATTAGAGGATGATTTTTACATCGTTGGATTTGTATGTTAGTATAGTTTCGTTTAAAACAAACAGATATGAATTTTTAATTAAGGATAAGTCAGAAAGCAGATTCTGCTCAAAACAACTTCTGTAGGTCAAATTCGAAAATTCACATATAAGATGAACTAGAAAAATTCCTTATATAGTTAGATTTATATTCGAGTATAGTTTATATTGGTATAAATTGAATAATAGTGTATATATTAATACAGAAAATAATTCTTTGCAAGTAGTGCATACTGCCAACATATAAAACTTGTCATAAGTTATGTTTTCATATTACTCCTATGTTATAGGTTATTATAAATGCTCGAAATAAGTCAACTTTATTACAATTGGTATTATAGTTATGATATTTATTACATTATGAATATGATGTTTATATGTTAAAGAAAGATAATTGAAGATGATTATGATATATAAATGTTATGTGGAAATGAAATGTTTAGGGTATAAACTGCCCATTATGTTTTGAAATGAAGAGTTGGATATGTTGATATATTGATATCTTTGATAATTAAATAATATATAATAATTAATGGAAAAGCCCATTGAATGTTGCATTGAGAGTTGTAGGCACATTTGGCATGCCATTAAATTGAGTACTTTCCAGTTAAGTTATGGTACATTCGTGTACATTATGATTTGCACTATTGGTGCTCATGTTATGATTGCACTTGGAGTGCATTATATGTTTGAGTGAAGATTGTCATTGTGATGTGCCCAATGTGTACCTTATGTTTTATTCACGTACCTTGTATTCTCATAAATATGGATTAGGCTATGAATTTGAAAATAAGCTATGAATATGACAATAAGATATGAGTCTGAAAATAAGTCATGAGTCTGGAAAAACGTTATGATTTAAAAAATAAATTCTGAAATGTGAAAGTATTTATTATGAATATGGAATATGAAAATGAACTGAATATGAAAGTGGAAAATGAGAATAAAATAAGAAAGTTCTAAAATGTATTTGAATGAAATAGAGTATGACATGATTGTTATTTTTATTATTATTATCAAGGTTTTGACAAAATCATGAGATGATGATTTTTAGGTCTCTGATGAGAAAAGACGACTTGAATAAACCAGTTTGGATATTTAATATTTTATTTGAATTTAAGTTTAATGTTTTGAATTGTTATGATTTTTTAAGTTAAGTTTTATATAAAGAAAATGATGTTATGATGTTGTTAAGTTGCTTAATATTTTATGTCACCTTAGTTTATTTATAATGTTTGAATACTTAGCGTGTGATGATTTTCATGCATAGGTAAAGAAGGGCAAGTGAAGTAAGGTGTAGAGTTGGCATCAATCAACAAAAAATAACTACAAGTATAAAAAATAACATCCTACTATTTTAAATTTTCTAGATGACATATATGAATAAGAAATGTCTAAGATATATTATTAGATTTATAAATATGAATTGAAGTTTTATATTTTAGATAAAAACTATATTTTATGAGAAAAAAGAAATATTTTAAAATTAGGCAGTTTTTAAGCAATATTGTTGAATATTGAACTACTAAACTTCTGCCTAAATTAAGCTTGATTTATATGATAATTATTATTTTATGATTTTACACGATTAATGAATAAATGTAAAGTTACTAATGGAATGTTTTATAATGGAGCAAAATTTTAAGCATTTATGATCAGTGAATATTGGTAAAGTTGATGTGACATCTTTAGCTCATATTTTGAGACGTATACGGGATATGAGTGTTACAAAATTAACCAAAATTATAAATATTAAATATATTAATTACATACTTTAAGTTCAATCCCATTAAAAATTAAGACCAAATTATTTTTTAACCACGCTAGACTTATAAAATTTTTAACACTATTAGGATTTGTGAAGCTCAATTAAACAACTGAATAATTTACCAAGAGGAGGTGAATTTTTTTTTTGAGTTTAGGGAGTAAGGATTATAAAGATGAAACAATTTGCACAAGGATTTATAATGGTTTGACTTCTCAACCAAGTTTACATCCACTACCTAAGCTCCTCACTTAGGATTTTCTAACAAATTCACTAATTTGCTATTTCTTTTTCCAGGACAAAGAGATAACCTTTACAGCTCCTTAGCTTTTCAAATGTTAAGCTAGAACCAATCCCCTTTACAAAAGAAATAAGAGATGCAAACAAGAAAACCTCTTAAATGAAGGTGTTTACAAAAATTAGGCTCACTAAGGGGTTGTTTGTTTGCCTCTTAATAGAACCATTCAGCACTGAATGCTGAACCGTTCAGCATTCAGCTCGTTTGTTTTGCACCTCTGAATGATTCAGTGATGACTGATTCAGCAAAACAATGCTAAATGATTCAGCACATAAGTACATTTTGAATGATTTAGAGCCATTATCAAATATCATGTCACATTCAGAGCTAATTCATACAGAGCCTCTGAATCATTCAGCATTTGAATTATTCAGCGCTTAATCATTCTCAAGTAAACAAACAACCCCTAAAACACTAATATTTACAAGAGAAATGGAAATAAGAATGAAAAGCTCTTCTATTGTGTTTGATTGCTTGGATAGGTTTTTTCCAACCTTCTTCAAGTATCCTTAACTTCTTTTTATATGTTAGAATGAATTTGTAGCCGTTTCTAGTCGTTGGGGATGCTTTGGAACCGTTGGAGATTAATTTTTTGCAAAATAAACTTGCATAGGACAGGGAGTATCGATACTCCTTTAATGAGTATCGGTACTACCTTTGTAATATTTAAATAAACTAGCTGTTGAAGACCGTTGGGCTTGACCAATATCGATACTAAGCTTCATGGTATCGATACCACTATGCAAAGTAGTACCAATACCTATTTTGCATTATGGAATTTGAGCAATTTTGAAAAAAACTAGTAGTATCGATACTACCTAGACAGTATCGATACTTATCTTACCTTTGGTATCGGTACCACATGAATAGTATCAGTATTGTTCATGTAGTATTGATACTATAATAACCGTATCGGTAGTATGTACCCAGAAAAATTGTTTTGTTCTCAAATTCTAGTTTAATGGACTTTAAATTATTTTTGAAAACTTTGAAAAAATTCAATCAAGTCCAAAAACATTTTGTCTTAATTTGTTATATCAAAACATTATAAAACATAGTTCAACAATCTCTCCCTTTTTGATATAACAAAACATTTGAAAAATTATTTTGGCAAAACTCCCCCTTAATAAAATATTTCATGAAAAAGATAAATATTTGGAAAATATTAAAGTTCCCCTTTTTCATTCTTGAAATTGAATTTTTCAAACTCATACTTCTCACCCTTTTTGTTATATAAAAATAATTCAACTTTAAAGTTCAAAAATAACAATGGAGAGTAAGTGGTAAATTTTAGCATAAAATCATTTGAAAAAAAATCAAAGCTCCCTCTCAATGAAAACATTCCAAACAAAAAATTTGACTTTAAAAGCTTGACACTTAAAAGACATTGAATTTCAACAAAGATTAAAAAACATGTTAGTAGCACATTAAATTCAATATATCCAAATCTAATATACTTTATGCAATACCAATTTTTTTTTGTATTTAAATGCATGTTCATAAAGCTATCCAAAAATGTTATGCATTTGAAAAATTAATATCAATTGTTAGAGGGATATCATTTGCAATAAATCACATGCATACACATTTAAATTAAGGTCAAAATTTAAATTTGTAAAATCAAATCCTTAAAACCAATTTTGACTAAAATTCATTATGATGAACAAACATTTACGAAAAATCATTAAAGCTTTAGAAAATGTTCATCACAACATTTTTTTAACATACATGAGATAGAAAACATAAAATTATATAAAATCAAAACTCATGCATGCTTAAAATAAATATGCAACAAATTATGAAAGAAAATCAAAATAAGCTTAGAGGTTAGACATTCCATATAAAATGTGGCTAGAACATTTGAATATCTTCACTTTCATCACCATTGCTCCCACACACCTATAAAAGACATTTATGTGGATTTTGGTATCCAAATTGCTTTGGATCCTTGAGCGTTAGTTTTAATGCCCTTTGTTCCCTTAGGAATTCATACTTGTTTATTAAAACGTTTTCATTTCTTTAAAGGACAAGTATGTTCCATGTGACCATGATAATGACAATGTAAGCATTTTGTCATTATGAAATTAGATGAATTATTTAAAATGATTTCCTTTTCTTTTGTTAAGCATTCAAGCTTAACTTTTAAATCAAAACTTTTTTTTTTCAAAATTTTTAATTTTCATTTTTGAAAGCTCTAAATCCTTTTTCAAAATTTCATTTTGTTTTTCAAAATCAACTTTTACTTTCAAAAAAATCATTTTCAACTTTAAGTTTTGAAATCATTTTCTTGTATTTGGAGTTCATGGTCTCAAACTCCAAAAATAATTCATCATATGCATCTTGTAACTCATCAAAGGACTATGAATCATATTTATTAGAGTTAGAAGATACCTTGGGCTATTTAAGAGTCATTAAGCACACATACTTTGTTGGTTCTTCTTTCTTGTTTCCATGAATCTCTTCAGGCTAATTCCAAAGCTCCTTGGCATTTGAACAAGAAGAAACCCCTTCATAAACATCGGGACCAAATGTACAAAACAACATGTGCATGTCCTTAGCATTTTATTGAGTTTTCTTTCATTCTTGGGTACTCCACTCATTCGTCTTCTTCTATGGAGAAGAGTAGTCGTTCTCAATCATCTCCCATGCAACAAGATCATTGAATTGGATAAATAACTTCATTAATTTCTTTAAATGACGGTAGTTGGCTCCATTGAATTATGGAGGCTTGTTGATCGGTTGGGAGTCTTCCATGTGGAAAGAGATGGAGGTGGAAGTCATCTTCTCAGTTGTGTCGAAAATGGATATAAATTCTTCAAATATCATCTCAAGGTTGTTAGACCTTCTAATGAGTCAAGCTCTGATACCAATTATTAGGATTCATGAAGCTCAATTGAACAACCAATAATTTTCCAAGAGGAGTGAATTGGCCTTTTGAGTTTAGGGAGTGAGGAGTATAAAGATTAAACAATTTGCACAAGGATTTATAGTAATTCGACTTCTCAACTAAGTCTACATCCACTACTTAAGCTCCTCACTTAGGATTTTCTAACAAATTCACTAATTTGCTCTTTCATCTTCCAGGACAAAGAGATAACCTTTACAACTCCCTAGCTTTTCAAAGGCTAAGCTAGAACCAATCCCCTTTACAAAGGAATAAGATATGTAAACAAGAAAACGTCTCAAGGGAAGGTGTTTAAAAAAATTAGGATCACTAAAACACTAATATTTACAAGAGAAAGGGAAATAAGAATGAAAAGCTCTTCTCTTGTGTTGATTGCTTGGGTAGGTGTTTTCCAACCTTCTTCAAGTATCATCAACTTGTTTTTATATGTTGGAATGAGTTTGTGGCCGTTTCTAGTCGTTGGGGATGTTTTGGAGCCGTTGGAGATTAATTTTTTGCAAAATAAAACTACATAGAACAGGGAGTATCGATACTCCTTTAATGAGTATCGGTACTACCTTTGTAATATTAAAATAAACTAGCCGTTAAAGACCATTAGGCTTGACCAGTATCGATACTAAGCTTCATGGTATCAATACCACTGTGTAAAGTAGTATCGATACCTATTTTGCATTATGAAATTTGAGCAATTTGAAAAATAACTAGTAGTATCGATACTACCTAGGCAATATCGATGTTTCTCTTACCTTTGGTATCGGTACGACATGAATAATATCAGTATTGTTCATGTAATATTGATACTATAAGAACAATATTGGTACTACATATACAGAAAACTGTTTTGTGCTCAAATTCTAGTGTAATGGACTTTGAATTATTTTTGAAAACTTTAAACAAATTCAATCAAGCCCAAAAACAATTTGTCTTAATTTTTTATATCAAAACATTATAAAACATGGTTCAACAAACACCTAATTAAAATTTTAACCAAAATAAAAAAATACTTCTATTATATTCAAATTAATATAATTAAAGAAAATTATAAAAAAATTCGGTTGATTCATTTAATCGACCGAAATAACCGAACTTGATTCGGTTCGGTTAATATTTTCAAAAAATAGTTTGGTTCAATTAATGGTTAAATTATTTTTGATTAATTCGATTAATGATAATTTAGTTTAGTCTGTGGTTTAATTAACTGTTTAAACACCCTTATTTATAGTAATATAAATGATGTCGATAAAACAATGAATGAGATCAACTAACGGACAAATAACATGAAATATGTTTAAGAATCACTTTCAACATCTTATTTGTATTCATTCATTAAATAACGTAGTTTGTTCACGTTTGTTCATGTTGATTTGTTAAAATAATAAATGAACATAAATGAACGTACAAATCAATTAGGTTTATATTTGAGAAGAATTTTTTCTTTCTAAATAATTTTAAAGTTTATATTTTTAATTGATTTGAGTTTTTTAGGCTTAATACCCAAATAAGTAGCCAAATAAGTGCCCAAACTATATCATTTGTGCCTAACTGCCTACATTTTTTTACTCATCATGGTGTCTAACGTTACAAATGTTGGTACTTTAGGTCCTTGGGCGTCAACGACGTTAGTTTTTCTCGTTAAATAACACATGTCATAATCTAATAATTTTAAAAATTTTATATAAAATTAAAAAAATAAAATTATACTTTTTTAAAAAGAAAATCATAAATTTCAAAAATAACCCCTAAAATTTGAAAACCTTCATTCAACATCTAACCTATGTCAGTCGCCTCCCTTTACCGTCAAAGAAGCTCCACTTGACATCCTCTCTCCCTAATGACCAAAACTCTTATGAAATCGTGATCGATTGATGACCAATCGACAACAAATTGACGTTTTAAATCACGTGAACCCTAGGATGAAAATTGCAATCTCACACGATTTCGATAGTGAATCAGCAACAACTACGGCGTCATGTAAGTAGGATGATGACAAGAACTATGTCTGCGACATGGTCGTGGCCGAAGAGGGTAGCGACAATGTATTAATGTTAGGATTTGAGATTTTGGGGTTGTTTTATAAAATAAGAAAACTTAGGATTTTTTTATAAATATGATAATATTTTTAATATTTAAAAAAAATCAAAATTATCAGATTATGACACGTGTCATTTAACGAGGAAAACTAACATTATTGATGGCTCGAACATCTAAAATTATAACGTTAGGCACTCGAATAGATAAAAAAATATTAGTATTTATTTGACATAAAAATATAATTTAAATACTTATTTAAGTATTAAACATTTTTTTATTTGAATTTAAAATTGATTAGATTTTAAAATATCAAATAGTTTAAAGTTAAAATTTATTGTCTTAATATTTTAAAATAATGTATATATTAAACCCAACATAAAAGAATAAACATAATAAAACGATTTGTTGAATATTTAATTTGTTTACGGAGATTATATGAAGGGACACAAATGAGCAGAAGATTCTTGTCCCTTTCCCATAGATCTCCCTCGAATAACCCACCTTACAATCTTGATTTATAATTGTTTACAGCTATTATTTTCCATTTTCCCGCTAAAAACACATCCCTGGGTAATCATTTCATCAGTCTGAGCTGCTGTCATTTCCTTCGTAGCTTCTTATCTGAATACGAGATTGTCTCGGGAAAGACAGTTAATATACGGTTAATATATTTAACAAAATGAGTTTAATGCTATCGGAAATATTGAGTAATAATAATATAGTAAGTCTAAATTATGAAGAAATATTAAAAAATTTGATAACCGACAGACAAACTTAATTTGTCGGTTTGTGTCTATACAAATGAAAAATGTATCGATCCATAATAATATAACAGATAAAAATAAGACAAACAAGTCTAAAAAATGACAAAACAGGTAAAGCGCTACCGGATATATTGAAAGTGTCGATAATTTAATATAAATATCGACGCTTTTAGAATTTAAAAGAGAATAAATTATAACGCCTAAAAAGTGTCGATACTTTAAAAAATGTATCGATCTATAGAAATATAACAAGTAAAAATAAAACAAAACCAATCTAAAAATGACAAAATCGGTAAAACGCTACAGGATATGTTGAAAGTGTCGATACTTTAATATAATTATCGACACTTTTAGAATGAGAAAATAACATACTTTAATATAATTATCGACACTTTTAGAATGAGAAAATAACATCAGTGACCAAAAATCTTATATAATATACGATTTTAACCAACTTTTTTTCGGATTTGCCAAAATGACCAACAAAATCGTAATGCGATCGCTAATTCGCAACGCGATCTCCATTATCGCAAATCAGTTTCCAGATTCGCAACGCGATTATGACTATCGCAATGCGATTTTCCAATTTCGCGTTGCGATTTTCCCAATTCGCAATGCGAATAAGTAAATCGCAATGCGATAATGACTATCGCAATGCAATTTTCCTAATTCGCATTGCGATTTACGTATTCACGTTGCGAATACGTAAATCGCAATGCGAATCTTACTATCGCAATGCGATTTACATAGCGCCATTCGTATTAACGCGTATTTTTTTTTTCAAATTCCAAACACGAATTTTTTTTAATAAATCGAAAACTGAACCGTCCACAGTAATCGCAACTCATAACCTCAAACCTAAAATCACAACACTCAGTCTCATCTCCATCTCTCACTCTCTACGGCAAAATCTGTCCCCATCTCCGAAGATTTCCGTCCCCATCGCCGGCGAAATCCCTCACAACCATTCACAGTCAGAAATCCCTCACAATCATTCAGAAATGGAAAATCAACCTCCGATGGTTAGTTTTTTTTTTTTTTTTGAAATTTTTGCATTATTTTAGGTTTTTCATATTGAGATTGATGATAAGTTTACTGGTAATTTCAATAACAGATTAACCATTTAACTTAGATTTCTTATTAATTTCATTCGATTGCTGCCAATACTGCTAAACTGTTTAGCCTGTGAAGTTAGTATTTGTCTTTGTTTTGTCTTTTGGTTGAAGTAATGCAGAAGAAGAATAGTTTCGAGAATGAAAATCGCAACGCGGAAATAACTATCGCAACGAGAGAATCGCAACGCGAAATGAAAATCGCAACGCAAAACCAAAATCGCATTGCGATTTTCATTTCGCGTTGCGATTTTCATTTCGCGTTGCGATTCTCTTGTTGCGATAGTCATTTCGCGTTGCGATAGTCATTTCCGCGTTACGATTCTCATTATCTCGTTGCGATTTTCATTTCAACCAAAAGACAAAACAGTGTTGCAAATTTTAGTTTCAAGAATAAACTACTATTTATGTTTATTGTTTTTTGTATATCTTCACAGTGTAGTTTTTGGTATATCTAACTTGGTATGTTTATTGTTTTTGTAGAAATTTTTTTCGGCTTCATTGACATTAAGGAATAAAGTTAGCCTAGCCACTACAATTGCTTCGAAGCTTTCACCTGCACAAAGAAAATTGTTTGAGGAAACCTGCTTCGGGCCATGGCTGAGAGTACAGCATCCGGGTGGAGATGCTAATTTGACCCATTTGTGGCTTCAGACCATGACTAGCGATCTACCCGACAGTATACAACGTGGTGAGGAAGAGATATAGTTTCATTTTCCACCGGCGTATACTTGTTTTGGGCGAAAGGAGTTCTGCTTAATCACTGGTCTACGATTCGGACACGATGATGTAGGCCGGTACACTCGTCATATCACCCGCCCATCATGGTTATCCAGGGTTTTTCCTGATGAGTCAATAGAGAAGCCGAACTTACACGTCGACGACATGAAGAAATTGTTTAATAAGAAATATGGTTTTACTCGGATGAATGACGTCGATGTTGTCCGAGTATGCCTTCTACTACTTTTGTATGCCGACTTTTTAGGCAGAGAGGCCAGACAACCTATTCCTCAGGAGCTAATATTATTGGTAGAGGACCTAAATGCATGGAATCTATTTCCGTGGGGTTCGTATATATGGAAAGCTACCTGGACTAAGTTGTCGTCTGCCTTTGATGACCGCAAAAGTTTGAGGGGCGATGGGTCGAAATACACTTTGCCAGGCTTTGTTTGGGCCTTTAAGGTAAGAATTTCTATATAATGTTTTCAAAATTATAATTAATTATTTAACAATTACTAATGTTTGTTATTATATTGTTTGTAGATTTGGATATTCGAGGCCTTTCCCGCCATGAAGACATATGTAATAAAAACTTCAAATAATATTCCCAGGGCTATTTCCTGTAAGAGGAAACGTCTGTTGGATTGGGAAGACTTAATACCATATGCGACAATAAATAATGTAAGTTAACACAAATACTATCATATATAAACAAGTTATTAATAGTAGACGTTTAACTTTGTTTGAGTTTTATATTTTTAGGAGGCCAACATTCCATTAATGAGACTGACACCCACGGAGGCTGAGCTTGCCACTGATTGGTGGCAAGCTAGTCAGCGTTTTCTTGATGGCACGAATGATGAGCAGCCTCCACTTCCTCCACTTCGAGAGCCATCACCTCACCCAGAGCCATCACCTGATCGACCCGACTATACACCTCTACAACGAGAGCCATCACCTATCCCGTCACATCATCGAGCCTCTTCTCCACCTTCACCTCATGATAGGCGACCGGGCAAAGATGCCACGACTTCTATCTCCCTGTTCTCCACCTCCACGGGATGAGTCAAGGGAGTTACGTGATGAGGTCAATGCCTTGCGTGAGGAGATCGGTACTCTACGCGATAACGATGGTGCATGGCGTGTGGAGGTGTCTACTTTACGTGGTGAGGTTGCCGCTCTACGTGAGATGGTAGTATCGTTGCAGAATGAGGTTCATACTCTACGCAACGAGGTAAGTTTAAGATTTTCCATATTTAACTTGATGATAAATTTACTCGTACTTTCACTTAAATTAACCATTTCACTTAGATTGCTTAGTAAATTTATTCAGTTGCTACCAATACTGCTAAACTGTTTATTAACACTGTGAAGTTAGTATTTGTCTTTTTGTTTTTGTCTTTTGGTTGAAGTAAATTTATTCGGTTGCTGCCAATTCTGTTAAACTGTGTATTCTTTAACACTGTGAAGTTAGTATTTGTCTTTTTTTTGTCTTTTGGTTGAAAGTTTGAAATATATTTTTCTTTGTTTTCACTGTTTAAATATCATGTCTGTTTATTTACTGATATTTGTATTTAATTATTTAGCGGACCGATAAGGTGGATGCTTGACGTCGGGTTTTTCTTGCACAACAGAGTTCACGCATCAGACGGCGTGCACGTACTATTAAGTCTCCGTATACCCCAATAGTGCGAAGACACCGCAAGAAGAAGCCCGACTCTCCTGTCATCCCTCAAGAGTCCACTCCTATCGTTGAAGAGGCCCCTATCATTCCTCGAGAGTCCCCTCCCACCGTTCAAGAGGCCACTGTCATCGTTGAAGAGGTCCCTCCCACCATTCAAGAGCCCGATTCACATGGCGTCATATGTAGGATTCTTGAGAAACCCTCTGACGTGCCGGACATGATGGATTCAAGTTGGCTCTCGTATGAGTTGCCGGCCAGTACCATACTCGTATCTGAAGTGGAGAGAAAACAACTACCGGACACAATTCTGGATAACACCCTTTGGGCTAAGACCGCAGTTGATTTTTACCTACATGAGCGGAGCCAGGGGTGTTTTACTGACATATGCAAGCTCAACGATGATATCTATTGTTGCTTGATCGGTCTTGGTGGGGCGTATTATTAGGGGTCGAAGACAATGGCTATTTCGATGGAGGGGTAAGTCTTATATTTTTCTTATATTTTAATTTGATTATTTTTTTTAAATTTATGTAAGTTACTAATATATGTCTTTTTTGTAAAACAGCATATCGATGCGTGGGTGTCACGTCTTCTAATAATTAGGAAACTTAAGGAAAATAAAAGAAATACACGATATACAATTATGCCGACGTCTTTTAACGTCGTTCACTTGAAGAATCAACGAGATGAATCATTTGTGTTGGGCAATGGACAAGCTAAACTTTATCCTGCATGGTGGGAGGTCGATAAGGTTAGTGTTTATTTTAGATTGAGTTTAAAGGTATTCATAAATAAGTGCGCAAATGAATGAATTATTACTTATGATTGCAGGTGTTATCCCTGTTTGGAACGTAAACATTGGCTTCTCGTCGAGCTTCAGATCCTATCCCTTAAGGCAATAGTATATGACAACATGATAAATTACATATCATTGGCTGATTTAAGAGATATTATTAAGGGATGGAGCTCTCATTAGGCTAAATTCTTGGATGCGATAAATTATTGGACTCGTTCTGGAAACAAGAAGCCAAAGAAGCTCAATATTACAGTTAGCAGAGACGAGACCGAACCACAACAAACGAAAGGACCCAGAGGGGATTGTGGTCCTGTCGTATGCTTGGCGTTGGACCGTTTGATCACAGGAAGTATAAAGTATCTACCTCCCACCGATAGAGATAGAGCTGCAGTAGGCTTGTGGTTTCGGCATTATATGGCTAGATCGATATATACGAGATGCTGCCTACCTGCATCCGCGTTATAAAAATGTCCATAAACAATTGGTATGTTTATAGGCTTGTGGTTTGAAAATGTTTGGTTAAGTACCTAGAATTCAATAATTTGCTGTTTGTAGGTTTTAGATGTGTAGAAAGTGTTGTTTGAGCAAATGTTTGGTTTATGCAGGTTAATCTCAGAAGTGAGCTGCGTGAAAATGATGTATGGCTACAAAATTTGATTCAATAGTAGATGAGGAAATAAGAATTATTGCTTATTTTTTGATTGTTTAATTGATTTGTAAAAGGTGATTTGTAAAAGTTGATTTGTTTAATTGATGTTAACATAATTCTTATTTGTGCTTGTTTAATTGATTGAAATGTAATGGTTGATTTTGTTGATTTGAATATGCATTATGTTGAAGGCAAAAAGTACTATCGCAATGCGAAATGAAAATCGCAACGAGAGAATCGCAATGCGAAATGAAAATCGCAACGCGAATTTCGCAATGCGAAATGAAAATCGCAACGCGAAACTAAAATCGCAACGCGATTTTCATTTCGCATTGCGATTCCCTCGTTGTGATTTTTATTTCGCATTGCGAAATTCGCGTTGCGATTTTCATTTCGCATTGCGATTCTCTCGTTGCGATTTTCATTTCGCATTGTGATAGTAATTTCCGCATTGCGATAGACATTAAGATGATTGCCTATTAAGTGATAACAACTGAACAGATCATAGCAATTTTCAAACTCAAGTTACTAATACATGCCTAACTGAAAATGTTAAAAGTTCACACATAAAATCTACATAATACAACGTTTGCATTTAAAAATCACCTAAGTTAACAGTCCCAAAAGGTGAAGCCAGATGTGATTGGGATTTTAAAGATGATTGCGATTTTGATTGCCTTTTTCTTGACACCATATGAGCTTTGGATTTTGATAATGATCCATATATTGGTAGAGGAAAAGATGATTGTGATGGCACTGGTGATCCACATGTCAACCTTGTATGACCACTTTCCTTGCACCGACTACATGTCGATCTCTTCTTCTCTTCACCCTTAGACGGTATACGATCGTGACTTTTTGGTCGGCCAGGTAGCCTTCTGTCCATGGCTAGTGGCAAAACTGTTTGTAAGTCATCTGGTATGTCCCACTCAGAAGGATGTGGAATAGGGTAGACAATCTCGACATAAGTCTATCGATATACTTCTGTAGTGTAGCAATCCATAGCGTATGTGCTTTAATCTTCTTGGTTTAGATGAAGAGCAACTTTTATAACATGGCCACATGGATAACCAGATGTTTGCCATTTCATATAACTACACGTCCTTGCATTTAGATCGACAAGCCCATTTAAGTTATTATACAGTACTTCAAACAAAGTGTTTGAACATGGTTCAACTCTCCATGACGTTGACTTAACAACACGTTTCGTTATCTTTTTTTCAGTCCATGGTGTAACACGATGTTCCAATGTTCCTGTAAATTTAAATAAATAATACTTAGTAAAATATATGATAAGTTACGAATTCAAATAAATAATACCTGCATGGTTTCTTTTCTTGTAGTACCACTGTTGAATAGATGCTCGAAAAAACTCCATTAACATAGTAATGGGAAATTTTCGGGAATGACGACTTAGAGCGTTGATTGATTCTGCACTATTAGACGTCATGAAACCATATCTTGCTCCATGTTGATGTACTCTTGACCATCTTTCAAACCCGACATCTTCTAGTGTTTGAGCACACTGAGGCAAAACACGTCTTAAACAGTTTATATGCTTATTGAAATCCACTTCCCGATAAGCTTTTACAGCCTTTCAGTATGTCCATTTGTGCTTTTTTATACCAGCAGACCTTGATTTTAGATTTCTATACAAATGAACACCACAAAGTCCATGAAAAGCATCTGGGAAACACCTTCTAACAGCGTTGTCAATTGAGTTTGCCCTATCGGATATGATTGTCAGATTGCTAATAGGACCTATGCAATCCTTAAGATGCCCCATAAACCATGTCCATGAATCAGAGGTTTCAGATTTGCCAACCCCGTAAGCTATTGGCAATATCCCATTGTTAGCATCCATGGCTACTGCTAATAAGTTTACTCCAAGGTATCGACCTTTCAAATGTGCTCCGTCAACTATAATAACTGGGCGCATGCAAGTAATAAACGAACGAATCTACAAAATAATATACACAAGAAATATAATCATTTAAATGTGAAATGCATGTAACTAACAAAAATGAGTCAACAGAATTATATTGATTTACTAACCGCAGCACCAATGGCGATAAACAGCAACTCAAAGCGTCCATCTCTATCTGTTTTGATATGAGTTACCGACCCAGGATTTTTCAGCTTTAAATTGTGACAATAAGCCGGCAGTTGGGCAAACGATGCTTCTGGCGACCCCCTCAACAATTCAAAGGCATAATATTTGGCTCTCCAAGCTTGAGAATATGATATACTAATCTTGAACCGAGCATTCATGTCAGTCATAATTTCATGTCCCCGATATACCCTGCCATTCAAAAACATTAACTCAGCCAGAAAACCACCCAACACCTTTTTGTTTGCCTGTCTATGGTGAGGAAAAACTTGGGTTCTTGAGCATATATATTTATCAATAAAAGTCCTAACTTGAAACATTTCGCAATCTTTTATCCTCTTTGCAATCATACGCCACGTACAGTTTTTGTCAATCATACACTTGTTCGAAACGATCTTTGCTTGATTTGTTAACTTTTAGTTGATAGCCATCTTCCACACATTTCGTATACAAAGCTATCTTCAAGTCTTCCTTTGTATCAAAACAATCATATTTCTTGATACGAATAACTTTTGTGTAACAATCAACTGCTTTCTTTACCAACTCTTCTTCCGGTATCTGAAGTAATTCTGGCATATTCCAGTTATACTCCCGTGGCATTTTCTTTTCTTCGGGGACTTTTTCTTCTTTTTTTTTCTTCTTCTTTTTCTTCTTCAGGATTATATGAATTACAGAATGGATGTTCAACATGTTCATTCACAGTCGTAACTTCCTCCTCATTATCATCAACAACATCTTCCTCTGCAACGGTTGTTTCATCATCAAAATTCGGGTATTGACCAATATCAAAATCATTGCACGCAGTGTCTGTTTCTTCTTCTGAAACATCATCAAAATCCGAGTATTGACCAATATCAAAGTCCGGGTATTGACCAAGATCAAATTTCGAATACTGACTAGTACTCACAATTTTTTGTGTTGGCTCATCATCGACTAATTGGTCAATACGAAAACCGGAATTTGGTGCTGAAAGTTGATTGGGATTTGGATTAGAGAAAGGTTGTGGGTTTTGAGAAAAACTTAGTTGATTACTACCCGCTACTGACCCAACAACTACTTCTAGGTTCAACAACATACAATGTAACATCATCACTTGAAACACTAATGTAAGCAATGAATCGTTCAACATCTTCATTGTCGGTTAACAAATAAACTTTACCATTTCTCTGATAAGATAGCCTAAATCCACTTAGGGCTCTAAATTCAATTTCTTTGAAACACGTAACATTAGAGTTTCATAAGTTAACTTTTTTAATGACAATTTTAGTTAAAGATTCATGGGTGAAGGCATATATTGTAAAACACCATGAACATTCTCCCATGACCCTCCAAAACACAAATCTATCCAAACATGATCAACATTAGATGATTTCATGGTTGTAAATTAATTTACTAAACAAACGAGCTGCGAAACTAAGACCTGTTGTCGGATGGGGAAGGATGTAGGAACGGATATAGGAACGAATGTCGCCGGAGAGAGTGATAGATGGAGATGGAATGAGTTGCGATTTAGGGATTTAGGTTATGAGTTGTTGCTGCTGCGTAGATATATACACAAAAAATTTGTGTTGCGAAACTAAAACCTATTGCGAACTTTGAAAATCACATTGCGATTCTGTATTATCGCGTTGCGAAAGTAAGTATCGCATTGCGATTTTCCTAATTCGCAATGTGAATAAGTAAATTGCAATGCGAATTTGGAAAATCGCAATGCGATACTGACTATCGCAACGAGATAATACAAAATCGCAACGAGATTCTGACTTTCGCAACGAGATTCTGAAAATCGCAATCATCTTCAAAATCCCAATCACAACTGGCTTCACTTTTTGGGACTGTTAACTTAGGTGATTTTTAAATGCAAACGTTGTATTATGTGTATTTTATGTGTGCACTTTTAACATTTTCAGTTAGGCATGTATTAGTAACTTGAGTTTGAACATTGCTATGATCTGTTCAGTTGTTATCACTTATTAGACATTCATTTGACTATCGCAACGGGGAAATCGCAACGCGAAAATGGCTATCGCAATTCGAAATGAAAAATCGCAACGCGAAAATGGCTATCACAACTAGAAAATCGCAATGCGAAATGAAAATTGCATTGCGATTTTCTCGTTGCGATTTTCATTTCGCATTGCGATTTTCATTTCGCATTGCGATTTTCTCGTTGCGATAGTCAGTTTCGTGTTGCGATAGTCTGTTTTGCCTTCAACATAATGCAGATTGAAAATCAACAAATCAACTATTACATTTCAATCAATTAAACAAGCACAAATAAGAATTATGTATACACCAATTAAACAAATCAACATTTACAAATCATTTTTTACAAATCAATTAAACAATCAAAAAATAATAATAATTCTTATTTCCTTATCAATTATTGAATCAATGAATCAACTTTTGCACCCGTACATCCATTTCACGCAGCTCACTTAAGGATTAACCTGCAAAAACCAAACATTTGCTCAAACAAGACTTCCTACACATCTAAAACCTACAAATAGCAAATTATTGAATTATAGGTACTTAACCAAACATTTTCAAACCAAAAGGAGTATATATGTTAACAAAACTTGCATTTGACTTACCAATTAACAATGGATACTTTCATAACGCGGATGCAGGTAGGCAGTGTCTAGAATATATCGCTCTAGCCATATAATGCCGAAACCACAAGCCTACTGCAGCTCTATCTCTATCGGTGGGAGGTAGAAACTCTGTGCTTCCCGTCGTCAAACGCGCCAAGCACATGCATACGAGAGGACCACAATCCCCTCTGGCTCCCAACGATTGTTGTGGCACGGTCTCGTCTCTGACAACTGTGACATTGAACTTCTTTGGCTTCTTGTGTCCAGAATGAGTCCAATAATTAATCCCATCCAAGAATTTAGCCAAATGAGAGCTCCATCCCTTGATAATATCTCTCAAATCAGACAGTGATATGTAATTTATCATGCTGTCATATACTATTATCTTCAGGGATGGGAGCTGAAGTTGGACGAGAAGCCAATGACGACGTTCCAAAACAGGGATAAACACCTACAATCATAAGTAATAATTCATTTATTTGCGCACTTATTTATGAACACCTTTAAAAAATTTAAAAAGTAAACACTAACCTTATCGACCTCCCACCATGCAGGATAAAGTTTAGCTTGTCCATTGCCCAACGAAAATGATTCATCTCGTTGATTCTTCAAGTGAACTGCGTGAAAAGTCGTCGGCATTATTGTATATCGCGAATTTTTTTTATTTTTCCTAAGCTTCCTTATTATTAGAAGACGTGACACCTACGCATCGATATGCTGTTTTACAAAAAAAAGACATATATTAGTGAGTTACATTAATTTTTAAAAAAATTAATCAAAATCATATATAAGTCAAATATAAGACTTACCTCCCCATCGAAATAGCCACTGTCTTCAACCCCTAATAACACACCCCACCAAGACCGATTAAGCAACAAATACATCTCATCGTTGAGTTTGCTTATGTAGATAAAAATCAACTGCGGTCTTAGCCCAAAGGGTATTATCCAGAATTGTTTCCGGTAGTTGTCTCCTCTCTACTTCAGATACCAGAAGGGTACTAGCCGGTAACTCATACGAGAGCCAACTATCATCCATCATGTCCGGCAACGGTGGGGGTTTCTCAATAATTCGATATATTATCCCATGTGAATCGGGCTCTGGAATGGTGGGAGGGACCTCTTCAACGATGACAGTGGCCTCTTGAACGGTGGGGGGAACTCTTGAGGGATGACAGGGGCCTCTTGAACGATTGGAGGGGACTCTTGAGGAATGACAGGTGAGTCGGGCTTCTTCTTGCGGAGTCTTCGCACCATTGGGGTGAACGAAGACATAATAGCACGTGCACGCCGTCTGATGCGTGAACTCCGTCGTGCAAGGAAAACCCGACGTAAAGTATCCACCTTATCGGGCCGCTAAAAAAAATTAATACATAAATCAGTAAATAAACAGACATGATATTAAACAAAGACAAATATGTTTCAAGCTTGCATTGTATTCACCCAAGTCATTATTCTATCATAGTTCACAAAATGCATCAGATAACATTCCAAAAGTAAGCACTTATATAAACATTTAAAAGGACAACATATATAAACATTCAAGAAGAAGAATAGTTTACTTTCTCATTTCGCATTGCGATTTTGTCGTTGCGATTTTCACTTCGCATTGCGATAGCCATTTCCGCGTTGCGATAGTCATTTTCGCGTTGCGAAAGTAAACTATTCTTCTTCTGCAAATTGAAACTTCAATGGATTGCATTACTTCAACCAAAAGACAAAAACAAAACCAAAAACAAATACTAACAAAAACAGTTTAGCAGTATTGGCAGCAACCGAATGAATTTATTAAGCAATCTAAGTGAAATGGTTAATCTAAGTGAAATTACGAGTAAATTTATCATCAAGTTAAATATGAAAAATCTTAAACTTACCTCGTTGCGTAGAGTATGAACCTCATTCTGCAACGATGCTACCATCTCACGTAGAGCGGCTACCTCACCGCGTAAAGTAGACACCTCAACACGCCATGCACCATCGTCTTTGCGTAAAGTACCGACCTCCTCACGCAAGGCATTGACCTCATCACGTAACTCTCCTAACTCATCCCGTAGAGGTGGAGAACAGGGAGATAAACTTCGTGGCATCTTTGCCGGTCGCCTATCTTGCGGTGATGGTGGAGAAGAGGCTCGATGATGTGATAGAATAGGTGATGGCTGTCGTTGTGGAGGTGTATAGTCGGGTCGATCAGGTGATGGCTCTGGGTGAGGTGATAGCTCTGGGTGAGGTGATGGCTCCCGAAGTGGAGGCTGCTCATCATCCGTGCCATCAAAAAAACGCTTACTAGCTTGCCACCAATCAGTGGCAAGCTCAGCTTCCGTGGGTGTCAGCCTGTGTAATGGAGTGTTGGCCTCCTAACAATATAAAAGCTCAAACAAAGTTAAACGTGTACTAGTAATAACTTGTTTATAAACATATGGTAGTATTTATGTTAACTTACATTATTTATTGTCGTATACCGTAGTAAATCTTCCCATTGCAAGGTCCGTTTCCTCTTCCAGGAAATAGCCTGGGAATATCATTTGAAGTTTTTATTGCATATGTCTTCATGGCGGGAAAGGCCTCAAATATCCAAATCTACAAACAATATAATAACAAACATTAGTAATTGTTAAATAATTACTTATAATTTTGGAAACATTATATAAAAATTCTTACCTTAAAGGCCCAAATAAAGCCTGTCAAAGTGTATTTGGAACCATCGCCATGCAAACTTTTTCGATCATCCAAGGCAGACGATAACTTATTCCATGTAGCTTTCCATAAATACGAGCCCCATGGAAACAGGTTCCACGCATTTAGGTCTTCTACCAATTTGATTAGATCATTCGGAATAGGTTGTCTGGCCTCTCTGCCTAAAAAGCCGGCATGCAAAAGTATTAGAAGGCATACTCGGACAACATCGACGTCATCCATCCGAGTAAAACCATCTTTCTTATTCAATAATATCGTCAGGTCTTCCACGTGTAGATTCGGCCTCTCCAGCTCAGGAAAAACCCGGGATAACCATGATGGGCGGGTAATGTGTCTAGTGTACCGACCTACATCATCATGTCCGAAGCGTAAACCGGTGATTAAGCAAAACTCCTCCCGCCCAAAACACGTATACGCCGGTGGAAAATCAAACCATATCTCTTCATCACGACGTTGTATAGTATCTGGTAGATCCCTAGTCATGGTTTGAAGAAACATGTGTGTCAACATCGCATCTCCACTGGGATGTTGTACTTTCAGCCATGGCCCGAAGCAAGTATCCTCAAACATTTTTCTTTGTGCAGGTGAAAGCTTCGACGCAATTGTTTTGGCCAGGCTGACTTTATTTCTTAAGGTCAATTGAGCCGAATAAAAGTTCTACAAAAACAATAAACATACTAAGTTATATATACCAAAAACTACACTGTGAAGATATACCAAAAACAATAATAAACATAAAGAGTAGTAGTTTATTCTTCAAACTTAAATTTGCAACACTGTGAATTTCTTATTTGTCTTTGTTTTTTGGTTGAAGTAATGCAATTCATTCAAGTTTCAATTTGCAGAAGAAGAATAGTTTCTGAAAATGAAAATCGCAACACGAAAATGACAATCGCAACGCGAATTTGACTATCGCAACGAGAGAATAAAATCGCGTTGCGCTTTTGTTGTTGCGATTTTCATTTCGCGTTGCGATTCTCGATTGATTTAATAAGCAATCTAAGTGAAATGGTTAATCTATTATTGAAATTACCAGTAAACTTATCATCAATTTCAATATGAAAAACCTAATAATAATGCAAAAATTTCAAAAAGAAAATAATTAAAAAAACTAACCCTCGGTGGTTGATTTTCCATTTCTGATTGTGAGGGTGGCTCTGAGAGATGGAGATAGACGGATTTCGTCGGAGATGGGGACGGATTTCGTCGGAGATGGGTGAGAGAGTGAGAGATGGAGATGGGACTGAGTTGTGATTTTAGGTTTTAGGTTATGAGTTGCGATTACGGGATATACTGTGGACGGTTCAGTGTTCCAATATATTAATATTCGTGTTTAGAATTTGAAAATAAAATACGCTTTGCGATACTAATGGCGCTTTGAAAATCGCATTGCGATTATGTATTATCTCGTTGCGAAAGTCAGTATTGAGTTGCGAAATTAAGTATCGAGTTGTGAAAGTCAGTATCGCGTTGCGATAGTCAGTACCGCGTTGCGATTTTCCAAATTCGCATTGCGAATTGGGAAAATCGCAACGCGAAATTGGAAAATCACATTGCGATAGTCATAATCGCGTTGTGAATCTGGAAACTGATTTGCGATAATGGAGATCGCGTTGCGAATTAGCGATCGCATTGCGATTTTGTTGGTCATTTTGGCAAATCCGGAAAAAGTTGGTTAAAATCGCATATTATATGAGATTTTGGTCACTGAGGTTATTTTCTCTTTTAGAATTTAAAAGAAAATAAGTTATAGCGCTTATAAAGTGTCGATACTTTAAAAAAATATATCGATCCATAATAATATAACAGGTAAAAAAAGGACAAAACAAGTCTAAAAAATGACAAAACTGGTAAAACGATACCGGATATATTGAAAGTGTCGATAATTTAATATAAATATCGACAATTTATGAATTTAAAAGAGAAGAAATTATAGCGCCTAAAACGTGTCGACACTTTAAAAAGATGTATCGATCCATAACAATATAACAGGTAAAAAAAGGACAAAACATGTCTAAAAAATGACAAAACCGGTAAAACGATACCGGATATATTGAAAGTGTCGATAATTTAATATAAGTATCGACACTTTCTGAATTTAAAAGATAAGAAGTTATAGCGCCTAAAAAGTGTCGATACTTTTAAAAAATGTATTAATCCATAACAATATAACAAGTAAAAATATGACAAAAACGGTCTCAAAATGACAAAACTAGTAAAAGGATACTAAATATATTGAAATTGTCAATAATTTAATATAAGTATCGACACTTTATGAATTTAAAAGAGAAGAAGTATAACGCCTACAAAGTGACGACACTTTATGAAAATGTATCGATCTATAACAATATAATATGTAAAAATATGACAAAACCGGTAAAACGTTACAAGATATGTTGCAATTGTCGATAATTTAATATAAATATTGACACTTTCTGAATTTAAAAGAGAAGAAATTATAGCGTCTAAAAAGTGTCGATACTTTTAAAAAATATATCGATTTATAATAATATAACAGGTAAAAATATGACAAAATCGGTCTCAAAATGACAAAATCGATAAAAGGATACCAGATATATTGAAAGTGTCAATAATTTAATATAAGTATCGACACTTTATGAATTTAAAAGAGAAGAAGTTATAGCGCATAATACAATGAAACTGATAATTATTAACAGGTTACAATGTAATCGGTAAAAATATACTGGTTAATTAGTAAATATGTCTACATTATATATCGACACTCTTTAAATATATGTCGATACTTTTTTTTCAAAATGAAAGCACAAACAGGTGCACGCATAAAGTGTCGATACATTTAAAATTATATCGATCTTAAAAATATCGAAACTGATAATTATAATGTAATAAGTGAATTTATAATGTAACCGATTGAAATTTATTAGTTTTATAAAAAAATATGTCAATATAAGTATTATATATTAGATTATATAAACGTTACCTAATATGTTATTGTACTTAATAATATCTCTGGTTAAATACTTATTTTATTATATAAGCGCTACCTATTACATTATATAAACGTTACTTAATATGTTATTGTATTTGATAATATTTTCGATTAAATAATATAATATAATCAATTTAAATTTTAACCGATATCTTTTTTAACCGATTACACCATTTTTTTAGCCGCCGCACAGAGAAGTTCCCATCTAATAACTGCTTAGGATAAAATGGTTTTTGTTAGTTTTCTTCTTCGTCCTTTATATTTGTTTTCTTCTTCGTCATCGCCACCTGATAATACTCCCCTTAGTTCATCATCAGTCTCACAACAGAGCTGCTGCCGTTTCCACCGGACCTTCTTCTCCAAAAACTGGTTAGTTCTGCTTCGTGAACCCATTTTGTTTTTTGCTCTTCCTCATGCCCCAAACTGAAATTTTATGTTTGTTTCTTTTTCATGGTTCCGGATGGATTGTGTAAGTGCACTTTTATTGTTTTCCGTCATTTCGGCATCCTTGTCTTTCTCCTTTGTATTTCTTGTCGTTAGGCGACAAAGAAACGCTCAAGTCGACCCTTACGCTGCTGTTGGCGTTTCCCAACGAGAGGCTGCTGCAGTTGCGGTCAGCGTCTCCCAACCGGAGGCTGCTGCAGTTGAGGTTATCGTCTCCCAACTGGAGGCTGCTGCAGTTGCGGTTAGCGTCTCCCAACCGGAGGCTGCTGCAGTGGGCGTTCGGAAGCCTGTATTTCACAAATTTGCCCTTGATGGTTCAAGAGGAAAGCTGATATGTGTATTTAAATGATGATGTGGGTTTTTGGATATGGATGTACTTTTGTAAGACGGGGTGTGATTTTGGGATGAAGCCTCTTAATATTTTTTGTATATTTTTTAATTGTAATATCCTAATTTTGTACGGGTAGTTCAATTCAAATTGAGTCACTCATAATTGAACAAATTTGGGCGTTTGTACATTAATTAATTCAGGAGACATGAAATTGGATTTATTTGGGGATGAGTTGGATTGAATATCAAAGATCATTTTAAAGTCCATTTTCAGACACCATTCACACGTTTACAAATACTCAAATGTCAAATTAAGTCGAATCCAAGTCAAAAACAAATACCCATTTACAATTATTTACTCATTACCACAACCCATATGCATTACATCCAATACTTTACATGTCACCAAATGACCCAAACCATCTTACAAAGTCAAACTCATAGCCCATTTTTAACCCAAGTCAAATTAAGTAGAATCCAAGTCAAAAACAAATACCCATTTGCAACTATTTACCCATTACCACAACCCATATACATTACATCCGATACTTTACATGTCACCCATGACCAAATGACTCAACCATCTTACAAAGTCAAACTCATAGCCCATTTTTAACCCAATTAAACCCATTGTTGCGGTCGTCTTTCGGGTGGGTCTGAATTTAGGCTTCGACTTGAATAAGAATATTAGAGTTGCCACCGATCATTTAAAAATATTTAGGTTAATCGAACATCATCTTACTTGATATGCGTTTTACCAGAAATATTTCGGATTCGAGAATAAATTACAGTAAAAAAAAGATTAACACTCTTGAACTGCCCTTTCGGTACCATTTTAATTTGTCGATTGTTTAAATTGCGAAAATTAAAATTAAAATTTAAAGACTCGATTTGAATTATTTACCTTTGATCGATTGAAATTACCTCAAAAAATTGAAAACGTTAGATTATAAAATAAAAGAAATATCAAATAAAAATTAAATTAAAAAAATAAATCAAAGCATGAAATATTAAATTTTAAAAAATGTTATAGAAAAAATGTTAAAAGAAAAAATAAAATAAATGAAGAAAATATTAAATTTCATAAAAGAAAAATAATAAAAATATAAAAAAATGTTAAAAAGAGAAAATAAAATAAAATGTGTGAAAAAATAAAAAATTTTTTTGGGGGTATTTATAGGGAAGACTAGGTTTTTGTGATTTAGTAAAATTGTTTCTTGATTTTAGGGAAATATAGAATTCCAGGTAAAGTTGAAAAGATATAATAAAAAAATTATAAATAAAAGGGAAATATAATAAAATATTAAATAATAGTAGTAAAGATAAAAAATAGGTTTTTTAAAAGTTATTTTTAAAATAAAAGATAAGAATTGAATAAAAGAAAATAATTAAATAAATAATCTAAAGAGATTGAGATAAAGAGAAACTTATAGTGAAAGCAGCCTCAGACTTTAGCTTCGCCTCAAATTCCTCTGATCATCGAAATTGATTCTTACTTCAAGATTCACTTCGGTTACTACAAGAACAATTTCTCGCTGCCGACTCGGATTAATTTCAATAATAACTGATTCTGATCTCCATTTCCTCTTAGCAAACAATTTTGCTAAGTGTGTTATTAGGAAGTTGAATGTGCTTCAATAAGCCAATCCTTCTTACAATTCTCACGTTTGGAATTGAGCCTTCGCTTTAGTCTTCAGCTTGAAAGAAAATTAGCTAAGCATGACCAATGTTATACTTAGCATAATTGAAAACAAAATCTAGAAGAAAATAAAGAAGTAGGCTCAAAATAGAGAGAAACCTAAAGAGAAGAAGAAGATTTTATTCTCAGAAGTGTATGTTGAGTTAATCGATTGACGGAATCGGCCAAAAGGGGGGTGAATTGGCAATTAAAATTTTTGTGGAAGCTTTTGCAGAAAATTGAAAGTAATTGCACAGTGATTTAGAGTGGTTCGACTTTCTCAATCAAAGTCTACGTCCACTACCTTAGCTATCCACACTAAGGATTTTCCAATAAATTCACTAATTTGTTCTTTCTTTTGAGGCCAAAGAGATAACCTTACAACTCCCTCAAGAATATACCCCAATTCTTGAGAATAATCTTTCTCAAAGAGAAGATTACAAATTTGCAAACTTACAAGGAAATCCTCACAAGGTAGATTGTTTGTACAATTCTAGAACAAAGAAAAGAACACTAAAAATGAATACAATTGAGTACAAGTAGTGTTCTTGAAAGAAAAATGAATATTGAATGAAAAATAGGCTTGAAATGCTCAAACTTGAGGTTTGATGCTTTCTTTTTGATTCTCTCTTGATTCTTGTTGATTGTTGTTTCTTGTTTTTGATCAATGGCTTCTAAGCTTGTTTAAATACACCTTCAAATGATTCTGAACATTGGGGATGATTAGTGGAGTTAATAGAGCCGTTTTTAGTGTGAAATCAATTAATAAAACACAGCTTGGAGCGTGGGGGGAATCGATACCCCCTTGGGGGGAATCGGTTCCGTCCGAGCATTCTGTTTTTCTCGGAGCCAAACCATTCAGGGGGGAATCGGTACCCCCTTGGGGGAGGAATCGGTTCCCTCTGGACATACTGGAATTTTTTGCTTTGAAATGGTTCAAAATACTTTGTAAAATTATTTTGAAATTATTTTAAGATTAAAACTTAATTTTACACTTGAGTAAGGATTAAAAATGACATTTGAAAGATTTGGAGTAATATTTTGATATTCGAATAATTATATCGAATATACTTAGAAAATCTTTTGGAAAATCTTAAAATTCATTTATCTTAATTTGTTATATCGAAATATCAAAATGTATTCAACAATCTCTCCTTTTTTTGATATAACAAAACATTTTGGTAATTTTAAGATTTTGAAATCAAGTTTCGAAATTACTCCCCCTTACTCTAACACTACTCTTTAAAATGCTTTTAACATTTTTAACATTTTTAACATTTCTCCCCCTTTTTGTTAAATCAAAAAGACTCGTAAAAGATTTTAAACAAAGTTTTGAAATCATTTAGCCAATTGAATATATATATATATATATATATAGCTTAAGCTGCTAAGATCACAATCAAGAGAAACGTTAGCCATTAGTTTCATAATCAATATTCATAAACAATCTGACATTGCAAAATTGGCCATATATCTAATTGATGTAAATGATGCAATAATGAATAAATTTAACCAAACCAAATATATAGAAATATAAGTTCAAACCATCCATAAATCCAAACAAATCCAAAGTTAAGCAATCCACAAATTCAAACATTCCAAAATATCCAAAATGTTAAAACAATAAGTTTGAAGTTTTGATACAATAAAGCTAAGCAAGAACAGGGCCTAATCACCCATCGGTACATCAGAAGGAGATGAATGTGACCAAATATTGGTCACATCACGTGAAAGTGCATCGACCCTTTCGTCAAACAAATCAAAACAACGATTCATCGTTTCGGTGGTAGCAGTCAGATTAGAATCGATAGATGCAAGCCTCAAATCAGTATTCTCCATAAAAGATCAGAAGTATGGAGGCATTTGATACTCTGGACGAGGTTGTTCCTCTGGAGGTGCTTGTTCCTCGTGCTGCTCTGGCTCATTGTCGGAGTCATCTTCTTTCGAAGGTTGCTCACCGGTACGAACCCAAAGACCAGTTTCTTCATTGATCTTCCATCCTGATTTAGTTAAAGAGAATAGATTGATTTGGTTTTTGAGGGGAAAGGAAGCATCAAGACCAACTCTAAGCCCAGCCTTCTTAAACAGATGACTAAGAATACAACCGTAAACTAAAGAAGAACATAATTTCTTATTGGGAACAAGATTTACGGTTTCGACAAGTTTAACAAAAATAATCTGTGGAAGGTTGATTTTGAGATTATTTTGGACACAATGAAGCCAAAATAGATCTAAGGCTCGAAGAGTAGAGTAATGGCCTCCGAATGGTCAAAACCACCAAGAGATCATTAGGTGAAGAAAACGGTCATGAAGATCTAGAACACTTGCACTATCCATTCGCTTATACTGAGATCCTACCGTAAGTTTTTCATTGTCTAACCCTTCATTATCTAATCCTAATGCTTTGGAAATGGATTCCGAGTCAAGATGAAAGAATCGTCTTAGAAGATAGGATCGAATTCATATGGTTAAGGTTTTCTCTCGGTTTTTAATGCAAACGTCATTAGAGTAGAATATAAGAACAAGTTGATGGTAGACAATTGGTTCAAGCTCGAAGAGTTTGTCAAATTTCCACTCATGAAGAATAGGAAGATGACGAAAATTGATGTCTAACATGGCTTGAAGAGATGGGATACGTTCTTCCCGGATTTTGTAGGACTCAAAGTATTGACAAAACCTAAAGTAGAGATTTTGTTTACGACCGGGTTCATTGAAACAAGAATTGTGAATGGTCATGTTTGGATCATCGGGATTAGGAATAGGAATTTGTGGGATAGGTGGAGGATTTGGAGGTGAGTTTGGAGGTTGGCTAGAATGACTAGAGGAGGCCCTAGAACGTTTATGAGACAATATTTAAGATAATCGGAATGAAAAGATAACCTGCAATTTTAAAAACATATGTATGCAAAATAATCAATCCCAAAACTCAGTAGAGTCCTCAATATTTCAAGGTTCTTTATACCAATCCTAATGGGCAAAATTTTTGAAAACTATTGAAAAATAATGTTTTGAGAGTCAATATATGTATAGTTTTCATAACAACAACATAATTAAATCAAAACACAATAATTTGAAAAACAATTTTTTTTATATTTCGAAAATTTCAAAGAATTTTGGAAAATTCTTGTGGATTTGATGAAATTAATTGTAAAATCTAGTTTCTAATCACTAAACAATCAATGCCCGATCTAAAGTTCAACCTAGAACTAATTAAAAATAGCTCTAAAATCAAAACTTGATGAAATAGAAGTTTTAGAAAAATATCTTGAAGAATTTTGGATTTGAGTGAGATTAGATGAAGTTTGCACGATTTTGATGGTTCTAACAGGTTTAGGAGATGATATTTGAAGAGAATTTCTATTAAAAACGTTGTTTAGATGAAATATGGAGATAGGGTGAGAGTAGAGAGGAGAACGGCGGCAATGGAAGAAGATGAAGAGGGTTTGAGCAAATAGGGGTTCTGCCCGTGTTAAAAATAGAACCTCCAGGGGGTATCGATTCCCCTACAGGGGGAATCGGTTCCCCTTTAAAGGGGGAATCGATTTCCCTTCAAGGGGGGTATCGATTCCCTCTACACCAAAACTGATAAAATAAGGTTTTAAACACTCAAAATGCTAAATTAATTTTCTCTAGTGGTATTGGCAACTCATATATTGAAAATTAATCATGTTCAATCAATCAAATTTATCATTAAAAATTATTTGAACATAAAGTTAATTTCACCAAGAATCATAAACCCCCTAACTAAAAGCAATGAATGCAATAAAAAATTACTATTTTATGCATTTTTCATTTATTCTTAAAAGTGCTAAAATTATTTTAAGCACTAAGTGAAGATAGAGTAGTTAAACCTAATTCTCTCCTAAGTTTCCAAAAACGTTCCTTGTCTAAAGGCTTTGTAAAGATATCCGCTAATTGATGCAAAGTATCAACAAATTCTAGAACTACATCTTCCTTAGTCACATGGTCTCTAATGAAGTGATGTCTTATTTCAATGTGCTTAGTTCTAGAGTGTTGGATAGGATTTTTAGTGAGAAAAATAGCACTAGTATTGTCACACTTGATAGGAATGGTACCTACTTCAATTCCATAATCAAAAAGTTGTTGTTTCATCCATAAAACTTGTGCACAACAACTACCAGCTGAAATGTATTCGGCTTCAGTGGTAGATAATGTAACACAATTTTGTTTCTTTGAAAACCAAGAAATCATCATATTTCCAAGGAATTGACAAGTACCGGAGGTGCTTTTCCTATCTAATTTGCATCCTCCATAATCCGCATCAGAAAAGGCATGCAAGCTAAAGCTAGAGTCTCTAGGATACCAAAGTCCTAAACTAGGAGTGTCCTTAAGGTATCTAAAGATCCTCTTAACAGCTAGTAAATGTGATTCCTTAGGGCATGATTGAAATCTAGCACATAAGCAAACACTAAACATAATGTTCGGTCTACTTACAGTCAGATAAAGTAAAGATCCAATCATTGACCTATATAATTTAACATCCACACAATTACCTCATTCATCTAAGTCAAGCTTTGTTGATGAGCTCATTGGAGTGCCATAAGGTTTCCCATTTTCCAGCCCAAACTTCTTGAGCATATCTTTGACGTACTTAGCTTGATTGATGAAGATGCCATCTTTTCTTTGCTTGATTTGGAGTCCCAAGAAAAATGAGAGCTCCCCTATCATGCTCATCTCAAATTCACTTTGCATTAGCTTAGAAAATTCTTGGAAAAGAACATCATTAGTAGAACCAAATATTATATCATCAACATAAATTTGAACTACTAATAAATCTTTACCTTTATGCTTTAAAAACAATGTAGTGTCAACCTTACATTTTGAAAAACCTTTTTCAATTAAAAAATTTGACAATCTTTCATACCAAGCTCTAGGAGATTATTTTAAACCATAAAGCGCTTTTATCAATTTAAGAACATGATTTGGAAATTTTAAATCTTCAAAACCTGGAGGTTGTTCCACATACACTTATTCCTTTATAAAACCATTTAAAAATGCACTTTTAACATCCATTTGATATAATTTAAATTCATGAAAACATGCAAATGCTAATAACATTCTAATTGCTTCCATCCTAGCTACGGGAGCGTATGTTTCATCATAGTCTATGCCCTCTTCTTGAGTATACCCTTGAGCAACAAGTCTAGCCTTGTTTCTCACTATATTACCACTTTCATCAAGCTTATTTCTAAATATCCATCTAGTGCCTACAGTAGATTTATTACTAGGCCTTTCAACTAATGTCCATACTTTACTCCTCTCAAATTGATTTAACTCTTCTTGTATAGCCATAATCCAATGTTCATCTTTTAATGCTTCTTTAATATTTTTAGGCTCTATGCATGAGATAAATGCCACATAATTACAAATATTTCTAACAGAGGATCGAGTTGTTACCCCTTTGGATGGATCACCTATAATCTTACCATCCTTGACATAGTTGTATTCCCTTGGGTAAGAGACTTCCCTTTCTTCAATGGTTGGATTCTCGAGATGATCATGAGTTTCCTCATTTTTTGTTTCTTCCTTTGATGATGGTTCTCCAACGTCATGTCTAACTTCATTTGTATTTATAACACCTACATCATCATTCACACAAGAATCATTCCTCTGAAGGAGGTTATCATCGAAAACAACATGTATAGACTCTTCTACAACTAAAGTTCTTTTATTAAATACTCGAAAAGCTTTAGAATTTAAGGAATAACCCAGAAAAATTCCTTTATCACTTTTAGCATCAAATTTGCCAAGATTGTCTTTACCGTTGTTTAAAACAAAACACTTACATCCAAAAGGATGAAAATAACTAATGTTAGGCTTTTTATTTTTGAAAAGTTCATATGGAGTTTTCTTTAAAATAGGCGTAATCATTACTCGATTAATAACATAACAAGCGGTATTTGTGGCTTCCGTCCAAAAATATTTTGGCAAATTGTTTTCACAAAGCATAGTTCTAGCCATTTCTTCTAAAGTTCGATTTTTCCTGTCAACAACTCCATTTTGTTAATGGGTTCTAGGTGCTAAAAAATTATGGCTAATACCATTAGAATTACAAAAATCAGTAAATCCAAGATTTTCAAAATCAGTTCCATGATCACTCCTAACACTAGTTATAGAGTAACCTTTTTTGTTTTGGATTACTTTTGAAAACGTGATGAATTTTTCTAATGCTTCATCTTTAGTACTTAAGAATAGAACCCAAGTATATCTAGAATAGTCATCTACCAAGACAAAAGCATAGTGTTTTCCACCCAAGCTAGTAGTTCTAGATGGCCCAAAAAGATCTAAATGAATCAATTGTAATACTCTACTAGTTGATACATCAATAATGGATTTAAAAGAAATTCGCTTTTGTTTTCCTTTAGCACAAGCATCACAAATTTTATCATTATCAAATTTTAGTTTAGGCAACCCTCAAACCAATTCTCCTTGAACTAACCGTTGCAAAACACTCATACTAGCATGTCTTAGTCTCCTATACCATAACCAACTATCATGCTCATCCTTAGCAACTAGGCATAAATTAAACATTTCTATGGAGTCTAAATGAACCATGTATATGTTTCCTATTCTATGACCAACAAGCATAATTCGATTAGATACAATGTCAATGACTTTACAACCATTAGTTTCAAATATGACATTGAATCCCTTATCATATAATTGATTAATACTCAAGAGAGTATGCTTTAATCCATTCACATATAACACATTTTTAATTTGTATGGAAGATGTATTACCTATTGTACCTATACCTTCAATGCGACCTTTTGAATTATCGCCAAAAGTCACTTCTCCTCCATTTTTGGCGTTAAGCTCTATGAACTGGCTTTTGTCTCTGGTCATGTGTCTTGAGCATCCACTATAAAGGTACCATGAATTTGAATTTATTTCCCGTGCCTTGTAGCAATGTTCCTTTTTCTACAAACATAGATTAATTTTTTATTTTTGGTACCCAAATTCTTTTGGGTCCATATTCATTAGTTTCCAAAATCCTAGTTCCCTTAGGTATCCATTTGTGTAGGATATCCTTATCTTTAGTAGTAATGATCTCTTTAGGAACCCATATACTTCTAACGATTTTTCCATTAGAGGTTATTCGGGGGCCTCTATGATTTTAGTTTTTAAAACTTTTTCTAACAAAGTTGGATTTTGAATTTTCTCATTTTTCAAAACGTTTTGTTCCAACTTTATCAAAAGAAGCTTTAAGATCATCAATTTTCTTTTGATGATCATCATTTTTCTTTTGATGATCATCATTGAGCTTTGAAAGTAAATTTTTCAAATCCGAATTTTTCTTTTCAAACTCTTCTAGTTTGATTTGCAAATCTTTGATTTTACTTTCAAGATCGTTGTTGGTTTTGGATATGAGTTTATTTTTATTTTTCAATTTTGAAATATCATTTTTATATTTTAAAAACAATTTCTCATAATCTGAAGCCAACCCATTATATTTCTCTAATAGCTCATCATAAGATAAATCATCAAAATCATATGAGTTAGAGGTTACCTTAGAATCTTCCCCGAATGTCATCAAGCACAAGTTTGCTACTTCTTGTTCCTATTCATCGAAACCTTCTTCGTCGCTCCATGTAGCCACATGAGCCTTGTGCTTATTCTTTGATTGATCCTTTCTCTTCAATTGTGGGCAATCATATTTGACATGCCCCAGTTTTTTTGCATTCATAGCAAATGATCGGGTCATTCTCTTTTGGTTCATTTTTGAGGCCTTCATTTCGTTTGAATTTTCTTCCTCGGTAAGGTCTCATCATTTTTCTGAACCGTTTGGCAAACAATGCCATTTCCTCATCATCGTCATCTACATCCGAATCACTCTCATCTTTTGTGGATTTGAGAGCAACTCCAATGTTTTTCTTCTTCTCATTCTCCTTTGGTGTCTCTTCAATCTTATCGAGGTACACCTCATCTTCAAGCATCATTTCATGAGTGAGGAGAGAACCAATTAGCTCTTCAAGAGTTAAGGACTTTAGGTTCTTAGCCTCGATGATTGCCGTCTTCTTGGATTGCCATGATTTTGGAAGTGAGTAAACTAACTTCCTCACAAGCTTCTCGTTAGGAATGATCTCTCCATATGATTTGAGACCATTGACAATAGTTGAGAATCTATCTGTCATAGCTTTGATATCTTCATTTGGTTTCATCCTGAAATTTTCATAGCTATGTGTTAGAAGACTAATTTTAGATTCATTTACCTCGTCGGTGCCTTCATGAGTGACTTGTAGTTTATCCCATATTTCTTTGGCGGTTGTACAAGATGAAACTCTTCCATATTCATCTGGTCCAAGAGCACAAAATATGATATGGAAAGCTTTGGAGTTGAGCTGAAACATTCTTATCTCTCATTCACTCCACAATCTTGGATGAGTAAGAGGTTTGATATATCCGTCTTCTACAACATTCCATGCTCCCATGTCACTGGCTTGAATGAAATACATCATCCTATTCTTCCAATAGGCATAGTTAGCTCCATTGAAGAAAGGAGGCTTGTTGACGAGCATCGAATCGAGACCGGAGTCGACGTTTGAAGTGGAGGCCCATTGATGACTTTGATTATCGATGTAACTCTTCCCGGATCTACTCAAGAGGAGGTTAAACCTTCAAATGAGTCAAGCTTTGATGCCAATTATTGAGTTAATCGATTGACGGAATCGGCCAAGAGGGGGGGTGAATTGTCAATTAAAATTTTTGTGGAAGCTTTTGCAGAAAATTGAAAGTAATAGCACAGTGATTTAGAGTGGTTCGACTTTCTCAATCAAAGTCTACGTCCACTACCTTAGCTATCCACACTAAGGATTTTCCAACAAATTCACTAATTTGTTCTTTCTTTTGAGGCCAAAGAGATAACCTTACAACTCCCTCAAGAATCTACCCCAATTCTTGAGAATACTCTTTCTCAAAGAGAAGATTACAAATTTGCAAACTTACAAGGAAATCCTCACAAGGTAGTTTGCACAATTCTAGAACAAAGAAAAGAACACTAAAAAATGAATACAATTGAGTACAAGTAGTGTTCTTGAAAGCAAAATGAATATTGAATGAAAAATAGGCTTGAAATGCTCAAACTTGAGGTTTGATGCTTTCTCTTTGACTCTCTCTTGATTCTTGTTGATTGTTGTTTCTTGTTTTTGATCAATGGATTCTAAGCTTGTTTAAATACACCTTTAAATGATTCTGAACGTTGGGGATGATTAGTGGAGTTAATAAAGCCATTTTAGTGTGAAATCAATTAATAAAACAACTTGGAGCGTGGGGGGAATCGGTACCCGCTCATGGGGAATCGGTTCCCTAAGTGTAAAATTCAAATATTTCGACCGTTGATCAGGGGGGAATCGATACACCCTTAGGGGGGAATCGATTCCCTTCGAGCATTCTGTTTTTCTCAAAGCCGAACCATTCAGGGGAGAATCGGTATCCCCTTTGGGGGAATCGGTTCCCTCTGGACATACTGGAATTTTTGGCTTTGAAATGGTTCGAAATACTTTGTAAAATTATTTTGAAATTATTTTAAGATTAAAACTTAATTTTACACTTGAGTAAGGATTAAAAATGACATTTTAAAGATTTGGAGTAATATTTTGATATTCGAATAATTATATCGAATATACTTAGAAAATCTTTTGAAAAATCTTAAAATTCATTTATCTTAATTTGTTATATCGAAATATCAAAATGTATTCAACAGTGTGTGTGACCTCAGATCTGTCTGTTTAGGCTTACCCTGAGAGGGTATTTATAGCCTTCAAATTCCTAAAATCAAGCTAAAGATTATTTCAAAAATAATATCTTTTATCCTAATTAAAACACTTAAAACTATTTAAACTAAAATACCTAAAACAAAGATAAAATAAAATAATATTTAAAATAATATCCTAAATCCTAATTGAAATACTAACATATATTTAAACTAAAATACAAAGATAAAATATAGTATTAATATATATACTAAATAAGCCCCGGACGAAAATGAGTGTCTACAGCTGCCTATCTTTGTCCTTTTTTGTGTAACGAAAAATAGGACAAAGATAAAAGGACATAAATTTTCGTTCGGTAGTTGCGGATGACTTCTCCGTCGTGAAGTTGGGCCAATCTTGAAATGATATCCTTCTTTATGTAGTTTAGAATTTGAATCAGAATGTGGCTTCTTGTGGCCAAATCGTAGTCAACCTTGGTATTCTTCTTGGTTTAAAGACCTTAGTTTGCAAATTCAACCGGAAAACAATTCCTTGATGCTACCATGTGGTTGATATGCCCTCGAGCTGAATGGAATTGAACTCGAAGGTTTTTGTTGACAGATAGCCCTTCTCGCCTTGAGCTATGTTGTGACTTAGGTTAGGAGATAGTTCCTTGTTGTTGCAGATTACTCATTTGCTGTGGAATTGAGTCGATCCATTGGGTATGATATCCTTCTTCATGAAGTTGAAATTGTGAGTGGCTCATTCGTTGTGAAGTTGAGCTTTGAACTGAAAAATCCTGAGCACGATATCATTCTTCATGAAGTTGAAATCGGGCTCAAAGCATTGGAAAGTCGCTCCTGGATCGTCTTCTAGCCCAATACACTTCGTCGTGAAGCTGAAATTTGACCTGAAGACTTTGGTATGAAACTGGTTTTTCATTGTTGTGTTACAGATGACTCATTCGTCGTGAAGTTGGGTAAATCTTTTGGTATGGTATCCTTCGTTCTGAAGTCAAAATCGTAGGTGGCTCATTCGTTGTGAAGTTGAGCTTTGAACTAAAAAAATCCTAAGCACGATATTCTTTGTCATGAAGTTGAAACCGGGCTCAAAGCATTGGAAAGTCACTCCTGGATCGTATTCTAGCCCAATATACTTCTTTGTGAAGCTGAACTTTAACCTGAAGACCTTGGTATGAAATAGGTTTTTCATTGTTGTGTTACAGATGACTCATTCGTCGTGAAGTGAGCTCAATCTTTTGGTTACAATATCCTTCGTTGTGAAGTCAAAATCGTAGGTGGCTCATTTGTTGTGAAATTAAGCTTTAAATTGGATATCATTCATTGTGAAGTTGAAATCCAATCTCGTAAATTGAATCACTTTGAGATTAGTATCTTTTGTTGTGAATTTGAAATTGTGGATGGCTCATTCGCTGTGAAGTTGAGCTTTGAATTGGATGTCCTTCATTGTGAAGTTGAAATCCAATCTTGAAAATTGCATTGGCTCTAGTTTAATACCATTTGCCGTGAAGTTGACATTGACTCTAACAAGAATAATTTGGAGGGAAATCTTCAATCTCTGGTTGTCAGTCATGATGACTCTTGATTCTGGAATCTTGAATTTCTGATCTTGATCTTGGATTCTCCACCATGTTTAAATTCGATGTATATAATTTTATTTCTAGTCTTGGTTTAGGCAATGCCTTTCAGTTATCTAAGGTATGGTGCATAAGCCTTGATCGGCTTTCGAATATCTTCTAGAAATTGCCACGTCAAACCGTGTCATGCCCAGAGTCGTGCCCATGTCTCCAGCCGTGACCAAATAATCAAAAAAATTGCAGAATGCCTTCCTTTTAGTGCAATTTCTAGAATCTGACGCCCTGCACAGAAAATGAATTAAAACGAACAAATAAGTCACAAAAAACCAATGATTAAGGAGTAATTGAAAAGCAAAATATTAACTAAATTAAGCACTTATCAAATTCCCCCTCACTTATTCAATGTTTGTCCTCAAGCATTCCTCAATTAACATATCAAAATCATAAGTTGTCATCTTCAATTTCAATTTATTCCTCAAACTTCCAATCGAACTAAGTCTATGAAATTTTTCGAATTCAGGTTACAATCAAACAAAGACATAACTAAGGAAATTTAAAGTAAGCAAGATATCCCAATTAATTTCAAATTTCAATGAAACATGAATCAATACCTCACAAAGATTCACACATATCCGCTCAAAGTGTTTGGGGTGAATGAAATCGCTTAAACCGAAACTAACCAAAACATTACCATAGACTTGAAATCCAATCAAGTCTCCATTATGAAAAATGAATATAATGTAATGATCAAGGGGTCTTTAAACAAGGTGTAAAGGGGCTTAGGTTAGGGTAGAGAATAGACCAAAAAGAAAGGTTTAAAATACTAAAACAAGAGATCAAAATGATTAAAAACAACCCATGAATTAATATGAAGCGTAATAAAAAACAAAACAAGGAAAAAGAATAGATGAAAGACGATTGAAACAATCAATTTTTCCTTCCATTTTTTTATTTTTTTCGAATGAAGGTTTTTTTTTCTGTTTGAAACAGTGAACAACTTGTTTTTTTCGAAACAGTGATTTTTTTTCTTTTTTTTTTCGTTGAACAAGAGTGATACAAGATCTCAAGTCTGGGTAAGTGTGTGAAAAGAGAGGAAAAATAAAAGAAATGCTTCAGGTTTAATTGAGGTGTAAAACAAAGAAAGGGGAATAGGCTCAAATGTGGTTCACTAGTGGATAAGTAAATGGGTAGGCTTTTTGGGAAAAGTGAGTTTATTCTAGGTTCCCCTATCACATTAAAACATTATGTTCAATATGCAGTCTCGATATGCATTGTGATTACAAGTTCTAGAACATCCTAATTAGTCCGGCACACTCAAGTCAAACAATGAGCAAGAAAGAAAATGTATGCTCGTTAGGCTCAAATCTCACAAGAAAAATCTATATGCACCGAGTCAAGTTCATCTCTATCGATAAAAGCATGAAATATCAATACTCAACAAAAAATTCACCAGCTATACCAATCACCAATCATGCAAATTAAATTCGATCAAAACATGATCACAATCCAAAAGGAAGCAAGAGTATAAAGTGAAGTTCAAGACTGGAAACCAACTATCCCAACACATCAATATTAGAATAACTCAATTTCAAACAATCAAACAAGTCAAGGAAAAATTTGACGACATGCTTATCTTTTCCCCCTCAATTAATCCGTTTTGTAATAAAACATATGTCCAATTTAAAAACAAAGAGAGGGAAAAAGAATACTCCTCAATCTAGTGGCTAACAAATTTGGACCATTTCTTGATTTGTGCATGTCATCCTTGCATAGGGGCCATGCTAATCTTCGTCTGGCTTGCAATTTTCAATAGTTCTGCTTACCAAGAAATCCGATATGACACTTCCCTTTATAGTTTTTTGGCTCACGTACTCGATGTCAAATTCAGATAACAACATCTTCCATCAGGCTTTTTGATGGGAGGATATATGACCTCACAATTAGTAAACTTCTTTCTTAGGTAGTAAATGGCCTTTTCCTTTCTCCTGGATTCATCATGCTAACCTAGAACACACCCCATTGAGTTCTCGAATATGGATAAATACAAGAATAGAGGTTTACCCTGAATGGGGAACATTAAGATAGGAGTGCGAGATAAGTATTCTTTTATTTTCTCGAATGCAGTATGGAAATCCTCATCCTATGTTCCAGAGTTATTTTTTTCGAATAAGGCGGAAAATTGAGTCACACTTGTCGGTCAATTGATATACAAACCGCACTATATAATTTAACCTGCCCAAAAAACCTCGAATCTCTTTATGTGTTTGTGGGGGAGGTAAATTCTGGATGGCTTTGACTTTATCTGGATCGACTTCAATACCTCTCCTGCTGACCACGAAGACTAACAACTTTTCAGATGTTACCCCGAAGGTACATTTGTTGGGGTTCAGTTTCAGCTGTAACTTTTTTAATCTTTGAAGGAGCTTTCTCAGATTCTCGACATGTTCATCTTTGGTTTGTGCTTCGACAATCATGTCATCGACATAAACCTTAATTTCTTTGTGCATCATGTCATGAAACAAGGTCACCATGGCTCTTTGATATTTTACCCCAGCATTCTTTAGTCTGAAGGGCATCACCTTGTAGCATAAAGTTCCCCACATTGTGAAAAATGTGGTTTTTTATGTCCTCAGGCTGTATCTTAATCTGGTTATATCCTGAGAATCTGTCCATGAATGAGAAGAAAGCGTTCTCGATAGTATTATCCACCAAAGTGTCTATGTGCGATAGAGGAAAGTTATCTTTGGGACTCACCTTGTTAAGGTCTCAGTAATTAACAAACATGCGTACTTTTATGTCTTTCTTTAGAAATGACACTGTGTTAGCCACCCATTCCGGATACTCGACCACTTGAAGGAAGTCGACATCGAATTGTTTCTTGACCTCTTTCTTGATTTTAAGGAGCATTTCAGGTCTTATTCTCCTTAGCTTTTGTTGCACCTGTTTGCATTCTGGTTTGACGGGCAGTTTGTAGACTACCATATCCATATCTAGTCCTGACATGTCTTGATATGATCATGCAAACAAATCTTTGTATTCTTGAAGTAAGAATATTAAGTTTGGTCTTGCTTCAGTTGAGAGGGTTGTGCCAATTTTGACTTTCTTTCTCTCCTCTTCTGTACCCAGATTCAGGACTTCGATTTTCTCTTTATGTGGCAAAATTTGCTTGTCTTCTCTTTCTATCATCTTTAACAATTCGGAAGGTAAATTGTATTGGTCTTCATCCACTTCCCCAAGACAAACGAACTGTTCAAAATCCACTTCCGGGTTAGTATCATCAACGCCTGCATTATCATTATCTCGTGACTCTAAAAGAAATTTGAAAACCACAGGGTAATTCTTCAGTCGTTCAGTTGCTAAGCACCAATCCAGGTGGCAAAGGGCAGATTTTTGACCCGTCCATATTTTCGGTATTCTCTACGGTTATAGCGTTAATACTCTAATATTTCAAAGTAGCCTCCAAATCTGGTGAAGTCGTCCCAAACTCATAACCACTAGATTTAAACGTTTCATAAAGAGGTGGAAAAACCATGGATTCCCATTGATATTAATTTTCCATTCAATCTGGCTAACCTTCTGTTTCAGTTATTCTAATCTTCTTCATCTTCTGTTGTTGATTGGGCTGAAAATCCAGCCAGAACTGGTCTAGTTTTGTCATATGAAGAACATGGCTGATCCTTCCTTGCAACAGATTCCTAAATTCTCTTTCTATCTTAGTACATTTTCCCAAGATCTGCTTGATCTCCATTTTAGTGCATTCGGAGAGCCGTGGTTTTGAAATCCTTCATCCTTCAGCCACATATGTGGAATTCACAAATTCTAAGGAACAAAATGAACATTCTACCGCTTCATCAGTTACTTCTATGTATGGGCGTCAGTAGTCACACTTGCTACAATATCTTCTTCAACATTAACAATTACCAGAGCCCCGTCGACGACAAATTTAACTTTCTGGTCCAATGTAGATGGTATTACTCTAGCTTGATGGATCCAAGGCTTGTGGAGGTATATCTGGTGTTTGTTCCCTCTTCTTTTGATGAGATATTTTCTCTTAGTTAATGTGAATGTAAACGTATGGAAAATGAAAAAAAAAAAGAAATGCAAGGTAGGAAAATGCATGATGCATAAGAATTAGAGGCATTGATCCAAAACGTGTCTGTTATTATAAATAATCTTTATTGAGAAAAAATGTTTTATTTTTTAAGAGAAAAAATATCTTAAAGGTACATTCTGACTAAATCCTTTAAACCTCGAACAACCTTTAACAGGTTGACAAGTCTTCTTCATTCATCTGTCATTGGTTGAATACCTTGTCGGACCACTCTCGCTTCCCTTCCTAAACCGTGCAAGTGACGAACTGCTTTTTGTACTTGTTCTCGAATAACTACATCTCTAGCATTCATCATTTGTTGGGCCTATTCCAAACGAAAATGCCACTAAAATCCCCCATCAAAGGGAACTATCTAAAGCTCATTTGCTTGTTTTGAACCCTTCCATAATGACCTCCAATTCAACTATGGGTTTTCCATTCCGCTCTTGTTGCTTCTGAAGAGATTTCTCTAAATCAGTTATTTGGATCCTTAAACGCTTATTCTGGTGTTGGCTGTCTAACAAATGTCTCTGACAAGTCTTTAGTTTCTCTTTCAAAGTCTCTTTGCCCTTAAAACTGCTAGCTTCACTTTTCCAGTACTCAGAAGATCTTTTCAGATTAGAATTGCTCTGGACTTGTTCTTGATATCATTTTCTCAAATCCTCAAACTCAAAGCAAAAATTTCTTCGGCTCTCTCTCTAACTTGTCCGCCAGATCCTTCTGGGTATCAACATCCAACTTCCACTAGAATCATTTAGCCTCGGGTTCTCTTAGACTTTGTTTCAGCTCTTGCTTTTCATCTTCAAATTCTTTACTTTCTATCTCTAGCTCGGAGGGAACATGCTTAAGATGTTCTTCCATAGTTCGAGTGTCTTCATGGTCTGGCATTAGGATGGTGTCATTTTTTCTTAACCTTCTCCATTCCAAATAGTCTGGAGTGAGCATGTCCTTATCGACCACGACATCCATACAGAACATTTTCTTCCATGACTCAATTACTTGTTTGACCTTTTTCTTGTAGTTGTCCCTATGATATGCAAATTTTGATCTAGATATTCCATGTGTTATTGGGACAAACTAACGTGCCCCATACTGTCGAAGTGCCAAAAGTGGAGAGTATCCGACTCTTCCCCATAATCCAAATAATGTCATAGTTTCTGAGTCTCCACATCGAAAAGAATGTCACTATGGATTAACCAGGGGGCTCTCCAGACAATATCCCTATCTTGAAGGTGTGTGAATACCTTTATCCATTTTTCTTTTGGGACACCTTCTTGCCATTTTAAGGTGAGAAATTCCCCCAAAGGAGAATAAGTTGTGCTGAATCGATGATAAGAAATCTCTTTAGTCTTCCAGAAGTGACTATGGATCCAAACTTGGAGAAGCTGTGCACACCCTATAAATCTTTCTCCACCAGTATTTCTGTAATGGTTGAGGGAGCAAAAGGTTTAAGCTAAAATTACCGGTACTGGATTTACTTACTTCAAGAGCTGTTCCAACAGTTCCACCATAGCTGCCTCAATGTACCCCAAAGTCTTTGGAAAAATAACCAAACTATGAATGCCTAGTGCAAAAAAGTCCATTGTCTTCCATTCATCGAGGTGATTCTTCATTAGTAACTTGATCTAGGTCCAAGCAATTCTTTCGCAATGCAGAAAAGTAGTGTATTTTTTTATTGTGGGTACCACGTCTTCTTGGTTTAATGCACATCAACTGTACACCAGATTCTAGAATTGTATTAAGGCTCTGATTAGGGGCTCATCGGTCTTGACGTAGAGTAGGAGTGTGATATCACCATACCACTAGGTTAACTTCCGCTTCTGGTCACTCTTCCAGATGTCCCAAATGCTCCGTAACTTTTGAACATCATTCTGCTTTAGGCTGAAAGAAGCATAGCTAACCAGATATGACACGTAGCTTCCTTGCAGACTGTCTTCCTTTTCTTTCTGAGTCTTTTCGGACCATAGTCGTACCTCAGCATTTTTCACCTCTTGAATTACAACCCCTTTGTCCATTAATGCAGATTATTTATATGTAATGAACACTTTTTATTGAATAATTACCTCTTTTTTATGATGCAAATGATAAAAAAACATGAAAGAAAAATTAGTTAGTAAGATAGAAATAATAATGATAACCCTTAGTCTTTAGCCCATTACAAGCTTATGTGGACTAAGTTAAACTCGAGAGGATACATTGCCTTATGTCCATACGGAGAATAAAATAACACGAAAACATAAGGTATATTAATCCCAAATGTTAATTGCTAGGCCCCACATAGAATAAATTCTCATGAAGGCGTTGCTTTCATCTCCACTTAAAAAAGATTCAGAGCTCGGGTATCTAGCCAGAGATGAAAACTTTTTCAAAAATCTGAGATCAATGAAAAAATTCAGTACAACTATTTACTTGAAAAATAATCAAAGGTAAGTAATAAGAATAAAAAAATTATCTTAAAATTTAACTTACAATTTTCATTTTAAAAAAAGACAACTGGAAATTAGCCTTAGCCTGACCCACTTACCTGTTCCCAGCAGAGTTGCCAAACTGTCACGGCCGTCTTTCGGGTGGGCCCGAAATTGGGCTTCGTCTTGAATAAGAACGTTAGAGTCGCCAACGATCATTTAAAAATATTTAGCTAGATCGAACACCATCTTACCTAATATGAGTTTTACAAGAAATATGTCAGATTCGAGAGTCGATTACAATCAAGGAAGGATTAGCACCCATGAACTGCCCTTTCGGTACCATTTTAATTTGTCGGTTGTCTTAATTACAAAAATTAAAATTAAAATTAGAATTTAAATACTCGATTCGAATTACTTACCTTTGATTGATTGAAATTACCTCTAAAATGTTGAAAACATTAGATTATAAAATAAAAGAAATATCATATAAAAATTAAATTTAAAAAATAAATCAAAGAAGGAAATATGAAATTTTAAAAAATGTTATATAAAAATGTTAAAAGAAAAAATAAAATAAATGAAGAAAATATTAAATTTCATAAAATAAAAATAATAAAATATAAAAAAATGTTAAAACAAAAAATAGAAAAAATAAAATAAAAAGTGGGAAAAATTTGGGGGTATTTATAGGGAAGACTAGGTTTTTGTTATTTAGTAAAATTGTTTCTTGATTTTAGGGAAAGATAGAATTCCAGGTAAAGTTGAAAATGTATAATAAAAAAAAAATAAAAGAGAAATATAATAAAATAATAAATAATAGTAGTAAAGATAAAAAAGGTTTTTTAAAAGTTGTTTTTAAAATAAAAGATAAGAATTAAATAAAAGAAAATAATTAAATAAATAATCTAAAGAGATTGAGATAAAGAGAAACTTATAGAGAAAACAGCCTCAGACTTGAGCTTCGCCTCAAATTCCTCGGATCATTGAAATTGATTCTTACTTCAAGATTCAGGTCGGTTACTACAAGAACAATTCCTCGCTACCAACTCGGATTAATTTCAATAATAATTGATTCCGATCTCCGTTTCCTCTTAGCAAACAATTTTACTAAGTGTGTTCTTAGGAAATTGAATGTGCTTCGATAAGCCAATCCTTTTTACAATTCTTACGTTTGGAATTGAGCCTTTGCTTTAGTCTTCGGCTTGAAAGAAAATTTGTTAAGCATGACCAATGTCATACTTAGCATAATTGAAAACGAAATTCTAAAAGAAAATAAAGAAATAGGCACATCAAGAGAGAAAAAGAATATTTTATTCTCAGAATTGTGTGTGAGCTCATATCTGACTGTTTAGGCTTACCATGAGAGGGTATTTATAGCCTTTAAATTCTTAAAAAAATCTAAAGATAATTACTAAAATAATATCTTTTATCCTAATTAAAACACTTAAAACTATTTAAACTAAAATACCTAAAACAAAGAGAAAATAAAACAATATTTAAAATAATATCCTAAATCCTAATTGAAATGCTAACATCTATTTAAACTAAAATACAAAGATAAAATATAATATTAATATATATACTAAATAAGCCCTGGACGAAAATGAGTGTCTACACCCATGAACCAAATTAACTCGGACCCAAGTTCATTTGACCCAACATGCCTAGGGCAAACCATAATGTTGTTCTTATCCAGCAGAACCTAATGTTTCAACCACCCTCAACAACACGTTTCTACCCAACTCACGTGTTGGCCACCCCATGCAACGGCAGTAGCTGGTCCCCTCCAAAGATGCTTGTGCACCAACGGTGTAACACCCCCGACCTGTACCTGATCCAAATACGAATATGAGGTGTCACATTGACTTTTCAACGTTTTGACTCTTTGAAAAATCTGATTAAAATTTGAATTTTTTTACTTTTATTTTTTATTGGTGAAGCCCTCATAACACAAGTTAATATCGAAACTGATATTACACGATGAAAATAAATACTTAATATATTTACATAAACTTTAAATAGTATAATTAAAAAATATATAAGAGTATTTGCGATTTAAACATTTGTAGTACATGCCAACAAAATTTCAAATTAACAAAACCACATACTGTTCAAATCGATATGATATAATCTTCTCCAAAGATATGCTGTCCCGACCTAGCTTTTCTCTTCAATCTTCTTTGAACCTAACATAAGTCTTTGACTTAATGAGGCATAAAGGAGCATAATAAAATAATAAAACTGATTAAACATTTCGGAGAAAACATTGAATACTGTTGTACACTTTCAATCCATATCAATTTATTTAATTAGCCCAATGCATATCACTGAGAACTCAATGTATGTGAGTACTTTAAGGTTGTGCACTGTAATTGCAGTTAAAACTACTGCGTAGAATTTGCACCGAAGTGCCACGTAGAATATGCACCGAAGTGCCACATAGATTTGTCCTGAAGGACCACGTAGAATTGTCTCGAATGACCACATAAAATTATTCCGACGGACCGTGTAGAACCCTCGACTCTTAGCATGACAATTATATCTCTAATACTCATAGCACATACTTTGGGCTTTAACCATATAAGTATTCACATAGAATTCTTCAAATTATCATTCATTTACATAGAACACATATATTCATAGTAACAAAATCAAAACAATGCTTATGAAATACAATTTAAGTAAAACAATAAAATTTAACATAAAATAATTCAAACAGTTTTTGATCGAAAATCTTTGAGGTTGGCGCATCGCAAGTCATCCTCATATCGAATATAAAATAAGTTTGTTGCACTCACCTTTGCCTCACTTAAGCCTTAAGCAAAATTCGTTTCACTTTTGCTAAATCTCTTTACTACTTTGAGTCGTTTGATACTTGCTCTTGATCGAAATCTACACATTAACATAACCAAAATGAATACCGGATCTCATATAATTGTTAACTCATCATCAATTACATCAACTAAATAAAACCCATAATTCACAACTTCAAGCTGAACATTATCAGTACTCTACACCAGTACTGATACTTCCCTTCTATGGTATCGATACATGATTCAGTATCGATACCCAATTCACATTCTAGAATTTCTTCTTCTATTACAATATCAATACCCTACTATTGGTATCGATACCTCAAGTATCGATACTACCCCTTTAGTATCGATTCTATTCATTCAATTCACATGATATTGATATTGTTCTTCCAGTACCGATACCCTTGCCCAGAATTTACTCATTTCACTTCGAATTTTACCCAAAACTCACCTAAATTTCATACTTCTAACTCCCATCAAACCCTTAAACTTACTAACACTTATCATAACAAACTTATATCCATTAAATCCCCTTTAACATCCATAATTTTCACTATAACACTTAAAACTAAAAATCACACCCATTCTTCAAACATGTTTCCAATTCTTTCTAATACTTCAAATACCTTATTCAATCCTTTAACAAGTCAATTATACCTTTAAAATCCAAAAACTACTAAATTTTCATCAACTCCTTTAAAACCCATTTTTCCAAATTCACCATTAATTCATCAATCCCATAGCTTCTAATCATCTTTAAGATTTTTTAAGCTTCTATACTACCCAAAGACTCAAAACCAAACCAAAAATTCGAGAAACAACTAACTTTAAAATTTTCTCACCATGAAAATGGAGTTCACGATGAAATGGAGAAAAGAATATGAAGGTAATGCTTCCATGCTTTTCTTTTTCCTTTTCCTCTATTTCCCACATGTTATATTAACATAAAAATGAATTTTAAATTCATTTCATGCCAAAAGAACACTTTGCCCTTCCATCATTCAATATTTAATAATAAGTCCTAAATAAAATTTTACAAATCAATTCTTGAACATTTCAATTTTTCAAAATTAAACCACTAAATTTTAAATCATTACTCTTTAGTCACTAACCCGATGTTTGGGGTATTATAATTCTCCCCTTAAGAAAATTCGTCCTCGAATTTTCATTGTACAAATAGATGAGGAAATTGTCTTCTCATATCCTCTTCCAGTTCCTATGTCACCTCTTCCACTTTGTGATTTCTCCAAAGAACTTTAACTAATGGAATCATCTTGTTCCTTAGTTGTTTGACTTCATGTGCTAAAATCTGCATTGGTTCTTCCTCACAGGTTAGATCAGATTGTACTTCTATATCTTCTGGTGCTATGATGTGAGAAGGATCTAATCAATATCTTATGAGCATTGAAACATGAAAAACATTGTGGATCTTCTCCATTTCTTTTAGTAATGCTAACTGGTATGCTATTGGTCCAACTCTTTTTAAGTTCTCATAAGGCCCAATGAATCGTGGACTTAGTTTTGCTTTGAGTCCAAAACGGAAAATCTTCTTCCAGGGCGATACTTTGAGAAATACTTTATCACCTACTTGGTATTCAATTTCCTTTATCTTCATGTCTAAGTAAGACATCTGTTGATCAACGACTATCTTAAGATTATCTTGAATAATCTTCACTTTCTCTTCAACTTATTTGATCATATCTGGCCCTACTATGTCTCGATCTTTCAATTCAAACCAATTTAATGGTGTCCGATACTTTCTTCCATATAAAGCTTCATAGGGCACCATCTTGATACTCGATAGATAAATATTATTGTAAGCGAATTCTGCCAAAGGCAAGTACTTTTCCCAAGATCCCTTGAATTCTATTACACAAGCTCTTAGCATATCTTCTAAAACTTGAATAGTCCGCTCGAATTGACCATCTGTTTGAGGGTGAAAAGTTGTGCTAAAGTTTAATCGGGTACCCAAGGCTCCATGTAAAGACTTGTAAAACCTTGAAGTGAACCTTGGATCTCTGTCAAATATTATTGAAACATGTACTCCATGTAGTCGAACTATCTCCTTGATGTATAATTCATCATACTTATCCATTGAATATTCAGTTCAAACATGAATGAAGTGCGCTATCTTCGTTAACCTATCGACAATTACCCAAATTCAATCTTTTTTACCCGGTGTTAATGGTAGTTCCGTTATGAAATCCATTTAATTCTTTCTCATTTCCAATGGAATGGAGATCAGTTGTAAAAGTCATGAAGGTACCTGATGCTCAGCTTTTACTTTTGACAGGTTAATCACTTTGCAACAAACTCTGTGATAGCTCTTTTCATACTTGGCCACCAGTATCGCCCTTTCAAATCTTGATACATCTTGTTCACTCCTGGATGCATAGTCAACGGACTACAATGCGCTTCAAACAATATATCTTTCTTCAACTCTTCATCACTGGAACATAAACTCAACTTTTGTAGTATAAACATCCAGCAGACTTTACTTCAAATTCCTTGATTTCACCTTTTCCACTTGTTCCAATGTTACTAATCACTTATCATCTCTCCTTTGCAACTTCTTTATTGATCCATTAATAAATGTTTTAGCTTTAAATCAGCCACCAGAGCACCACTGTACTTTAAAGAAAATCGAACATCTAACATGCGTAAAACTACAAAATTCTTTTGGCTAAGTGCATTAGCTACCACATTAGGCTTCCATGGATAATAGTCTTTAATTGCATCATAATATTTAAGTAACTCAATCCATATCCTATGTTTCACGTTTAGCTCATTTTGAGTCAGTAAATACGTTAAACTTTTCTGATCCGTGTAGATATAACATCGCTCATCATATAAATAGTGGCACCATATCTTCAGTGCAAACACCACCGCTGCTAACTTAAGATCATGTGTTAGATAATTCCTTTCATGTGGCTTAAGCTGTCTTGAAGAATAGGCTACCACCTTTCCATCTTGCATCAAGACACATCCCAGACCGTTATGGGAAACATCACTATAGATTGTATAGTCCTTGCCCGATTCTGGTTGTACTAGCACTGGAGCCTCTGTTAAAACCTTCTTTAAAGATTCAAAACTATCTTTGAATTTATCCGTCCAAATCAATGACATATCTTTCCTCAACAACTTTGTTAAAGGGGAAACAATCATTGAAAATTCCCTTACAAACCTTCGATAATATATAGCTAATACCAAGAAAATTCGTACTTCAGAAACATATCTTGGAACTTCCCAATTTATAATAACTTTAATCTTATGAGGATATACTCGAATCCCCTTTACAGATACTGTATGTCCAAGGAATGCAACTTCAGGTAACCAAAACTCACACTTAGACAACTTAGTGTAAAGCTTCTTATCTCGAAGTGTTTGAAGAATCACTCGAAGATGAGTTTCATGCTCCTCATTTCTCTTTGAATAAACCAAGATATCATCAATGAAGACGACCACGAACTGATCAAGGTACAATTGGAATATCCTATTCATAAGATCTATAAATGTTGTCGGTACATTAATTAATCCAAACGACACTACCACAAACTCATAATGGCCATATCTGGTTCTAAAAGTCGTTTTTGGAATATCATTTTCTTGTAAATTCAACTGGTGATAGCCAGAATGAAAATCAATTTTGGAGAACATCGAAGCCCCCATGAGTTGATCAAATAAATCATCGATTCTCAGGAGATGATACTTATTTTTATTGTTACCTTGTTGAGATGCCGATAATCAATACATAGATGCATCGAACCATCTGTCTTTTTACAAATAAACTGGTGCACCCTAAGGTGATACACTAGGTCTGATGAATCCTTTATCCAATAACTCTTGCAGCTGAGCCTTTAACTCACTCAATTTATTCGGGGCCATTCTATAAGGATCCATCGAAATTGGTGGCATTCCAGACATTACCTCAATATGAAATTCAACCTCTCTAACTGGAGGTAATCCGGATAACTCATCTAAAAACTCATCTGGAAATTCTCGGATCATCGAAATGTCCTTCAATCTCATCTCTGTGGCTCGAGTATCAATCACATTGGCGATGAAAGCTTGACATCCTTGCAACATTAGTTTCTTAGCCGACATTACTGATATCACATTAGATAATGGATTAATTCTCTCGTTGACCATAATTACCTCTGATCCATCAAAACTTCTCAAAACTACCCTATTTAATCGACAGTCAACATTAGCATGGTAACGATACAACCAATCCATTCCCAAAATAACCTCAAACTCATCAAAGGGTAATCTAATTATATTAGCAGGGAATTTAATTCCCTGAATCCTTATAGGACACTCTCGACAAATTTGATTCACCTGAATACTATGCCATAGCAGATCAGTCACAATCACATCACTACATATAACTTCTAATTGGATTCTCAAATTTCTCACCAGTTTACTACTGGTATAGGAATAAGTTGATCACTGGTCAATCAATACCAAAACAAGTTTATCAATTAATTGGAAAGTACATGCAATGATCTTTGGATCATCACGATCTTCATTAGTCTTAAGGTTTTATACCCGACCAGTCTCCCAAATTTCAAGTTGAGTGGTTGATTCAAATTGATTCCTTTCCCTGCCTCATCCTCTACCTCTCTGAGGTACAGTAGCAGATCTCCCTGATTGTGCAGGCTCTCCGGTTATTAATGGAGAATCCTGTATAAAATGTCCAGTGTCCTTACATCTGAAACATGCTTCGGAAACCACTTGACACAAACCACTATGATTTTTTCCACGATGATGACATTGACTTGGCCTTTCAGCTTCTAATTAAGTTGATTAAGTCTGCTTATCTCTCACAGGATTTTATCTTCTGCCTGAGGATGCAGCTAACTCAGATCTAATTTGAGGTCGAAAACCTGAACCTCAATTTTTCTTCGATTATGATGTACTCGACAAGGCACTCGCTCTTTTGGTCAACTGGGTCTTTTTCTCCCTAAATCTTTCATTCTGTGTTCGCTCCAAGGCTTTAGCTCGATTCACTACCTCTTGAAATATAGAAAGATTTAAAGCTATTGGTATCTCCTTCAATCTAGGGCGCAAACCTTCCACGAACCAATCACATAAATCTTTCTCAGTCAGGACCAATTCAGTTGCAAATCTGCGCAATTTATTAAACTCGCACTCATACTCATACACAGTGCGACTCCCTTGCTTCAAATTCATGAACTCCTGCTTCATTATTTTAATGAACTGATCATTGATATATTTGTTCTTGAACTCATCCAGAAAGAATGACCACGTCTCTTAATCCCTACGCGCTCTCATTGTCACATTAGCCCACCATATATGTTCTTGACCTCATAGCAATGAGACTACTCCATCCAGCTTCTCCATTTCAGAACAATGAAGACCATCAGGCATAATCTTTACATCATTAAGCCAAATATCCGAAGAAATATGACCTTCCTCAGCTTCTTCCCTAAACTCAGACGATCCTAAACTTTTTAGCTCCTTAGCCACATTCATCCTAGGAGCTAAGGGACCAGATGGCTGGAAACGCGTCAGAATCACATCTAACGTTCAAAAAAATATTCCCTGATCATACACAGGCACTCCCTGAGGCTCTTGTTCTTCACATTTAATTGGGACAGGTGGATTACTACTACCCTTATTTACTTTATCTCCCACTTCAATTCGAGAGCCCTCGTAGTCCGACATCTATTAAGATATAATCACTTAACTATATTGGGAAGGACATCATACTCATTACACTATCAGATCATAGATTTTTAATATTTCATTGGCATGTACATTTTTTAAAATATAATTTACTTAATTTGAGCTTAAAATCAAATAAATCTTAGCTCTGATATTAAAAAATGCAACACCCCCGACCCATACGTTACCCGAATACGAATCTGAGTGTCATATTGACTTTTCAACGCTTTGACTCTTTGCACAAATCTGATTAAAATTTGAATTTTTACTTTTATTTTTAGTGGTGAAGCCCTTATAACACAAGTTAATATCGAAACTGATATTACACGTTGAAAATAAATACTTAATATATTTACATAAACTTTAAATAGTATACATACTAACAAAATTTCAAATTAACAAAACCTCCTACTGTTTAAATCGATTTGGTCTAATCTTCTCCAAAGATATGTTGTCCAGACCTAGCTTTACTCTTCAATCTTCTTTGAACCTACGTGTGAAAACACTCACACGCTAAGTCATTGACTTAGTGAGGCAAAAAGGAGTATAATAAAATAATAAAACACTTGATTAAACATTTTAGAGAAAACATTGAATACAAAAAACATAATACATTTCATATAAAGAACATATACTGTTATACACTTTCAATCCATATCAATTTCTTTAATTAGGCCAATGCATATCACTGAGTACTCAAGGTATGTGAGTATTTTGAGTCTGTGCACTGTAATTGCAGTTAAAATTACTGTATAGAATTTGCACCGAAGTGCCACATAGATTTATCCCGAAGGATCGTGTAGAATTGTCCCGAAGGACCGCGTAGAACCTTTGACTCTTGGCATGCCAGTTATACCTCTAATTCTCAAAGCACATACTTTGGGCTTTAACCATATAAATATTCACATAGCATTCTTCAAATTATCATTCATTCACATAGAACACATATATTTATAGTAACAAAATCAAAACAATGCTTATGAAATACAATTTAAGTAAAACAATAAAATTTAACATAAAATAATTCAAACAGTTTTTGATCGAAAACCTTTGAGGTTAGCTCATCGCAAGCTGTCTTCATATCGAATATAAAATAAGTTAGTTGCACTCAACTTTGCCTCATTTAAGCCTTAAGAAAATCAATTTCACTTTCGCTAAATCTCTTTACTACTTTGAGTAGTTCGGTATTTTCTCTTGATCGAAATCTACACATTAAGATAACCAAAATGAATACTAGATCTCAAATAATTGTTAACCCATCAGCAATTACATCAACTAAAGAAAACCCCTAATTCACAATTTCAAGCTGAACATTATCGATACTCTACACCCAGTACCGATACTTCCCTTTTATGGTACCAATACCTGATTCAGTATCGATACCCAATTCGCATTTTGGAATTTTTTCTTCTATTACAGTATAGATACCCTACTATTTGTATCGATACGCCAAGTATCGATACTACCCCTTCAGTATCGATTATGTTCATCCTATTCATATGGTATCGATATTGTTCTTCCAGTACCGATACCCCTGCCCATAATTTACTAATTTCACTACGAATTTTACCCAAAACTCACCTAAATTTCATATTTCTAACTCCCATCAAACCCTTAAACTTTCTAACACTTATCACAATCAACTTATATCCACTAAATCCTCTTTAACATCCAAAATTTTCACTATAACACTTAAAACTAAAAATCACGGCCATTCTTCAAACATGTTTCCAATCCTTTCTAATACTTCAAATACCTTATTCAAACCTTTGACAAGTCAATTATACCTTTAAAATCCAAAAACTAGTAAATTTTCATCAACTCCTTAAAAACCCATTTTACCAAATTCACCATTAATTCATCAATCCCATAGCTTCTAATCATCTTTAGGCTTTCTGTTGAATTTTTTTTTGTGTTTGGATATAACAAATTATTTTAAATGAATTTTAAGATTTTACAAATGATTTTCTAAGTATATTCGATTCAATTAATCGAATATCAAATTATTACTCCAAGTCTTTTAAGATCAATTTCAAACCTTACTAAATGTGTAAAATTGTGTTTTATAGTTAATATATTTTTGAAACAATTTTCACAAAGTATTTTGAACCAAAATCAAGCCTAAAATCAATTTTTCAGAGTGATGCACCGATGCACCAATCCATGCATTGATGCACCATTAATTAAATTGAACATCGAATTCATTTCATGCATCGATGCACCTACCATGCACCGATGAACTGAGGATTTTATGAAAACATCGAATGCATTTGATGCATCGATGCACTCTGGCTATTTTGAAACATCGAATGCACTTGATGTATCGATGCACTCTTAGTGTACCGATGCACTAAGGGTCCAACGGTCAAAATATTTGAATTTTACACTGATGCACCGATGCACCATGGGTATGCATCGATGCACTGACGCTCTTAACTGCTTTAATTAATTGTTCTCACACTTAAACGACTCTATTGACTCCACTAATCATCCCCAACGTTCAAAAGTGATTCAAGGTGTATTTAAACAAGCTTAGAAGTCATTGATCAATAACAAGAAACAACAAGCAACTAGAAACAAGAGAGATTCAAAGAGAAAGCATCAAACCTCAAATTTGAGCATTTCAAGCCTATTTTTCATTCAATATTCATTTTTCTTTCAAGAACACTTATTGTGCTCAATTGTATTTATTCTTGAGTGTTCTTTCTTTGTTCTAGAATTGTGCAAACATATTTGCCTTGTGAGATTTTTCTTGTAAGTTTGCAAATTTGTAATCTTCGCTTTGAGAAAAGAATGTTCTCAAGAATTGGGGTATATTCTTGAGGGAGTTGTAAGGTTATCTCTTTGGCCTCAAAAGAAAGAACAAATTAGTGAATTTGTTAGAAAATCCTTAGTGTGGATAGCTAAGGTAGTGGACGTAGACTTTGGTTGATAAAGTCGAACCACTCTAAATCACTGTGCAATTACTTTCAATTTTCAGCAAAAGCTTCCACCAAAATTTTTATTGCCAATTCACCTCCCTCTTGGCCGATTCCATCGATAGATTAACTCAACAATTGGTATCAGAGCCTCACTCATTTGAAGGTTTAATCACCTCTTGAGTCGATTCGGGAAGAGTTACATCGATTATCAAGTCATCAATGGCCTTCGCTTCAAATTACGACTCCAGTCTCGATTCGATGCCCGTCAACAAGCCTCATTTCTTCAATGTGGCTAACTATGCCTATTGGAAAAATAAGATGATGTACTTCATTCAAGCAAGTGACATGGGAGCATGTAATGCCGTAGAAGAAGGATACATCAAGCCTCTCACTCATCCAAGATTATAGAGTGAAGGAGAGACAAGAATGTTCCAGCTCAACTCTAAAGCCATCCATATCATATTTTGTGCTCTTGGACCAGATGAATACGGAAGAGTTTCATCTTGTACAACCGCCAAAGAAATATGGGACAAACTTCAAGTCACTCATGAAGGTACCGATGAGGTAAACAAATCTAAAATTATATTCTAACGCATAGCTATGAAAATTTCAGGATGAAACCAAATGAAGATATCAAAGCTATGATGGATAAATTTTCAACGATTATCAATGGTCTTAAATCATATGGAGTGATCATTTCAAATGAAAAGCTTGTGAGTAAGTTAGTCTACTCCCTTCCAAAATCGTGGCAATCAAAGTAGACGGCAATCATTGAGTCTAAGGACCTAACGTCCTTAACTCTTGAAGAACTAATCGGTTCCCTTCTCACTCATGAAATGATGCTTGAAGATTAAGTGGACCTTGAAAAGATTGACGAGACACCAAAGGAAAGGAGAATAAGAAAAACATTGGAGTTGCTCTCAAATCCACAAAAGATGAGAGTGATTCGAATGACGATGATGATAACGAGGAAATGGCATTATTTGCCAAACGATTCAGAAAATTGATGATGCCCAACTGAGGAAGAAAATTCAAACGTCATGAAGGCTTCAAAACTAAATCGAAGACGAAAGACCCGATCATTTGCTATGAATGCAAAAAGCCGGGGCATGCCAAATATGATTGCCCACAATTGAAGAAAAAAGGTCAATCCAAAAAGAAGCACAAGGTTCATGTAGCTATATGGAGCGATGAAGAAGGTTCTGATGAAAAGGAACAAGAAGTTGCAAACTTGTGCTTGATAGCTATCGGGGAAGATTCTAAGGTAACCTCTAACTCATTCGATTTGGATGAATTATCTTATGATGAGTTATTAGAGGATTATAATGGGTTGGCTTCGGATTATAAGACTATTTTCAAAATACAAAAATGATATTTCAAAATTGAAAAATGAAAATAGTCTTATATCCAAGACCAACAATGAGCTTGAAAGTAAGATCAAAGAATTGCAAATCAAAATTAATGATTTTGAAAAGAAAAATACTGATTTGCATAACTTACTTTCAAAAGTTCATGATGATCATCAAAAGAAGATTGATGATCTTAAAACTTCTTTTAATAAGGTTGGAACAAAAAGTTTTGAAAAAAGGTGAGAATTCAAAATCCAACTTTGTTAAGAAAAGTTTTAGAAGCTACAATCATAGAAGTCCTCAACGAACCTTGAATGGTAAAATTGTTAGGAGTATATGGGTTCCTAAAGAATTCATTACTACTAAAGATAAGAATGTCCTTAATAAATGGATACCAAAGGGGACAAGGATTTTAGAAACTAATGAATATGTACCCAAAAGAATTTGGGTACCAAAAATTAGAAATTAATCTATGTTTGTAGGAAAAGGAGCATTGCTACAAGGCACGGGAAACAAATCCAAATTCATGGTACCTTGATAGTGGATGCTCGAGACACATGACCGAAGACAAAAATCGATTCATATAGCTTAACGCCAAAAATGGAGGAGAAGTGACTTTTGGTGATAATTCAAAAGGTCACATTGAAGGTATTGGTACTATAGGTAATGCCTCTTCCATACAAATTAAAAATGTGTTATATGTGAATGGATTAAAGCATAATCTATTGAGTATTAGTCAATTATGCGATAAGGGATTCAATGTCATGTTTGAAATTAATGGTTATAAAGTCATTGACATTGCATCTAATCAGATTATGCTTGTTGGTCATAGAATAGGAAACATATACATGGTGCATTTAGATTCTATTAATGTGACTAATTTATGCCTAGTTGCTAAGGATGAGCATGATAGTTGGTTATGGCATAGGAGACTAGGACATGCTAGTATGAGTATTTTGCAACGGCTAATTCAAGGAGACTTAGTAAGAGGGTTGCCTAAGCTTAAATTTGATAATGAAAAATATGTGATGCTTGTGCTAAAGGAAAACAAAAGCGAATTTCTTTTAAATCCATTAATGATGTATCAACTAGTAGAGTATTACAATTGATCCAAATAGATCTTTTTGGGCCAACTACGACTACTAGGTTGGGTGGAAAACAATATGCATTTGTCTTGGTAGATGACTATTCTAGATATACTTGGGTTCTATTCTTAAGTACTAAAGATGAAACATTAGAAAATTTCATCACATTTTCAAAAGTAATCCAAAACGAAAAAGGTTACTCTATCACTAGTGTTAAAAGTGATCATGACACTGAATTTGAAAATCTTGGATTTAATGAGTTTTGTAATTCTAATGGTATTAGCCATAATTTTTCAGCACCTAGAACCCCTCAACAAAATAGAGTTGTTGAAAGGAAAAATCAAACTTTAGAAGAAATGGCTAGAAGCATGCTTTGTGAAAATAATTTGCCAAACTATTTTTGGGCTGAAGCCACAAATACCGCTTGTTATGTTGTAAATCGAGTAATGATTAGGCCAATTTTAAAGAAAACTCCATATGAATTTTTCAAAAATAAAAAGCCTAACATTAGCTATTTTCATCCTTTTGGATGTAAATGTTTTGTTTTAAACAACTGTAAAGAAAACCTTGGCAAATTTGATGCTAAAAGTGATGAAGGAATTTTTCTAGGTTATTCCTTAAATTCTAAAGCTTATCGAGTATTTAATAAAAGAACTTTAGCTGTAGAAGAATCTATACATGTTGTTTTCGATGATAATCCCCTTCCGAGGAAGGATTCTTGTGTTAATGATGATGTAGGTATTGTACAAACAAATGACGTTAGGCATGACGTTGGAGAATCATCATCATCAAAGGAGGAAACGAAAGATGAGGAAACTCATGATCCTTTAGAGAATCCAATTATTGAAGAAAGGGAAGGTTCTTACCCAAGAGAGTACAACTATGTCAAGGATGGTGAAATTATAGGTGATCCATCCAAAGGGGTAACTACTCAATCTTCTCTTAGAAATATTTGTAATTATTTTGCATTTATTTCATGCATAGAGCCTAAGAACATCAAAGAAGCATTAAAAGATGAACATTGGATTATGGCTATGCAAGAAGAGTTAAATCAATTTGAGAGAAGTAAAGTATGGACATTAGTTGAAAGGCCTAATAACAAATCTACTGTAGGTACTAAATGGGTATTTAGGAATAAGCTTGATGAGAGTGGTAATATAGTGAGAAACAAGGCTAGACTTGTTGCTCAAGGGTATACTCAAGAAGAGGGCATAGACTATGATGAAACATATTCTCCCATAGCTAGGATGGAAGCAATTAGAATGTTATTAGCATTTGCATGTTTTCATGAATTTAAATTATATGAAATGGATGTTAAAAGTGCATTTTTATATGGTTTTATAAAAGAAGAAGTGTATGTGCAACAAACCCCAGGTATTGAAGATTCAGAATTTCCGGATCATGTCCTTAAATTGACAAAAGCACTTTACGGTTTAAAACAAGCTCCTAGAGCTTGGTATGAAAGATTGTCAAACGTTTTAATTGAAAAAGGTTTTTCAAAAGGGAAGGTTGACACTACATTGTTTTTAAAACATAAAGGTAAAGATTTATTAGTAGTTCAAATTTATGTTGATGATGTAATATTTGGTTCTACTAATGATGTTCTTTGCCAAGAATTTTCTAAGCTAATGCTAACTACGTCAAAGATATGCTCAAGAAATTTGGACCGAAAATGGCAAGCCTCATGACACTCCAATGAGCTCTTCAACAAAGCTTGACTTAGATGAAGGAGGTAAATGTGTAGATGGTAAATTATATAGGTTAATGATTGGATCTTTACTGTATCTAACTGCAAGTAGACTGGACATTATGTTTAGTGTTTGCTTATGTGATAGATTTCAATCATGCCCTAAGGAATCACATTCACTAGCTGTTAAGAGAATCTTTAGATACCTTAAGGACACTCCTAGTTTAGGACTTTGGTATCCTAGAGACTCTAGCTTTAGCTTGCATGCCTTTTCTGATGCAGATTATGGAGGATGCAAATTAGATAGGAAAAGCACCTCCGGTACTTTCCAATTCCTTGGAAATATGTTGATTTCTTAGTTTTCAAATAAATAAAATTGTGTTGCATTATCTACCACTGAAGCGGAATACATTTCAGCCGGTAGTTGTTGTGCACAAGTTTTATGGATGAAACAACAACTTTTTGATTATGAAATTGAAGTAGGTACTATTCTTATTAAGTGTGACAATTCCATCCAACACTCTAGAACTAAGCACATTGAAATAAGACATCACTTCATTAGAGACCATGTCACTAAGGAAGATGTAGTTCTAGAATTTGTTGATACTTTGCATCAATTAGCATATATCTTTACAAAACCTTTAGACAAGGAAAGATTTTGGACACTTAGGAGAGAATTAGGTTTAACTGACCTATCTTCACTTAGTGTTTAAAATAATTTTAGCACTTTTAAGAGTAAATGAAAAATGCTTATAATGGTAATTTTTGATTGCATTCTTTGCTATTAGTTAGGGGGAGTTTATGTTATTTGGTGAAAATTAATTTTATGTTCAAATATTGTTTAAAGATTAATTTGATTGATTAAACATGATTAATTTTCAATATATGAGTTGCCAATACCACTAGAGCTAATTAATTTAGAGTTTAAGTGTTTAAATGTATTTTTAACATTTCTGTGCTTCATGCATCGATACACTTAACAGTGCATCGATGCATCCCTTTGAATGTGCATCGATTCATCATGTTGATGCACCGATGCACGCCTTGAATGTGCATCGATGCACGGGGTCATGCATTGATGCATCCGTCGGGTTGTTAGATAAAAACCCTAATTTTCTTCATCTTCTCAAACTCCTAACTCTAAAACACTCATGCCGTTCGCCTCTCTCTCTCTCTCTAAAATCTCCTTTTGCTTAAAATCAACGAAATATTGTTGGAATCTTTGAGTTTTTCAACTCCTAATCCTGCATTTGTCATCAAATCATACAAAACAACATCACTTTCCTCTCAAATCTGAAATTTTCAAGGTAATATTTCAAAAACCCTATTTTATTAATTTTTAATCTTAAGACTAGTTTTAATTAGTTATAGGATGAACATTATATCGGGCATTGATAGTTTGATGATTACAAACTAGTTTTTACAACTAATTTCATCAAAAACTCACAAATTTTCAATGAATTTATGAATTTTCGAAATAAAAAAATCAAAAATCTAAATTTAATTTCTAAATTTGATGTTTTTGATTTAATTATGTTGTTTTTCATGAAAAACTATACATATTATTTTCAAATAGTTTTTCAAAACATTACCCATTAGGATTCGGTTTAGAGAACCTTGAATTATTGAGGACTCAATTGAGTTTTGGGATTGATTATTGCGCATACATGTGTTTCAATTTGCAGGTTATATTTTTTTGATTCTTAAACCATGTCTAATCCCAAACGCCCTAGGACTTCGTCAAATCGTTCTCGTTCAAACCAACCTCCTAATCCCGTTCCTCCTCCACCTTCATCTCTATTAGGATCTTGTTTTAACATGTCTGAGCATCGTAGAGACGAATTGTACTCTAGGTACAAAAATTCTTTCCAAACTTATAGAATTCGTGAAGAGCGTATTCCTTCGCTTCAAGCCATGGTTGACATTGACTTCGAGTACCTTCTAATTCTTAAAGCTTGAAAGTTTGATAAATTGTTTCAGCTTAAACCTATCGTCTATCAACAATTGGTCCGCATTTTCTATTCCAATGTGGTGTGTATTCAAAATGAAACTCAATGTGGAACTATAGCCATTAGATCCTATCTTTTAGGCCAATATATTAATATTGACCCCAAGACTATAGTTTTCTGATTTGGGTTAGATGATAGTGGTGTATATAATGAGAGTGAAAATGTGGAATATCCCTATGTTCCAAACTCCAGTGTTAGTACTCTACGATCTCATCATGATCGTTTTCCAAAATCAAATCAATCTCATATCCTTGAAGAAATCAGATTGAAAACAAGACGAGGTAATCGGTCAATGGGTTTTTAGACCCGGAAAGCAAACTCCGGGAGCTAGTTCCTCACGAGCTGCTCCTAGCTCCTCTCGTGCTCCTCCTCCTCCGGTTCCGGCTTCTGACGATGATCCTGAATTTCAACAACTTATGCAAGACATCAATGATCACGTACCTGATGACGAGCCTGCACATGAACCATCTCCACAAGAAGATCAAATGCCTCCATATTTTCATTCGTTTTTGGAGACATTTGATTTACGGTATTCGTCCATGGATTCGCGCTTCACATTCATTGAGTCCCAGCTCTCTATCTTGGGAGCTCGACAACAAGATATGAATGATCGTTTGGATGCACTCACGCTTGAGATGAGAGCTCGTTACCCTCCTCCTCCTCCCGATCCTTCGATGGATGAATAAATTTATCTTGCTTTGATTGTTTTTGGGTTTGAACTTGAATTTAAATTGTTAAAACATTTTGGATTGTCTTTCTTTAATTGTTGGATGTTTTTTTGATGGATATTTGAACTTTTATTTCATATATATTTTGGTTTGTTTCAATATATGCATAATTTACTTTTTAGTTGAAATATGACCAATTTACCATTTCACATTTTTATTATGAATATTGATTATGAAACTAATGGCTAATCTCTCTTTTGATTGTGATCTTAGCAGCTTAAGCTATATATATATTTAATCAATTGGCTATGTTTTTAAAAACCTTGTTTAAATCGGTTTTTAAGTCTTTTTGATTTAACAAAAAGGGGGAGAAATGAGTGTTAAAAATGTTTTTAAAAGGGAGAAGTGTTAGTAAGGGGGAGTAATTTTTCAAAATTGATTTCAAATTTTTAGAAAATATTAAATTAACACAAATGTTTTTTTATATCAAAAAGGGAGAGATTGTTGAAAACATTTTTGTGTTTCGATATAACAAATTAGTTTAAATGAATTTTAAGATTTTACAAATGATTTTCTAAGTATATTCAATTCAATTAATCGAATATCAAATTATTACTCCAAGTCTTTTAAGATCAATTTCAAACCTTACTAAATGTGTAAAATTGTGTTTTATACTTGATATATTTTTGAAACAATTTTCACAAAGTATTTTGAACCAAAATCAAGCCTAAAATCAATTTTTTAGAGTGATGCACCGATGCACCAATCCATGCATCGATGCACCATTAATTAAATTGAACATCGAATGCATTTCATGCATCAATGCACCTACCATGCACTGAATATTTTATGAAAACATCGAATGCATTTGATGCACCAGCCATGCATCGATGCACTCTGGCTATTTTGAAACATCGAATGCACTTGATGCATCGATGCACTCTTAGTGCACCGATGCACTAAGGGTCCAACGGTCAAAATATTTGAATTTTACACTGATGCACCGATACACCATGGGTATGCATCGATGCACTGACGCTCCTAACTGCTTTAATTAATTGTTTTCATACTTAAATGGATCTATTGACTCCACTAATTATCCCCAACATTCAGAATTGATTCAAGGTGCATTTAAACAAGCTTAGAAGCCATTGATCAATAACAAGAAACAACAAGCAACTAGAATCAAGATAGATTCAAAGAGAAAGCATCAAACCTCAAATTTGAGCATTTCAAGCCTATTTTTCATTCAATATTCATTTTGTTTTCAAGAACACTTATTGTGCTCAATTGTATTTATTCTTGAGTGTTCGTTCTCTGTTCTAGAATTGTGCAAACATATTTGCCTTGTGAGGTTTTTCTTGTAAGTTTGCAAATTTGTAATCTTCTCTTTGAGAAAAGAGTGTTCTCAAGAATTGAGGTATATTCTTGAGGGAGTTGTAAGGTTATCCCTTTGAGCTCAAAAGAAAGAACAAATTAGTGAATTTGTTGGAAAATCCTTAGTGTGGATAGCTAAGGTAGTGGACGTAGACTTTGGTTGATAAAGTCGAACCACTCTAAATCACTGTGCAATTACTTTCAATTTTCTGCAAAAGCTTCCACCAACATTTTTATTACCAATTCACCCCCCTCTTGGCCGATTCCATCGATCGATTAACTCAACACTTTCTTAAGCTTCTATACTACCCAAGGACTCAAACCCAAACAAAAAATTCAAGAAACAACTAACTTTAAAATTTTCTCACATTGGAAATGGAGTTCACGGTGGAATGGAGAAAATAATATGAAGGTAATTCTTCTAGGTTTTTCTTTTTCCTTTTCCTCTATTTCCCACATGTTATATTAACATAAAAATGAATTTTAAATTCAGTTCATGCCAAAAGACCTCTTTTCCCTTCCATCATTCAATCTTTAATAATAAGTCCTAAAACAAAATTTCCAAATCAATTCTTGAACATTTCAATTTATCAAAATTAAACCACTAAGTTTTAAATCCTTACTCTTTAGTTACTGACCCGATGTTTGGGGTATTACAAATGGACTCATCATATATTCGCTCTGCAAATCTCCCTTGTGCCCCTAGTGGTCCACGTCTGCTGCCACGATAATAATTGCAACAGGGGTAACAGTCATACAACCGGCCAGCCTCTTGACAATAGACCAAAGGAAGAAAAGGTATATTAGTGCACAAAGCCTCCCCACTCATCAGAAAATATCACATATAAGAATAAAATTATAAGAAAAATTGAATGATTTTTCATTTTTTTTCTAATTTGTAGTTTAGGGTTATATAAACCCACAACAGAGACATATAAAGGGACCCATATTTTGGGGGAAAAAAAGAATTTTGTAAAAAGAGATCATTTCCCCTCCATTCGAAAGCAATACAATAATAGGAGTCTTTCAGCTCCCTTTTCATTTTTTTACATAAGCCTTGAAATCACTCCCCTACAATCAAAAAAATCAAAGAAATTAACCAAGCGTCTCTTCTCCCATATTCAAAACAATCAATAGCACAAGCACCCTTTTTTATTTTATATTATTTTCAAAGCAAGAAGAGAAAAAAATGAAATGAAATGAAAGAAGGTTTTTTTACCTCTCAGTCAGTGTTGTTTGCCAACATTCGAGGTTTCTTATGGTTAATCCGTACGGTAAGGAGGAGCACATGGAGGAAGGGAGCAACATCCTTCAAAGACAGCATGATCCAACGATGGATGACGGAGATCAGAGCATTGGAAGCCAAGAGATTCTCGACTTATTTCGTGGTATTGGAGGCGTTTTTCACAAAACCGATCCTGGATTCGTGACCACTGTGTCGAGGAGAGCCAACCCTGAAGTTTTGGGCCCGATTGACCACCAACGACGGTGGCGGTATGGTGATTGACGGTGACTAATGCAGTGATCACCGACGACACTCCATCGAACTCTGGAAGAAAGCTAGAGAGAAAACAGAGAGTTTGAGAGTAAAGAGAGAAATAGAAGGCATAAAATGAAGGATTTGGGCTTAAAACGGGGCATTTATAAACAAATGGAACGACGTCATTTTGGTGTTTGCCCAGCCGATCGAAACATCATCGTTTCATCCTAATCTTCGCGTTTTAAAGAACCAGGGGCTAACTAAGCACACAGTCCTTGTTATTTCCTTATGTATTCAATTTGGTCCCCAATTTAAACACTTTTCATCTTTTTTAAAATTTAGTGTCCTTTCTTTGCTATTTTCCATTTTTTGTTTTAATTCTATTTTTTTGGCTTACTTTCTTTCAGGTCCTTGCAGTTTACTTGCTTTTTTATATTTTCATCCTTGTTTTAATTTCTCAATTTTGCTTTCGTTTCATGTTATTCAAATCAAACTTTTGATGTTATTTATTTAATGTAATTCACTTTATTTATTTATTTAATTCTTTAGTTTAGTTTAGTTTAGTTTAGTTTTGTTTATTTTATTTTATTCTTTTCCTTTAAATTATTTATTTTAATCGTTTTAATAAACATTATATTTTCCCTTTTTTATTTCTTTTCAGGTATGTTCATTAAGGTATTTTATTGTTAATTTTAATTTAATTTAATTTAATTTATCTAGCTTGTTAATAATTAGATTTCAAGTTTAATCCTTTAGGTTTAAACTCTTTACATTTTAGTCCTTTAAAATAGGGGAAATCTAATTTGGTCCTTACTTTCATGCTCAAGGGTTCAAATTGACTTTTTGATTAAAATAATTTATTAGTAATTAGAGCCTTAGTTACGCTTTAGTCCCTAGACTTTATATTTTCACATTTTAGCCCTTAAACTTTAATTAGATTATCATTTTGACATAATTGATTAGGTTAATAATTAGAGCCTACACCTTAGGTTTAATTTTATTTTAGTCCCTTAATTAGGTGATGATTCGATTTTGGCTTTCGTATGAAAATGCCCGATTGCTCAAATCAATTATCCGATTTCATAATTGGATAATAAAAATGGTATGATTAATATTAGAGACTTCACTTTAGGAATAGTCCATTAGGTTCTTTAATTTCACAACTTGACACTTTAAGTTAGGTAACCCTTTAATAAACTCACTAGCATAATTAGGTTTTTAAAACTGTTGATTGATTTCATTTCTTTTTCAAATACAAGGAAATATTGACTTATTAGGGAATCGATAGTATAGTCCCCGCCATCATGCTCTAGGGGCTACCACCGGTGATTCCTGAAGTATATTAACATCTTTTTAAAACCCCTTTATTTTTGAAATCTCGAGGCAATGTCTGGTTATTGGGTACAATAATTGATCTCCCACATTCACGTTGGGGGTGAATATTATTGGCTTTAATAAACGAACACCCTCTTCAACTTTGCATACATAGTGATTTCTAAATTAAATAAAACTTCAAACTCAAAACTTTCGATTTTAAATATAGGGTAATCAACTAGGTACCAATTTTTGGGCATTGTGGGGGAGCTATACCATCCCCACGTGTAACTAATTCCCAAACCTATATTTTGGTTTTCGCAGACCCCAAACTTGATATTCTAATAAAAATAAAAATGTTTTACTAAAATTACCTAGTTTTTATGGTGTTCTAATCGTACCTTAAAATAATTGGTGGTGACTCCCAACATTTCATAAAATCATTTCAAAAACCTTTTCAAAGAAACCCCCTAAGTAGAACTAGTTTTTCCCCACCCAAGTGAAAAACAATGTTGATAGATTGGCAACTATGCTGGGGATGTTTTGTTTTCTAAAGCAAATTGAGAGTCGAGCCACGAGTTGATTACCTTATATTTAAAATTTGGAAATTTTGAGTTTGAATTTATTTAATTTATGATTCATTATGTTGTTTTCAAAATTAAAAAATATTTTCTCTCTGGTTAATATTTTCACTTGATTGAACAAAAGTAGGAATGTTGAATTGCATATCAAAGCGCTATTACAAGCTTCGTCCCGTTTTACCTAAGTAGGGGCAACATCACACCTTAGGGAGCATTGGGCCTCCTCGTGTCAGTCTAAAAAATTACCTTTGGAAAGCATCATAAGTTGCCTATCCGGATATCAATTCTGAGATACACAATTAGTGGTATGATCTTTTAAGATGAATCTGATTCGCAAGTCTATAATGGGCCAGAATCAGAGTATTTATTAACCTTAGCAGGTTATAAGGACAATTTAGAAACCTTTTCTAGAACTAAACACCATATAGAATGTAATACCCTAATTTTGTCCTAAAATTAAAATTGGATTGAAGACACATGAGAATTATTTTTAAGATGGTCATGCATCGATTGGCTCAAGTGGCACTAGCGACATGAACGAAACAAAAATTCATGAAATTATTTATTTGAGGAGTCGAGAGACTTTGACCGAGAATGATGAATATTTAGCGAATATTAAAGTTGCTTTAATGGCCATATATTTATTCAAGGAATTTAAAAATTCCAAATAGTAAATTTGGTGATGACTAAGGACCAAACTTTTAGTTTTACCATTTGTAACTTTGAGAGGGGTTTAAAAACCAAACACGAAGCACATAAAAGGACCCCCGATTTTTTGGACCAAAAAAGAAATTAAATAAAAAACGTGAGAAATTTTTTTCTTTCTCAATATTTCTTCTTTCTTTGGATATGAGCATGAAAATGATAGTGAAGAAAAGAGGAGAGTTGGGCTTTATCTAGGACGGGTTGAGGTTTGGCCATTGTCGTGGTGGCCGATCATGAGGTTGGGGTTGTGGGAGCTTTGGTTAAGGGATGAGCCATGGCTAGAATGGAACTAGAGCCCTCAGTTTGGCCTTACCGATGTTTTATCGTGTCACTTGTGTCGGTTGGAGTGGGGAACGACCACCAAATCAGTGGCCAATGGTGGAAGTGAGCTTTGGGTCTTAGGAGAGCCACCACCGCTCGTTTGGAAAGAGTGAAAAGTGGCCATTTTTTGACTTGGTCGAGTGGCCTTTTAGGTCCCCATACGATGCTGGTTGAACAGTGAAGGGGTGGGTTGTCCTGTGGTCGCCATCGTCGTTCGATAAGGGGGTGGACACCATCTTTTAGTGGTCGGCTTTAAGCTTTGGGCTTTTGTTTGGTTAGGGGTGCTTCACGGGTAGAGAAGAGAGGAAAATGATAAGAATTTTGTTTTCTAATTTATGGGTAAATTACGTGCGTAGTCCCCCAATTTTAGAGTGTCTTCATTTTTTGTAACTATTCCAAGGGAAAATCATGCTAGGGTCCCCCATCTTTAGCCTTGTTTCTACATCTTAGTCACTATGCATTTATTGTTTTATTTATTATGATTTTGGCCCCCTGTTCTATTTTATTACAATTTCGTCATGTATTTATATTTTTATTATTTGAATTAACCACTGACTCTTATTTTGTTGCCTTTAACCACTGTAATTTAATTATTTATTGTTTATAATATTTGATTCGACTTTGTGGTGACCCGATCCGGGGTACAGTCCACATTATTATGGTCCGGACTCTACTATATTTCTAACTGCTAACCACTAATTGATAACTTTTCTAACAACTAACCTTTCTAACAGTTAATTACTAACAATTGACCTTTTATTTATTTATTTGTTCTATTTTATATTCGAACCATGTACGACCTTACGACGATCCGCCCTAGGGTACTACTAACATTATTTATGATTCGGGTTAAATATTAAAAATTAACACTAACATTTTATTTTTATTGTTGTTTTATTTTTGTTATTTAATTTCATGCACTTTTAAATTTATGCGTTTTATTTTCTTTATTTAATTTCAGTCCTTACATTTTACTTGCTTTAATGTTCTAATCTTTTATTTCTGTCTCTTTATTTTCAGAACTTTAATTTTATTCCTTTAATTATTGTGTTTTATTTTATGTTTATTTTATTTTAGTCCCTTAAAGTTTAGTTACTAAAATTTGCTTTAATTTCTTAATTTAACTTTAATTTATGTTTTCATTTATTAGTTTATTATTTTATACAGTTACCAACATTTAATTTATATTCGATTGATAATCTTCTCAAATTCAGGGATTTTCCTTAATTAATAATTTAAATCAAATTAATCAATATGCAATAAAAGGATCGTACTTTAAATATTGATTCAAATTTACAACTTCCACCATTTACAACAATATGTAAGCGACTAAGTACCTATTTTTAGGCGCTGTGGGGGTGCTTATCTTTCCCCACGTGTAATCGATTCCCGAATCCTTAAAAATAAATTTTTGGTAAAGCACACCAATTTTATCTTTAAAATGATTTTTTTAAATTGTAAGTCATAATTTTCTTTATGAAAGTCATAATTGTTTTTTAAAATATAAATTTTTTTGAAGTGGTTATTACAGTTTGGCGACTCCACTGGGGACACTTTAGAGAGTTAAGTTGTAAGTCGCTTATACATTGTTGTAGTGGTAAAAATTACGAGTTCGAGTCTATTATTAGCTTATGATCATTTTATTTAATTTTGCAGTATTTCTTTATGTAAATAGTTGTACTAAGGTTCAAATTCATGTTTTCAGCTTCACCAAAATATCTCTCGAAAGTACTCATTGTGTTGTTGTTTTGTTTGGCCAAAGGTTTATATGTTCCTCCTCAAACACCTCACGTGCATTTACATGACATAGCTCTACACCCGAGCTGTAACATCTCGAAATTCAGGGTTAGTGACTAAATTACAAATTTTGAAAACTTTGTGCTTGATTTTGGAATAACTTAAATGTTTATGGATTTAATAGTAATGCTGGAAAGTAACAAGGGTATTATGGTCTTTTCTAAGAGAATATTTTTATTCTCTCTTTTTAAGAAATATAAAAACGTGGGAAATGAGGAAATCTATTCAGAGTCTTCTTCTTCAGCTTCTTCTTCTCCTCGTAAGCCTCGGTAAAAGGTGAGTTTAATTTCAGCTGTTTAATTCTTGGATTTATAAGTTGATTTTGATTCTTTGAGTATTATATAAGCTTAAGGAAAGCTTATATAAGCTTTAAACATCAAGAATAGAGAATTAAAAAGGAAATTATTTGAAGGGTGTAAAAATGAACTTTTGTTATAGAAAGGTTTTTGAAGTTCTAAAGATGGATTTGACTTGTCAAATAATTAATTAAGAAGTTAGAGGTGATATAATTGAATTTAGAACACATGAAAAATTTAATGAAATTCTTTGATTCAAGAATTATGGTGAATTATGAGATATGGTGAAGTGTTATAGTATTATAAGAAGGTTTAAATATGTATAGATAAGTTTTAAGGTATAAGGAGGGATTAATAACTAGAATTTGGGGTCAAAACAAGACATTATCGTGCTTAAAATATAATTCTGGGTAGTGTGCATCGATGCATCTTCAATGTGTATCGATGTACTCTCAAATAAATGAACATCGAATGCAATTAGTGCATGGATGATGCAAAAGGAGTGCATCGATGCACCCCCTTAAGATTAAAATATCGAAGGTAATTTGTGTACCGATGCATGAGTAGTGCATCGATGCACATGTTAAAGAATGCATCGATGCACTGTAGAATGTACCGATGCACTTCAATGGGAAATGGAATAAATCTTTCTTTCAGTCTAAGAAATGATAGATTATAGTATATCAATTGGATATTGATAGTATAAATACATGATTGTGTAGATATCAAGCATGAACAAGTTCTGGAACGATTATCAAGTTAAGATTCGATCGGAAGAAAGGAAAGCATAAAAGTAGATTAGAACTTAGTAAGGTCCAGGTGAGTGCATATTAGTAGTATATGATGTTAAATGGAAATAAGACTTGCGACAAGTCTATTTCCAAAAGTAAAATGCATGAATTCATAAATAGAAGTATATGTGTGTATGAATTATATGTGTTGACATGTTATTGTATATATGTATTATATAGTTGATGTGAATATATGCTATGTTATGATGATATAAACCATATTAGATGATAATAAATTATATGAATATAAAAGATAAGATCTTTGAGATATATATAATAATAAAAAAGAAATATAACTACGTGAATACATGATATGAGATAACTTAAGTAATAATTTGAGAATATGGAGTTTATGAGAAATGATATGAACTAAATAAGCAAAGGAAAATGTTACATAAATTATAAGAAGGTGAGTTGGGAAAATACATAGTAGTATGATCAATTAAGTGATAATATGAACATATAGGTTAAGATAGATGGGAAAGATTCATATGCTTAAATAAAATTATGATACATTAGTTGTATGATAAAAGCTATGTAGTGATATGAGAAGTTTATAGGAGTTATATGGAATTGAAATAAGTAAATAGATTAATTTGTATATAAATAAATAATAGAAGTAATATATATATGTTTATAAGTATAATATAGGTTATGTAATGTAAGTGCATAATAAGAAATAAAGAATAGGATAGATGATACGATATAAATTATATTATGAATTAGTGATGTAGGAATGCGATATAAATATGTAATAAATCTTATGTGTTATATGATAAATATGAACATATGAGAATAAGAGATAAGATAAGTGACTTGGTGATAGAAGTTATATGACCATGGATTATGTAAATATGAATAATTTAAGTGATATGTAACTATGAGTACTGGAGTATGTATCTATGTGATGTGATACATGAGGTTATATGAAATATTATATTTTATGATTATATGAGTATATGAAAAAGAATATAGATTCATGTAAGTTATATAGAAATGAGTTGTGTAAACATGCCTGATATGTATGACATGTTTATAGGAACACATGAGAAATGTTATATGCTATGAGATATATGAATACGAAATGATATGAGAATTTACATGAACTACGTAATTACATGTATATGTAGATGAAGCTACGAGTTTATATGAATATGTGATATGTTTACATGAATATGGAAAAAATATAAAAGATAATGCCCATGATATGTGTCATGAGAGCTAGGGGTATAGTTAACATGCCAAGAGTCGAGGGTCTACGTGGTCCTTCGGGACATATATGTATTCTTTGGAAATGTATAAGGTCTTTTGAGACACATATTTGGTCCTTGGCTTATGGATATGATTCTTAAGGGATTTTCTACGTGGTCATTAGGGACATCGTAAATGGCACTACGGTGCATTTCTACGCGGAACTTCAGTGCAATTTTACGTGGCACTCCGGTGCATTTATATAAGCTGTGGTGACAGCATTAGTGCACAACCTCTATAGATTCACATATCTATAGTTCTCACATGTGTACATAGGCCATTAAAAATATAATATGCGAAAATTCTATGTGATTTTACATGTTTGTTTGGTGATGTGATATTATATGATGTGTATATGTATTAAAGATAAGAAGAACATGATAATATAAAAAGGGAGAAACGATGATAACATATAAAAATGTTATGAATATAAATGATGATATGTGTGTCTAGGTATAACTAGTACATCAAAGAATATATAATTTGGTATGATATGTATATGTATGTATTTATGTTTTGCAGGTATTATGAGTTTAATTAAATTACTATAATTCTATGAAGTGTGTATAGTAGTAATTAGAGTTGAGATTTCATATTTGAATGTTAATGCCTCACTAAGTCATAGACTTAGCGTGTGAATGTTTCACACGTAGGTTACAGAAGCGAAGAAGAGCAAGACAGGTCAACATCTCCTTTACAAAATTTCAGATCAGAAAATAGATGATTTAAATGTGTTTGGTTATTTTGAATATAGTTGGCATGTACTAATTGATTGAGTTAAATATGCTCTGATTGATTTTGGTTATTGTGGTCAATTTATGTAAATAAACCGCTTTTACTTTAATGAAAGTTTTAAATTTTCTTTGAATTTTGTCAAGAGTCAAAGTTTGAAAAGTCAATGTGACACCTCGGACTCGTATTCGAGTCAGATACGGGTTTGAGGGTGTTACATTTAATGGTATTAGAGCTAAGGTTTAGCCGATTCTCGGCATAAACCGAAGTCCAAAGTGTCGTAAAATATGTATATGCGAACACAGAGTGAAAAAAAATTCTGATCTGATAGTGTACGGAGTATGTTGTCTTGCTAATAGAATAAGATTAGTTTAATATAGTAGAAATCTGATTATGAGAATTTTAAAGAAAGCGAGGGGTGAACCTGATGGTAGTAGCAATTCACCTACCCTGGCCAGGCAGGAGGAAGAGCGGACACCTCAGGAAGTGCCTCATAAGATCAAAGACTGATTTTAGAAAGTTGAAATCATATTAGAATAGTGATAGAAAGTTTTCACAGGTTTGAATCAGAAAAGTGATATGAAGTATTCTTATTATTTCATGGATACGATAAAATATGGTGAACAAGTGTCACCATAAGAAAGTTAAATGATCTAAGGATGTGGTTAGAATTTGTAGAGAGTTCGAGAATAAGTGCATCAGTGACAAACGTATAAGATATATACAACCAGAGTTTATGAGTTTGAAATAAAGGAATAGTACCGTGTATAAGCAAGAATGTGGATAGAATAAGGGTTTGCATTTTAGATGGAAAGAGTTAGCATTGACTAACCAGATTATGTGATGGAAAATATATAGAAATATAAAAGTTTGAGATGTTGTCAGGATAAGCCAACCAAAGATAAGGTGGATCGGGATACAATTGTATATTTTTTTATCATAATAATGTGACATAGTGAAGAAGATAAGGATTCGTATGTTTGAGTAAAGCTAAGGATTGATAAGAAGAGTTTAAGAATGGGTACATCAGTGATCAGTTTATAAAATAAAGGAAGTTAGAATATTGAGACATAGTGTATGAGAATAAATGTGGATTTGATAAGTTAAGTAAACTACCGCTGAGATAATTCTGACTGAAAGGAATGTATATTAATGGTTCGATGAAGGTTTATGTTTTAGATTGGAATAATTGGTGCTGACTAACATAATTATGTGATGATAAGTGTATTAAGTTAAAGGATTAGAAGATGTTGTCAGGGTAAATTAACTAAGTATGGTGTGAATTGAGACATGATTATGTATTTTGATCACAGAAATGTAAGGTAATGGAATAAAGAAATGAAATGGATTGAATTAAAGGATCAGTTTAAGAAGTTAGTGGTGATAGAATTGAATTTAGAACACATGGAAAATTTGATGAAATTCTTTGATTCAAGAATTATGGTGAATTATGAGATATGGTGAAGTGTTATAGTATAATAAGAATGTTTAAATATGTATATATAAGTTTTAAGGTATAAGGAGGGAATAATAAGTAGAATTTGGGGTCAAAACAAGATATTCTCGTGCTTAAAATGTAATTCTGTGTAGTGTGCATCGATGCATCTTCAATGTGTATCGATGTACTCTCAAATAAATAAACATCGAATGCAATTAGTGCATGGATGATGCATAAGGAGTGCATTGATGCACCCCCTTAAGATTAAAATATCAAAGGTAATTTGTGTACCGATGCATGAGTAGTGCATCGATGCACATGTTAAAGAATGCATCGATGCACTGTAGAATGTACCGATGCACTTTAATGGGAAATGGAATAAATCTTTCTTTCAGTCTAAGAAATGATAGATTATAGTATATCAATTGGATATTGTTAGTATAAATACATGATTATGTAGATATCAAGCACAAACAAGTTCCGGAACAATTATCAAGTTAAGATTCGATCGGAAGAAAGGAAAGTATAAAAGTGGATTAGAACTTAGTGAGGTCAAGGTGAGTGCATATTAGTAGTATATGATGTTAAATGGAAATAAGACCTACGAAGTAAAATGCATGAATTCATAAATAGAAGTATATGTGTGTATGAATTATATGTGTTGACATGTTATTGTATATATGTATTATATGGTTGATGTGAATATATGCTATGTTATGATGATATAAACCATATTAGATGATAATAAATTATATGAATATAAAAGATAAGATCTTTGAGATATATATAAAAATGAAATATAACTACGTGAATACATGATATGAGATAACTTAAGTAATAATATGAGAATATGGAGTTTATGAGAAATGATATGAACTAAATAAGCAAAGGAAAATGTTACATAAATAATAAGAAGGTGAGTTGGGCAAGTACATAGTAGTATGATCAATTAAGTGATAATATGAACATATAGGATAAGATAGATGGGAAAGATTCATATGCTTAAATAAAATTATGATACATTAGTTGTATGATAAAAAGCTATGTAGTGATATGAGAAGATTATATGAGTTATATGGAATTGAATAAAGTAAGTATATTAATTTGTATATAAAATAAATAATAGAAGTAATATATATATATATATGTTTATAAGTATAATATATGTTATGTAATGTAAGTGCATAATAAGAAATAAAGAATATGATAGATGATACGATATAAATTATATTATGAATTAGTGATGTAGGAATGCGATATAAATATGCAATAAATCTTATGTGTTATATGATAAATATGAACATATGAGAATAAGAGAAAGATAAGTGACTTGGTGATAGAAGTTATATGACCATGAATTATGTAAATATAAATAATTTAAGTGATATGTAACTATGAGTACTGGAGTATGTATCTATGTGATGTGATACATGAGGTTATATGAAATATTAAATTGTATGATTATATGAGTATATAAAAAAGAATATAGATTCATGTAAGTTATATAGAAATGAGTTGTGTAAACATACCTGATATGTATGACATGTTTATAGGAACACATGAGAAATGTTATATGCTGTGAGATATATGAATACGAAATGATATGAGAATTTACATGAACTACGTAATTACATGTATATGTAAATGAAGCTATGAGTTTATATGAATATGTGATCTGTTTACATTAATATGGAAAAAATATAAAAGATAATGCCCATGATATATGTCATGAGAGCTAGGGGTATAGTTGGCATGCCAAGAGTCGAGGGTCTACGCGGTCCTTCGGGACATATATGTATTCTTTGGAACATGTATGAGGTCTTTTGAGACACATATTTGGTCCTTGGCATATGTATATGATTCTTAAGGGATTTTCTACGTGGTCCTTAGGGACATCTTATATTGCACTACGGTGCATTTCTACACGGCACTTCGGTGCAATTCTATGTGGCACTCCAGTGTATTTATACGAGCTCTGGTGAATGCATTAGTGAACAACCTCTATAGACTCACATATCTATAGTTCTCACATGTGTACATGGGCCATTAAAAATATAATATGCGAAAATTCTATGTGATGTTACATGTTTGTTTGGTGATGTGATATTATATTATGTGTATATGTATTAAAGAGAAGAAGAATATGATAATATAAAAAGGGAGAAACGATGATAACATATAAAAATTTTATGAATATAAATGATGATATGTGTGTCTAGGTATAACTAGTACATCAAAGAATATATAATTTGGTATGATATGTATATGTATGTATTTATGTTTTGCAGGTATTATGAGTTTAATTAAATTACTATAATTCTATGAAGTGTGCATAGTAGTAATTAGAGTTGAGATTTCATATTTGAATGTTAATGCCTCACTAAGTCATAGACTTAGCATGTGAATGTTTCACACGTAGGTTACAGAAGCGAGAAGAGAAGCGAATAAGAGCAAGACAGGTCAGCATCTCCCTTACAAAATTCCAGATCAAAAAATAGATGATTTAAATGTGTTTGGTTATTTTGAATATAGTTGGCATGTACTAATTGATTGAGTTAAATATGCTCTGATCGATTTTGGTTATTGTGGTCAATTTATGTAAATAAACCGCTTTTACTTTAATGAAAGTTTTAAATTTTCTTTGAATTTTGTCAAGAATCAAAGTTTGAAAAGTCAATATGACACCTCACTCGTATTCAGGTTGGATATGGGTCTTAGGGTGTTACATTTAATGGTATCAGAGCTAAGGTTTAGTCGATTCTCGGCATAAACCGAAGTCCAAAGTGTCGTAAAATGTGTACATGCGAACACAGAGTGAAAAATATTATGATCTGATAGTGTAAGGAGTATGTTGTCTTGCTAATAGAATAAGATTAGTTTAATATAGTAGAAATCTGATTATGAGAATTTCAAAGAAAGCGAGGGTGAACCAGATGGTAGTAGCAATTCACCTGCCCTGGCCAGGCAGGAGGAAGAGCGGACACCTCAGGAAGTGCCTCATAAGATCAAAGACTGATTTCAGAAAGTTGAAATCATATTAGAATAGTGATAGAAAGTTTTCACAGGTTTGAATCGGAAAAGTGATATGAAGTATTCTTATTATTTCATGGATACGATAGAATATGGTGAAAAAGTGTCACCATAAGAAAGTTAAATGATCTAAGGATGTGGTTAGAATATTTAGAGAGTTCGAGAATAAGTGCATCAGTGACAAGCGTATAAGATATATACAGCCAGAGTTTATGAGTTTGAAATAAAGGAATAGTACCGTGTATAAGCAAGAATGTGGATAGAATAAGGGTTTGTATTTTAGATGGAAAGAGTTAGCGTTGACTAACCAGATTATGTGATGGAAAATATACAGAAATATAAAATTTTGAGATGTTGTCAGGATAAGACAACAAAAGATGAGGTGGATTGGGATACAGTTGTATATTTTTTTTATCATAATAATGTGACATAGTGAAGAAAATGAGGATTCTTATGTTTGAGTAAAACTAAGGATTGATAAGAAGAGTTTAAGAATGGGTACATCAGTGATCAGTTTATAAAATAAAGGAAGTTAGAATGTTGAGTTGGAACAACAGAAATTACATGGTGTATGAGAATAAATGTGGATTTGATAAGTTAAGTAAACTACCGCTGAGATAATTCCGACTGAAAGGAATATATATGAATTGTTCGATGAAGGTTTATGTTTTAGATTGGAATAATTGGTGCTGACTAACATAATTATGTGATGATAAGTGTATTAAGTTAAAGGATTAGAAGATTTTGTCAGGGTAAATTAACTAAGTATAGTGTGAATTGAGACATGATTATGTATGTTGATCACAGAAATGTAAGGTAATGGAATAAAGAAATGAAAGAGATTAAACTAAAGGATCAGATACGATAAAGGTTATATGGAAGTGTAGATGATAATTTTGATATAGAAATAAGAAAAGTATGCAAGGTGATGTGAAAAGATTCTTTAAAGTGTATGTTGAATCATATTTAAAGAAGATTTAAGGTCGTGTTCTTAGTTAAATGATGATGGAAAAAGAGTTTGGTTATGGTTATAAGGTAATTAGAGATGGATGTTACTTTCTACGTGTTGAGTGACATTATATGGAATTTTAGAAAGGTTAGAGGAAAATGCAGCATCGAATGAGAGAAAAGTCATGAATGGTTTGAGGTTATTGGTTACTGTGTATATAATAAGTGACAGTAAATAAGTGTATATAGGAAAAAAGTAGTTGAAGAAATAAATGAAGGAAAGATTAAGTAAAGGAGGTAGCATGAGAAGATTAGAAGATATGTTCTTATTGTTATGTTCAGTGAAAATTCGAGGATAAATTTTCTTTAAAGGATGGGAGATTTGTAACATTCCAAAATTCAGGGTTAATTACTAAAGTGCAAATTTTGAAAACTATGTGCTTGATTTCGGAATAAGTTAAAAGTTCATGGATTTAATAGTAAAGCTGGAAAGTAATAAGGGTATTATGGTCTTTTCTAAGAGAATATGTTTATTCTCTTTTTTTAAGGAATATAAAAACGTGGGAAATAAGGAAATCTATCCAGAGTCTTCTTCTTCAGCTTCTTCTTCTCCCCGTAAGCCTCAGTTAAAGGTGAGTTTAATTTCAGTTGTTTAACTCTTGGATTTATAAGTTGATTTTGATTCTTTTAGTATTATATAAGCTTAAGGAAAGCTTATATAAGCTTTAAACATCAAGAATAGAGAATTAAAAAGGAAATTATATGAAGGGTGTAGAAATGAACTTTTGTTATAGAAAGGTTTTTGAAGTTCTAAAGATGAATTTGAATTGTCAAAGGATTAATTAAGAAGTTAGAGGTGATAGAATTGAATTTAAAACACATGGAAAATTTGATGAAATTCTTTGATTCAAGAATTATGGTGAATTATGAGATATGATGAAGTGTTATAGTATTATAAGAAGGTTTAAATATGTATATATAAGTTTTAAGGTATAAGGAGGGATTAATAAGTAGAATTTGGGGTCAAAAAAAGACATTCTCGTGCTTAAAATGTAATTCTGGGTAGTGTGCATCGATGCATCTTCAATGTGTATTGATGTACTCTCAAATAAATGAACATCGAATGCAATTAGTGCATGGATGATGCATAAGAAGTGCATCGATGCACCCCCTTAAGATTAAAATATCGAAGGTAATTTGTGTACCGATGCATGAGTAGTGCATCGATGCACATGTTAAAGAATGCATCGATGCACTGTAGAATGTACCGATGCACTTCAATGGGAAATGGAATAAAGCTTTCTTTCATTCTAAGAAATGGTAGATTATAGTATATCAATTGGATATTGATAGTATAAATACATGATTATGTAGATATCAAGCACAAACAAGATCTGGAACGATTATCAAGTTAAGATTCGATCGGAAGAAAGGAAAGCATAAAAGTGGATTGGAACTTAGTGAGGTCAAGGTGAGTGCATATTAGTAGTATATGATGTTAAATGGAAATAAGACTTGCGACAAGTCTATTTCCAATAGTAAAATGAATGAATTCATAAATAGAAGTATATGTGTTGACATGTTATTGTATATATGTATTATATGGTTGATGTGAATATATGCTATGTTATGATGATATAAACCATATTAGATGATAATAAATTATATGAATATAAAAGATAAGATCTTTGAGATATATATAAAAATGAAATATAACTACGTGAATACATGATATGAGATAACTTAAGTAATAATATGAGAATATGGAGTTTATGAGAAATGATATGAACTAAATAAGCAAAGGAAAATGTTACATAAATAATAAGAAGGTGAGTTAGGCAAGTACATAGTAGTATGATCAATTAAGTGATAATATGAACATATAGGATAAGATAGATGAGAAAGATTCATATGCTTAAATAAAATTATGATACATTAGTTGTATGATAAAAGCTATGTAGTGATATGAGAAGATTATAGGAGTTATATGGAATTGAATTAAGTAAATAGATTAATTTGTATATAAAATAAATAATAGAAGTAATACATATATATATATATATATGTTTATAAGTATAATATAGGTTATGTAATGTAAGTGCATAATAAGAAATAAAGAATAGGATAGACGATACGATATAAATTATATTATGAATTAGTGATGTAGGAATGCGATATAAATATGCAATAAATCTTATGTGTTATATGATAAATATGAACATATGAGAATAAGAGATAAGATAAGTGACTTGGTGATAGAAGTTATATGACCATGAATTTTGTAAATGTGAATAATTTAAGTGATATGTAACTATGAGTACTGGAGAATGTATCTATGTGATGTGATACATGAGGTTATATAAAATATTATATTGTATGATTATATGAGTATATGAAAAAGAATATAGATTCATGTAAGTTATATAGAAACGAGTTGTGTAAACATCCCTGATATGTATGAGATGTTTATAGGAACACATGAGAAATGTTATATGCTATGAGATATATGAATACGAAATGATATGAGAATTTACATGAACTACGTAATTACATGTATATGTAAATGAAGCTATGAGTTATATGAATATGTGATATGTTTACATGAATATGGAAAAAATATAAAAGATAATGCCCATGATATGTGTCATGGGAGCTAGGGGTATAGTTGGCATGCCAAGAGTCGAGGGTCTACGCGGTCCTTTGGGACATATATGTATTCTCTGGAACATGTATGAGGTATTTTAAGACACATATTTGGTCCTTGGCATATGTATATGATTCTTAAGGGATTTTCTACGTGGTCCTTAGGGACATCTTATATTGCACTACGGTGCATTTCTACACGGCACTTCGGTGCAATTCTACGTGGCACTCCAGTGCATTTATACGAGCTGTGGTGACAGCATTAGTGCACAACCTCTATAGACTCGCATATCTATAGTTCTCACATGTGTACATGGGCCATTAAAAATATAATATGCGAAAATTCTATGTGATGTTACATGTTTGTTTGGTGATGTGATATTATATGATGTGTGTATGTATTAAATCTAAGAAGAACATGATAATATAAAAAGGGAGAAACGATGATAACATATAAAAATGTTATGAATATAAATGATGATATGTGTGTCTAAGTATAACTAGTACATCAAAGAATATATAATTTGGTATGATATGTATATGTATATGTATATGTATATATTTATGTTTTGCAGGTATTATGAGTTTAATTAAATTACAATAATTCTATGAAGTGTGCATAATAGTAATTAGAGTTGAGATTTCATATTTGAATGTTAATGCCTCACTAAGTCATAGACTTAGCGTGTGAATGTTTCACATGTAGGTTACAGAAGCGAGAAGAGAAGCGAAGAAGAGCAAGACAGGTCAACATCTCCCTTTCAAAATTTCAGATAAGAAAATAGATGATTTAAATGTGTTTTGTTATTTTGAATATAGTTGGCATGTACTAATTGATTGAGTTAAATATGTTCTGATCGATTTTGGTTATTGTGGTTAATTTATGTAAATAAACCGCTTTTACTTTAATGAAAGTTTTAAATTTTCATTGAATTTTGTTAAGAGTCAAAGTTTGAAAAGTCAATGTGACACCTCAGACTCGATTCGGGTTGGATACTGGTCTGAGGGTGTTACACGAGCTCTTTCCCAATTAAGTATGGGTGAACGCTTTGTTATCATAAGAATTTATTCTTTGTATGAGCTTTAGCAAATAACCTCTGGGGTACACATACCTTATACCTTTGTAGGGATTCTTCGTATGGGTATATGGAAGTGAATCCCATTGAATTGAACTTTATACGTTTAAACCTATAATGGGTGAGGATTGAAGGTTTGATAGCCCAAGGAGCACCAACAACAAGGATAATTCGAGTATTATTTCTCTGATAGAGCCAAAACCATGCATGTAGTGAACCATAGAATGGTCACTCTAGGTAGAGCCATACAGAACCTCTGTCTGTTAGTAGGTATCGAAATAAGCATACACGAAGGAGTAATGACTCTAAACCTTTACATTTTGCTTTAAATTCATAGAATAAATTTATTTTGAAACCTGTGAATTAGATACCTTGCAGATAGGATTAATTTCTTGAAGTAAATCATTTTGGGCAGAAAGCGTGTCTGGGTAGGAATGTTATTTAATAAAAGCATATTTGGGCAGATATCATGATTGGGTAGGTTTTATATTTATCTTTAAATAACATTTATCTTGCTTGTACTAATTCATTTCTTCTCATTTTTGTGTTATTTATCGCCTTTTTGCATTGTATCGTGATGACATAACAGAAATGTGTTGATCCTAAATTGACTATCGAATAGAAATGTTTCATAAATGGGATAAAAAAGTTTCAATCAAATAGTCACATACACAGACATGCACTGATGGCTAAAGGAAGTTCAGAGAGAACAAAGATAAAGCATCAACCTACTTTAGACCAAGAAAGAGCATGTCTGTAAAGATGGACTATATTGTAATAGTGAAGACTTCTGTCACTAATAAAACTTGTTCTATGATATTCATCTTTGTGAACAACACTTTTTGCATTCACATCTTTGCATATTTTTGTTTGCATTTGCATTTGCATTATGCACTCGCATTTTGTTTGTTTCAAATCTTTTCTACATACATTCAATCATGAAAATTTTGGAGTAATTCGTGGAGTATTCCATGACAGAAATTATAAAAAGAAAATTAGAGTTAACTTGGACTTCCTAGATAAAGACAAGAGCCATGAATGAGATCTTAGCACGTGTAGAAAGAATCGAGAAACTCCAAGAACAACATGTTAGAACTCAGTAAGAAATGGCTGGTCAAGCAAGGAAATTCCAAGATGAGTCAAGAGAACAAATGTCTAAATTGATGCATATAATGATTATTTTTTATCTATGGAGAGAAGCCACTAGAGTATCCTACTGTAAAGGCTTTCAATGAGACTCCGAATGATAGTGGTATGTCCAATATGGCACTAAAATATGATCAAGGACTTGTTAAAGAACATCATAACTCGAGCCAGCTCCTAAAATTAGATGTGGTCCTAGAAGGCTTAGTTGAATTGATAATGAGGGATAGGCATTACTCAAGACAAAGGGGGATAGAAGAAACCTGAATACCGATCAAGAAAGCCAAAACTGTTAGACTCTTCTACAATGGCCTCCGAAGAAGAAATGGTCCTATAAGGAGATTTCTTTGATGGACCAGTCTGAAACCCAGAAAGTTCAACTAAGGTTTCTAGTAATCTTGAAGGAAAATTTCAAGATCCTCTCGAGCGACAAATTAAGAGATCCAAGGCAAAGAAGGAAAAGGTTAGACTTCAATGCCCAAACATTTCTTTTCCAACAGAGACTAATGCAGTCTTGTAAAGGCTACATAGCACAAGAGAATGAGAAAGGAAATCTAAGCAAGAAGGTTTCAGGATGTAATATGAGACTTGCCCGTAGGATTGGGAACGAATTGGTCAGATGTAATCCTCAAAGCATCTTAAACGCCTATATCAGATTTTCTGATAGAAAGTGAGGCATTAGAAATTTCAGAGTCTAAAAAATACTCCACCAATCACTGCAACAACCAATGCTCAAAACCCAGCTAAGATTGTCATCCTCAAATAAAATTGTTTTGGATCCCAATTTGGGCCTAATTTCCAACCAGGGAAGAAGGAGCTGAAGAAGCAAAAAAAATGAAAGAGGTCAACCTAAAAGAAGATGATAGTCTTTTGGGCCATATGAAGAATGTTTTCCAGTTTGGAAATGTTAATGATGAACTACATTTGGTGAAAGCAACTGATGAAGAAAAACACATAAAAGATCTAGAGCTTGTCAGCGAGAGACATGAAGATGTTGAGGTTGGAAAATTCACACTGAAATTTGGCCATGTTTCCCTGAAGCAGAACTGAACAAATGGACTAAAAAGGATATCATTTTAGTTTTTAGATTAAATTTATAGTAATACTCGGAATTAACCCTTATGCTTTTGTCAGCGAGCATTAAGGGATCTTTTGTGAAGGGCTTATACATTAATTCTAATTTTTCTTCAATTGAAGATGATTTCCTTCATTTCTCAACTGGCAATCATTTTATACATTTTCATATTCTTTATCATACTTTACATTATTTTATTTCATTTTTGACATTTTTTATTATTTTATTCATTCCATATGAATGTCTATTATTCTTCCAAGTGCAAATATTTGTTCCAAATTTTATTTGCAGGTGCCCTAATCATTAATAACATGTTTGTTTCTGAACTTTAATCATGAGGTGAATTTCGAGTGGCTTGTGTTTAGTAGAAATCTATGAGTTCAAAAATAAGGTAGAATGTGATATTTCTAACAAACCATTGAGGCTGGTGAAAAAAGAGGATGGATTGATCTTATATTACAATGAAGAAATCGAGATTCCAGATATGAAGACGAATGAAAAAATAAGATCGTTAAAGATTTGCATTACTTTATCAAGAACTTATAGAGTTACCTCATGATTTCAAAGACATCTTTTTCTGGTCTTACCAAAACATGCAAGAATTGAATACATATATAGTGGCACAAGTTCTTGATAGCCCAAATGTCTTTGAAAATTCATTGAGATATGCGTTGAAGATGCATGATGAGTCTAGAAAGATTGGAATATCCATGTATTATCTTAGCAAGAAGCTCATTGATTGTTAGATCCAATACCTGTCAATCTAGGGGGCATGATGTGCTTTGTTGTGGGCTACCTGAATACTTAGGCATTACATGTTAAATCCAAACTTGATCTTCTAAAGTGCTTAACACAATCACAAACATTTACCAGAAGAATAGCTCAACAACAAGTGTTATCAGAATATGAAATTGTGTATGTGAGCCAAAAGAAAATAAAAAGGAATGCCATAATGGATTCTCTAGCAAGATGGGTATCATATGATTATGAGCCCTTGGGTTTTAATTTTTTTAGATAAGGATTTATTTTGCATCTTTACTGAAAAAGAAATTAAAGCAGGTAAAAAATACTGGAAGCTTTAATGGGGCATTCAATGCTTTTAGAAGAGGAATTGGTGTAGTGTTAATGTTTGTTACCCTTTAACAAACAAACCAGAACTCTTTTACACTAACAATGTGGCATAATTTAAGGCTTGCACTTTGAGGATAAGAGCAGTAATGGAAAGAAGATGTCAATGCTTAAAATATGTGGAAATTCCTCAATGAGAAGTCTGTAAACTACACATATAGTGAGAATTTCCACATTAACTATCCTTCATCGAATACATGTCCAACTTCAGTATGTACCCTGATGAGGTGCAACACCATTTCCATTTGGTTATGTTATAAAAATAGTCTTACTCATCGTAGTTGAGATTTTTTTACTTCAAGTTTCGACAAAAGTAGAACTGATACAAAGCTAAAACACGATGTGATCAGTTGAACTTCGTTGGAAAAAAGGTTGAAAGTTATCTGCAATGGAAAAAGGTGTCAGAAGAAAATGGCGCTAGCTCGTGATGAGAAAGTTCATCCAATAGAAATCTGAGAGGGTGATCTGATGATTGAAAATATTTTGTTAATTCATAAAGGTCGTTTTTGGAGGAGTATTGTTGAATTAAGTGATCCAATAAAGTCAAATTCGTGTTAATAAGTATTACACTCAAAGACTTAAAAAAAATAAGAAAAAGAAGAAAAAATATAGAAAAAGAAAAAGGAAAGGAAAGGAAAGGAAAGAAAAAAAAGAAAAAAAAAGAGAGAAGAGAAAGAAAGAAAGAAATAAAAAAGAAAATTGAAAAGAGGGTTCAAGATGAGAATCCACAAAGTCATATTGAAACCAAATGATGGATTTGAGTTGAAAACCTGTAAGGGCGACTCAAATGCTTTTTGATATTAGGCATCCGAAAAGTAAAACCCTCTCAAGTGTCTGGTACTTTGGGGTGAGTTTCTTGTCTGCAAACATTTTGGCAATTTTTTAGGTCCTTTAGACACAAGTTTACCTCTATGCTTTGGGGTTGCTTCTAATTGATTGGTTTAAATAGAATGATATTTTGAGGGAAGCCTCAGGTCTACAAACATTTTGGCAACATTTTAGATCTTTTAAACAAAAGCTTACCTTAGTACTTCAAATTATACAAGTCGATTGGTTCATGAACATTCATGTTAGAGTTGCTTGAGGCGTTTGACTTTATTTCTTGATGTTTATCCTCTCCATGGTTGCCATGACTTTTAAAAATTTATTTTTTTTCTCATTTTAAACCCATTTTTGTTTATTTACAAGCATCTTATAAGTATATCAACATAGTTCAAAAGAAAACAAAATATTTCTTAGTACTACTTTGAACTAATCTTCAAATGCAGGGAATGCAAAGTAATCCAAAACCTTGACACTCGTGTTCATTTGTAAAAGTGTTTATAACAAGAGAAGATGTATGAACTGAATTCATGAGGATAGCTATTCGATCATCTTCAAAGATATTTTTTCAAGATGTTTTGATATGGGGCAAATAAATAAGATGATTGCTCAAGAATAATAAGAGATCCTTGAAACGGGTGAAGCTTATTCTGCCTTAAATGAAATAAAAGAGCAGTTGAGACATTCTCTAATCCTTGGAACCATAAATTCTGACAGATTAGAAGACTCAAGGATGAAACTTTCACACTTTTTAATGACATCATCAATAACCGACCAAGAAGCATACAATCATCTTAATAAGAAGAGGCATGTATTGTTTTGAGATTCTCATTATCTCAAGTCATAACAAAAATTCAAGCCACTCTTGTATTCATCATAGTTTATCAACCTTCTGGAATGATTTGAAAATAAGAAATATTTTCCATAACTGAAGTTGACATTGACGTTCAAAAGCTTAATAAGGAACTAAGGACAATGTTTATCTAGCTAATAGGATATAATTCTTTGTGGAGTTCGGTATAAAAAAGGAAATTGATTCATATCATATTGTCTTCATTATTCCCAGTCCTCTAGGTAACAACCCACTTAATATTTTGTTTGATAACAAACACAGATCCGGCTATGGAGGTTCCGAAATTGGAATCGGCCAAGTGTTGAAAATATCGTGTCTGATACGATAGAACATTTAGCAGCTGATTTCCAGTTCCACACCAATCATATTTGTCGAATGTATCAACATTGGGGCAAGACCGAAGACCCAAATTATGTGGGGATAACAAGATTCAAATCAAGAATGTATTAAGTGTAAACCTCACTACTCAGGGTATCAGGGGTAGAATATAGAAATAAAAAGAGCTTATTTTGAAAAGTAAACCCTTAATGCTTTAGTTGATAGAAGAATCTTGAAGAAACAACTCTAATATAACAATTGGGTCAGAGACAAAAGGCGTCGGATCATATATCTGGCCGCAACAAGATTTAAAGAGAAAACATTTCTTCTGAGGTTTTCATAAAAAAAACAAAAGCAAGAGAGAAGGCTTAATGACACGAGCTGGTCAGATTGATGCTTGCTTAACTTAACAAGTTTCTACTCTAACGTTGGAGTAGGCTATAGCCAAGATTGGCTAAGTAAAGGAAGATTGAGTTCTCCACTTTGAAGATAAAAAGAAAATAAAACAACATTTTTGCAAATATCATTTGCATAGAAACATGCATCAACATAAACATACGCATCACATGAATTTGCACCTTTGCATCGTATATTCATCATCATGCAATATAAAAACTTAGTTTCCTCTCTCGTGAGGATGCCTTAATAAGCTCTTTTGACAAACTAATTTCGTCTTTCTCAAGATTGTTCGTTTAAAAACATCAATCTAGTCTTTCCTAAGACATTTTTCACTAAAATCCTTATTTCATTTTTTTCTCAAAGATAATTTTTCTCTTCTCACAAGGACATCATCTAATTCTCTTTTCTCAAGATCATTTTCTCCTCTCTTGAGGACAAATTCAAAAGTGCATTTTCATCAAAATAAAAATCAAATCAAATACATGAAATAAACATCATCTTGACATCCATAAAAACATCGAAGATAGTCATTCATAAATGAATCATTTTCCAAAGATCTTTCAGGAAAGAAAATTTTAGTGATGAATAGACGTCCTCAACACGAAGAAACAATGTCATTCACAGATTTAACATCCTAAAGTGAATGCTCAGATCTTCTAAAGGTGACTAGATCTCCTCAACAAGAAGGAGAAATGTCGTCATTGGATTTAACATCGAAATGATTAGTTCTCCTCGACACGAAGGAGTAATGTAATTTTCAAAGATAAATTATCTCCAGATAACTAGACTTCCTCAGCAAAAAAGAACAATGTTGTCTCTTGACTCAAAATAACTAATCGTCCTTATCGAGAAGGAACCATGTCAAATTGAGTCGTCAAAATACGACTAGACTTCCTCAACGCAAAAGAACGGTGTCGTTTTCAAATTTCCCGAGAGAAGGAATTATTAAGGAAACTAGATCTCCTCAACATGAAGAAGCATATTAAATTCAAAGATACCAAAGACTTCGGTTCACAATTCCATTTGAAGAAGAAGATTTCATTTCAAATCCATCGTAGAAAAAGGTGGATCAACATTGTCATTCTCACTAGATTTCATCATAGAAAGAGACTTATCACTTGAGGAAATGGGGACAAACTGAACGAGAATAGTTTTGGAAACACAGAGATAAATCATTCAGTTGAAAGATTGAGGCAAAAATCAAATAGAAGACTGATGAGGGATATTGGTGTCCGAAGATGGATTTGCAATGTTTGGAATTAAGCCATCGCTTTTACCCTTCGACTTGAAAGAAAATTAGCTAAGCATGACAAAACTCATACTTAGCATGTTTAAAAATAAAACTTAAAATAAAATAAAAATGAAAATTTGAAAAGAAAAGAAAAGAAAGAACTTTATAAAACTAGAAATAAAAAGAATAGTAAATTCTGAGTTGTAGAGATGTGTTTCTAGGCTTACCCTGAGAGGGTTTTCATAGCCTTAAAAAACCCTAAAAGAAAGAAATATATAATTTCTAAAAATAAAAGATAATTTATAAAGATAATTCTTAAAATATTTAAACTAAAATCCTAATAACATGAGTTTAATTCAAATTCAAATTGCAGAAACTTGCGACTGGTCCATTTGTCCTTCTAGAAGCGCTGACTGAACCTTCTAGAAGGTATTGACTCATCACCTCGTCAGATGCGTCATGCCCACTAATCCATCTTTAATTCCAAAAATAAAAGAATATAAAATTCTGCCCTTTAAGTGCATTTTCCAGAATCTAGTGTCTTGCACAGAAAATGAATCAAATAATCCACAAAAACCAACGATTAAAGAGCAATTTAAAAGAAAAATAATAACAAAATTAAGCACCTATCAAATTTCCCATCACTTATTAAATGCTTGTCCCCAAGCATTCCTCAATTAACACATCAAAATCACAAGTTGCCATCTTCAGTTTCAATTTATTCCTCAAACTTCCAATCGAACTAAGTCAATGACAATTTCTGAATTCAAAGGTATAATCAAGCAAAGACACAACTAAGAAAATTTAAAGCAAGCAAGATATCCCAATTAATTTTCAACTTCAATGAAACACGACTCAATACCTCACATAGATTCACACATATCTGCTTAAAGTGTTTGGGGTAAATGAAATCGCTCAAACCAGAACTAACCAAAATATTACCATATGCTTGGAATCCAATAAAGTCTCCACTACTAGAGGTTAACATAAGGCAATAATCAAGGGGTCTTTAATATGGGTTGTAACGTGGCTAAGGTACGGGTAGGGGAAAAGGCCTAAAAGAAAGGTTGAAATGCAAAAACAAGATATCAAAATAATTAGGAACAATCCACGAACTAACATGAAGCACAATGGAAAATAAACTAGGAAAAATAATAGATGAAAGGTAATTGAAAAGATTGATTTTTTCCTTCTTCTTTTTCTTTTCATTCGAACAAAGTGTATCTTTCTTCTTCTTTTTTCTGTTTTTCGAAACAGTGAACAATGTACTTTTTTTGAATTTTTTTGAATTTTTTTCATTTTCCTTTTTTTTCGTGGGACAAGAATGATACAAGATCTCAAGTCTCGGCAAGGGTGTGAAAAGAGAGGGAAAATAAAAAGAAAGGCTTTAAGTTTAATTTGGTGAGTTTAAAATCAAACAAAGGCAAATAGGCTCAAATGTGGTTCACTTGTGGATATATAAATGGGTAGGCTTTTTGGGAAAGGTGCCCATATCACATTAAAACAATATGCCCAACATGTAGTCTCGATATGTATTGTGATTACAAGTTCTATAATATAATAACTAGTCTTGTACACTCCAGTCAAACAATGAGCAAGAAAGAAAATGTATGCTCGTTGGGCTCGAATCTCACAAGAAAAGGCTTATATGTAAATTAAAAGAATGAAATAACTATACTCAACAAAAATTTCACCAGCTATACCAATCACCATCATGTAAATTAAATTCGATCAAAACATTGTCACAATTAAAAATGAAGCAAGAGTATAAAGTAAATTTCAAGATAAGCAACTAAAGATTCCAACACATCAATATCAAAACAACTTAATTCCAAACAATCAAATAAGCAAGCAAAAATTTTGATAGCAAATTCTACCCCTCACTTAGACCATATTGTCCCAATATGAATATTAAAGTACAAGAGAGGGAATCAAATTACTCCCCTGATTTAACGGTGGCCATGGCCATAAATGACGATGGTGAATGAGCAGCGGAGGAGGTGCAACAGTGAAGGCTTGTTTAGTCTCGTGAAAGTGGTGAAGGTGGCGCAAGGCTAAAAGCAAGGCTAAAAGAAAAAAAAAATAAAGAAGAACAAGAAAGATTTTGGGGATTTAAATGGCACATGGGGTTTAAGATTAAAAGGTTTTATTTGGTAGGGTCCATGGAAGGTTAGAATATTATAATAAAAGAAAATAAAAAGAAGTTGGGTGGATGGAGAAGTTTGGCCAGTCAAAAGAGATTGGGTATTGGGATTGGTTCAAAATTCTAAAAGGGGAGGATAGTGATAGGTGAGAAGATAAGGTGGTTACCGTCAAAATTTTTAAACAAAACATTAACTCCCTCGGAATTTGAGTTGGCAGAAGAAGAGGACAAAATTAGCTTTGGTAGTTGCTATCATGCGCCAAGTAGGGGGCTATTCTAACGTGCGTCTGCTTCTTGTCTCCATACGTGAGACATTATTCCTTCATTATATATTTGATCGAATTTGAATCTGTTTAGAGAAAAATAAAATAAAATTAAGCGTATGATAAAATAAAATGGAATGAAATGAAATAAATTAAAAATGAAGTAAAGCATGCTAATAATAATAATATAATAAAATGAAATTGAAACGAAATGGGTTGCCTCCCATCAAGCGCCTTTGTTTAACGTCATTAGCTCGACGACCTGATTTTTTCAGACTGCGGGTTCCTCTAAATTGATTTTTTTGATTAGACCAAATTGAGCATTTTCATAATATGGCTTCAACCTTTTACCATTAACTTTAAATCAAACTCTTGAGTTATCTTCAACTTCAATAACACCGTGAGGAAATACTTGAGTCACTGTAAATGGTCCGACCCATTTGGACCTGAGTTTTCCGGGAAAAAAGTTTAAATTTTGAATTAAATAACAAACCCTTTTGACCGACAGAAAATGTTTTAAAAGAAATTTGATTATCATGAAATCATTTTATTTTTTCTTTAAATATTCGAGTACTATCATAGGCATTTCTTCGAATTTCCTCAAGTTCTTGAATGTGTAATTTCCGAGCTTCACCAACCGTATCCATGTCCATGTTACACTGTTTAACATCCCAATAAGCCCAATGTTCTAACTCAACTGGTAAATGGCATGGTTTACCGAAAACAAGCCGATATGGTGACATACCAATGGGTCTTTTATAAACGGTTTGATATTCCCACGATGTATCGGTTAATTGTAGACTCCAATCCTTACGGTCTAATTTAACAATTTTCTCAAGAATAGTTTTTATTTCTCAATTCGATACTTCTGCCTGCTCATTTTTGTGTGGATGGTAAGCTGTGGCAATTCTTTGAGTCACTCCAAATTTCTTCATCAGTGATTCGATCACTCGATTTATGAAATGTGTTCCTATATTGCTTATTATAGCCCATGGCATGCCAAACTTGGAAAAATAGAATGTTTCAAAAAGTTAACTGTGGTTTTAGCAACATTATTTCGGGTAACCTTAGCTTCCACCCGTTTAGAAAAATAATCTACAACTAAAATAATATAAGTATTTACAAATGACGAAATAAGAGGCATTTCATTCCTACGGCTTAAATTACCTGTACGTTAACATCTCTCACAAGTTTTACATAACAAATAAGAATCCCGAAAGATGTTAGGTCAAAAGAAGGCACATTCAAGAATTTTATGAGATGTACGTTTTGGCCCAAAATGACCACCACAAGAGTAAGAGTGAAAAAATTGTAAAATTGAATTCATATCATTTTTGACAATATATCGTCGAATTACCTGATCCGAGCAGTGCTTCTATAAATAAGGATCGTCCCAAATATAATATCAGGATTCTCATTTAATTCTATTTATTTTAGCTCTCGACAAATCTAATGGTAACTTACCTGTGGCCAAATAATTTACCATATATGCAAACCATAGAGTTATGCTTTGCGCCACCATTAGTTTTTCTTCAGGAAATTCTTCTCTAAGTAGTGGGCCAAATGTGGAAAGGGGAATTCGGCTTAAGTGGTCAGCTACCAAGTTTTCACACCCCTTTTTGTCTTTAATTTCCAAGTTGAATTATTATAAAAGTAAGATCCATCGAATAAGCCTAAGTTTTGCTTCATTTTTTTCTCATCAAATACGTTAAACCTGCTTAATCAGAAAAAAACAGTAATTTTAGTGCCAAGCAAATAAGATCTAAATTTTTCTAAAGCAAAACTCATAGCAAAAAGTTCTTTTTCCATAGTTGAATAATTTTGCTGAGCCGAGTTCAAAGTTTGGGATGAATAGGCTATGACATATAGCTCTTTGACTATTTTCTGGCCAAGAACGGCTCCAATGCTAGTATCCGATGTATCACACATAAGTTCAAAGGGGTAATTCCAATCTGGTGGCTAAACAATTGGAGCTGAAATAAGCTTTTCCTTTAATGAATCGAAAACTCCTTGCATTTTGAATCAAAATCAATGTCTTAATCCTTTTGGAGAAGATTGCATAATGGTTATGATATCTTCGAAAAGTCTTTAATAAACCTGCTGTAAAATCCTGCATGGGTTAGAAAAGAACGAATTTCCCTCACAGTTGTGGAGTAAATAAGTGAGCATATAATATATGCTTTTGTTTTATCAACCGCAATCCCTTTTGAGGAAATAATATGACCTAAAATTAACCCTTTATCAAACATAAAATGGCCTTTTTCATAGTTTAAAACAAGGTTATATTCTAAGCATATTTTAAGCACATTAGTTAAATTATCAAGACATTCACTAAAAGAATTACCATAAATCGTGAAGTCATCCATAAAGACTTAGATGTCATTCTCCACATAGTCAAAATATAATCAACATGCATATTTGGAAGGTGGCAGGTGCATTACAAAGGTCAAAGGGCATTCATCTATATGCAAATGTATCGAAGGGACAAGTAAAAGTAGTTTTTTCTTGATCTTCTGGAGCTACTGGATTTGGAAAACCTGAAAAACCATCAAGGTAACAATAATAAGTTTTCCTAGCTAATCTTTCAATCATTTGGTCTATAAAGGGAAGAGGAAAATTATCTTTTCGAGTAAGAGAGTTCAACTTCTTATAATAAATGTAGACTCACCATCCATTTTGAACTCTTGTTGGTACTAATTTCTCTTCTTGATTTTTTACCACTGTGACTCCCATTTTCTTGGGAACCACATGAATCGGACTTACCTAATTACTATCCGATATCGGATAGATTACGTCAACATCGAGGATTTTTTGAATTTCCTTCTTTACTACTTCCATCATAGGTAGATTTAATCGATGTTGTCCTTCTCGTGACTACTTTGCTCCTTCTTCAATTTTGATCTTGTGCATGCAAGTCGAGGGACTTAATCCTTTAATGTCGGCAATGGTCCATCATATGACTTCTTTGTGCATACGTAACATCATTACCAAAGCTTCCTCTTCTTTTTCGGATAATTTATTTGAGATGATTGCATGTAAGGTTCCATTTTCGCCTAAAAAGGCATATTTCAAGTGTTTCGGTAACTGATTAGTGCATGCAAAACAGAAGGTAAAATTTTAGTTTTAGAGGAAGGTAAAAATAAATCAGAATTGATTGAAAAAATATTTTCAAACTCCCTTTTTCCTCTTTGTGGCAAAGTTCAAGATCCATGGAAAGATTATAAGAAAAATTATTTTCAATATATTCATCAATTAAAGGATCTAAAATATCAATAGAATTAATTCTTTCAACTCAATCTGGGTATTTCATTTCTTTGTAAACATCAAATTCAATGATCTCACCATCAAATTTCATTCTCAGTATACCACTTCTAACATCAATCTTTGTAGGTGCAGTGCTTAGGAAAGGTAGGCCTAAAAGTATTTCAGAATAAGTATTCGGCCTATCATGTTCCATATCAATGACATAGAAATCTGCAGGAAAAAATAATACATTGACCTTCACTAAGACATTTTCCATCATTCCCACTAGATAGATCACGGACCGATCATTCAACTGTATGGTTACTCCCATTTCCTTCAATGGCTCGTTAGTAATCATTTTATAAATAGAAAATGACATAACATTGATTGAAGCTCCTAAGTCACACATTGCACATTTAATTTTAAAATTACCTATTACAAGGTATGGAAAACATACCTTGATCCTTCATCTTTGGTGGGAGCTTTCATTGAAAAATTGTGAAAACATGTTCTCCCAAATTTACCTTTTCGTGTCCCATTAATTTCCTCTTTGTATTGCAAAGCTCCTTTAAAAATCGATCATACCTCTGTACTTGTCGAATTACTTCAAGAAGAGGTATGTTAACTTGATCTTTTTGGAACATCTGTAAGATCTCTCTTTCTTCAGCTCATTTATCACGCTTTAACAATATTAATGGGAAGGGTGGTACGATTTCATGAGAAGAAGGAGGAGGATGAGTTGTAGATGTACCTTGTATTCCTGGAGGTGGAGTTTCTTCTTGTTCTTCAAAATGTGTGACTTTTCTTCTGGAACTTCGGGTGAGATGATTGTTCTACTTTGAAGTGTGACGACACTAACGTTCTCTCTTGGATTTAACTCCGTTTGAGAAGGAAGTCTTCCTTATGATTCCAATTTCCCCATAGTGTCAGCCAGTCGACTCACTTGTTTATCCAAATCTTGGAGATGTGTTTCGGTTCGGCTTTGGAATTTTTCCTGGGATGCAACTAGCTTTTCTTGTGAAATTGCTAACTTTTCTATGATTTCCTCCAATGATGGCTTTTGTATTTGTTGTTGAGGAGGAGGTCTTGGTTTATAAGTTGGCCTTTGATTCTACGCATAGCTGAAATTTGGGTGATCTTGCCATCCTGAATTATAAGTATTATTATATTGGTTGTATGGTCTCTTTGGAGGACCTAGAAAGTTTCCTGTGGCATTGATTTCTGCATTGCCTCCTTCTTGTATCATCGGGCAGCAGTCCGTCGGATGGTTCAACTTTGTGCATATCTCACATGCTCTTGTTACCTCATATTTTCGTACAACAAGTGAATTAACTACTTCAGTTAATTTATCTAATTTATTTTGAATGGAAAATGTACTTATCTCGTGAACAAGTCAGTTGGGTTCACTTGAAAACTGTTGAGAGTTGGCAGTTGTGGTTGAAATCAACTCTCCTGTTGTTGTTGGGGTCATGTTGACTAATGCTCCTCCGCTAGCGGCATCTACCATTTTCATTTCCATAGGTAAAAGATCTTCACAAAAGTATTGAAGTAATGTTTTCTCACTTAATCTGTGTTGCGGATAACTTGCGCAAGGCTTTTTAAATCGTTCCCAAAAGTCATAAAGACTTTCTTTGCTCTTTTGTTGAATGGAGAGAATGCTCCTTCGTAACTCACTTGCTTTAGCCGATGGAAAGAACCTGTCAAGAAAATTTTGACTCATGTCACCCCATGAATTAACTGAATATGGAGGTAAATAAAATAACCAATCTTTAGCCAAGCCGGTTAAAGAGGAAGGGAAAAGCTTCAATTTAGTTTGACCTTCGGTAACTCCCTATGGTTTCATGCTAGTGCAAACCATGTGGAATTCTAATAAATATTTGTACGAATTTTCATTGGTAAGGCTGTGGAAAGTGGGAAGAAGATGAATAAGTCTCGTCTTTAATTAAAATGGAGTCCACCATTAGGAAAAGTGATGCATATTGGCATCTGAGTGATAGGAGCTGTGGCTAGATCTCGGATCATTTGTTCTTCTTCTTCCACCATCGGGATTTGATATTCATTATATGCATTTGTTTAAAAGTTTGTCTCCAAATTTGATTTCGTTTCTAAACTCTGCTATTGTTCTTCTTGTATTTTTATTTTTTTCTCGAAGCATTTATGTGTGGATTCTTCGTGCTCGTGCTTCCATCTCCTAGTTAAGATCTACTAATTCTCCCGAATTTCTTCTGGTCATAAATCAAAAACAAAGAAAAATAATTGAGTACTTGCCTTTAGTCCCCGGAACGGTGCCAATATGACATTTGTCATTTTCGCGTCAAAATAATTTCTTAATCCCAAAAGAAATATAAAGAAAATATAGCAAGTGGAAAGTAAGGGTCGATCCCGCAGAGACTATGTAGTTTCTGATTTATCTTTTTGTTTTGGAACAATAGAGTTTGGATAGAGACGAAATTTAAGATAAAAAATATAAAAAAAAAGTGAGATAAGAATAAGATAAGGAAGGGGTTTTGAAAAACTGTTTGAAGATAAGACAAGGGAAAATAAAAAATAAAAAATAGAATAAAATAGTAATTGGAGTTTGAAAAGAAGACTTATTGTAAAAGTAGCATCAGGCTTTCAACTTTGATTCAGTTTCCTCGGATCATCGAAATAGATCTTTACTTCAGGTTCATACCGATTACTTGTCTACAAGGACAAATCTTCGTGACTATGCTTTGTATACCGAATAACCAAGTGCAATCTTTAATATCGGTTTGTGAATTGGTCAAAGCAACAACATTGTTCTAGATCTAAAAATGTTGAGGTTTAAAAAGTTGTCGTCTCGAATTATGTTGTTTCAAAAATAATTGATTCCGATCTTAGTTTCCTCTTAGCAAACAATTTTGCTAAGTGTGTTCCCAGGAAGTCGAATGTGCTTCAATAAGCTAATCCTTCCTACCACGTTAACCATAACAACATCCAGACCAACGTTGACATTTTGGTTTTCAAAAATTGTTTTGATTTGAAAATAAACTCAGAAAACAGAAAGAGATATCTGAAGCGATTTAAGTGTCTTACAATTCTCACGCTTGGAATTGAGACATCGCTTTTAGCCTTTGGCTTAAAAGAAAATTAGCTAAGCATGAAAAAAGTCATACTTAGCATGTTTAAAAATAAAACATAAAATAAAATAAAAATTAAATTAAATCTTGAAAATAAAAGAAAAGAGAAAACTTTATAAAACTACAAATAAGAAGAAAAGTAAATTTTGAGTTATAGAGATGTGTTTATAGGCTTACCCTGAGAGGGTATTCATAGCCTTCAAAAATCCTAAAAACAAGGAAATATAATTCCTAAAAGTAAAAGATAATTCTTAAAATATTTAAACTAAAATCCTAAAAACATGAGTTTAATTCAAATTTGAATAGTAGAAACATGTGGATGATCCATTCGTCCTTCCAGAAGTGCTGACTGGACCTTCTAGAAGGTGTTGACTTATCGCCTCGTCAGATGCATCATACCCAAAATTATGCCCACTAATCCAGCTTTGATTCCGAAAATAAAAAAACTGCAAAATTCTGCCCTTTAAGTGCATTTTCCATAATCTAGTGTCTCGAACAGAAAATGAATCAAAATGAACAAATAAACCACAAAAACCAACGATTAAGGAGCAATTTAAAAGCAAAATAATAACCAAATTAAGACCCTATCAATATTTAAGTTTCTTTAGTGGCCATATATTTATTCAAGGAATCTAAAAATTCCAATTTGTAAATTTGGTGGTGATTAAGGACCAAACTTTTATTTTAACATTTGTAACTTTGAGAGGAGTTTAAAAACCAAACAAAAAGCACAAAACAGGACCCCCTGGATTTTGTGGACCAAAAAAGAAAGCAAATAAAAACTATGAGAAAAGCTTTTCTTTTTCCATGTTTCCTCTTTTTTGGATGTAAGCATGAAAAGGATAGTGAGGAAGAGATGAGAGTAGGGCTTCATCTAGATCGGGTTGAGGTTTGACTATTGTCGTGGAGGTCGACCGTGAGGTTGGGGTCGTGGGAGCTTCGGTTAAAGGAGGAGCCAAGGCTAGAATGGAAATAGATGCCTCAGTTTGTTCTCGCCGGTGTTTTGTCATGTCACCTGTGTCGGTTGGTGTGGGGAACGACCATTGAATCGGTGGCTGATGGTGGAAGTGAGCTTTGGGTCTTTGGAGAGCCACCGCCGCTCGTTTGGAGAGAGTGAGAAGTGACCAGTTTTTTTAATTTGTCGAGTGGCCTTTTAGGCTCCCATATGGTGCTGGTTGACCGGTGAAGGGGTGGGTTGTTGTGTGGCCACCGTCATTGTTTGGAAAGGGAGGTGGTCACCATCTTTCGGTGGCATGCGTTGAACTTTGGGCTTTTGTTTGGTTAGAAGCGTTGCACGGGTAGAGAATAGAGGAAAATTATGAGTTTTTGTTTTCAAATTTGCGAGTAAATTGCATGCTTAGTCCCCAGTTTCAGAGTGTCTTCATTTTTTTAACTATTCCAAGGGAAAATCATGCTAGGGTCCCCCATCTTTAGCCTCGATTTTACATCTTGGTCACTATGCATTTGTTATTTTATTTATTATGATTTTGGCCCATGTTCTATTTTATTATAATTTCGTCATTTATTTATGTTTTTATTATTTGAATTAACCACTGACTCTTATTTTATTTTCTTTAACCACTATTATTTATTTGTTTATTATTTCTAATATTCAATTAGACCTTGTGGTTACCCGATTCGAGGTACGATCTACATTATTATGGTCCGAACTGTACTACATTTGTAACCACTAACTTTTCTAACTACTAACCGCTAACTTTTCTAACAGCTAACCTTTCTAATAGCTAATTACTAAATGCTAACCTTTTATTTATTTATTTGATCTATTTTATATTCGAACCATGTACGACCTTGCAACGACTTTCCCGGGGTACGACTCGCATTATTTACGGTCTGGGTTAAATATTAAAAATTAACAATAACATTTTGTTTTTACTGTTCTTTTATTTATGTTATTTAATTTCATGCACTTTTAAATTTCTGCCTTTTATTTTCTTTATTTAATTTCAGTCCTTACATTTTACTTGCTTTAATGTTCTAATCTTTTATTTCTGTCTCTTTATTTTTCATTACTTTAATTTTATTCCTTTAATTATTGTGTTTTATTTTCTGTTTATTTTATTTTAGTCCTTTAACGTTTACTTACTAAAATTTGCTGTAATTTCTTAATTTAACTTTAATTTATGTTTTCTTTTATTAGTATATTATTTTATGCAATTATCGACTTTTAATTTATATTTATTGATAATATGAGAAGGGAATATTCTTGTAAAGATGAGAAATAGATAGGATCATAGGATGTGCAAATCCTATGATTTCTTGTCAAATTCAGGGATTTTCCCTAATTAATAATTTAATTCAAATTAATCAATATTCAATAAAAGGATCATACTTTAAATATTGATTCAATTTTACAACGTCCACCATTTACAACAATATGTAAGCAACTAAATACCAACCTTTTTGGCGTTGTGGGGGTACTTATCCTTCCCCACGTGTAATTGATTCCCAAATCCTGAAAATAAAGTTTTGGTAAAGCATACTGGTTTTTGTCTTTAAAATGATTTTTTAAATTGTTTTAAAGACGTTTTTAGGTATTCGATCTACCTTACCCAAAGTTCGATGGTGAATCCAATTCAAAATAATTCAAACTAATTCAAAATCCCAATTTTCATTAAATAAGTCAAAATTGTTTTTTAAAATATAAAAAAAACTGAAATGGTTATGACATAGAGTATTTAGTAAACCTACCCCTCTATAGCTATGTGGATAACATAAAAGAAGTAGAACGCATACAGTTAGCACTTTAATTTTCTTTGTGTGCTTTATTTTTTAGTCTCATCAATAATTGTATCTAATTATGTTAGCTTACATTTCTTTTAATTATCATTTCTACTAACCTGATTACATTTTGTCTTGTTTTGGGTTTTTAGTTTTTGCATGAACATGACATATCATTCAAAGGTATTGATCCCTGAAATAACTGGTCATTTAGAAGGTTATTGAAAAAATGCCTACAACAATGCCTTTCATTGAGCTAGATGACATTTCAAAGATTCCCTTAGATCGAGTAGCATCAAGAGATAGTCTACCTACTAAGGATATGAGCTAGACTCAAGAAGATTCAACATTGAAGATAGTAACTGAAGATCACAAACCACATTGACAAACCATCACTATAGGAGAAAAAGTAGATGCTTTAAAGATTCTTGAAGTACCATAATTTGCTGAAAGACGACGTAATATCCAAGCACTCATAGGAGTTGGAAAACTAGAAGATGGACCAGATTTTATATTTCTTATAGTACCGAGACATTGTCAGTTCTTCGAGAATTGTTCTAGGAACAGTTATTTTTGGGATCAATACCTTTTGCATACATGTATTTTGCATTTTCATATTTGCATTTTGTATGGCATTTGCATCTTTGCATTCGTGTATTCATAGCTCTACATTATACATTGCATTCATTCAATCATTTTGCATGCATTGAACCATTAGAAGAAGAGATTAGTCTTTGATGATTCCGTGACAAAAATCTTGATAGTAAATTGAAGCCACCCCGTTCGTACCTAGATAAAAGTTAAGAGCATCTGGACATTTCACTGGGAGTTGTGGGTCACCGATGAAAGAGATGGAGGTGCTTGTTGAAAATGGAGCATTGACACAATAATTGGTTGAGCAATGAACAACAAACCAAATGGAGCATTAAAGTACGAGACGATGAGTTTGGTCAGATCAAGCACTTCAACATTGAGGACGTTCAGAGACCAACATATGAGACCATCCACTACATATCATATTCACCTTCATAAAAACATGTTTTGTTTGCATTTGTTTTTTCTTTATTTCTCTATTTTAGAATGTTTTTAATTAAATAAATATTACTCTTTGTTGGACTATGAGCAATGAAAAAAATTTAATCTTGAAGTTCTTTGAATATTGATAAATTAAGGATTTTTTTAATCCTTTAATAATTATAGATCTTTGGCAAGTGGTAAGATTAGATATTTTTGTATCCCACCCAAATCTAAAAGTACATTCACCCAACTATTCACCTCAAATAATTTATTACCACTATCGAAAAGTCGAATTTGGATATTACCTCTCCATAAAGTTACGCCCTTATCTTTTTTGATCCACCAAATTCTTATCTTTACCCTGTCATACAAGCAAATCTTTTCCTAACACTGCCTTTATCCAAATATATGACTTCAAAATCACGCATCCACCTCCTTAGATGAAAAACCAACCACAATAAAACCTGAAGGCATTGAGTACAAGACACTCATTTGCACATGAACCATTCTTGCAAGAGAAACAAGATGGGGCATTGTGGTTCAACTTTACAAAGATAAGCTCAAGTAATTAGGGCATACCAGGAGAAAAGAGAAGAAGAAGAAATAAAGGGAATAATTTAAATAATTCAATCATGCATTAATTATATTATTTTCATATGAATAGAAGTTAATCCTGAATATTACTCCCTTTGGGGATACCTTTTTACAAAGACTTCTGTGTATGAAATGATGAACGACTTTGTTTCATTATCCCTTCTCGGAAAGAGAAAATGTATCCCTTTTTATCCCCATTTGAGCCTAGAATATTTTTCTTTTGATTCAACCCTAACCAAGGATCACCCTCCACACTGGGGGGGCAAGGTAAAGCAAATCTGCTCGCGTGAGTGAAGACCATCAGTCTAGATTTCATTACAAAGACAAGTCTCTGGGAAATAAAGAGAAATAAAAAGGTACCGCAAGGTGGATCAAATACAAAATGCTCGAGAAGAAAATCAAGTCGAAAGCAACAAATGATGTTCCAAGTACAAGAAATAAATGAAGTTCAAATGGAAATAAAGAATTCTCCAAAGAAAGAGAATAAATAATGTGTTCAAATTAAAGAAAAGTTCAAGTTTCAATAATAAAGAAAATAAGAAGTACAAGAAAAGAGTCATTACAAATAAAATGACTCAACGGTCCTCAAACCACAAGGTTGATCAAATACAAAGATCCAAATTCGACAAGAAAATCGTGAAATACTAGATATTAAAAAGTGGAGATGAACTCTAGGGTAGAAACCCAAAAATGGGCAGTCTAGAGGGATCCAAAAAAGAAAGAAAATAAAAGAAAAATTGTGAGCAGATTCAAATCAAGCAAGGCAATATTGAAGACATCAAAGCAAATTGATCATTGGTTCGATCACACTTAAACACTTGTCTGGGCCTATTTCTCCATTTCTTTCATAACCGTGAGCCCTGACCTACGTTATGTGCCTGAAAAGTCCCTTCTAATCATACACAGGTTTCTAAGTGAAAGAGATTATCTTCATATTTTATTCCACCTCTCAGGGTTAATTATTTATTTGAAAAAAAAATATTTTCTAAAATCTTTAATGCATGATAGAGAAAAATAATAAAGGGGTTAAAGACGTAAATTTTGAAATACGTGTTGAAGCTAAAGGAGGATTCGAGTTGAAAACTTGAAAAGGCAACTCGAATATGAAGATTACTTCATCCAAACTCCAGAATCAAGAATGGCATATCTTGACCAAAGAAGCCAATCCGAAATACTTCACCTTCCCAAATTAACTTGAGCCTTAAAATTAGCCTCAATCTTGACACTTTAAAAAATGGCTATGATTTTTGGATATTAAAAGAGGTTGATTTATTTGATATTGAATGAACTCTTGTTTTATGATTTATTTCAATTGTGAGCCTGAAGCAAGGGAACCATTTTGTTTTACCAAATTCAATTATTCTTTTGAAATTACAAAAATAGAAGAAAAGAGAAACATTTCCAAACATGATAATTTCTTGAAAATGAAGGGTCCTTGAAACTGATGAAACATATTCTACCTCGATTGCAGAAGTGAAACAAACCAATAATGCAAGGGGAAAGATATGAAGACATTTCCCAATTTCAAAAGCTAAAAGGTCTGAAAGATCAGAAGAATTAGAGAGAAAACCTCTCACATTTCTTTGTCGTGTTGTCAAGATCAGTAATCTATCATGAAGTAGATGATCAATCTAGTCAGATGGTGAACAATTCATTTTGAGATTTTCTAATATTTCAGATCATAATAAAGATTCAAGGCACTTCTGTTATAAGAATTTATCACTCCTTGAGTATCCATTCGGGTTATGAGGCATCATTAGGAGAAGCCCTTAAACTATTTGATAACACTTCTTCTTTCCCAAGTTGATGGCATGTGATTATTGATTAGTGACATAGGAGTGAAACTATTTAAATTTGAAATATTTTGGCACAAAAAGAGCCATGAGTATCCACATTGGGGTATTACCATATCCCAGATCATGTTGAGATAACCATATTCAAATTAAGCAGACATCGAGAATGAGCCTTATCGTTTGGAGTGTCAAGGGCAGAATATGAAGACAAGAAGAATTTTCCTTGAAACATTTATGATAGAGTCATTGAATTAGAGCTATAAAGAGGCATCAATACCATATGTCTGCTTGCAGGAAGAATTAAAAGAGAGCACTTCTTCTAAGACTGTAACGAAGAAACCAAAGGATAAAAGATATGAAAGACATGATTGCACAAGATGATCAGACCGTTCCTCAGAAGATGCAAGCTTAAGCTGACAAGTTGCCATGTTGATTCTAAGAAGGATCCATTTAAGAGTGATCAAGTGAAGGAATATTGAGTTTTTCAATTTGAAGCCAGAAGAAGAATTGATAATCAACAGTTCTGCATACAAGAACTTCATGCATTATATATATATGCACATTTATTGCATTCACATTTCATGCATCAAGGTATATTTTTACATATTGTTCAAAGAAAAGAAAGAGCGAAGAAAGAGCATAATTCAAGCCTCGAGTTGAGGGGATTTTGTTCAGAGTGGCTAAGCCTCAAGGATCGAGGAACCCAATCAAGAAGAATCATTACTTTGAAGTGGGGCATGTTGCCCGAGATATATGATGTTTTGATGTGATATTATATATGAAAAAATGAGAAAGCAATTTTCAAATTTTCTCATTAAACCTTTTCTGAAAAATAATTTTTCAAAAGTAAGAAAGCGATTTTCAAAGTTTCTTACTTGATAAGTCTTTCGGGCCATTAGTAAGTCTTTCGAGCATGATGATTAAATCTCTAGGTCATCTGTAAGTCTTCCGAGCGAGATTATAAGTCTTATGGACATGATGTTTTCATATGATTTTTGAAAAATGAGAAAGTTATTTCCAAAGTTTCTCTTTTAATGTTTGAGATCACAATTTGCTCGATTCCATTGCATATGGAGTTAGATCAACATCAACATTTCACTCGATTCCATCGCATAAGGAGTTGGAGCAACATCAATATTTTGCTCGATTCCATCACATATGGAGTTGGATCAACATCAACATTTCACTCGATTCCATAACAAAAGGAGTCAGGTCAACTTTACCTTTCTTGGCCCATTTGTCGCATATGGAGTTGGATCAGCCTCATATTTTTTAGCTCGTCCATCGCATATGGAGTTAGATCATCACCATTTTCCCTTTCTCATCTATGGCATAAGGAGTCAGATCAGCTTTACCTTTCTTGTCCCATCCGTCGCATATGGAGTCAGATCATCCTCACATTTCTTATCTCATCCATCGCATAAGGAGTTGGATTAGTGTCACCATTTTGCTCATTTCCATCACATAAGGAGTTGGAACATCATCGCTATCCTTTTTAGTTGATAGAATACAAATGAGAAATGAAAAAAGAAGAAGAAGAAAAAAAAGGGAAAAAGAATAATAATAAAATAAATAATACCTCAGATGTGTTAATTAATGACAATATTGGTTTTTTGGCGGGGGCAACATATGGATTTGGTGCAAAGCAAGTGAGAGGACTTCCGGATAAAGAGGAGCAAATCAATTGACTGAAAGGACTAGCATGCAAATTGGGACAAATCAAGCGAGAAGATCTTCAGACACAGATGTGGCAGATTGTTCGGTTAAAAGATGAAAGGACAAGTCACCAGAAAACCAAAGATGTTGGTGCAGAGAAGATGAAGTTGCGTTCAGACCAGAAAACATTAGGCCGTTTTTTATCTTTGTTTTGTTCCTGTTTCCACATTAACAGGCAAAGAGGGGTAGTTGTATTACCTTAATTTTGTTCGGGTAGTTCAATTCAAATTGGGTCACGCATGATTGAAGAACAATTTTGGGTGTTCATGCATTAATTAATTCAGGAGACATGCAATTGGATTTATTTGGGGATGAATTGGATTGAAGGCTATCAAAGACCTTTTTAAAGCCCATTTTTCATAGTCCATTTCCACAACCCATTTTCAGACACCATTCACACGTTTACAAATACTCAAATGCCAAATTAAGTCGAATCCAAGTAAAAACTGAATACCCGTTTACAACTATTTACCCATTACCCACAACCTATTTACATTACACCCAATACCTTACATATCACTCATGACCAAATGACCCAAACCATCTTACAAAGCCAAACCGTAGCCCATTTTTAACCCAATTAAACCCATCATCCAAATTAACCCAGACCCAGGTTCACCCAACATGTCTAGGGCAAACCCTAATGTTGTTCCTATTCAGCCGCACCTAATGCTTCAACCACCCTCAGCAGCACGTCTCTGCCCAGCTCATGTGTTGGCCACCCTATACAACGCTAGCAGTTGGTATCCTCCAATGATGCTCGTGCACCAACGGCCTCATCGTATATTCCCTCTTCAAATCTCCCTTGTGCCCCTAGTGGTCCCCGTTTGCTGCCACAATAATAATTCCAACAGGGTCACTTCTAGGCGTGTAAACGAGCCGAGTCGAGCTCGAGTATTGTTGAGCTCGACTCGACTCGAAAACTCTGAAATGGGGCTCGACTCGACTCGAAAACTCGCGAGCTTAAAATTTTCAAGCTCGACTCGAAATCGAAATCCTGAACTGAAGCTCGTGAGCAGCTCGAAAAGGCTCGAAATGAAAAAAAATATTAAACTTAACTCGATTGAAGCCTCAAACACAAACTCGAACATGAACCTTAAATACATGAAATCTTACTATATTTTAAAAAAAAATCAATACATAAATATTAATATTATTGTTAATTTATTTTTTTTCGAGCTGCTCACGAGCTTTTCGAGTCGAATATCGAGTAGCTCATTTCAACTCGTTAAGAACTCGAGTCGAGCTCGAGCTCGAGTCGAGTCCATTCGATCCGAGTATTTATCGAGCCTTGATCGAGTCGATCTCGAATAGCTTGCGATCTGTCTCGTCTCATTTACAACCCTAATCACTTCATACAACCAGGAAACCCCTCTACAATTGATAAAATGAACAAAAAATGGTTATAACAGAGAACATGCCCTCCCCACTCATAAGAAAATATCACATTCAAGATAAAAAAAATAGAAGGAAAATTGTATGATTTTTTATTTTATCTAATTTGTACTTAGTCTATGACTTGTAAGACCTTACCGTAGGCTCATCTACTTTGTGCACAGGGTAAGTCCTTATCGCAGGTCCTTATGTTATATGTACAAGGCCCTTACCGGGTGTACAGATGGGTGTACGGGTATAGGGAACCTACACATATTTTTGATTGGATGGGGGTAGTGTTCATATTTTTAAAACATGTTTGATAAACTGATTTATATTGAAGTATTTTTATCTGAATGTTTTTATATACACTGCAAAGAGCACACTGGCTTTTTAGCTCATTCTGTAAATTTTAAACCTTTTAGATAGTAGCATACATTTAGGCTAGAAGACTTAGCATCAGGATGACTGACTACTCCTATTTTTGTACTACTATATATCTCTATATACATTTTTGTTATACTTTGGTGACACTTGTTTTTGCTTTCGTCTATATATATATGTACTACTGGTATTTTGCTATGTATATGTTTTATACGGTGTTTCTTATACATGTATATTGATTTATGGACATTTATCGTATGAACTTTTTTATGACTAATGTTATATTATACCGTATATGGATTTGAACGTTATTTTAAATATGAAATTTGTTTTGAATAAGATATGTAACCGCTTAGATTAGGGCATAACGTTCAAGTCGGGTTTAGGGGGTTACACTTAGTGGTATCAAATCTAGGTTTCGATCCTAGGACCTATGGGTTATGGGATCCTCATTTCAAAGAAAAAAAAAAGTTTGTAGAAAATTATCATTTCCCCTCCATTCGAAAGCAATAAAACAATAGGAGCCTCGGCTCCTTTTTCATTTTTTTACATAAGCAATGTAATCACTCCCCTCCATTCAAAAAATTAGAGAAATTAACCAAGCATCTCTTCCCCCATATTCGAAACAATCAATAGCACAAGCACCCCTTTTATTTTATATTATTTTTAAAGCAATAAGAGAAAAAATGAAAAGAAAATAAAGGTTTTTTTTACCTCTCAGCTAGTGTTGTTTACCGGTGTTAGAGGTCTCCAATGGTTAATCCATACGGTGAGGAGGAGCACAGAGAGGAGGTGAGCAACGTCCTTTAAATACATCACGATCCAACGGTGGACATCATAGTATTGGAAGCCGATAGGTTATCAACCTATTTCTCGATGTTAGGGGTCGTTTTTCACAAAATCAAGCCCAAATCCGTGACCACCGTGTCGAGGAGAGCCAGCCCTGAAATTTTGGTCCACATTTACCACCAATGACAATAGCGGTGACCGACGCGGCGGTCGTCGACAGCACTCCACCGGACTCTGGAAGAAAGCTAGAGAGAATGCAGAGAATTTGAGAGCAGATAGATAAACATAAGGCATAAAATGAAGGATTTGGGCTTAAAATGGGGCATTTATGAACAAATGAAATGATTTCGTTTTCGGGTTTGTCCAGCCGATCGAAACGACACCAACCATGGGCTAATTACACGCTCAGTCCTTTTTATTTCCTTCTAATTCAATATGGTCCACAAATTCAATATATTTCATTTTTTTAAAAATTTATTGTCTTTGCTTTGATTTTTTCCATTTTTGTGTTCTATTACTAATTGTTTGGCTTACTTTCTTTCAGGTCCTTGCAGTTTATGCACGATTTTACATTTTCATCCTTGTTTTAATTCTGCAATTTCATGATTAATTTTGCATTTGTTTCAATTAGGTCACTATATTAGTAGTTAATATTTAACCCTAAACATTTTTATAATTTTCAATTTAGTCCATAATTTTAATTGATTGCAATTCAGTTCCTATTTTTTTTATTTCAATTTAGTCTTTATTTTATATTATTTTACTAATTTATCAATTTTACTTTCTTTTCAGGTTATTCAAATCAAAATTCCGATGTTATTTATTTACTTTAATTCACTTTATTGATTTAATTCTCTAGTCTTGTTTATTTTATTTTATTTATTATTTTCCTTTAAATATTTATTTTAATTGTTTTAATAAACATTCTAATTTCCATTTTTTATTTCTTTTTCATGTATGTTCCTTAAGGTATTTTCTTGTTAATTTAATTTATTTTATTTTATCTACCTTGATAATAATTATATTTTAAGTTTAATCCTTTAGGTTTAGATTCTTCACACTTTAGTCCTTTAAAATAGGGAAATTCTAATTTGGTCCTTGCTTTCATGCTCAAGGGTTCAAATTGACTTTCCGATTAAAATAATTAATTCGATTAATAATTAGAGCCTTAGTTATGCTTTAGTCCCTAGACTTTAGACTTTTCACATTTTAGCCCTTAAACTTTAATTAGATTATCCTTTTGACATAATTGATTAGGTTAAGTATTAGAGCCTACACCTTATTTAATTCCATTTTAGTCCCTTAATTAGGGGATGATTCATTTGGGCTCTCACATGAAACTGTCTGATTTCTCAAATCAATTATTCGATTTCATAATTGGATAATAAAAGTGGTAGGATTAATATTAGAAACCTCACTTTAGGACTAGTCCATTAGGTTCTTTAATTTCATAACTTGACACTTTAAGTTAGGTAACCCTTTAATAAACTCACCTAGCATAATTAGGTTTTTAAATATGTTGATTGATTGCATTTCTTTTTCAAATACAAGGTAATGTTGATTATTAGTGAATCAATAGTATAGTCCCAGCCATCTGGGGCTACCACTGGTGATTCCTAAAGTAGGTTAACATCCTTTTAAAACCCCTTCATTTTTTAAATCTCGAGGCAATATCTGGTTATTGGACACAATAATTGATCTCCCACATTCATGCTAGAGGTGAATATTATTGGCTTTAATAAACGAGCACCCTCTTCAACTATGCATCCATATTGATTTCTAAATTAAATAAAACTTCAAACTCAAAACTTCCAATTTTAAATATAGCGTAATCAACTAGGTACCAATTTTTGGGCACTGTGAGGGTGCTAAACCTTCCCCGCACTAACTGACTTCAGAACCTGTTTTCTGGTTTTTACATACCCCAAATTTAGTGTTTTAATAAAAATAAAAATATTTTATTAAAATTGCCTAGTTTTTATAGTGTTCCAATCACACCTTAAAATGATTAGTGGCGACTCCAACATTTCATAAAATCATTTCAAAAACGTTTTCAAAGAAACCCCTTAATCGAACTAGTTTTTTTTCACCCGAGCGAAAAACGGTATCGACAATAATTTTAGGTTTTTGACAAACTTCAAACAATTAGAGGCAAAGATAAATTAGTCCCAAATGGTCGATTAAACTAGTTTGCATTTTATGTATATTAATATGCTGATAGTATGCTTTTATATAAAGTTTTATACATCAGAGTATATTCTAAACGCATCACCATCTGAGGTAGGGCTGTAAACGAGTTGAGTTCGATTCGAAAATTTTAAAATAAAGTTTGACCCAGTCCAACTCAAATCAATTTTCGAGTTGAGTTCGATTCAAAAATTTTAAAATGAAGTTTGACCCAGCCCAACTCAAATCAAAATCATAAATTGAGGTTTGAAAAAGTGAGAAAAAATCTTAAACTTAACTTGATTACAACCTCAAACTTGAAATTAAACTTAATTACATGAAAACTTTATATTGATTTTTGAAAAAAAATAACACATAAATATTAATATTATTAATAATTTAATTTAAAAAAACAATCTCGAATATTAAAAATCAAATAATATCAAAAAATTCATTTCGGCTCACTATGAATTCGAACTTGAACTTTAACCGAATCAATCTCGAATTGACCTGACTTGTGGTCCAATAATATCATCTTCAAAATTTTATTCAGATTTTGATCTTTGTTAAATATATCATATTATAATAGAGATGTTTATGAATCAAACCAAAAATCAAATTTAATCATATTATCATATGAAAATGCACTGGGATAAAGAGTTCCAACTTCTGCTGTGCATCATTTACGATGTCGTCCTACCAACAGGGTGTTGGGGCAACCCTAATTGCCCCGAGACATGGGGGCCTTACTTTGGGAGGGCAACGAAATTCAATGGTATTACATTGTTAGCCCTACCAGTTTCTCTACGTTCCTTTAAACCCGAAACAGCATGCTTACCTGCCGGAGTAGAAATCCGGCGGCCAGTTGGTGTTCCAACCATGGCATTGGTTGGACCCAACGGTTTCTTCGGTCTTGAACCGAAGAGTGCCTCTTGTTCTGCAGCAAACTGTTCTTGCAGCCGTTTTTGCTCCTGCAAAGATATAAAGGTCATTTCATGCCATATCCACATTCCCATAGCAAGTTGAATAACATCTGATCTCATGGCAGAGATGAGTGTCATGTCCATATATGTATATCTTCATTCGAACACGAGAGTTCGAAAGGAGCAGCGACAGAGGATGAGACGAGGTAGCTCTTCATTCAAGTTTTACAAATCAATACATAAAAAAAGTAAAATTTGGAAGCGTACCCGAGATTTACGTTTATCATCGTCTCTTGCTTGGCGCAACACCGTATATTCCTCCAACATGTTTAAGAGTGAAGTCTGCAATGATAAACAAGCTGAGACTGACCAACAATTATAAACCAGCGTAGAGCTTAAAACAAGGCAAAATCGATCAAATGGGGCACTGGAAAAAAAATTGGCTCGTACAGGGTGGGGGTAAATATTTTTTGAGATGGGATGATTGCTACAGTGCCGAGAAAGGCGCACGGACCACCTGGCATCTTCCCCATATTTCATGCAATTGGAACGCCAAGGCTAACAAAGTAACAAAGCAGAAGACACATTTTTTTTTTTTATCGATTTTGCCCTTAAAACAAAACTAAGAATCACAAGCCAATGTACCTTGTCATATAGGAAAGGGATTCCTTTCTCGACCTGCCAAGCTTTTACTTTCACAATCAAATTTTCAACGAGAGCTATCCAACAAAAAAGAAGATCGAGTATTATTAATTTATTATATGATGGCCGTTCAACCTTATTAGAGCATATGCATACAATAAGCAATGCAAGCCTATCTTTTGGTAAAGTTTCACAATAGTCACATGACCAAGGAACTTATATTTTCAATATAATTTTCTTTAGTTAATAGACAATCCATGAAATTATCATGTTTGTGCACATGGTTATAAACATCATACATGTGTCGTGGAACTACAGCACTCACTTTGGCAACATACTTCATGATGTAAGATAACTATAAGCTTACATGGCAATTTGCTGACCAGACTACGAGCTTTCTCTGCACGTTTCAGATTTTTGTGCACTCCTCTTCCTGCACTATACCGGTTTTCATCCTGTATAAAAGAAAAATAATAAAATAAAAATGGAAGTTATAGCTCCAAAGTCCAAACTGAACATCAATAACTTGCACCATCTCTGAGTAGTTTACAGATGACAAATTATCAGAACATTTCACTGTTTAAAGCAACCATTTCAAAGAGGAAAATTGATACAGTTCTATCTCAAGGATAATTGATTCAAAGTTATTTACTACACTGACTCAACGACAATTTGATTCTTTATTATAGGACCAGTAGCTACTGACTAATAGCAGAAAAAAGAACAAAATAAAACTATTATTAATTCTTCTAGAAAGAATAAGCTCCCTTCCAGTAAATATAACTCTAAGCTGACAGTTCAAGAAATACAAACTTGAAGCCACCAAAAAAAAAAAAAGAAATGAAGGGCAAGCCAAATGTTGTCAAGAGCACTACATATATTCTAGGTACTAGAGACCTTTATATTACTTAAGACGCAAGGTGCAAAAAAGCACTTGCCATACACAAAGGGCAATACGTGTACATGTCTTTATATGTGTGTCCATGTGCGAATAAAATCAGCTTAAGACATGAAACGGACACTATCTACAAATAGTGTAAAATTTTATTTTTCTTTCGTCGGCCAGTATGCATGATTGTCTTATGGTCCCTTGTTTGTTACCGAATACTCAAATATTTAAGTATAGTTTAATATTATCCGCTTTCTTACTAGTAAATGTACAGAGAATAAAAAAGCATGCCTAGACACACCAGACATTGCCAAACGTATATGTGACAGAAACATTAAGATGTATGATTATGATACTCTAAGAGTGGTTTAATTTAAAATTTTAATTTTCTTTTGTTGATCATTATGCATGATTTCCTTATGATTCCGGTGTCTGTTGTTAAATACTCTAACATTTAGAATTGCATAGTTTGATTTTATCTCCTTTCTTACCAGTAAAGGTACAGTTAACAATTAAAAAAAACTAAGAGGGTTTCAATAATGCAAGTTTCTTTGTGTGCTCATAGCACCGCAGAAAAGCGTGCTTGATCAAATGCACCTCACCCAACACCTTAACAACACTGTTAAAATGCTCCTATAATTTTGGGATAATGGTTAAAATTTTGTAGAGCATCTTTGGTGTAGGCAACGTTAAGGATCTCTAAATAGAAATTCTTTTGAAGACTGAATGCAGCAGAAAAGATTCCAATAGTTCCTCAAATAAAATTTACCTTTTCATAGTCATCAAGCCATTTTTCCTCCTCAGATGCATGTTTCCATTTATCTACCTTGTCCAAAATATCCTTCCGGCTTAAAGCTTCCTGTTTGGCTTTTGCAATTTGATCATCCATGCTCGAAAGCAGATTAGACAAATCAACATTATCTGCATACACATGTTGGAAGACTAATCACATAATATATTAAGAAAATATTTACACATCAACAATTGAATCCATTATTACAAAAAACAAAAAGAAAATTACATAAGGAAATATTTTTTTCCAAAGAAGCACATAACATCAAAGATGCCCAAAAAATTACACCTCACCCGATAGTTATTAAGAAAAACTGTGGGTAACTAGAAATGAATCAATATATGAAATGAAGATGAAGACTGGATGTTTATAGCAATGCTAACAAAGATACATTAAATAGTTTCAAGATGTAGATAATTTAGAAAATGGAGATAATTTGGTAGAACCAGATTCTACGAGGTTGATAAGAATCTGCCGTGCTGCATCACTATTTACATCCATATGGACTCCTCTATAGATTTCCTCAAGTTCATTTTGCCTCTTAAATACCAACTCTTTCATTTTACTAGCCTTCAGGACATTCAAACCTTGAACTTCAACCTCAACCTGAACGTAATAATAAATGTTTAGCATTAAGGGAAAAATACAATAATCTTGCAACATTGACAGTTCTAATTAAAAAAGAAGGGGTGGTACCTGCTCAATGATATCTAGACCAAGAATCCTGGTCTCAAAACCTCATCAACTGATGAAGAAATTAATGAAGTAGCATGCTTATATCTCTTTCGCTCATCAGGTGGTGTATCAAGGAGATCCCATAGTTCTATCAAAGTGCTCCCAAGATATTGAAGCTACGTGTAAAACAAAAAGATATGAAAAATAAATAAAGCTTTAGGGAGGTCCACATACAAATAACACAAATTGTTAACGCTCATATACATGCAGGAATAGAAACAAACCATCCCTCATGCAAACTGAAAAAGAGAGCCAATATTATAAGCTTTTGGAGGACAGTCAAAACTATTAGCTTACAGAGAGAGCCTCAGTTCTCAACTTCTCTTCAACTATTCAAAAGAATACAATGAAATTACACTATAAAAGAGACAATAATCCTGGTAGAACAGAACAGCTAAAATGAAGACTGTTTTATATTTCCTTGACTCTATGTTATGACATGGGATGATTAAGTCTTTCAGCAAGCAACAAAAAGCATTCAAGGAAAAAAAAAGTAACTACACTATACTGCTTGTTTTGGCAGCTAATCACCTAACACTGAAAACCAAAATTTGACTTGTAAGAACTTGCAAGCAAGGCCTCTTGCTTAACGACTTAACTTGTAAGGTATGAAGAAACCAACTGCACTAAGAGAGCTTCAAATTCTGCCATCTATACCTATTCTTAGCAGCTGGCTTTCTCACAACCTATACATGTTATCATCCTAAATCTAGGAACAGCTTACCAAAAACATTTTTCGGACTGTATAGCTGGAACAGAGGATGATCCTTCTCAATAACGTCTGAACCTACGGAAGATTAAGAGAAAAGTAAAAACATCCTTGTGGGCAAGCTCTACACATTATCATACTAAAACCAGGGACACCTAAACAAGTCAGCTTTACTGATTTTTTGATAAAAATGGGAGGTCTCGTTGAAAGCCCCCTTCATATCCGTCTACATACATAACAGTATTTCAACGAACATTGGAAGGAGGAAAAGAGTACCTCAAAATTTTATTAGAGAATCAAATTCAGTACAACAAAGAAGAGAAATAACCTAGCTAGGAACATACACCAAGCCAAAAACAGAAATAACTAGAAACAATAACAAACCCACAATACAAGAGAGAAACAAGTTAACCAATGCCTAATTTAGCTAGCTTATCCGCCTCCCAGTTGGCACTTCTCTGGATGTGCCTTAAAATCACATTACGGTCCAACACAATTATTGATTGTACAGTTTTTCCCGTTGAAGTTGCACAGCGCCTAAAATCAGAAAATGATCCTTCTCAATAATTATTGAAATTACAGAAGATAGAGATAAAACATCCTTGCTCTTCTAGAAAAGGAATTTCATCAATAAATTGATCACAACATTAAACCTTAACAAATGATTCAATAGTAACCAATTATAAAGTGCAGCAATTCAGGCATCAGTAAAACAAATAAGATACTGGAAAATAATCGTCCCAACTCAGACTTTTTTTTATAAAAGGAAGGTCTCATTAAAAACCCCCTTCATATCCGTCAATCAACAAAGACTCAACGGACATTGGAAGGTGGAAAAGAGTGCCTTAGAAGTTTTATTGTATAAGTACCAAGTACAATAAGAACACACTATCACCAAAAAACCTTTGGCAGCCCACTCAACACTGTGCAAAACTGCACTACATACACACATATGTTATTACCCTACACAAAAACTACTTCCTAGATTACTCAACCAGAGGCAAACATATACAATGTCCAAAGCTTCCACCTAAACCCAATAAAACAAAATCAGCAACACAAATAAATCCCCTCCAATTAACCAATCCCTAGTTTTGCAAATTCATCCGCTTCACAAGTAGCTGCTCTCGCCACATGACGTACAATGACTCTTTTATCAACCACAAACTCTGCGATATCTTTAACTATGGAAAGAAACATCGGGGTGGAGCTAGCTGGATTTTTTATCCAATCCACTGCCACCGCACTATTGGATTCCAAAATAAGCCTTTGGTTCGCCGACAACCCCGAATCCAAAAACAGATTCAATCCTCTCTTCATTGCCATCAATTATGCCATATTAGGAGGACCGGATCCAATTCTTTATGAGAACGAACCCAGAAACACTCCTTTCCCATTTAAAATGCTATAAAACACTAGAGCCTTTGCCATTTAGAAATCCACTCTCAACAAAAGCTCCAAAAAAAGCACTAGGTTAATAAGAAACTCAGTTCATCAAGTTGTATGGCCAACCAACAAACATGGCTACACTAGATAAAAGAAATGCAAGAGAACTTCAATCAAACTTTTTTTTTGCACCGATGACCTTACAAAAAAAGGCAATTGATCAAATGCACCTAGCTTGAAAAAATCATTGGTGTTTTCATTGTATAGCACTGTTCCCACACCTTAAGTAATCGAATCCTACTTGAGATTTTGACTTGCATTAAAATTTAGTGCTGAAGGCTGCTCTACTTTATGCAATACATAATAAGAAAAATTTGAATCCAAATTGGAGAAGACTTAAGCTTTGCCAAAGTGCAGAAAGCAAATTAATTTTCATAATTGTAATCCTTTGAAAAAAACATGTTCTCGTTACTATGTATTGTTGCAAATTTTAAATAAGATTTTCCATCTCAAAACACCATAGCATACCATGATAGCAGAAATTTTAATGTGAAGGAAAGAAAAACTAAATTAATTATTAAGCAAGACTAAGCACCAACAGGTACAGACATCCATATAAAGCACCAACAGGTACAAACATCCATATAAAGCCCCAACAGGTACAGACATCCATATGCATAAGAGTATACAAATACATATAAGGGTATCTACTTAAGGAGACTTGCAATGTGCCAGACTGCCAATAGAGGAAAAGGATTAATGAAATCCCTAAGACGTCACCTTTTGTAACCTTTTTTGCTTCTCTTGCTGCAGTGAATTAACGGCACCTGTCAATTTAGCAAGAGTATCATTGCTGATGCTCTTTGATTGACCGTTTGCAGGATAAATCAGGCTAGTATGAATGTCACTAACTCTCTTCGAGAAATCAAAGGACATCATCACTGACAGCTCATGAATCGTACTAATATGGCTGTTAACTTTCTGTAGCCGGATAATCTAGAGATTTGGTTAAAAGAATAAAATTCAGTAGAATAGACAAGCCAGAGAATTATTGATCCAGACAGTAGATATCAACAAACCTTTTCATTCTGAAGCTCCTGTAGATGAGACTTAATCTCCCCAAGTTTCTTGACTGTCAAATCACGCTCATATACTTCTGGATCAGAAGGCAGCATAGATTGACTAGTGCCTGCAATTTCTGCACAGATCTGTGCAATCTGTGACTGGGTTTCAGTAAATTCCTTCATTCTTTGCTTTGTCTTCAACCTCAGCTCCTCTAAAAAAGGTCTTATATAAGATATTTGCTGCTTGAGAGTGCCCTTTCCCTTCTCAGATTGCAGAATGAGAAATAAGTCACGTTAACAGAAAATATGAAGGGTAAAAATGCTATTAAGTGGATATATCCTAAGATAGTTGCTAATGTATAGTTTCTTATAATGAATTTTACAGATAACATAGGGCTGGTCATGCAGATCATACTATACTACTGTGCTCACCACATCCTCAATAAGCTCTTAAAAGAAAAGATCCTTTTGTAGTTTCCATCCATTTCCCACATTATCGTGCACATAAATCATCATCTTTCCCATGCTATAACAATTTTTCTAAGATATTCTTTTTCTTTCCAAGCCAAATAACGAATTAAATTTCGAATCTTGAGATTTAAGAATAGTACCAGAGAAACCCAAACAGGTCCGAAAAGCAGGTACTTGCTGCTTAAGAGTGTCATTTTACAATTCAAATTTCACAATCAGGAGGAGGAATTCAAACAAGAACCATAAGGCAAATACATACCCTAAGATAGTGTATATAGAAGTTAATTTTCTTTCTATACAATTGTACGTGTACAACAAGAATGCTGTAACCTTTTCTCACTAAGGTGGATATTATTCCAGCGTGTTGTCAGAGCATGTCCTTAGTAAACTTAGTAAAAGATAACGACTATTTTTTTAATAATTTCTATCCATACACTATTCAACTTACGCAAAAAAAAAAAAAAAAAGGAGCAACTTTTCTGGTGAGTGGTGACTCTACTGGTTTCTTACAATAATTTCATTTATTTCACAGTCAAATATGCACCATTTTCTACTGCAGGAGAAGTAGCAGCAACAATAAAAAATAATGGCTGTAGCTGTAGCTACTTTCATTAAATATTTGTTTTGCTTCTTAGAGGACAGAGGAAAGAAAAATTATAAATTAATAAAAGTAAATAACTAAAAGGTCAAACCAAACTGAACATAATTATTTTATATAAAAGCCAAATTATGCAGTTTATCATTAAAAAATTACTATAATATTATTAGCTTCTGCATTCAAAGCAGCAACCAAACATAACCTTAGAAAATGAAAGCTTCTGTGCCTAAAATATAAGGATTTAAATTGCAGGAGTCTCAGTCTCTCATAGACATATTTTCATCATGTTTATGGCGGTTGTGGACATGATAAATGCTACTGTGGTCAATTGCAAAAAAACCAACCATGATATCTAGTCACAACATAAGATAGCCAAAAACGCAAAATAAAAGCCATAGCATTAGATCCTCTGCTTTTATGCAATACTACATTTTTTTTCTTAATAATATCTATGTTGAGAAAGTGATTTATTGCAAAAACAAGTACAACTATTCCATAACAATACCAACGTTAGAAAGAAAAGAAAAGAAAAATGAACAAACCCTTGAGAAGGAGAAGGAATGCTCTCCAAGGGCGGTGACGAGTTTGGCGATATCGGATTCAATTTGAGCCAAAGATTGATGCAAATCAGCCTTGCCTTTCTCGTCGTTTCCACTTTTCTTCTATAAATGTCCAAACACTCTTGTTCCAATTCCAACATCATCTTATCCCTTTCGACGTCACTTTCCCCGATTTCATCCCATATTACCTAGTATCAAAATCAATAGCGAAAACAACATTTAGTTTGACTTTCTCAGTCAAAATTTTCAAAAAAAAAATCCAAAAAAAAAGTGAGAGTCGGAGAACAAAACCTGTAATTCTTGAAGGAGAGAAGCGCAAGTGGTCTGGGAATGAGAGGGAGGGAGAGACGGCGGCAACGCAGTCATATTTGGGGAGGAAAACATATCCAAGAAATGCTTGAAACCCTAAGAACTAGAGAGGAAATTGAGGAATGAGTGAAATGCGAAATGGGAGCGTTAGGAATCGTAGTCCTGAATTTCAGTAAGGAAAGATCGGGGGATCACGTTTCTGATTTGTCCTCTTTTTTAATACTGAAATAAAGAGTGAGATAAAGAAAACAATGGAGAGGAGTTTGAGTTGTTTTGGCGCGACCCGTGTCTAATTGTCTTTTTCGGTAAAATTATTTAAATAGTCCTTGTATTAGGTGCATACTCTAATTTCAATATATTTAGTCATATGATTTTCAAATTTTCAAATTCTTGTATTAACTCATGCTTCAACTATAAAATCTCTAAGTCAAATTTCACTTTTAATCTCAAAATTATATGTTAATGTAGGTTTTAAAGTCTCTTGAGATTACAGTGGCCTTGAAGAAATTGAGATTTTGTTTATGGTTATAATTCTATGTGTAACACCCCCAACCCGTACCCGACCCGGATACGAATCCGAGGTGTCGCATTGACTTGTACAAAATAGTGAATAATTTTAAACTTTCACTAAATAAAACTGAATAATTTATATAAATTATCTCAAAACGGTTTATAAAACTTATTAGCGCATAAACGCTTTAAAGATTTAGTTACATGCCAGCTACAATCAGTATTACAAAATACATACTATTCAATTCTTTTCTGATCTGATCTTTGGAAAGGAGAAACTGACATGTCTTGCTTAACTTTTATCATTCTGCTTCTTCTCGGAACCTACATGTGAAACAATCACACGCTAAGTCGTTGACTTAGTGAGGCATATAAAACATATAATAGAAACCATAGAATATTTCATATAACAAAATGCATGCATGTACATATGCCCTCATTATCAACATCATTATCATGATCTCTATCATTAACATTAACCCATTTAAAACATGCAATCTTGTACTTAACCTTTGTATAATATCATATAATACATTTCACCAAGCAATAACACAATATCGCACATAAATCATGTAATACATTTCATATAACAAAGCATACACATCACATACAGTGTATTTATGTTATATTTTTAATAACTCATGTACTAATCCATGTATACTTTTGATATCTTTTATAAGCCCATGTACATTACTGAGAACTTAAGGTATGCGAGTACTTTGAGGTTGTGCACACGTATGTTGTCACCACAGCTCATATAATAATCCACTGAGTGGCATGTGAAATCTGTGTCCCGAAGGACCTATCATTCCGAAGGATGTCATCTGTGTCCCGAAGGACCTATCATATGTCTCGAAGGACATATGTAACCCTCGACTCTTGGCATGCCAACTATACCATTAGCTCTCATATCACATAACATGGGCATTATCATTTATAACAGTTCACATCACTTGTATCAAATAAACATGTAATCTCATAACTTATTATCATGTAGCTTGTATAACATTCTTGTATGATCTCATAGCTCATTGTGTAACATTCTTGTATGATCTCATAGATCCCTTTTCATATAACTCATATCACATAGGTTCATATCATATCACATATATCATATGTGCATGTAATCATGTAGATTGTATCATATAACTTATATCATTTCTCATGTGTTCATATAAACACGTATGACATATCTTGCTCACATATGAATGTATTCACACATATTAGATTCACGTATCTCATATTTTATTCTCATATGTTCACATCGATCATGTCACATAAAATAACATGTCAGACAATCACACAACTAATATCATATATTCATGTAGTTTAGTATCACATATCGCATATACATGTAATCATGTAAATCATGTCACATATAATAACATATGACATATACGCATTTTCATGTACTCCTGCACACATAAACATCAAAATCGACATAACCTGAAATCCAAAGAAAATTTCTCAAAAATGGAAAACAAATCAATATAATCCACAACAACCCTTTTATAATTGTCTTAGTCACAAATCAATCACGATCTGTACAAATCACAATTTCATAACGATACATATGTTAGTATTGTACTAACATAAACACATCCCCAAAACAAAATCCATATGATACTTGAAACTCATTTACTATCAAAATACTTAACACTTAATAATTCCTTTTAATATTGGCATCAACTTTTTCAATTTACACAAAATGTTCATTCACCATTTTATCACTTAAATTTTAAATACAAAAAATTCTAGTACTGAAATTATTACCAAACAAGTACTTTTACTAAGGTACAATTACATTTAAGCACCCCAACTATGTGAATGTTGAACTTAAATCACGAATCTTTTTAAACTTTTGAAATGGTCATATTTCCCATCTAAATGCTCATTTCAATCCCAAAACAGAAATTTCCAGCATAATAAATCAACTATTAGACAATTATGTAACCATTCACAACTTTTTCCAAAATTATCGAATTGGTCCCCTAACTTTTAAAAAATTACAAAATGGTCCCCAAATTTTCTAAGTCTTGTAGAATACTTCCTACATCATTTCTAGACCTTATATAATTTTTCCATAATTTTTCTTAATCAAATACATCATGGCCGAATATTTTATCCTTTAAAACTATGATTTCATGATTTTGCTCGATTTTGATTCGATTCAAGCATGAAATCAACTTTCAATCAACCTTTTAACATCTCGAAAATAAAATCCCTAATCATCTCTCATCAGAAAAAAGGTTCTATAATTTCCTCTTTTGGCCGAATTTAAAGAATAATTTCTAGAAAGATTGATCATGTTTTAACCATAAATCAAGCTTGAAAATGGATCTACACCCTCTAAATCATCAAGATTAATCATCAATTTCATGAACCCAATCATGAACATAAACCCTTAGATTTGGGATCTTTGAAATCCAGCAAGATTAGAAAGAAATATTGGTACCAAATGATAACGTTTTTCGCGTAAAACAATTTTCTATTTCACGACATAACCCGAAATCCAAAGAAAATTGCTCAAAAATGGAAAACAAATATTTTTCTTACGTTTGGGAGAAGCTCACGTTCTTTTATGGGAAGATGAAGAAATTTTGATAATTCTTCATCTTTTTTTAAATATTTAATGAATTAAAATTCATTAAATACTAAATTACCAATTTACCCTTGAAATTAAAATATTTATACTAATTTACCCTTAATGAACTTGATATTTACATCAACACCAAGCCACATCAACCTTATTATCTTCCAATAGTCAAAGATGAACAAAATATTTTCTCACTTTACCATTTTGCCCTTGCAATTTCTAAAAATTACAATCCTGTCACTTTCATCCAAAGGTCCAAATTAAACATGGAATTAAACCATTAAATATTATTTTCCAAATTTTATAAATGATAAAATATTATATTTATTTCCTTATTTTCGAAATCAATTGTAACTTTTTAAAATTACCATTTTGGTCCCTAAACTTTTCAAAGTTTATACTTTGGTTACCAAACTTTTAAAATCTTATAATTTGGTTACCAAACTAAATCAATTTATAGAATAAATTTCTTTTTGGGAAAATACCATTTAGGTCTTTAAACTTTTCACAATTTTCTACTTTGATCCTCAAACTTTCAAAATTTGCATTTTGGTTACTAGCCCGCTTTTTGGGACGTTAAAAATCCCCCCTTAAGAAAATTTGTCCTCGAATTTTCACTGCACAAAGAGATGGGGGTTTGTTTAAGCATATCCTCTTCATGTTCCCATGTTTCTTCTTCAACTTTATGATTTCTCCATAACACCTTAACCAACGGAATCACTTTATTTCTTAACTGCTTCACTTCATGTGTTAAGATTTACATCGGTTCTTCCTCATAAGTCAAATCATTTTGAACTTCTATCTCTTCTGGTGCAACAATAAGAGAAGGATCATATCTATATTTTCGAAACATCGAAACGTGGAAAACATTGTGAATCTTTTTTATTCAGAGTTAGAGGTAACCTCGTCACAAAATTCATCGTCGCATTCTCCCTTTTCCACTGGAGAATAGAGATTGGTTGCAATAATCCTAAATGAACTTGATGTTCAGCTTTAACTTGCTGACACATAAAACATCTAGCAATAAACTAAGTAATGTTTCTTTTCATAATCGACCACCAAAATGACTCTTACATCCTGATACATTTTGTTCCCACCTGGATATATAGTTAGTGGACTATAATGTGGCTCAGAAAGAATATATTTCTTCAACTCATCATTATGAGGAATACAAATTCTTCCTCGATAAAATAGAAACCCATCAGACTTGACATCAAAATCTTTAGTCTCACCTTTTCATAAGTGAAATATTTTTAAGCATCTCCCATTTTTTTTTCTTTTTTTTCATTTTGTTTTCTGTTTTTCTTCTTTTTTTCTTATTTTTCTTCTTTCTTCTTTTTTTAGCTCTTATGCCTTTTCCAGAGGCAATATGACTAAAAATAACAACTTCTGACAGCCAAAACTCACACTTTGACAGTTTGACATATAATGTTGTTAACCCTTAAGTATCTCGAACACAGTACGAAGATAAGCATCATGCTATATCTTTGTCTTCGAGTATACCAGAATGTCATCAATACAAACCACCTCAAATTAATCCAAGTAAAATTTGAAATACTCGATTCATCAAATCCATGAATATTGTCAGAGCCTTTATCAAGCCAAACGACATTACTACAAACTCGTAGTATCCATATCGTTTTCTAAAAAAGTTATCTTTGAATCATCTTCCTTTTTAATCTTTAACTGGTGATATCCCATTTGAAGATCAATTTTAGAGAAAATTGTTGCTCTTTTAAACTGATCTATCAAGCCATCAATCCTCAAAATAGGATATTTGTTCTTGATAGTTACTTTGTTTAACTGTAGATAATCTATGCATAATCACATAGATCCATCTTTCTTTTTCACAAACAACATCCGCGCACCTCAAGGTAAAATACTCAGTCTAAAGAATTCTTAATCTAGCAGTTATTGCAATGGGTTCTTTATTCTCTTAACTCAATCACAACCATTCGATACAAACCCATAGATACAAATCAATGCCTTGATAACCATAAATATTGCATTTCACCTCTCAATATGAAGGTAACCCAAATAATAAATCTAAAAAGACATGGAAATTCCCGAGTTATGAAAATATCATATGATCTTATTTCAGATACTTGAGTATCTATCACCTTAGCTAGAAAAGCTATGCATCCTTTTCACATCATCTTAATCACAACCATTGTTGATATCACGTTAGTGATGATTTCACTTTTTCATCATTCATTAAAATTTTTATTTTCTCCGCATCTTTCTATATTAATCGCTTCTTGCGACCATTAACCCAATCTTAATGCAGAGATAACCAACTTATGATCAAAATGATCTAAAACTCATTAATAATAATCCCATAAGATTTACCGGTAATTATCGGACATTTACTATTTGTCCGACTAACATTTGTATCATGACCCATAGGTCTTCAGCCATAATAACACTTTTTATCAAGTTGAATTGAATATCTCTACTTTAGAATTCCTCATTTCATTCCTATGGTAATCTGTATAACTTTTCCAGATCCATAGAAATTATTCTCAAACAATTGAAACATTTTCTATATCAAATGAAACTCTAAATGTCCACGTTGTTCAATAAGAAGAATTGACAATTTGTATCAATAACTTCATAGCAGTTAATGCTAAAATCACACTAGTAATCAAATTTACTCTTTTTCTTATCATTATGAACTTGACACTCTTCAAGTTCTTGAGTTTCCATCTCAATCTAAACAATAATTCATTGCAACATGAAATGATATACAATCCATTTTCGTAAATTTACCTTCAAAGGGTAACTCTATCAAGTCCATAAAACTTAATATCTATTATCAAACAAACTCATAATCACTAATAACTCAACTACAAATATGCTTTAACTTATTAAGCTTACATTCATACCCATACAAGGTATAATTCCCTTGCTTTAAGCTCATATATTCTATGATATTTTCCTCAAATTAAGGAGGAAAAATTGGAATTCAAGAAGTTGGCAAGACCAGAAGAAGTTTTCGCATAAGGCGTGGGCACGACTTATTCATCCTGAGCTATCGCAGATAAAGTCTTCAGTTAAGGCGTGGGCACGCCTTACTAGTCCGTATAACCTAAATTTATGGTTACAAATTTACAAAGGAAAAAGAGTTTAATGATGGCTGGAAGACTCTTTTAAATCATTCTTATGGTGATATTTGTCCACCATATTCTAGTTTGTCCATATAGTAACGAAACTACTTCATCTAATTTCTCCACTTCGAGTAGTGAAAACCCTTTTAACATTATCTTCATATCATTGTCAAATTCACCATTGAACTCGGGTGCTCTTAACCCTTTTAACTCTTTCGATACATTCATACCATAAGTTAAAGAAGCATAAAATTGAAAAACACATCAAAATATCATTCAACATCATGAAAAATATCAGAGCTCTGATACCATTAATTGTAACACCCCCAACCCGTACCCGACCCGGATACAAATATGAGGTGTCACATTGACTTTTCAAAACATTTTACTTGTACAAAATAGTGAATAATTTTAAACATTCACTAAATAAAACTGAATAATTTACATAAATTATCTCAAAGCGGTTTATAAAACTTATTAGCGCATAAACGTTTAAATATTTAGTTACATGCCAGCTACAATCAGTATTACAAAATACATACTATTCAATTCTTTTTTGATCTGATCTTTAGAAAGGAGAAACTAACCTGTCTGCTTAACTTTTATCATTCTGCTTCTTCTCAGAACCTACGTGTGAAACAATCACACGCTAAGTCGTTGACTTGGTGATGCATATAAAACATATAATAGAAACCATAGAATATTTCATATAACAAAATACATGGATGTACATATGCCATCATTATCAACATCAACATCATTAGCATGATATCTATCATTATCATTAACCCATTTAAAACATGCAATCTTGTACTTAACCTTTGTATAATATCATATAATACATTTCACCAAGCAATACACATAATATCGCATATAAATCATGTAATACACTTCATATAACAAAGCATATACATCACATACAATGTATTTATGTTATCTTTTTAATAACTCATGTACTAGTCCATGTATACTTTTGATATATTTTATAAGCCCATGTACATTACTGAGAACTTAAGGTATGCGAGTACTTTGAGGTTTTGCACACATATGTTGTCACCACAGCTCGTATAATAATCAACTGAGTGGCATGTGAAATCTGTGTCCCGAATGACCTATCATCCCGAAGGACTTAATTCGTGTCCCGAATGACCTATCGTCTCGAAGGATGTCATCTGTGTCCCGAAGGACCTATCATCCCGAAGGATGTCATATGTAACCCTCGACTCTTGGCATGCCAACTATACCATTAGCTCTCATATCACATAACATGGGAATTATCATTTATAATAGTTCACATCACTTGTATCATATAAACATGTAATCTAATAACTTATTATCATGTAGCTTGTATAACATTCTTGTATGATCTCATAGATCATTGTGTAACATTCTTGTATGATCTCATAGATCCCTTTTCATTATAGGTTCATATCATATCACATATATCACATGTGCATGTAATCATGTAGATCGTATCATATAGCTTATATCATTTCTCATGTGTTCATATAAACACGTATGTCATATCTTGCTCACATATGAATGTATTCACATATATTAGATTCACGTATCTCATATTTTATTCTCATATGTTCACATCGATCATGTCACATAAAATAACATGTCAGACAATCACACAGCTGATATCATATATTCATGTAGTTTAGTATCACATATCGCATATACATGTAATCATGTAAATCATGGCACATATAATAACATATGACACATATACGCATTTTCATGTACTCATGCACACATAAGCATCATATCAATCACATGCTTGTACTTATGGAATCATGCATTCCAACATGGGAAATAGACTTATCGCAAATCCTACCTAATGATGTATAAAACATCCATGTATAATGTTATGCATGCATCACAAATCAAATAACATTTTAGGAGTCACTTCTTACCATAGTAAATCCGTCACTGGCTCATCGTAAGCCAATGTATTTTCTATAACATAAGTACAAATTAAATTTGCACTCACCTTGACACTTTATATATCCAAAAGATGTTCCTCACTACAATCCACAACAACCCTTTTATACTTGTCTTAGTCACAAATCAATTAGGATATGTACAAATCACAATTTCATAACAATACATATGTTAGTATTGTACTAACATAAACACATCCCCAAAACAAAATCCATAAGATACTTGAAACTCATTTTCTATCAAAATACTTAACACTTAATAATTTCTTTTAATATTGGCATCAACTTTTCCAATTTACACAAAATGGTCATTCACCATTTTATCACTTAAATTTTAAATACCAAAAATTCCAGTACTGAAATTATTACCAAACAAGTACTTTTACTAAGGTACAATTACATTTAAGCACCCCAACTATGTGAATGTTGAACTTAAATCACCAATCTTTTCAAACTTCCAAAATAGTCATATTTCCCATCTAAATGCTCATTTCAATCCCAAAACAGCAATTTCTAGCATAGTTCATCAACTATTAGACAATTATGTAACCATTCACAACTTTTTCCAAAATTACCAAATTGGTCCCCTAACTTTTCAAAAATTACAAAATGGTCCCCAATTTTCTAACTCTTGTAGAATATTTCTTACATTATTTCCAGACTTTATATAATTTTTCCATAATTTTTCTCAGTCAAATACATCATGGTCAAATATTTTATCCATTAAAACTATGATTTCGTGATTTTGCTCAATTTTGATTCGATTCAAGCATGAAATCAACTTTCAATCAACCTTTTAACATCTCCACAATAAAATCCCTAATTAACTCTCATCATAACAAAAAGTTCTACAATTTCCTCTTTTGGCCGAATTTAAAGAATAATTTCTAGAAAGATTGAACATGTTTTAACCATAAATCAAGCTTGAAAATGAATCTACAACCTCTAAATCATCAAGATTCATCATCAATTTCATGAACCCACAATAAAATCCCTAATCAACTCTCATCATAACAAAAAGTTCTACAATTTCCTCTTTTGGTCGAATTTAAAGAATAATTTCTAGAAAGATTGAACATGTTTTAACCATAAATCAAGCTTGAAAATGAATCTACAACCTCTAAATCATCAAGATTCATCATCAATTTCATGAACCCAATCATGAACATAAACCCTTATATTTGGGATCTTTGAAATCCAGGAAGATTAAAAAGAAATATCAGTACCAAATGATAGCGTTTTTCGCGTAGAATAATTTTATATTTCACGGCATAACCCAAAATCCAAAGAAAATTGCTCAAAAATGGAAAACAAATATTTTTCTTAGCTTTTGGAGAAGCTCACGTTCTTTTATGGAGAAGATGAATAAATTTTGATAATTCTTCATATTTGTTTAATATTTAATGAATTAATAATTCATTAAATACTAAATTCCGAATTTACCATTGAAATTAAAATATCTATAATAATTTATCCTTAATGAACTTGATATTTACATTAATACCAAGCCACAACAACCTTATCGTCTTCCAATTGTCAAAGATGAACAAAATATTTTTTCACTTTACCATTTTTCCCTTGCAATTTCCAAAAATTACAATCCTGCCACTTTAATCTAAATGTCCAAATTAAACATGGAATTAAACCATTAAATATTATTTTACAAAATTTTATAAATTTGAAAATAATATATTTATTTCCTTATTTTCAAAATCAATTGTAACTTTTTAAAATTACCATTTTGGTCCATAAACTTTTCAAAGTTTATTCTTTGGTCACCAAACTTTCAAAATCTTATAATTTGGTCACCAAACTAAATCCATTTATAGAATAAATTTCTTTTTGGGAAAAATACCATTTAGTTCTTTAAACTTTTTCCAATTTTCTACTTTGATCCTCAAACTTTCAAAATTTGCATTTTGGTCACTAGCCCGCTTTTTGGGATGTTACACTATGTTTTTGCAAAGGAATTTTGCTTTCGACGGTTATTCTCGATATGAGTCTTGCATGTGTCCCACATGGCTATATCCAATTGTTATATTTCTTATATATTTGCAGGATCACACGTCTTGAACCGATAGTCTTTTTTTGCCTCGTAGAATTTTATAAGTTCGCCCCCTAACATAAAACCGATAGACGTCTTAGCATAACTAGTTTGATTAGTAGGAGGAGGATGAAGTTATTATATCTCTGATCTGTTGATCAGACTCTGGTTTTAATTTTTGGTTTTTCCAAGTTTCTTTGTGTATTAGGAGGATGATACATAAGGTTACTGGTAATACGGCTTGTTTGTTTATTAGTAGGATGAGTTTCTTATATTTCTGTTATTCAAACTCGGGTCCGAGGTCAGTGTATACAAGTGTTTCAGTGTATTTGGAGGGTCATATTTCTGTACCTATGTATGTCTGGTATCTGTAAAAAATGGTGTCTTTTTTTGAAAAATAAAGTTGAGCAATATATAGTCTTATATGTATAGTTTCATTTGAAACTTTATTGACAATTTATTTTAAATTATAATCAGATCTCCATTGACCAATGCTGCAAGCTGTGGCCACAAACGATCCTGTAGTTCAGGATGCTGCAAATCATGCTGTGAAGACCATACAACAGAGATCCAATTCCCTGCTGCCTTACGAACTTAAAGAAATCGTTCATACCAACGCCGAAGTAAGCACAAAACTGCTGTTCCTATTTCCTCATATGGTTGTCGTGTTTTAAATTTTTGGTTGTTCAACGTAATAGGAAGTGAGTACATATGTGATTTTGTTACTTGAACCGCATACCATCTGATGTGGTGTTTGGGAATCTTACGATAGTTGGAGCATATATTCTCCATATCCGGATATGGGTCATCCAAGGACTCCAAATGCATGTGTATTATACTCAAGTCTGTTTCTCGTGTAGAATAGGCTAGTTGTATTTTTTATTGTAAATGTGTCATATGATGTTTTATAATGACCTCTTTTGTTCGTAACTGTTTCATAACCATCTCTGCATGCTTAATTCTTCCACATTCCATGAAGAATGGTTATACTACTCCGACCCTTCATTTTTGTTGACACTTCAAAGATTTTTCAGTTGCATTGAAAAAGTTGGGAAAAATTCACTTTGGTCGGATTCACGTATGTATACGACACTCATACCTGAGCCCGAGTAACATAGAACAATAGTGTCGTTCCAGTTTTGGTCTCCTCACTACTAGCTTCTGGTTCATGGTCATTTAGTATTGTGAAACTCTAGATTCTACTTGAAAAGTTTGTCCACCTTTCAAGGTGTTCAGGATTTCATTCAACCATCCAATCTAGTCGAACGACAAACCGAAACTCTGTTCTTTGCAAAAGCGATTGCAGTTTCATTTGGGTGCTAAGTGTTTGATATGCAAATAGGTATCGGAAGATTTCGCGAAACCCAACATGCTTCTCAAGTTGAAGAGACGAGACAAGGAAGAGAAGTACAAGGTGGAGGCTATGTTGCACTGATACAGATAGATAGACGGGGACGGGAAACGACAATTTTTAAAGGTACAGGAACCGTAAGGGTACGACATATATTATTTTCGACAGAGGAATTGTTTTTGTTTTGGAATTGGGTGATGGGCAGAGTTAGAAGAGGAAGACTTTCTTGGTGTTGCTTTGTTGATTGGTTTCGCTATTGTATTTTCATAATTTGTGAGATAGCTTTTGTAGTCTATTGTTTGTATTGCTTTGCCCTGGTTTTATTTATTCTTTTCCTCTATTTAAGATTAATGAGGTTTTAAATGCGACATTCAATTTGGGTAGGGCTTATTTGATTATACGAACAAAATCATATCGCTTAGCAAAAAAAAAAACTTTTCAATAAAAATAATGTGAAAATATTATAGGAATTTTAAAATCAAGTTTTTAGGGGATTAAATTGAACACTTTTAAATAATTTTAGAAATTACCTTGAAATTTTGAATTAAATATTTTTTAATCAAGTCTTTAGGTCATTAGACATCTACAAATGGATTTTCAAGTTCGTTTGAGTTAAATTCAACCTTCAATTGTATTTTAAAGTTTAAGGACTAATTTATAAAATATCAATTTTATAGATAAATTTAGCTAAAACTCAATTCTTGAGATTTAAATTATAAATTCCAAACATTTTTTATTTCTATTAGAGTCCCAAAATCAACCTCAAGCAAAAATAGGTATCAGGGATCGATTATTTTTCTAAGAGATTAATCCTTTTGAATATGAATCGATTTCCCCCCAAAAGTATCAGTATTTTTTCAAGAAGATTACATAAAACTGTATAAACATACATGTTGAAATACATCATAATCATTCTTCACAACATCAAATCAATGTTTAGAATAATTGTCTAACCATATCGCCGACAATGCATTAGAAAATGTCGTGGCATGCTTTTGCAAGTCATGGAGATGTAATCATGCTTTCATAGCCAACAAACCAAGAATGATTTTACACGTCAAAATGGTAAGAAACTTTCCGATATAAGGTGAAACATGGGAATAACAGTGTACCGAGAATGATTAGGTTACCAAAAAGGAACCATGATGAAGTAGGCAACCATGTGGAAGAGGAAGAATTTTGGAAATTCAGAAGATGCTTGGTGGGAAAAATGGAAACAATTTGTAGTGTTAGTGGTATCGAAGTTCGAATTCAAACGTGGGGATTGAGGAAATCAAAATTCAGAGGATTGATGGTAAGTTGTTACTTATCTTGATTGAGGATGAGGTATTGTACCTACTCTCGAAAGATTTGGAATGGTCTTACCTGAAGGAAATTTTTATGAACGTGAGGTCGTAGAAAAAGTGTTTGAATATATTGATAAGGGTTACCTGGTTGGGAGTCTCAAGGGTACCACTACATTATTGTAATAAGACTACTTGCGACAATGCGTCTTTTTAATTGTCAAATAAAATCTGCCTTAATCTCAATAAAAATTAAATAAAGAATAGTATAGAGAGAGTAAGGGTCAATCCGTAGGGAATATTGAAATTGCCGATGAATTCCTTCTTGCTTTTGTGACTAGGCGTGAACTGCCAAAGAAAATAAAGGGGGTTTTCTCGATTAAAAACAAGGAAAATAAAATTAAAAGGAAGAAGAGTTGAATTAAAATAATAATTAAAAATCCGCCTTCGGCTTTCGTTTTACCTCAAATTCCGTTGATCATCGAAATATATTTTTACTTCGGATTCATGTCGGTTACAGTCTATGGGTCCCAACCCCTACTACTTGTTTTTCTGTCAATTGAATCGGTAGACCATGAAGGTGTTAACATGGAATCTACATGGTATAGGGTCGTTTACCCTTCTCGGAGTCCTTGACTTATATTAAACATGCCTTAGCCTCTTTGAATGATTCTTTTTTTAGGTTTTTGGCATTGACTATATTATACTCTTTTATTCAAAGTCTGACAATCACATCTTCCACTGTCATTTTCTTTCTTTTGTGCTTCAGTTAATTCTTGATGTCAATATTTCAATGATAGTTGCCACCTCGAAGGATTCACTTATGACCATTCTTTTAGCAAAAATTCCATAAATGGTTGGAGTTCCGTCACTTGTTGAATTACTACTAGTTTATAATCAACCATAGTATATATCAAGAACTTGTCAACTAAAAACTTTTAACTTTGACACCTTTGCATTTCTAGTTGTGCTCCAATGCCTCCCACAATTTGATAAACATAGTACATAAGATACAATGAATCTTGTAAACTATTAAAGGTATAGTTCAACATAGGAAGTCAGAGGCTTCCAAGCTTCAACAATATTGAAGGTCATAATATTGTCTACCTATCATTTTCTCTCTCCCTCTTTAACGACTGTAGGATTTTCCTTCAATAACTTATCAAAGTTCATCGTGGTTAGATAGAAAAACATATTTTGCTTACATGTCTTGAAATCATGTCAATAAAATTTCGTCGGCTTCTCATTGTGGTTACTGCCATGGCTGATCGATTCATATTTAGATTTGAATTCTAAGCCAAAATCATCATTCTAGCATCCAAGCTGGGTGAATCAATGAAGTCTCCCATATTCATTGCTCTATTAAAATATGAAACTAGAATTAGTCCTATTTCTAATAAACAAAAAATTAATTCTTTTTTATTTTTGATTTTGTTACCACGCAGAATCAATATTCTGAAACAAAATTAGTAACCAATGTTCACTTTGAGATTAAGCAAACTCATTTAAACGATAGGATAAATCCAAAACAATATTTGTTATTTCGATTTCACCAAAATTTTTAAGTATATTCAATTGAATTAATCGGATATCAAATTATTACTCCAAGTCTTTCAAGATCAATTTAGTCCTTACTAAATGTGTAAAATTGTGATTTGTACTTAAACTATTTTTGAAACAATTTTCACAAAGTATTTTGAACCAAAATCAAGCCTTAAATCAATTTTTCAAAGGCATGCACCGATGCACCAATCCATGCACCAATGCACCAATCCATGCACCGATGCACCAATCCATGCATCGATGCATCAATTAATTTCTTAAACATCGAATGCATTTTATGCATCGATGCACATACCATGCATCAATGCACTCAGTGCATTTGATGCATCGATGCACAAGACCATGCATCGATGCACTCAAGCTTTTTCAAAACATCGATCGATGCACTGAGAGTCCAACGGTCAAAATATTTGAATTTTACACCGATGCACCTAGGGTATGTATCGATGCATGAGATGCTCCCAACCACTAATATTAATTGTTTTCACATTTAAACGGCTCTATTAACTTCACTAATCATCCTCAACGTTCAGAATCAATTGAAGGTGTATTTAAACAAGCTTAGAAGCCATTGATCAAAAACAAGAAACAACAAGCAACTAGAATATAATTGAAGGATCAAACTCATTGTTTGAGCAATTCAAGACTATTTTTCATTCAATATTCATTTTGCTTTCAAGAACACTTCTTGTACTCAATTATATTCATTTTTGAGTGTTCTTTTCTTTGTTCTAGAATTGTGCAAACAATCTACCTTGTGCGGATTTCCTTGTAAGTTTGCAAATTTGTAATCTTCTCTTTGAGAAAGAGTGTTCTCAAGAATTGGGGTATATTCTTGAGGGTTTTGTAAGGTTATCTCTTTGGCCTTAAAAGAAAGAAAAAATTAGTAAATTTGTTGGAAAATCCTTAGGGTGGATAGCTAAGGTAGTGGACGTAGACTTTGGTTGATAAAGTCGAACCACTGTAAATCGCTGTGCAATTACTTTCAATTTTCTGCAAAAGCTTACACCAAAATTTTTATTGCCAATTCACCTCCCTCTTGGCTGATTTCGTCAATCGATTAACTCAACAATTGGTATCAGAGCCTCACTCATTTGAAGGTTTAATCACCTCTTGAGTCGATTCGGGAAGAGTTACATCGATTATCAAGTCATCAATGGCCTCCGCTTTAAATTACGACTCCGATCTCGATTCGATGCCCGTCAACAAGCCTCATTTCTTCAATGGAGCTAACTATGCCTATTGGAAAAATAGGATGATGTACTTTATTCAAGCAAGTCACATGGAGCATGAAATGCCGTAGAATAAGGATACATCAAGCCTCTCACTCATCCAAGGTTGTGGAGTGAATGAGAGACAAGAATGTTCCAGCTCAACTCCAAAGCCATCCATATCATATTTTGTGCTCTTGGACCAGATGAATATAGAAGAGTTTCATCCTGTACAACCGCCAAAGAAATATGAGACAAACTTCAAGTCACTCATGAAGGTACCGATGAGGTAAAGAAATATAAAATTAGTATTCTAACGCATAGCTATGAAAATTTCAGGATGAAACCAAATGAAGATATCAAAGCTATGATGGATAGATTTTCAACGATTGTCAATGGTCTCAAATCATATGGAGAGATCATTTCAAATGAAAAGCTTGTGAGGAAGTTAGTCTACTCTCTTCCAAAATCGTGGCAATCAAAGAAGACGACAATCATCAAATCTAAGGACCTAACGTCCTTAACTCTTGAAGAACTAATATGTTCCCTCCTCACTCATGAAATGATGCTTGAAGATGAGGTGGACCTCGATAAGATTGACGAGACACCAAAGGAGAAGGAGAAGAAGAAAAACATATTGGAGTTGCTCTCAAATCCACAAAAGATGAGAGTGATTCGAATGAAGATAATGATGACGAGGAAATGACATTGTTTGCCAAACGGTTCAGAAAAATGATGAGACCTTACCGAGGAAGAAAATTCAAACGAAATGAAGGCCTCAAAAATGAACCAAAAGAGAAGGACCCGATCATTTTCTATGAATGCAAAAAGCCGGGGCATGTCAAATATGATTGCCCACAGTTGAAGAGAAATGGTCAACCAAATAATAAGCACAAGGCTCATGTGGCTACATGGAGCGATGAAGAAGGTTCCGATGAAGAGGAACAAGAAGTAGCAAACTTGTGCTTGATTGCATTCGGGGAAGATTCTAAGGTAACCTCTAACTCATCTGATTTTGATGATTTATCCTATGATGAGTTATTAGAGGAATATAATGGGTTGGCTTTGGATTATGAGAAATTGTTTTTAAAATATAAAAATGATGTTTCAAAATTGAAAAATGAAAATAAACTCATATCCAAAACCAACAACAATCTTGAAAGTAAAATCAAAGATTTGCAAATCAAACTAGAAGAGTTTGAAAAGAAAAATTTGGATTTGCAAAATTTACTTTCAAAGGTCAATGATGATCATCAAAAGAAAATTGATGATCTTAAAGCTTCTTTCGATAAAGTTGGAACAAAACGTTTTGAAAATGGAGAAAATTCAAAATCCAACTTTGTTAGAAAAAGTTTTAAAAACTCCAATCATAGAGGTCCCCAAAGAACCTCTAATGGAAAAATCGTTAGAAGTATATGGGTTCCTAAAGAGCTCATTATTACTAACGATAAGGATATCCTACACAAATGGATACCTAAGGGGACTAGGATTTTGGAAACTAATAAATACAGACTCAAAAGAATTTGGGTACCAAAAATTAGAAATTAATCTATGTTTGTAGGAAAAGGAGCATTGCCACAAGGCACGGAAACAAATTCAAACTCATGGTACCTTGATAGTGGATGCTCAAGACACATGACCGGAGACAAAAGCCGGTTCATTGAGCTTAACGCCAAAAATGAAGGAGAAGTGACTTTTGGTGATGATTCAAAAGGTCACATTGAAGGTATTGGTACTATCGGTAATACCTATTCCATACAAATTAATAATGTTTTATATGTCAATGGATTAAAGCATAATCTATTGAGTATAGTCAATTTTGTGATAAGGGATTCAATGTCATGTTTGATATTAATGGTTGTAAAGTCATTGACATTGCATCTAATCGGATTATGCTTGTTGGTCATAGAATAGGAAACATATACATGGTGCATTTAGATTCTATTGATATGACTAATTTGTGCCTAGTTGCTAAGGATGAGCATGTAGTTGGTTATGGCATAGAAGACTAGGACATGCTAGCTTGAGTGTTTTGCAACGGCTAATTCAAGGAGACTTAGTAAGAGGGCTGCCTAAACTAAAATTTGATAATGATTAAATATGTGATGCTTGTGCTAAAGGAAAACAAAAGCGAGTTTCTTTTAAATCCATTAATGACATATCAACTAGTAGAGTATTATAATTGATCCATATAGATCTTTTTGGGCCAACTAGGACTACTAGCTTGGGTGGAAAACAATATGCATTTGTCTTGGTAGATGACTATTCTAGATATACTTGGGTTCTATTCTTAAATACTAAAGATAAAGCATTAGAAAATTTCATCATATTTTCAAAAGTAATTCAAAACGAAAAAGGTTACTCTATCACTAGTGTTAGAAGTGATCATGGTACTGAATTTGAAAATATTGGATTTAATGAGTTTTGTAATTCTAATGGTATTAGCCATAATTTTTCAGCACCTAGAACCCTTCAACAAAATGGAGTTGTTGAGAGGAAAAATTGAACTTTAGAAGAAATGGCTAGAACCATGCTTTGTGAAAATAATTTGCCAAAATATTTTTGGGCGGAAGCCACAAATACCGCTTGTTATGTTATTAATCGAGTAATGATTAGGCCTATTTTAAAGAAAACTCCATATGAAATTTTCAAAAATAAAAAGCCTAATATTAGCTATTTTCATCCTTTTGGATGTAAATGTTTTGTTTTGAACAACGGTAAAGAAAACCTTGGCAAATTTGATGCTAAAAGTGATGAAGGAAATTTTTTGGGTTATTCCTTAAATTCTAAAGCTTATCGGATATTTAATAAAAGAACTTTAGTTGTAGAAGAGTCTATACATGTTGTTTTTTATGATAATCCTCTTCCAAGGAAGGATTCTTGTGTGAATGATGATGTAGGTGTTATAAATACAAATGACGTTAGACATGATGTTGGAGAACCATCATCAAAGGAAGAAACGAAAAATGAGGAAACTCATGATCCTCTTGAGAATCCAACCATTGAAGAAAGGGAAATATCTTATCCAAGAGAGTACAACTATGTCAAGGGTGGTGAAATCATAGGTGATCCATCCAAAGGGGTAACAACTCGATCTTCTCTTAGAAATATTTGTAATTATGTTGCATTTATCTCATGCATAGAGCCTAAGAATATTAAAGAAGCATTAAATGATGAACATTGGATTATGGCTATACAAGAAGAGTTAAATCAATTTGAGAGAAGTAAAGTATGGACATTAGTTGAAAGGCCTAGTAATAAATCTACTGTAGGTACTAGATGGGTATTTAGGAATAAGCTTGATGAGAGTGGTAATATAGTGAGAAACAAGGCTAGACTTGTTGCTCAAGGGTATACTCAAGAAGAGGGCATAGACTATGATGAAACATATGCTCCCGTAGCTAGGATGGAAGCAATTAGAATGTTATTAGCATTTGCATGTTTTCATGAATTTAAATTATATCAAATGGATGTTAAAAGTGCATTTTAAATGGTTTTATAAAAGAAGAAGTGTATGTGGAACAACCTCAGGTTTTGAAGATTCAAAATTTTCGGATCATGTTCTTAAATTGACAAAAGCGCTTTATGGTTTAAAACAAGCTCCTAGAGATTGGTACGAAAGATTGTCAAAATTTTTAATTGAAAAAGGTTTTTCAAAAAGGAAGGTTGACACTACATTATTTTTAAAGCATAAAGGTAAAGATTTATTAGTAGTTCAAATTTATGTTGGGACTCCAAATCAAGCAAAGAAAAGATGACATCTTCATCAATCAAGCTAAGTACATCAAAGATATGCTCAAGAAGTTTGGACTATAAAATGGCAAACCTCATGACACTCCAATGAGCTATTCAACAAAGCTTGACTTAGATGAAGGAGGTAAATGTGTAGATGTTAAATTATATATGTCAATGATTGACTCTTTGCTTTATCTAACTGCAAGTAGACCGGACATTATGTTTAGTGTTTTTTATGTGCTAGATTTTAATCATGTCCTAAGGAATTACATTTACTAGCTGTTAAGAGAATCTTTAGATACATTAAGGATACTCCTAGTTTATGACTTTGGTATCCTAGAGACTCTAGCTTTAGCTTGCATGCTTTTTCTGATGCGGATTATGGAGGATGCAAATTAGATAGGAAAAGAACCTCCGGTACTTGCCAATTCCTTGGAAATATGCTGATTTCTTGGTTTTCAAAGAAACAAAATTGTGTTGCATTATCTACCACTGAAGCGGAATACATTTCAGCCGGTAGTTGTTGTGCACAAGTTTTATGGATGAAACAACTTTTTGATTATGGAATTGAAGTAGGTACTATTCCTATTAAGTGTGACAATACTAGTGCTATTTGTCTCACTAAAAATCCCATCCAACACTCTAGAACTAAGCATATTGAAATAAGACATCATTTCATTAGAGGCCATGTCACTAAGGAAGATGTAGTTCTAGAATTTGTTGATACTTTGCATCAATTAGCGGATATCTTTACAAAGCCTTTAGACAAGGAAAGATTTTGGACACTTAGGAGAGAATTAGGTTTAACTGACCTATCTTCACTTAGTGCTTAAAATAATTTTAGCACGTTTAAGAATAAATGAAAAATGCTTATGATAGTAATTTTTGATTGCATTCATTGCTATTAGTAAGGGGGAGTTTATGATTCTTGATGAAAATTAATTTTATGTTAAAATAAATATTAATTTGATTGATTGAACATGATTAATTTTTAATATATAAGTTGCCAATACCACTAGAGCTAATTAATTTAGCATTTTGAGTATTTAAAACGGATTTTTGACTTTTTTTTTTGTGCTTCATACACAGATGCACTTAACAATGCATCGATGCATCCCTTTGAATGTGCATCGATGCATCCCTTTGAATATGCATCGATTCATCATGTTGATGCACCGATGCACGCCTTGAATGTGCATCGATGCACAGGGTCATGCATCGATGCATCGTCGGGTTTTGGGGTTTTAAAGGCTTATTTTTCTCATTTATCTCAAACCCTAAAAATTACTCTCGCTAGATATTCATCCCTCTCACTCTAAAAATCTCCATTCTTGCTCAAAATCAACGATTTTTCGTCAGAATCTTTAAGTTTTTCAACTTTCAAACATGCTTTAATCATTAAATTGTGCAAAACAACTCCTCATCCCTCTCAATCTGAATTTTCAAGGTATTTTTCTAAAAACCTCTGTTTTACAAATTTTTGATTTTAGAACTAGTTTTAATTAGTTATAGAATGTACATTATATCGGGCATTAATTGATTGTTGATTCTAAACAAGTTTTAACAACCAATTTCATCAAAAACACACAATTTTTCAAAATTGATTTGAATTTTGAAATTTAAAAAAAAAATTTGAAAATCAGAAATAGTTTTTGATTTAATTGTTTTTGTCATAAAAACTATATTATAATCAAATATTATTTTCAAATAGTTTTTCAAAACATGTCCATTAGGATATGGTTTAGAGAACCTTGAATTATTGAGGACTTATTTGAGTTTTGGGATTGATTGTGCATACATGTGTTTCAAATTGCAGGTGATATTCATTATTCCGATTTCCTTTAAACAATGTCAAATCCTAAACGCCCTAGGACTTCATCAAGTCATTCTCTTTCAAACCAACCACCAAATCCCGTTCCTCCTCCACCAACTAGTCTATTAGGATCTTGTTTTAACATGCCTGAGCGTCGTAGAGACGAATTGTACTCTAGGTACAAAAATTATTTCCAATCCTATAGAATTCAGGAAGAACGTATTCCTTCACTTAAAGCCATGATAGATATTGATTTTGAATACCTTCCAATTCTTCAAACTTGGAAGTTTGATAATTGTTTCGTCTTCAACCTGTCATTTTCCATCAATTAGTCCGCATTTTCTATTCTAATGTGGTCTGTATTCAAAACAAAACTCAATGTGGAACTATAGGAATTAGATCCTACCTTCTAGGACAATATATTCTTGTTGATTCCACAACTATAGCTTCAAAATTTGGGTTAGATGATGATGGTGTCTATGACAAAAAAGAAACTGTGGATTATCCATATCTCCCAAACGCTAGTGTTAGTACCCTTTGATCTCATCACGATCGTTTTCTTCATTTCATGATCTCATGGTGGTTTCGACCATCAGTGGGTAGGTATTCCACTCTTCATGCTAGGGATTTATGGTGTATGTATTGTATTAAGAATAAGATCAAAATAAATCTTCCATAGATTATCTTTAGTGTGCTAGTCGATACCGTAAACATTATCCCATCCAAACTTGTTGAAACAATAGTTTATGGTTGTCTTCTTAGCAATCTCTTTATCAAACTCGGTTTGGATGTCTCTATTGACAATCCTATTCCTCTCCAAAACTCAATCAATCTCATATCCTTGAAGAAAGCGATTGGAAACAAGACAAGGTAACCGGTCAATGGGTTTTTAGACCCGGCAAGCAAACTCCGGTAGCTAGTTCCTCACGAGTTGCTCCTAGCTCCTCTCGTGCTCCTCCTCCTCCGGCTCCGGCTGATGACGATGATGCTGAATTTCAACAGCTTATGCAAGACATCGATGATCACGTACCCGGTGACGAGCCTGTACCAGCTCCAGCTCCACAAGAGGATCAAATGCCTCCATATTTTCGATCGTTCTTGGAGACATTTGATCTACGGTATGCTTCCATCAAATCACACTTGACTGCTACTCACGAAGCAGTAAATCAATGCTTAGACACTTTGGAAGCTCGACAGATGGAGTTTCAAAGGGAGATGCTTGCACGCATGGATACTCTCTCGCTTGAGATGCAAGCCCATTTTCCTCCGACTCCTCCCGATCCTTCTATGGACGAGTATATTTTGTTTTGGTTTTGGATCGTCTTTGAACGTTTATTATTAAAACATTTTGAATACTTTGGGGATTATTGTTTGACTTGCTTGAATTTGTTTGATATGTGATTTGGATGTTTTATGGATTTTAACTTAATCTATATTGGTTTGGTTTGAATTTTCATTTTTGAGCTAAATGATTATTAATATTGCATCATATTAGTTGCATTATGACCAATTATTTATTTATGATTATGAATATTGATTATGAAACTAATGGATAACCTCTCTTTTGATCTTTGATCTTAGCAGCTTAAGCTATAATTCATTAAAATTTAATCAATTGGCTATGTTTTCCAAAGCCTTCTTTCACTTTGTTTTTGATTCTTTTTTATTTAACAAAAAGGGGGAGAAGTGTTAAGCGTGTTAAAATAAAAGTTTTAAAAGTTTTAAAGGGAAGAAGTATAATAGTAAGGGGGAGTAAGTTTAAAATTAATTTCAAAACTTATTCTCAAATAAAATCTTAAAATTACTCAAGTGTTTTGTTATATCAAAAAGGGGGAGATTGTTGAAAACATTTTGATATTTCGATATAACAAATTAAGTTAAATAAATTTTAAGATTCTACAAATGATTTTCTAATTATATTCGATTGAATTAATCGGATATCAAACTATTACTCCAAGTCTTTCAAGATCAATTTTAATCCTTACTAAATGTGTAAAATTGTGATTTGTACTTAAACTATTTTTGAAACAATTTTCACAAAGTATTTTGAACCAAAATCAAGCCTTAAATCAATTTTTCAAAGGCATGCACCGATGCAGCAATCCATGCATCGATGCATCAATTAATTTCTTGAACATCGAATGCATTTTATGCATCGATGCACATACCATGCATCGATGCACTCAGTGCATTTGATGCATCGATGCACTCAGGATTTTTCAAAACATCGAATGCATTTTATGCATCGATGCACTCTTAGTGCACCGATGCACTGAGAGTCCAATGGTCAAAATATTTGAATTTTACACCGATGCACCTAGGGTATGCATCGATGCATGAGACGCCCCAACCATTAATATTAATTATTTTCACATTTAAACGGTTCTATTGACTTCACTAATCATCCCCAACGTTCAGAATCAATTGAAGGTGTATTTAAACAAGCTTAGAAGCCATTGATCAAAAACAAGAAACAACAAGCAACTAGAATCAAGAGGGAATCAAAGAGAAAGCATCAAACTCATTGTTTGAGCAATTCAAGCCTATTTTTCATTCAATATTCATTTTGCTTTCAAGAACACTTCTTGTACTCAATTGTATTCATTTTTGAGTGTTCTTTTCTTTGTTCTAGAATTGTGCAAACAATCTACCTTGTGAGGATTTCCTTGTAAGTTTGGAAATTTGTAATCTTCTCTTTGAGAAAGAGTGTTCTCAAGAATTGGGGTATATTCTTGAGGGTGTTATAAGGTTATCTCTTTGGCCTCAAAAGAAAGAACAAATTAGTGAATTTGTTGGAAAATCCTTAGTGTGGATAGCTAAGGTAGTGGACGTAGACTTTGGTTGATAAAGTCGAACCACTGTAAATCGCTGTGCAATTACTTTCAATTTTCTGCAAAATCTTCCACCAAAATTTTTATTGCCAATTCACCTCCCTCTTGGCCGATTCCGTCAATCGATTAACTCAACACACTATTATAAAGATCTCATAGAGTAAAATATGAATAAATAAATTCATCATTCAAATCTCCACCTTTACCTATTTAATATATTGCTCAAAGTTTCCAATTTATGGTAACTTTTCCAACAAATAGAAAGGGCAAAAACATCATTTCCAAAGTCAGAATTTCTAGGTTTTTAATGCAAATCGCAACTCATAAGTTAAATATTAAAATATTTGCAGTCTTTTATTTTTCTTTAAAAAAGAAGAAATTAGTTATAAAAACATGGTATCAAATAATGAAAGTAGAATCGACACGTGGATAATACATGTTAAAAACTAGCATTAAAATATTTAATCTTACAATATAGTTATAACTACCACAATTAAAAAAACATAACGATGATCTAGGGCTCTACACTTTGAAGAGACTAGCCATGGACTTGGTTCAATTCTGCCAAAGTACAAATCCAATGTAATTAGTTACAGCAACCCATATAAATAATTAATGTCAAACCAACATGTGAAAATCGAGTTATAACAACTTTTTGTCATATAGTGGGCTGCAGAATAGTGTGTATATATATATTGTAGACACCCGTTTTTGTCCGGGTCTACAAAAACATTATATTATGTTATTATTATTATTATTAATTATTTTATTATTATTTTTATAGGATTTTTGCTCAAACCCCACTAACTTGAAAAACAACAACCCACTACTCTACCACTAGTCCACTACCATGCCACCATAAATCAAGGAGGGAGTTGTTTTTGATTGAGGATCAAAGCGAAAGGTTAAAAGGGAAAGTCGAACACACCATATGGGGGGATGAACATCTTGCATAAAGTCTGTCTCCAAGTCCTCTTCTACTCGTTGTTTTGTTTTAGCCCCGATTTGTTTTGATTTAAACTGAGTGGAATTGTGGTGAAGAACCATAATGATGTGAGTCTCGTGGATCATAGCTGGCCCCAAGATGCATTTGATGCCATCAGTGTTATCACTTTCCGCATTCCCACAGAGACTGCTCCACAGGAGGCATATTCAACTTCACTCTTGGCGTTAGATATACTCGCCGAAATACCTCCCGAGAAGAAGTTTGACTGGGCTAAGATATTGCTGGCCAATGGTGCAAAAGCAAGCAAGAAAAAGCGCTAAGGATTTGTAGCTGAGTTGAATACACGGACTTTAATTTCCGTTTGCAGTTCGAAAGGTTTTTTTAAATTGCTTTTGTTGTTTTAGAACATGTTTGTTTGCGGAATTTTATAATTATATGGATATTAAATGTCTTTGAAAAATGAGCTGGATAACCCCATGATATGCAATGGACAAATTGTTGTTTTCTTCAGCTTTATAAAATACCAACGCTGATTGTTTTGAAATGGATGTGTTCTCTATTTGTTGTGTTTATTTCACATGTTGGTGTTTCTCATGTTCATTTGTCATAATAAATAGGAATTAGGAAATGATAATATATTATTTATTATTATTTATTTATTTATTTATTATTATTATTATTATTTATTCATTTTTTTCTTTTTGTTTAGCATTCAATATTTTATTTTGCCATCTAACATTTTGTTTGATTTTTTTCTTCAGTAGTAATTTCAATCGACAAAAGGTAATCATTTTGAATCGGGTTTTTAAATTTTAATTTTAATTTTTAATTTTTGCAATTAAGACAATCGACAAATTAAATGATACCGAAAGGGCAGTTCAAGGGTGCTAATCCTTCCTTGATTGTAACTGACTCCTGAGCCCAACATATTTCTGGTAAAACGAAGATCATGTAAGATGGTGTTTGATCAACCTAAATATTTTATTTAAATGATCGGTGGCAACTCTAACCCACTTATTTAAGTCGAAGCCTAATTTTGGGTCCACCCGAAAAACGGTCGCGACAGCTTGGCGACTCCGCTGGGTACAGGTAAGTGAGTCAGGCCAGAATTAATTTTCTGTTGTCTTTTTATGCGAAAATAGTAAATTTAAATTTAAATTTATTTATTCGATTCCAATTATTTACCTTTGATTATTTTTCAAATAAATAGTTCTACTGACATTTTTGTCAATGATTTCAGATTTTTGAAAAGTTTCTATCTCTGGCTCTATACCCGAGCTCCGAACCATTTTTTAAGTGGGGATGTATCCTCTCGAGTTTAACTTAGTCCACATAAGCTTTTAATGGGCTTAAGACTAAGGGTCTGGAAAGCCCAAGGGGGCACTAGCGAGGAGAACTTGGGTACCTTTTAGAACATAAATCAGGAGAATATAGGGAATTAGATCCCACCCCAAAACCTCATTTTAAACCCTAGGATGCCTGAATTATTTCCTTCTTTATTTTTATGTTCAAAGCATGTGAACTAGAAATTTATGCGGTTAGGACTTGCTTGAAATTAGCATGCGGGATAGAGATCATGTCCAGGTAGGAATAATAAGCATGTTAGGTAGATATCATGTGGGGTAGGAATTTTATTTTGATTATCGTCTTTATCTCACTAACTTTTTTTCCTTTCATTTTTGTTTTCTTTCATTTTATTTTTTATTATTATTTATTTTTATTTTCATCTTTTTGCATCATTCATTCAAAAGAGGTGTTGATCCACCAAAAACGTGTTTGTTAAACGTAAATAATCTGCATTAATGGACAAAGGGGTTATAATACAAGAGATGAAAACCTCAGAAGTCTAGTTATGGTCAGAAAAAACTCGGAATAGAGTGGGTTTGCACCAAGAACGTCAACAGTTAACTTTTCCAAAATGGGTTGGTAAAGGTTACAGGGGCAAAACAAGAAAAAAGTTACTGACCTGGAGAGTCCTTTCGAAGATTACGAGAACAAGATGACAAAACCCTAAGTTGAGTTGGATGTCATTACTGACAAATTCAAGAAACAAGCAAGCGAACTTCACAATAGAGGGCTCCAATGGCATTTCCATTAAGGAAAAGGCTCAACAGAGAGTGAAAGACGGTGATGCAGTCATTTGAGACTTTTTGGGGCAAGTAGCTCGTCACTTACACGACTTATCCAGAGAAGCCGGAACGGTTTAACAAGGTATTCAACCTGTAACACCCCCAACCCGTATCCGACCCGGATACGAGTATGAGGTGTCACATTGACTTTTTAAACTTTGACTATTGACAAAATTCAAAGAAAATTTAAACATTTCATTAAAGTAAAAGCGGTTTAGTTACATAAATTGACCACAATACCCAAAATCAATCAGAGCATAACTAATACAACCAATTAGTACATGCGAACTATACTCAAAATAACCAACTACATTTAAATTCTCTATTTTCTGATCTGAAATTTTTGTAAGGGAGGTGCTGATCTGTCTTACTCTTCTTCGTTTCTCTTTTAGCTTCTGTAACCTATGTGTGAAACAATCACACGCTAAGTCTATGACTTAGTGAGGCATAAAAACGTATAATGCACTTTATAACATATATCAATACATGCATGTTTGTTCTATCATGCTATACCAAATTACATGATTCCCTCATATCATGAAAAATCATATCAGATTAATTACCATAAATAAATACGTACACATAACTCATCATTAACAGTTTATCATGTAATCACATACTTTTATGCTTAACCTTTTCAATCAAACACTCTACACACACAACATCATATCATTTCTATAACATTTATCATATCACTAACATGTATTTGTTTATATCTCTTGATTAGCCCATGTACATATGTGAGAACTATAAATATGTGAGTTTATGGAGGTTGTGCACTAATGCTATCACCACAGCTCATATAAATGCACCGAAGTGCCACATAGAATTACACTGTAGTGCCATATAATAATGTCCATAAGGACCACATATCATTCCTTAAGAATCATATACATATACTAGGGATCAAGTATGTGTCTCACCAGACTTCACACATGTTCTAAAGAATACATATATGTCCCAAAGGACCACATATCATTCCTTAAGAATCATATACATATGCCAAGGATCAAGTATGTGTCTCACCAGACTTCACACATGTTCCAAAGAATACATATATGTCCCGAAGGACCACATAGACCCTCGACTCTTGGCATGCCAACTATACCCCTAGCTCTCATGACACATAACATGGGCATTTCATTTATATCATTTCATATTCACACATGCATATTAATTATCTTTTATCACATGTCTGATCTCTTATAATCATGTAATCACATAGCTCATGTCATTTCTTATAAAATCATATATATCATGTAATACATATAACTTATACACTTTCTCATATGTTCACATCACATGAATCATATTTTTTCATATAGTTTATGCTTTATTCTCTTATATTCCCATACATGTAATACATATCAAGCATGGTTACACAACTCCTTTCGATATAACTTGCATGTACCTATATTCTTTTTCATATACTCACATAGTCATATAGTATAATATTTCATATAACCTCATGAAACAACTCACATGGATACATACTCAAATACTCATAGTTACATATCACTTAAATTATTCATATTTACCTAATCCATGGTCATATAGCTTCTATCACCAAGTCACATATCTAATCTCTTATTCTCATATGTTCATATTTATCATATAACACATAAGTTTTATTGCATATTTATATCTCATTCCTACATCACTAATTCATAATATAATTTACATCATATCATCTACCTTATTCTGTATTTCTTATTATGCACTTACATTACCTAACCTACATTATACTTATAAACCCGAATATATTACTTCTATTATTTCTTTTATGTACAATTTAATCTATTTACTTAATTCAATTCCGTACAACTCCTATAATCATTTCATATCACTCCATAGCTTCTATTATACAACTAATGTATCATAATTTTATTTAAGCATATGAATCTTTCTCCTCTATCTTATCTTATATGCTCATAGTATCACTGAAGTTCAAGTCTCCTAGTTAATATATTATTTATGTAACCTTTGCTTACTTAGTTCATATCCTTTCTCATAAACTCACTTTTACCATATTCTCATATTATTACTTAAATTATCTCATAACATGTATTCACGTAGTAATATTTCATTTATATATATATATATATCAAAGATCTTATCACATAACTTATCTTTTATATTCATATAATTTATTATCATATCATATGGTTTATATCATCATAACATATCACATATTCATATCAACCATATAATACATATATACAATAACATGTCAACACATATATACTTCTATTTATGAATTCATGCATTTTACTATGGAAATAGACTTGTCGCAAGTCTTATTTCCATTTAACATCATATAATACTAATATGCACTCACCTGGCCTCACTAGTCCATTCCAATCTCTTATCTTCCCTTTTTATTGATCTTACTTGTCAATGATTCCGGAACTCGTTTAGGCTCTGAATCTACATAATTATACATTTTAAGACAATTATTAGATACATACACCTTGTAATTTGATACTAGCAACTTAAACGAACTTATTAAACCAATATTTACAAATTTCCTTTAGGGGGAATCGGTTCCCTCCTGTGGGGGTATCGGTTCCCCCTTGACATTCTGTAAATTCTGGTTCATTTGAGGGGGTATCGGTTCCCCTTGAATGGGTACCGATTCCCCTTGCCTAGAAATCCTATTTTGAGCTCGAAATTCACTTCATTTCAGCTTAAACCTTCATATTTTACTTCCTTTAATATTCCTAACTTCCATACACATATTTAAACTCATTTCTATTCCATAATCACTTCTTTAAACCCAAAATTCCATCATTTACATGGCATTCAAGAATCACACTAAATTTTCAATATGTTCTAATTCCAATTCTAACACTTCATACTTCTTAATTAGATTGATGACAAGTCAAATTCATCCATAAAACTTCAACAACCATACCATATCAAAATTCCATCTTAAAACTCATATTACAAATTCCTTTTTAATTCCTTTATCTTATTGTTTAAATCCCATATAAGCTTTCCTTAAGCTTATTTAATACGCAAAGAATCAAAATCCACTTAATATTTAAAGTAAATAACTATAAAAACCAACTTACCTATTGTAGCTAAGCCCCACGTGAAGAAGAGAAAGCAAGAAGAAGAAAGCTTCCAGATAGCTCTCTTCCCACGTTTTTATCACCTTAAAAGAAAGATAAAAATCTTTCTGGTCAAATGACCATTTTACCCTTAATTTCCTTTAATAATTACTAAATAACCTTCATCATATATTTCCAATAATCATTAATTATTTCATTCTTCTACTTTAGTCACCAAATTCTGAAACTTTTCAATTTAGTCACTAACCCGGTATTGCGGATATTACAAATCTCCCCTCCTTTTAAGAAAATTCGCCCTCGAATTTTCACTGAACATTTTGATAAAACATATCTTCTAATGTTCTCATGTTGCTTCATTTACTTACTCTTTCTTGTCATTATCAGGAAACGTAGTTTTCAATCCTTTAACTTTTCTATTACCTTTTTGCTTTATACATTCATATCATGTCACTTATCACTTAAACATCAACCAGTAATTTCAATCTATTTTCATCAATCAACATCATAAATCCATCTCTAATTACTTTATAATAATAACCAAATTCGTTTTCCATCATCATTTTGCCAAGAACACGACCTTAAATCTTCTTTAAATATGATTCAACATACACTTTATAAAATCTTTTCACCTCACCAATCACTCTTTTCTCACTTGTATATCCAAAATTATTACCTACACTTCCATATAACCTTTATCGTGTCTGATCCTTTAACTCAATCCCATTTCATTTCTTTATTCCATTCTTCCTTTATTTATTCCTTATACACAAATCATATATTTCCTTTCATGTTCACATACTCTTGTCTTATCACCTATATTCATCACTATATACCAATCTTCATTGCATCCTCATAACTTTGATTACCTATTTCTTATACTTGTATTTTCATTTCTTAAAATTCCATGCAAATACTTATCTCCTTTTCTACATCATAGCTATCTGATCAGAATACCCAACTATATTCAGATTCACATCATAATTAATTAACTCAACTTTACCTTTTATTCCAATCTTATAATTCTATCACGTTTACTCTGACAGTTAATCAATAACATCTGTCCAATCTAGAACACAACCCTAATCAACCAATCACATACATCTTTTCCAATCAAAATTATCTCAAAATTCGTTTACTTAACTTGTCAATTTCACCTCCATTCTCATACATCCTATAATTTCCGTTGTTCAACTGAACATTCTGACTTACTTTGTCTTATAAACTGATCATCGATATACCCATTCCTAAACTCTTCTTATCAATCCTCAGCTTTACTCAAATATACAAATCCTTATTCCCTTTACTATACCACAATACTATGATCCAAATATACAATTGTATCCAGATCCATTTCATATTTGGTTGTCTTATCATGACAACATCTCAAAATATTAAATTCTATACCTTTTCCATCACATAATCTGGTTAGCCAACGCTAACTCTTTCCATCCAAAATACAAACCCTTATTCTATCCACATTCTTATTAATACACAGTACTATTCCTTTATTTCAAACTCATCAACTCTGACTGTATATATCTTATATGCTTGTCACTGATGCACTTATTCTCGAACTTTCCACAAATTCTAACCACATCCTTAGATCTTTTAACATCCTTATGGTGACACTTGCTCACCATATTCTATCTTATTCACTTTATAACAAAACTTCTCCGTATCACTTTTTCGATTCGAAACAGTGAGAACCTTTTATAACTATTCGAATATGATTTCAATTTTTAAAATCAACCTTTAATCTTATAAGACACTTTCTGAGGTTTTTGCTCTTCATCCTGTCTGGCCAGGGCAGGTGAATTGCTATCACCATCAGATTTGTCAGATATCGATTCACTTTGTCATTTCTTATAACCGCATTTCTATTGTATTCTATTAAACTTATTCTATCAGCAAGACAACATATTCCTTACAATTCAGATCATAATTTTTTTTCTATTTTGTTGGCATGTATACATTATACGACACTCTAGACTCCGGTTTATGCCGAGAATCGACTAAACCGTAGCTCTGATACCATTAAATGTAACACAACCAACCCGTATCCGACCCGGATACGAGTATGAGTGTCACATTGACTTTTTAAACTTTGACTCTTGACAAAATTCAAAGAAAATTTAAACATTTCATTAAAGTAAAAGCGGTTTAGTTACATAAATTGACCACAATACCCAAAATCAATCAGAGCATAACTAATACAACCAATTAGTACATGCCAACTATACTCAAAATAACCAACTACATTTAAATTCTCTATTTTCTGATCTGAAATTTTTGTAAAGGAGGTGTTGACCTGTCTTACTCTTCTTCGTTTCTCTTCTAGCTTCTGTAACCTACGTGTGAAACAATCACACGCTAAGTCTATGACTTAGTGAGGCATAAAAACTTATAATGCACTTTATAACATATATCAATACATGCATGTTCTGTTCTATCATGCTATACCAAATTACATGATTCCTTCATATCATGAAAAATTATATCAGATTAATTACCATAAATAAATACGTACACATAACTCATCATTAACAGTTTATCATGTAATCACATACTTTTATGCTAAACCTTTTCAATCAAACACTCTACACAAACAACATCATATCATTTCTATAACATTTATCATATCACTAACATGTATTTGTTTATATCTCTTGATTAGCCCATGTACATATGTGAAACTATAGATATGTGAGTTTATGGAGGTTGTGCACTAATGCTGTCACCACAGCTCATATAAATGCACCGAAGTGCCACATAGAAATGCACCGTAGTGCCGCATAAAATTGCACCGTAGTTCCATATAATAATGTCCATAAGGACCACATATCATTCCTTAAGAATCATATACATATACTAGGGATCAAGTATGTGTCTCACCAGACTTCACACATGTTCCAAAGAATACATATATGTCCCGAAGGACCACATATCATTCCGTAAGAATCATATACATATGCCAAGGATCAAGTATGTGTCTCACCAGACTTCACACATGTTCCAAAGAATACATATATGTCCCGAAGGACCACATAGACCCTCGACTCTTGGCATGCCAACTATACCCCTAGCTCTCATGACACATAACATGGGCATTGTCATTTATATCATTTCATATTCACACATGCATATTAATTATCTTTTATCACATGTCTGATCTCTTATAATCATGTAATCACATAGCTCATGTCATTTCTTATAAAATCATATATATCATGTAATACATATAACTTATACACTTTCTCATATGTTCACATCACATGAATCATATTTTTTCATATAGTTTATGCTTTATTCTCTTATATTCCCATACATGTAATACATATCAAGTATGGTTACACAACTCATTTCGATATAACTTGCATGTACCTATATTCTTTTTCATATACTCACATAGTCATATAGTATAATATTTCATATAACCTCATGAAACAACTCACATAGATACATACTCAAATACTCATAGTTACATATCACTTAAATTATTCATATTTACCTAATCCATGGTCATATAGCTTCTATCACCAAGTCACTTATCTAATCTCTTATTCTCATATGTTCATATTTATCATATAACACATAAGTTTTATTGCATATTTATATCTCATTCCTACATCACTAATTCATAATATAATTTACATCATATCATCTACCTTATTCTGTATTTCTTAGTATGCACTTACATTACCTAACCTACATTATACTTATAAACCCGAATATATTACTTCTATTATTTCTTTTATGTACAATTTAATCTATTTACTTAATTCAATTCCGTACAACTCCTATAATCATTTCATATCACTCCATAGCTTCTATTATACAACTAATGTATCATAATTTTATTTAAGCATATGAATCTTTCTCATCTATCTTATCTTATATGCTCATAGTATCACTGAAGTTCAAGTCTCCTAGTTAATATATTATTTATGTAACCTTTGCTTACTTAGTTCATATCCTTTCTCATAAACTCACTTTTACCATATTCTCATATTATTACTTAAATTATCTCATAACATGTATTCACGTAGTAATATTTCATTTATATATATATATATATATATATATATATATATATATATATATATATATATATAACTTATCTTTTATATTCATATAATTTATTATCATATCATATGGTTTATATCATCATAACATATCACATATTCACATCAACCATATAATACATATATATAATAACATGTCAACACATATATACTTTTATTTATGAATTCATGCATTTTACTATGGAAATAGACTTGTCGCAAGTCTTATTTCCATTTAACATCATATAATACTAATATACACTCACCTGGCCTCACTAGTCCATTTCAATCTCTTATCTTCCCTTTTTATTGATCTTACTTGTCAATGATTCCGGAACTCGTTTAGGCTCTGAATCTACATAATTATACATTTTAAGACAATTATTAGATACCTACACCTTGTAATTTGATACTAGCAACTTAAACGAACTTATTAAACCAATATTTACAATTTTCCTTTAGGGGGGAATCGGTTCCCACTTGTGGGGGTATCGGTTCCCCCTTGACATTCTGTAAATTCTGGTTCGTTTGAGGGGGTATCGGTTCCCCTTGAATGGGTACCGATTCCCCTTGCCCAAAAATCCTATTTTGAGCTCAAAATTAACTTCATTTCAGCTTAAACCTTCATATTTTACTTCCTTTAATATTCCTAACTTCCATACACATATTTAAACTCATTTCTATTCCATAATCACTTTTTTAAACCCAAAATTCCATCATTTACATGGCATTCAAGAATCACACTAAATTTTCAATGTGTTCTAATTCAATTCTAACACTTCATACTTCTTAATTAGATTGATGACAAGTCAAATTCATCCATAAAACTTCAACAACCATACCATATCAAAATTCCATCTTAAAACTCATATTATAAATTCCTTCTTAATTCCTTTATCTTATTGTTTAAATCCCATTTAAGCTTTCCTTAAGCTTATTTAATACCCAAAGAATCAAAATCCACTTAATATTTAAAGTAAATAACTATAAAAACCCAACTTACCTATTGTAGCTAAACCCCACGTGAAGAAGAGAAAGCAAGAAGAAGAAAGCTTCCAGATAGCTCTCTTCCCACGTTTTTATCACCTTAAAAGAAAGATAAAAATCTTTCTGGTCAAATGATCATTTTACCCTTAATTTCCTTTAATAATTACTAAATAACCTTATCATATATTTTCAATAATCATTAATTATTTCATTCTTCTACTTTAGTCACCAAATTCTGAAACTTTTCAATTTAGTCACTAACCCGGTATTGCAGATGTTACACAACCAGTGACAAAAGAATGCAGAAGATGGATACACATGAAGCAGTTAGGGGTCTATACTTTTAAAATATTTTTTGTCTCTTAAGACGTAACACTTTTGTCCTCAATAAGGATTATTTACAATAAGAAGCACATTTTTTGGATCAATGCCTCGAACATTTCATGCATATGCATTCTTGCATATTTCACATAATTTTTTTTCATTGCATCCACACGAACTAACAAAAGATTTTCATAAACAAAGGGGTACAAACATTGGACTCCACAAGCTTTGGACACGTGTCCTCCTCACAATACTCGCGTAAAGGAAAATGGAAGCCAAGATTTCTCAACTTGAAGAGAACATGCTAAGATTACATAAGAAACTGGACAAAAATAAATCAAAATAAAAAAAGTACCTTGGATTCCATCACTAGGAACCAGGACTTATTGGTTGACCAGATTATTTCACGGTTGTCTGGCTTGAATCAAATGAATGCTCCTTGGGCAAGTGGTCCATCCTAATGAGGATTTATTCCATTTTGCAGTGTCCTATTTGGACTTGGTTTTTTGAACATTCTCATATTTCTTTTTGTAACTTTTTTTGAACTTTGACATATTTTTTTATGAGGACATTTCAATAAATTTGTGCTGAGCATTGAATCATATTTACAACTTGAAATTCTTTGAATATCAGCTGAATTAACTCTGTAAATGATTCAAAGTTACAGATCTTTGACAAAGTAACATGATAAAAAACGGATAAAACAAGGACTTTTGACCTTACTTTAGAATATACACTCAAACACCATATCATTCTCTTACAAGAACCGATATAGCCTTCTCCTCTCATCAGGGTATGGACAAGAGGCTTGGTAATTAGATGTGCATAGGTGCGGACAACATGGGGTATCTTTTGCATACGACATTTTTATACTTTTTGTTTAAGACGTTCAGCAATGATAATGATCTTTATAGATGGAATAGTCGAGTAGGTGAATCTAGTTTAGGTCAGTTGCTTGAAAATTGAACTCTAAAGATGATTTTTGAATTTCAACAACACCTAGACTATAACAGGTTCTTCTTGACAATCTTAAGAAATCAAATCCGTAAAGCTGAGCTATTCCACTAAGGCAATTGGTTATAGAGGAAACTTAAAAGCCCTGGCCTTATGAATATATTACGTTCAAACCATGACATTGCTCGAACACTTGGCAATTCGGTGTTTGCTCCACTGCTATTGTCTGGCCGAAGACTTTGTGATGAGATGAGCCTTTTAGTTAACTTGATAAAAGTGATTATAATGTTAAGTTATCCCTCTAAAGCAATTGGTTAATCGCCCCAGCTTTATGGATTCGGCTAGCCAGATAACGACAAATTAAATCAAATTTATCTAAACAAGAAATGTTCGGTAATGATGGACTAAGGGAGTTAAGGAACTCCTGTTATAGTCAATTTCACATGGGCACTCAGGAATTTCATTTTTATACCGATATTTTTGCACTACCTTTGTTAGAGGAGCATACGAAGCTTGAACAAATGGAAGATTTCAGAGAACCGAAATAGAAGGTCTAGTAATTGATATCCTAGTTGAATCATTTTGTCTGCATCCAATTAAAATGCCAAGACAATCAATAACCGAAAAAATGACATTTTTATGGCTAAACAGGAGGCCAACCTAAAGCCAACTCATCCACTTGAATATTTTTCAAAGAACTATAATTCTGAAAGCATTAAAAGAGCTATTAATTCCTTTAATATTCTTTAAATTCATGTTTATAATTTGATTCGATTTGATTGCGAGCCTGAATTAAGGGGCAATGTTTTACAGAATTCTTCTATTTTCATATATTTTTCCCTCACGAATAAGAGAAAGGAAAAAACATTTTCAAATAGGAGAGTCTCAAATGTGAAAGGTCCTGAAAGGTGCTAAGCTCATTTTGCCTCTATTGAAGAAAAAAACGAACAATGCCAAATTTCGAGCATTTCACCAGGCAATCAGTCCGAGAGATCAGATAGAACTTGTGACATTACCAATAAACTGAGAAGAAAATGAGGCATAATCGATTCTAAGGACGAGACCAGCAGACAAAAATGAGGCTCCATCCAAGGATAAAACAAAATTAATTCATGTTGCATGCATCTTAGACATACTTAAGAGCATCACATTTATCATTTTTAGCATAAATAATTTTTTGCATCTTTTTGAGTCAAGTTTCAACTTCAAGACGAAAGATACTCGATTAAAAAGCACATTCAAAAGTTGATGGTGGTTGCTCAACCTCACAGCGAAGGGGCGACTGTCGGATGACAAAACAACTTTCCGAGTCTCGTTAAGAGTTAATTTCAACTTCACAGTGGAGGATATTGAACTCGAAGCGACACAATTTACTCGAGATTGAATTTCAACTTCACAACGATGGATATCCAACTCAAAGCAACATACAATACTTGGATTTCAACTTCATGATGAAGGATATTCAAGTCAAGGCTCAACTTCACAACGAATGGGTCATCCACGATTTCAACTTCACGACGAAGGATATCATGCCAACTCTAGATTGGATTTCAACTTCACGATGAATGATATCCAATTCAAAGCTCAACTTCACGGCGAAGGGGCTTCCCAGTTTCATTCAGAACCAATTTTAACTTCACGGCAAAGGATATTCAAGTTAAGGCTCAACTTCACAACGAAGGGGCCATCCACGGTTTCAACTTCACGACGAAGGGAATCATGCTCACTAATAACATTCATCTTTAGCTTGGATTTTAACTTCACGATGAATGATATTCAAGTTAAGGTTCAACTTCACAACGAATGGGCCATCCACGGTTTCAACTTCACGATGAAGGGAATCGTGCTCACCAGCAACATTCATCTTTAGATTGGATTTCAACTTCACGATAAAGATATCCAATTCAAGGCTCAACTTCACAACGAAGGGCCATCCATGGTTTCAACTTCACGACGAAGGGAATCGTACCCACTAGCAACATTCATATTCAGTGTGGATTTTAACTTCACAACGAATAACGTCCAATTAAAAGCTCAATTTCACAGCGAATGAGCCATCCATAATTTCAAATTCATGATGAAGGATATCATGCCCGATGAAGTGATTTAGCGTCACAGTAAATATGCCATCCACATATTTGACTTCCTTAAGTCAACGATTAGAGCTTCTGAAAGGATTTCTTTAACATGCATGAACAAATAGATTATCGATCGCCTTTGAGATTGTTTCTCTTGAAACAAAGGGTCGTCTCCCTTGAGACTAATTTACTCAAAACAAAGTTTTGTCTCTCTTCAGACAGTTTCTCTTAAAACAAATTTTGTCTCTCTTGAGACAGTTTCCCTTGAAACAAATTTTGTCTCTCTTGAGATCGTTTCCCTTGAAACAAATTCTGTATCTCTTGAGACAGTTTCGCTTGAAACAAATTTTGTCTCTCTTGAGATAGTTTCCCTTGAAACAAAATCTTTGAATATGTTTTACATTAAACAAATTTCGTCTCCCTTGAGATAGTTTCTTTTGGAACTAAGTTTTGTATCTCTTGAGACAGTTTCTATCGAAACAAATTTTGTCTTTATCTCTTTTGAGACAGTTTCCCTTGAAACAAATTTTGTTTCTCTTGAGACAGTTTCCCTTGAAACAAATTTTGTCTCTCTTGGGACAGTTTCCCTTGAAACAAAATCTTTGAATATGTTTTCCTTGAAACAAATTCGTCTCCCTTGAGACAGTTTATTTCGAAACTAAGTTTTGTCTCTCTTGAGACAGTTTCTCTTGAAACAAATTTTATCTCTCTTGAGAAGTTTCCCTTGAAACAAAATTTTGTCTCTCTTGAGACAGTTTCTTTTGAAACACCAATCTTTGAATATTTTTCTCTTGAAACAAAATTTCGTCTCCCTTGAGACAGTTTCTTTTGAAAAAAAACCTTTGAAAATGTTTCTCTTGAAACACCAAACCTTCGAGTTCGGTTACACTCAGCTCAAAGGCATATCATTTGCAGCATAACTTAAGGCAAGAAGGGCTATCTGCCAACCAAGACCTTCGAGTTCGATTACACTCAGCTCCAAGGCATATCGTTTGCAACATAACTCAAGGCAATAAGGGCTATTTACCAACCAAATACCTTTGAGTTTAACTACGCTCAGCTCCAAGGCACATCATTTGCAGCATAGCTTAAGTCGAGAAGGGCTATCTGCCAACCAAAGATCTGACAAGTTCAATTTCATTCTGCTCGATGAGTGCGATTAACTACTTTCTGGAAGAATTTTCAACCCGAAATCTTTAAACCGAGAAGAAGACAAAGGCCCAATTCCAGGAAGCCCAATCACATTTGAGAACACCAGACAAAAATTGATTGTCTTTTTTCGTCTTTGCCCTATTCTTGTTAACATAAAAATGTATAAAGATGGGCAGCTGTAGACACACATTTTTGTCTGAGTCTACAAAAACATTATATTATGTTATTATTATTATTAATTTATTATTATTATTATTATTGCAGGATTTTTAATCAAACCTCACTAAGTTGAAAAACGACAACCCACTACTCCACAACTAGTCCACTACCATGCCACCATAAATCAAGGAGGGAGTTGTTTTTGATTGAGTATCAGAAGCGAAAGCTTAAAAGGGGAAGCCGAACACACCTTATGGGGGGATGAGCATCTCGCGTAAAGTCCGTGTCCAAGTCCTCTTCTACTCGTTGTTTTGTTTTAGCTCCGATTTGTTTTGATTTAAACTGAGTGGAATTATGGTCAAGAACCATAATGATGTGAGTCTCGTGGATCATAGTTAGCCCCAAGATGCATTTGATGCCATCAGTGTTATCACTTTCCGCATTCCCACAAAGACTGCTCCACAGGAGGCATATTCAACTTCACTCTTAGCGTTAGATATACTCGCTGAAATAACTCCCGAGAAGAAGTTTGGCTGGGCTAAGATATTGCTGGCCAATGGTGCAAAAGCAAGCAAGAAAAAGCGCTAAGGATCTGTAGTTGAGTTGAATACACGGACTTTAATTTCCATTTGCAGTTCGAAAGGTTTTTTTAAATTGCTTTTGTTGTTTTAGAACGTGTTTGTTTGCGGAATTTTATAATTAGATGGATATTAAATGTCTTTGAAAAATGAGCTGGATAACCCCATGATATGCAATGGACAAATTGTTGTTTTCTTCTGCTTTATAAAATGCCAACGCTGATTGTTTTGAAATGGATGGGTTCTCTATTTGTTGTGTTTATTTAACATGTTGGTGTTTCTCATGTTCATTTGTCATAATAAAAAAGAATTATGAAATTATAATATATTATTTATTTATTTTTATTATTATTTATTCATTTTTTTCTTTTTGTTTAGCATTCAATATTTTATTTTGCCATCTAACATTTTGTTTGATTTTTTTTCTTCAGTAGTAATTTCAATCGACAAAAGGTAATCATTTTGAATCGGATTTTTAAATTTTAATTGAAATTTTTAATTTTCGCAATTAAGACAATCGACAAATTAAATGGTACCGAAAGGACAGTTCAAGGATGCTAATCCTTCCTTGACTGTAACTGACTCCCGAGCCCGACATATTTCTGGTAAAACGCAGATCAGGTAAGATGGTGTCCGATCAACCTAAATATTTTATTTAAATGATCGGTGGTGACTCTAACCCACTTATTTTAGTCGAAGTACAATTCCGGGTTCACCCGAAAGGCGGTCGGACATATATATATATATATATGGGTTTGTAGTATATTACTCCACAACCAAACCAATAGCATAAGTTACTTTGAAATATAAAACTAAGGCAAGATTATGGCTTCTCCAAGCAAGGTTGGTCCTGCAAAATCCACTGAGGTGTATCTTAACAATCAAACCGATGAAGATTGAAGCACGTTCGACAAAAAAGATTGGTATGGAACTGGAAATCAGCCGCTAAATGTTCCATCGTATCAGACACGATATTTTCAACACTTGGCCGATTCCAATGTCGGATCCTCAATAGCCGGATATGTGTTTGTTATCAAACAAAACATTAAGTGGGTTGTTGCATGGAGGAATGGGAATAATGAAGACAATAAGGTATTCATCAATTTCATTTTTTATACCGAACCCATCATTAAGATCATATCTGTTTTTCCCCTTATTCTTTGGTATTAATTTTATAGATTAAACAATTCAATCTCTTCTAATTGCAGGTCTATACCGAGATTACAACTGATAGCCCTGTTAATTGGGACAACATCAATGCACAACTGAAAAAAGGCTACCAACCATGCTGAAGCCAGAAAGCTAGGATTCAAGTCAACTCTCGACATTGATCCCACCAGCAACAAGCCAAACCTGTGGTAAAAATGGAAAATGGAAATTAAGAAGATACTTGGAGGGAAAAATGGAAACAATAAATTATGAAAGCTAGGATTCAAGTCAACTCTCGACATTGATCCCACCAGCAACAAGCCAAACCTGTGGTAAAAATGGAAAATGGAAATTAAGAAGATCCTTGTAGTGTAGTGGTATCGAAGCTTGAATTCAAACGTGGGGACCGAGGAAATCAAAATTCAGAGGATTGGTGGTAAGTTGTAACTTATCTTGATCGAGGACGAGGGTTTTAGACAGAGTGTTTAAAGATATTGATATGGGTGATCTGGTTGGGAGTCTCAAGGGTACCACTACATTATTGGAATAAGACTACCTGTGACAATGTATCGTTTTAATTGTCTAATAAAGTTTGCCTTAATCTCAATAAAAATTAAATAAAGAATAGTATAGAGAGAGTGAAGGTCGAACCGCAGGGAATATTGTAATTACCGATGAATTGCTTCTTGCTTTTATGACTAGGCGTGAAATGTAAAAGAAAATAAAGGGGGTTTGCTCGATTAAAAGTAAGGAAAATAAAATTAAAAGGAATTAGAGTTGAATTAAAATTTAATTAAAAATCAGCCTCCGACTTTTGTTTTACCTCAAATCCCGTTGATCATCGCAATACATTATTTTACTTTAGATTCATATCGGTTACAATCTATAGGGCCCAACTCCTACAAATTTTTCTCTCAATTGAATCAGTAGACCATGAAGGTGTTAACATGGAATCTACATGGTATAGGGTCGTTTACCCTTCTCGGAGTCCTTGACTTCTATCAAACTTGCCTTAGCCTCTTTGATTGATTCTTTGTTTAGGTTTTTGGCATTTACTATATTATCCTCTTTTATTCAAAGACTAACAATCAGAGCTTCCACTGTCATTTCCTTTCTTTTGTGCTTCAGTTAATTCTTGATGTCATTTAATATAGGAGGTCATATTTCAATCATAGTTGTCACCTAGAAGGATTCACTTATGACAATTATTTTAGCAAAAATTCCATGAAGAATTGTAGTTCTTTCACTTGATTTATTACTAGTTTAGAATCAACCATAGTATATTTCAAGAACTTGACAACTAAAAACTTTTTAGCTTCGGTGCCTTTGCATTGCTTGTAACACCCCAATTTAAGGGTTAAATTATAAGTTTCTTAAACTGGTAGTCAGTTTTAGAAAGTGCAGGAATTTGGGGACCAAACCAATAATTTACCCATTTTTCTTTAAGTGAAAATTTTAAACCCCTTCCCGATCAGTTTGGTTTCCCCCCAAAATTAACCCCAATCCATCTCCCCAACAACCCTCTTTTACCACCGTATTTCATTGACGTCCGACAATCGTTCGCCGCTCCGATGCCACCTATCGACTCAACATCGAATGGTGATCAAAACCTGACCCTATCCCGTTCTGAATCGACACCGTTCGTTGTAAATCACGTCAAGAAAGTCCATAAAAAACCCCCGACCACCACTCATTTTCGACGTTATTTCACCTCACGGCCTGCACCATTGGGTTCACAGTCATTGTGCACTCCAAACCCAGTTAGTGGGTCATCGTATCGTCATTGTTTCTTCTGTTGATCGTCGTTAGGTAAGTCCAGTTCTATTTCCAGTTATTTGGTTGGGTTGATTTCATTTTTAAGTGAAATTGATGGTTGCAATCAATGTTTGATAAGCTAAGGAGTAATCGGGCGTCGATCAGCCATCTTCTCGCCGGCTCACACGCCCTCTCGCACCGCAGGGTGCGCATGGGGCTTGTCCATTCTCCAAGGGAGTCTCCAGAACCGATCCAGCCGGTCTGGACAGGCCCGAACAAAGTCAACCCGCCTGCCCGACCCGTCTACTCGACCCGAACCGTTGACTTTGACCTGACCTGTTAACTTTGGTTAGAGTTGACCGTTGACCAGTCAGATAGTTGACTTTGACTGATCTGACCATTAACTTTGATCGAAAAGTCAAATTTTTTTAAAAGCCCTATTTTATGTTTTTCGTCGTCCTGAGTCCAAATCCGGAGTTTTTTTTGCCAAACCCGATAAGTTGTTTTTCAATTTTTATCTTCATATTCAAGTTGGTTTCTAAATTAAGTTTAGTTTCTGACGTAAATTTGGTTACTTGGCATCCGAGGGATTATTGGACGTTGAATTCAAGTTCAAGAGTGGTTGAATGGAGTTTAAAGGGTCGATCGATATGGCACAAAAATTTAGGTAATAATCTACTACCCTTTGTATGCTTTTGAGAACTCATTGATAATTGGTACGTCCATGAATGAAAATGATTTTTCCATTAGATGTAATTAATTATCATTGGACTCGTATGTTAATTGGATTAAAGATAGAACACTGGAAAATTCTCAGACGACTCGAAAAAGGAATAAATAGAATGGCTGAGAATAAATATAATGGCTGAGAATAAACCTCAGTTCAATGATTTAATCAGTAAATCAATAAATCTCAGAATGCGTAAATTCTGATTAATCTCGTTAAAGGTTATATGTTGGAAATATTTGGATATGAAATTACCGAAAAGAGCGCCATGGATAAATTATGAAAATGTCCTTGCACTAAAAAAACCAAGACTTCCCCTAGCATTGAAATTAGCCTCCAGTGAGCAAATGAGCAAAGTAATCATGACTTTAATAGAACTGGAATACTTTCAAGCCTAATTTACCTGAAGTAATGCCACTAACGGAATTGAATAAAATTACGATAATACCCTTAAAGAGTAAAATGAAATATGGATGACTATGATAATGGAGACGACCTGAGAACTCATACTTTGATTCACTGTAACCTTGGAATCATCGAATTAAATTTCAGATCCTAAAGTAAAATGAAAAAATGTAAAATGTAAAATGAAAAAATCAATCTTAAATACCAATATCACCTTATTTTTATGACCAAATTGAATTGAACGGAAGTACCATGTGTACCCGAATTTCAGAAACGTCCGAATTACTCGGGAAAACTCCGAAGTGACCGGGATAGACTTGACTAATAAATTAACTAAGTAACCTCAATGAATGAGGATTAAGTAAGTGATTTGGATAAGTATGGAAACTCTGATGAACTTACATGATGTACCATCCCTATGAGTTATGAACCATAAATCAAGTACGTCGTCATTTCATGATATCGTTGAAACGTGGAAATGAAATAAAGACCATTGGAATATATGTTCATCTCCTTAAGATATATTCAGATATGATTCTGAAAGTGATCAATGGACAAGAATTGTTGGTATTAAAGAGTGAATACCCTAGAAGGGTAACGAATGAACCGATCGTCATGCATTATTTATGGGAGTTGTTCAGCTTAAGTTAACTTGATATTCTGATAGATCAACACAAATTGTAAGTGCCTTGAATCTTCATTTCTCCCTTATCAACTCAAATCACTTAAATCCTCCATGAATCTAATACCCAAAATGCTTCTGATTTTCCTGAATAATGGAATCACTCTGATCATATCTGAAAACAAAAGTAACTCAGAGAAATCACATTATGAATAACTAATGATCCCTTCAGCTAATGAACTATTTCAATAGTGATTTTAATTTCTGACATTCTGTCAGTATACTGAAGATTTGTGTTTCTCTACCCGATAAGGATTATTCAGTATCTCCAAATAATATCTGGAACCTCTAGTGTGTTCCCTGATCACATGAATGATTTCTCTGATTTTTATTTTGATCTATGCTTTGATTTCTGATATATCTGTTTATTGACTGAAAATGTTTTATTTAGGGTACTCTGGATTTGGTATGAGAACTTTGGCAGGTTCAGTTGTTGCTGGTAATTCATTGTATAGGTTTTGCATCGACTGGTAATTTCTATCTCTGGCAGGTTCAGTCGTTGCTGGTAATTCCTTTTATAGGTTCATCACCGACTGATAATTCCTTGTGGACCCAAGATTTTTCTTTGGTAGGACCCGTGGCCCTGAGAACTTTCTTGGGTAGGCTCCCAGGCCCCAAGTTACTCCCTTAAGCTATGTAGTTCTGGGGTATAACATATGACGTTCGGTTGGAGGGTTTTACAATGGTTTTTAAAAGTAAGTTTTACATTGTTATTGTTTTAAAAATGATATGTACATTTTCACTGGTTTTGTGGGAACACACTAGACAACCTATTCTGATATCCTGACCCATATATTCGAAATATTTCCCTCTAAACTGAAAGCTTATTTTTTGTTACTACTTGAAATATCAGTAGAATCTACGCTCAGCATAGAAATTTGTAGATGTCTGAACCAATAAGAAAATTATGCTTATCTGTTATATGCATGTTCCTTAGAATCTTCTGGTAGTTTTGTATTACCGAGATTCCCAAAGCTCACTCTATTACTCACCATTTCAGGTTAAAAGAATCGTACTAGTACAGCTATCGACTTTAGTAAGGGAGTTCTACCGGCGTTGTTTACAGAGTACGGTGCATGTGATTAGGGGGTATGAGTCTAAAATTTATTTTATTTCTGAATACTGGTAAATTTTATTTTTGTATTTATAAACGATTTTATGACTTTACATGTTTTAATAAAAAAATTTAATTTTTCTGAGATTTTTACGGTGGGTCGCTCCGGTGGCCCTAATGTGACACCCCAATCGAATCAGGTCACCCACATCAAGTTGAGGGGGTTACATTACTAGTTAAGCTCCAATGACTCCTACAATTTCTTAGTAGTTTGATAAACAAGGTATATAAGATACAATGAATCTTGTAAACTATTAAGGATATAGTTCACCATAGGAAGTTAGAGTGCTTCCAAGCTTCAATAATATTGAAGGCCATAATATTGTCTACCTCTCATTTTCTCTCTCCCTCTTTAAAGACTGTAGGATTTCCCTTCATAAACTTAGAAAAGTTCATCGTGGTTAGATAGAAAAACATCTTGTTCTTACATGTCATAAAATCATGTCAATAAAACTTTGTCGGCTTCTCATTGTGGTTAACTGCTATTGTTGATCGATTCATATTCATATTTGAATTATGAGCTAAAATCATCATTCTAGTATCCAAGCTGGGTGAATGAGTGAAGTCTCCCATATTCGTTTCTCTTTTAAAATATGGAACTAGAAGTATTACTAATTCTAATAAATAAAAAATTAATTATTATTTAATTTTGATTTTGTTACCGCGCAGAATCAATAATCTGAAAAAATTAGTAACCAATGTTACTTTAACAATAATTTATGTTAAATAGATTTGTTCACTTTCATATTAGGCAAACTCATAAGAACATAGGATAAGACAAAAAAAAAACAAATTTCTTTGTTTTTTTGATTTCACCAAAATTTTTGAATCTTCTTGGATTAGAAGAAAAGTAGAAGATAAAAATTTAACTTAAGAATGTTACAAGTAATTTGAAACGATAATAAAATAAAAATAGAATATTTTTATTAAATATTCAAAAAGAATAGTTTAGAAACAAATACACGATCTCTGACAAATTAACGATTGGAAACGAGTTGAGGCTTGTAACTACACAGTTTTCTTTAGACATAGTTTTTATTACTCGTTGGTGCTTCAGATTGTTAGTCATCTGTCTCATGGGATACAACAACTAGATGATCAACGTACAGTAACACAATTGTAGATATGATGAACTATACCCTTTCTTGAGCCTATTATTGAAAAGAATAGGAGAAAAAAAGTTTTTTGAGTTGTGTTTAACCTAGAATGTTTACACGGTATAGAAGGTTTACAAGGTATTTATAGGGCTACACATGGGAGAATAGTTGCAAATTATATATTTTGAAATTAAGCTAATCAATGAGTATACGAATAAAATTGAAAGTAAGCCATTAATACCTTTTTTTGATCAAATATATATTCTTGAATGGCAAGACATTATCATATTAATATTCGAATATCATGAAATCATAAGATATCATTTTAATTCAGAATATTCAAGAAAATATGCCACTAAGATTTTTTTTTTAATTTGTAGTGCGTAAAATAACCACAAACCTTCAATAGGGCTGGTTGATAAGAACATTCAGCCCCATACATTGATACATTCGGAGATCTTTGATTTGCACAACACGCTTATGGGTTATGAGTTTTCTCATTTTTCTTGCATAATTCACAAGCACCCTACTTTGAGTATCAATATATAATTCATCACTCAATCGTTTTAAGCATATGAGATACTGTTATAAAGATCTCATGGAATAGAATATGAATAAATAAATTCATCATTCAAATCTCCACCTTTACCTATTTAATATATTGCTCAAAGTTTCTAATTTATGGTAACTTTTCCAACAAATAGTAAGGGCAAAAGCATCATTTCCAAAGACAGAATTTCTAGGTTTTTAATGCAAATCGCAACTCATAAGTTAAATATTAAAATATTTGTAGTCTTTTATTTTTCTTTAAAAAAGAAGAAATTAGTTATATAGACTTGGTATCAAATAATGAAATTAGAATCGACACGTGGATAATACATGTTAAAAACTAGCATTAAAATATTTAATCTTACAAAATAGTTATAACTACCACAATTAAAAAAACATAACGATGTTCTAGGGCTCTACACTTTGGAGAGACCAGCACATGGACTTGATTCAATTCTGCCAGAATACAAATCCAATGTAATTAGTTACAGCAACCACATATAAATAATTAATGTTAAACCAACATGTGACAAATCGAGTTCTAACAACTTTTTGTCATATAGTGGGCTGCAGACTAGTGTGTGTATATATATATATATGGGTTTGTAGTATACTACTCCACAACCAAACCAATAGCATAAGTTTCTTTGAAATATAAAACTAAGGCAAGACGATGGCTTCTCCAAGCAAGGTTGGTCCTGCAATATCTACAGAGGTGTATCTTAACAATCAAACCGATGAAGATTTAAGCACGTTCGACAAAAAAGATTGGTATGGAACTGGGAATCAGCCGCTAAATGTTCCATCGCATCAGACACGATATTTTCAACACTTGGCCGATTCCAATGTCGGATCCTCCATAGCCGGATCTGTGTTTGTTATCAAACAAAACATTAAGTGGGTTGTTGCATGGAGGAATGGGAATAATGAAGACAATAAGGTATTCATCAATTTCATTTTTTATACCGAACCCATCATTAAGATCATATCTGTTTTTTCCCCTTATTCTTTGGTATTAAACAATTCAATCTCTTCCAATTGCAGGTCTATACCGAGATTACTACTGATAGCCCTATTAATTGGGACAACATCAATGCACAACTGAAAAAGGCTACCAACCATGCTGAAGCCAGTAAGCTAGGATTCAAGTCAACTCTCGACATTGATCCCACCAGCAACAAGCCAAACCTGAATGCAAAACTCGAGGAAGCTTGATCTCCAACCCTCTTGGTTAAAAATGATGCTTTGCTTTGCATGCGCTACTAATATTAAAATAAGCAAGGTTGGCTAATAACTGACTTGTGTTCAAGTCTTCCTCCAACAGCCGCTTCCCCTTTTAAAAGTCTTTCAATCTCTAGTATAATTTAATTCATGTATCATGCTCTTTTTTTATATGGAGAATAGAAAGGCCTTTTTATTATCTAACGATTATTTTTTAGCCTCTAAATCAATTTTTATATTAATAATTAGAAGAGAAGGGAAAAAGAAGAAAAGAAAAAGCCCCATATTCGTATTACCATTAATATATTTAAAATATTATATAACAAAATAAAAATAACATACAATTGTGGAACATGATTATTACAAAACAATGTCGCTAATCATATCAACAAACATGAAAAAATGATATCAAACCAAACAATTTACAAATAGGGGTAATATTGTCATTCAATATTTGAATTAGATAATACTAAAAACTCTTCAATTAAGTTCATAAATCAGAATTTACTTTTTTTAGAAACGTATCACAAAACTTTTCAGCAGCAGGTGACAGGGTGGGGGTTTCGTGTGATTGTGGGTCATAGGTGTCTCAAATTTTGGATCCTAGGAAGGGACCGATATTAGTGGTTGTGTTTGAGATTGTTGGGAGATAACTCTTTTGTTGTTTGACTCAAAATTTCAATCGTTTGCTGTTAGTCTTAATTTTTAAAAAAAATTATACATAGATATAAAAATATCATAAATAAAACCAATATTTCATAGAAAATTGGTGTAACACCCTAATTTAACCCTAATTAAAATCCTAACATTTGATAATTTTTTCCAAACAACTAAATTAATTTTAGTGTTCAATTTGTAAATACTACAAAACTTGTTGCCAGATTTGAAAGCCCTACAAAGATGAGGGATCAATTGACAATTATACCAAAAATTCCTTAAATCCTATTCTAACTCTCCCCGTAGCTTTTCTTCCTTTTATTTCTTTTCTCCCGATGTGGTCGCTTCTTCCTTTTACTTCTCCATTTACAACAAACATTGTTTCGCGTGCTTATAAACCCTTATTCTCCATTTTTGTTTGTTATTTACTTATTTCCATACCAGATCATCGTTCGCACAATTCGTTTACTCTTTTTTTTTGTTCTTTAATCTTTCTCGTCTCTTTTTTTTCTAGTTCTTATTTTTGGTTCTTGTACTTTTTTATCAAAATTACTCATGGGGACATCCACGAAACGTCCCCAGATACGCTTTGACTGTCCCCGAATTTTGTCAGTCGTACCCTGCCACCATGACGCGTCTCCAATACGTATCCCGTTGTCCTCGTGCCAAAAACGTATCAAGTACTTGAAACGGGGCTCCTTCGTCGCCCCCGTGCTTCATATGGTGGAGGTACACCATAAGAACGAAGGGACGTACCATCTGAACCACATGGAGCAAAATCACTCTTGAATGCTAATGGTATGGTAAATTGTTAGAGTTTGAATCTAAAAGTTATGATACGAAATAGTATCATGTTCTCATCTTTACTGCTCTGTTGGTCCAATGTGTGATGTTTATCTTTGATGTTGCTGATTCCGGAAAAATTACAATATGATTATAAAAGTAGTTTGAACCTTGTATCATATGCTCATCTTTACTCTGTCTGACCTATGGTTGTAAGAATGTTTATTTTCATATGAATGTCGTTGATCTTAGGATTATGCATTGATCTCTTGAAATGTAGTGTTTTTCTTTGCAATTGTTTTAGTGTTTTACTTGCATTGTTTCAAATTTACATTTTTCTCTTGTCTAGACATATCTTTATAAGAGCTTAGGATTTCCAAGGACATCTTCTTCAACCTTCATTCTCATCTTCCGCTAGTGATTGCATGTAGGGAAAGATTGAAGAGAGAACGAGGTTCCCTGAAAATTTTAAATTATTATATATTTTAGATATTCTTTTTGTATTTTATATTAATAATATGTTTTCTGTCATCTTAGAGTTTTATAGTTTTATAATTAGTATTTTTAAGGCATAATGTAATAAAATAACCCTAACGTTTGATAATGGTGTTAAACCCACCCGAATTTTTTTTTGGAACATTTGACCACTAAACGTTTAGTTTTGGTTAAAAACAATCAATAGTGGATGGCAACCGTCAGTCAACTGACTGTCAACGCCTGATGCTGACAGGGCACACACATGGAGGGAAAGTTGACGTGGATGTCCAGCTCATGGTGATTGATAACGTGGCACTGCCACATCATATTTTTTTAAAAATAAAATTTATTATTTATATTTAATTATTTCTTATCAATCAAAGATTGACTCGAACCTGAATCTAAAGGATGAAATGAAATTCACTTTGCCACCAAACCAAACTACTTACTTGGTTACTTAATGAAACAAAACCTATTTAATAGATGATTTAGTTTTAACTTAATAAAAAAAACTAAAACAAAGGTTGATATTCCCCTTTTCTAATAATCTCTTCTTCCTTCAACCTTTTTGACCTCTGCAGATTAACCTCATCCCCATGAACAAAAGTTTTTGAAGGTAGGCCATCAAACGATAGTCTTCAGCATAGAAGAAGGACACCTGTGAGAGCTCGGTGTCTAAAGAAGAGAGTAGAGGGAAGACTCAAAAGTCTAGTGCTAGAAAAGTCACATGCATGTAGATTCAAAAACCCAAAAAAAGGTTATGGTGGGTCAATGAACCGATGGTCATCATCAGTTGCTTTAAGAGCTTCCTCTGGCGCATCTGGTCGGAGACGAGTCGAGGACCCTCTGAAGCCATTGCATGCATTTCCCTATTGTTGTTTCTGCTGATAAAGACGATGAGCAAGAGATAATACTCCCACTGTAACCTTTGCATCCCGAATAATAGGACCTAAATAAGATAAATTGTTGTACTCTCATTTAATTTCTGGATGATCTTTCTCATTTAAGTTTGAGGTCTCAAGTAAATTGTACACCTTGGAGAATTGCGAAAGCTTCTACCATAAAAACAGAGGTAATACAATTGTTGTGAATAAAACTAGAACCTAAAATATATCATTCACTATCTCTGATAATGAAACCTGAGCATGATTTCTGGTGTGTAGGAAAAACAAACATCAACATTCACTTTAAAATATGAGTATACGAGTGGAGCAAGGAGAAGACACCTTTCATTTCAGATAGTGGCTGCGAATAAAGGTAATGTCAGTCAAACTTGCAGGTGCAATAAATGGCAATAGGAGAAATTGGTTGCCAAGCCAACAACCCAATTGAGGGTGCATCTTTTCTTGAAAATAAGGAAAGCCAATTAAATGAATTAGTTGGTAGCAATAAGAATGGGGGGTTTCTGCATCTATAAATAGCTCATCCCAACATGTTCTTAAAATCCAAGCGAGAAACACAAAGAAAATCTTAGAGAGAAAAGCTTCAATGAGATAAAATTGAGAGCAATTTTCAGGGTGTAATTGGGTTGTGAGTTGTGAGTGTTTTTTGTAAACACTTGTAAATTTTCTCCCTTTAGTAAAAGATCTGCAACAGTCTAGAGACGTAGGCATAATTGGCCGTACTCTATTATCAATTTCATGTGTTGTTATTATGCTTTTATTTCACATTCTCACTAATCTGGTTATAGGAAAATTGCACGTTTAATTTCCCAACAACAGGCATCAGAGCTTTTTGGTGGTGAATTTTGTCAGTTTTTTCTGTGAGGTTACTATTATATGAATAATGAATTTTGTGAATTGTAAACTTTGGTCGGCAATATGAGGTTGTCGACGGAGGTGTTCTAATACACGGTGGTTCACAGGAATTATCAGAAACGATCCAAAAGAAGCTAGATTCGAGTGGGAGTGATGGCTGCAGACGAAGGGAATGTGAAAATTAAGAAGTTCGATAGTGTGGATTTTGGTTTTTGGAATATGCAGATTGAAGATTTTTTGTACCAGAAAAAGCTATATCAACCTCTCTCAGGAAAGAAACCAGAGGGCATGGAGGATGAAGACTGAGTTCTTCTCAACAGACAAGCCCTCGGAATTATCTGACTGACGTTATCCCGCAATGTTGCTTTCAACATAACAAAGGAAAAGACCACAACGTGTCTTATGGTAGCTCTCTCCAGTATGTATGAGAAGTCATCGGCCTCAAACAAAGTTAACTTGATGAGGCGATTATTCAATTTCTGGATGGAGGAAGGGGCATCAATGGGTCAACAACTAAATGAACTCAACACAATCACAACCAGCTGAGTTACGTGAAAATTGAATTCGATGATGAAGTTCGAGCTTTAATTCTTATCATATCTACCAGACAGTTGGAATGATACTATTATAGCAGTCAGCAGCTCTTTGAGAAACAGTAAATTGAAATTCGACGATGTTCGAGATCTGGTATTGAGTGAAGAATTCGACGGAGAGAATCGGGTGAAGCAACAAGCTCCTCAGCCTTGCACACAGAGTCTAGAGGGAGAACTTTAGAAAGAAATCCAAATCGTGGTAGATCAAAATCTAGAAGGGGAAAATCAAAAAGGGTCACTTTAAAAGAGATTGACGAGCACTGAAGAAAGATACCGACACATAGGAATCTGCCAACATGACAGAGGAAATAGGTGATGCCATGATTCTAAGCATCAATAGTCTGATTGAATCATGAATCTTGGATTCAAGGGCATCTTTCCACGCCACCCATGCCAAGAAATCATGGAGAACTATGTCAGTAGTGAATTTGGGAAGGTTCATCTAACTAATGATGAAACCTTGAAGATCGTCGAAAAAGGAGACATCCGATTAAAGTTGCCAAACCAGACCACCTGGAAGCTGAAAGGAGTGAGACATATTCCTGGCCTCAAAAGAAATTTGATTTCTGTAGGACAGCTTGATGGAGAATGATATTGTACAACCTTTTCATGTTGTGAATGGAAGATTACCAAATGAGCACTTGTCATTGCTCATGGTAAGAAGTCTGGTAGTCTCTATGTAATCTCAAACTTGGAGAATATCATTGCAGTAGCAGATGCTGATGGAAAATCAAACATATGGCACCAAAGGCTTGGCCATATAAGCGAGAAAAGGATGATGACATTTTTGTCAAAAGGGAAGATGCTGAGTCTAAAGAGTATATATATCGAACTGTGTGAGGATTGCATCTTTGGCAAACAAAAGAAAGTCAGTTTTGCAAAGATTGGCAAGACACCCAAGGCTGAAAAGTTAGAGTTGGTTCATACTGATGTATGGGGACCATCTCCAGTTCCATCTCTTGTAGGCTCACTATATTATGCACCTTCATAAATGATTCTACAAAGAAGATGTGAGTTTATTTTCTGAAGAAAAATCAAAAGTCTTTGATACCTTTAGAAAATGGAAGGTCATGGTGGAAAATAAGATTGGTTTGAAAGTCAAATGGTTGAGGTATGATAATGGAGGAGAGTATAGAAATATTAGATTCAGAGAATTTTACGCAAACAATGTGATCAATATGAATACAATAGTTCCCATGACACCGCAGCAGAATGGCGTAGCAGAGCACATGAATATAACTTTGAATGAACATGCCAGAAGCATGAGGATACATGTCGGCTTGCCCAAATTGCTATGTGCTGAAGCTATCAACACTGCAACTTACATGATCAATCGTGGGCCCTCAATTCCTTGGATGGTGAATACCAGTGGAAGTTTGGAGTAGAAAAGAAATAAACCTTTTCACACTTAAGAGTGTTTGGTTGTATTTCTTATGTACGCATAAATTCTGCTGAAAGAAGTAAACTTGATGCTATGTCTAAAAAATGTGTCTTTGTTGGTTATGGTGGTGATGAGTTTGGTTACCGGTTTTGGGACTAAGAAAATCGAAAGATTATCAGAAGCAGAAATGTTATTTTCAATTAGAATGTGATGTACAAAGACATATCAACCATAGAATCAAATAGCTCCAATACCGAAGCTGAAACAAAGGAATTTACTGAGTTTGAGGAGATTTCTGGAAATGATGTTCAGATCAGTCCTGAAGCAGTTCAAGAAGAACCAGTCACACCAGAACTGAGACACTCCTCCAGAATTCCTAAACCAACCCAACATTATTCGCCTTCTTTGCATTACTTGTTGCTGACTGAAAAGGTGAACCAGAGTGCTATGATGAAGTAATGCAGGTGGAGGATTTAGTCAAGTGGGAGTCTTCCATGAAAGATGAGATGGACTCGCTTATGTCAAATCAGACGTGGGAATTAGTTGAATTACCACCAGGCAAGAAAGCGCTCCATAACAAGTGGGTTTATAGGATCAAAGAAGAGCACGATGGGAGCAAACACTACAAAGCAAGATTGGTTGTCAAAGGTTTTCAGCAAAAATAAGGTATTGAGTACAATGAAATTTTCTCTCTGTGAAGCTGTCTACAATTAGACTGGTGTTGAAAATTGTACCTGTATATAATCTACATCTTGAGCAGTTAGATGTAAAGACAACTTTCCTTCATGGTGATTTAGAGGAAGAAATCTATATAAGGCAAACAAAAGGCTTTATAGAGGTAGACAAGAAAAACCTGGTATGCAAGTTGAAGAAGAGCTTGTATGGTTTAAAACAAGCTCTTAGACAGTGGTACAAGAAGTTCGATAGCTTTATGGGTAGCAGTGGTTTTACCAGATGCCAAGCAATCATTGTTGCTACATTAAGAAGTTTGATAACTACTTCATTATTTTATTGTTGTACGTTGATGACATGCTCGTTCCAGGTTCAGACATGCAAGAGATTGTAAACTTGAAGAAAAAATTGTCGAAGTAGTTTGCAATGAAAGATCTGGGCGCTGCAAAACAAATTATTGGGATGAGGATTAAGAGAGACACAAAGTCAGAGACTTTGATGTTATCACAGACTGAGTACATCAATAAAGTACTCTCCAAGTTCAACATGCAAGATGCTAAACCAGTAAGTACACCTTTAGGTGTTCATTTTAGACTCTCCAAAGAACAATCACCAAAGACGGAGGAAGAACGTGCACACATGGTGAAGGTGTCGTATTCCTCAGCAATTGGAAGTCTGATGTATGCCATAGTTTGTACTAGACCAGATATTGCCCAAACAGTGGGAGCTGTTAGCAGGTACATTCAGGCAAGGTACACTAGAAAGCAGTCAAATGCATCCTCATATATTTACGGGGTACTAAAAACAAAGCACTTTATTTCAAAGTTGGAGATACGATACTAACAGGCTATGTAGATGCTGACATCAGAAGGAACACTACAGGGTATGTCTATACTCTAGGAGATACCGCATTGAGTTGGGTTTCTCAACTACAGAAGATAGTTGCTCTCTCCACAACTGAAGCAAAATACGTCGCTGTTACGGAAGCCAGCAAGGAGATGGTTTGGCTCCAAAGTTTCTTGGAAGAGTTAGGCAAGAAATAAAAAAACAATGTCTTGTATTGCGACAGTCAAAGTTCTATCCATCTAGTGAAGAATCCATCTTTTCATTCCAGGATGAAGCACATACAATTGCGATATCATTTTATTCGGTTTCTTATGGAAGATGGAATTTTGAAACTTGAAAATATTAGTGGAGCTCAAAATCCGGCAGACATGTTAACAAAGACGGTGACTACGAACAGACTGAAGTTGTGTTCATCTTCAGTTGGCATGCTAGAGTAACAAGACCAAAAATGTTGTTGCATTGATCTAGGTGTGAAGACAGATTAAAATTAGTCTTCAAGTAGGAGATTGTTGGTCAAACTTGCAGTGCAATAAATGGCAATAGGAGAAATTGGTTGCCAAGTCAAACTTGCAGGTGCAATAAATGGCAATATGAGAAATTGGTTGCTAACCCAACAACCCAATTGACGGTGCATCTTTTGTTGAAAATAAGGAAAGCCAATTAAATGAATTAGTTGGTAGAAATAAGAATGGGGGGATTCTGCATCTTTAAATAGCTCACCCCAATAGGTTCTTAAAATCCAAGTGAGAAACACAAAGAAAAGCTTAGAGAGAAATACTTTAATGAGAGAAAATTGAGAGCAATTTTTAGGGTGTAATTGGGTTGTGAGTTGTGAGTGATTTTTGTAAACACCTGTAAATTTTCTCCTTTAGTAAAAGATATGCAGCAGTCTGGAGACGTAGGCATAATTGGCCGAACTCCGTTATCAATTTTGTGTGTTATTATTCGTTTTTATTTCACTTTTATTTCGCATTCTCACTAATATGGTTATAGGGAAATTACACGTTTAATTTCCCAACAGGTAACAACACTCTCCTTTGTCTGATGTTGGTGTTGATTGATGAATTTGTTTCTTGCAAACCAAAGGGACCAGATGGTTACTGCTAAAAAATATGTTTGCTTTTAGTATGAGATTTAATAAGTCAAAGGAGCCAGTCTTCAAAACATTTTGACTAGCTTATATCTAGCATCCTCCAAATTGATCTTGCATATTGGCAATCCCTGCTTACATGAACATTGTCTTCCATTGACAGATTGCATGTAGTGCAGAGGTTGCTGGAGCTGACATGTTTAATAAATAAATGTTGCATAGTAGGGATATAGTTTCTTATGAATTTTCACATTAAAATTTTGGTCTTATTCTTACATGGTAGATTCCAGATCATCTTGAAAATATTAACATTACCTCCATTATCAATGTTGCAACCGATTAGGAGTTTATATCCACTCCGTGCTGTATAAATTCCAGTGCCTTCATATTTCCAACAAAAAATGTCTTCTTGATCATACATAGGTATTCGAATTTTTAGAATAGACTCTGCATCCTTCTCGTTAAGAATTAATATAATCAATGTTCCAACTCTGTCCGTCATCAGAAATAATGTCTGAAACTAAACCCACTTGTGCTGATGAGGTTGAAGAAACTCTGCGAACTGGGAAACCCGGAACCCACTTGTCTGAAAATTCATTGTACATTGCCTGCATATGGTAGGACATTTATGTAATTACGACTGTATGAAGTTCGAATAAAACTCAGAAAATAAAAAATGTCGTTCATGGAAGTGTACGAGTCTACTGCCGTAAAAAATGCCGTCTCCAACCAACCGGAAGGCTTGAGAGAACAACCAAGGGTCGGCTTTGGGAATAAGACTAATACCATCAGCGAACCTCCAACGCCGCCGTAAAATACACCTTTTCCGTCAAGTTATCATGTCAAAGATGAGGATCCTTCAAAAACTTTTGTTCATGGGGGATGAGGTTAATCTTCAGAGACCAAAAGGGTTGGAGGAAGACGATATTACTAGAAAAGGGGAATAACAACACGTATTTTAGTTTTTTTTCATCTAGTTCAAACTGAATGGTCTATTAAATAGGTTTTATTTCATTAAGTAACCAAGTAAGTAGCCTAGTTTGGTGGCAAAGTGAATTTCATTTCATTCTTTAGACTTAGATTTGAGTCATTTCTTATGCATTTCACATTTTCATAGTTCCATTAACCAAAAACTAATCTGAGAGTGACAAGTGTCATTCTCTGATTGGTAAGAATTAATTAAATATAAATAATAAATTTTATTTTTTAAAAAATCTGACGTGGCAGTGCCACATCATCAATCAGCATGAGCTAAACATTCACTTCATCTTTTCCCTCCACGTGTGCTTGCCCCGTCAGCATCAGTCGTTGACCGTCAGTTGACTAATGGTTTCCATCCACTGTTGGTTGTTTTTGATCCAAAACTAAACGTTGAGTGGTCAAATGTTCAAAAAAATACGGGCAAGTTTGACACCACTGTCAAATGTTACGGTTATTTTATTGCATTATGCCTATTTTTAACATAATAAAAAATTGTAAGAAAACAATAAGTATTTATTTAATTATGATATAGATTTAGATTTTTGATATCCTTATTTTTAAAAGGACATTAATAATAAATGGCAAAGAGGCACCCCAAACCCCTGTACTTAAAAAAATTCAATGTGGTCCTCATACTATTTTTTTCTCAATGTGATCTTTCAACTCAGAAAATAAACTCAATGAGACTCTTTGACCAATGTTTTCCGTCGTTGATCGTTACTAGGGCTATAAATGAGTCGACTATTACTAAGCTCGACTCGACTCGAAAACTCTGAAATGGAGTTCAACTCTGCTCGAAAACCAGCGAGTCTAAAATTTTCAAGCTCGACTCGAACCTGAAACCATGAACTGAAGCTCGTAAAAGCTCAAAATGAAAAAAATCTTAAATTTGACTCGATTGAAGCCATAAATTCAAACATGAACTTAAATACATGAAAATCTTATATAACATTTTAAAAAAAAGCAACACATAAATATTAATATTATTAATAATTTATTTAAAAAAAATAAAAATCTTAATATATTATATTTTCGAGATGCTCGCGAGTTTTTGGAGTCGAGTATCAAGTTACTTGTTTTGACTTGTTAAGAACTTGAGTCGATCTTGAGTTCGAGTCTAGTATATATCGAGCTTTGACCAAATCAATTTCGAGTAGCTTATGATCTGTCTCATCTCATTTAAAGTCCTAACTGTGACAATGCTAATGTGGTAGTTCACGGTGTTGACGTAGCAGTCCACGATATTGATGTTGTAGTCCATTGTGATTGATGATGTGGCAAATAACATGACGGATGGACAAAATTGATTTTTTTTATATTTTGTTCGAGGGTCAAATTGAAAATATAAATGATTAAAATTTAACTAATCGATTATAAAAGTGACCAAAATTTAATATATTGATGACATAAGTAATCGAATTATATTATTTTCTTTCTAAATTTAATAATAAAAGGCATACAAATTCACAATCATTAATTGGTAGTTCAACCTTGATGAGGCGATAATTTTTTCCTCATTCAATGGCGTCCTTTCCGATTGATTAACGGTTTATTTATTTGAAAGTTAGGGTTTAGGGTTTACTAGCATAAGGCATTAAATTCTCTTCGACAATAAATATCTGTAATTTTTTTATTTCTTTTCAAATTATTACACGTCTCTTTGAAAAAAAAATTGATATTTTAAAAAAATAAATCATAAGTTTTATGGTAAGATAAGGAAACCACAATTAACATGAGATAAATTAAAAAGTGCAAATATGGGAAGTTGTTATTGTAAACTATATACATGGGAACTTCTCTGTTACATTCGAACAAAGTTTGCATAAATGTTGATTCATGATGTATATTTCTCTCCACCTAATTATACTCGTGATAACTCATTTAATTTTAAATATTATAGTATATGATGAGTCTGCCACGCTCGACGAGCACCGCTGAGTATCACTAACTATAAGCATTGCTGAGCATCAGTAATTTAATTTATAAAAATTAAAATTCTAAAGACTCGATGTATAATTATAAATTAGTTAAAAGTTTAAAGGTAAATTATTTAAAATAAAATATTAATTACATTATTTTTCTTTTTCTTTTTTCAACAATAATTGGATCAAATACCAACCCCTAAATTAAAAAAATCATAAATATTCTTTCCTTGACATTGAAGCCGTCATCGTCGTTAGACTCTCATGTCGGCAAGATAGTCGTCGCCGTTCCTCCCTCCCTATGTGGTCGCAGTTCATCTCAGTCGTCGTTCCTCACTGTTCTCGCAGCTAATCTAGTAGGGATGCACCCGTCGATGACGGCTTGGACGGCCGCCAAGTCTAAAACAAAATAAAAATAAAGAAAACGACTATCTCACCAGAAGAAGAAGCTAACGCGACATCGGCTTCAATGGCAAGGAAAAAATATTTAGGGTTTTTTAACTTAGGCTTGGTATTTAATCCAATTATTGTTAAAAAATTATGGAAAATAATATAATTAAAAATTTATTTTAAATAATTTACTTTTAGATTTTTAACTAATTTATAATTATACGTTGACTCTTTTAGAATTTTAAACTTTTATAAACTAAATTAATGATGCTCAATGGTGTTCATCATTAGTAGTGCTCAGTGGTGCTCGTCAAACGATGTAGAATTTTCTTATAATATATATTTTTTGTTTTCCTCCTGGTATCAGAACTTTGTTCTGATTAATCCAGACCAATCCGTTGCACACCTGGTTTTGGTGGGTGAGTCTCCTAACCTTGATTTTCTGCATACACAAAGACTCAAATCTGAGATCTTATTTAAGTAATATAAGGGTGTTTTTATCATTTGAACCAACCCATTGGTACATATCATAATATATTTAATTTATTATAAAAACTGATATAATTTTAAGTAGAAGTAAATATTCTTGATTTTAAATGTAAACATTAAATTTGGTAGAAGTTACATGCATGAATGTCCACCAAATTAATTATAATCTTTATATAGAAATTCCACCTAATAATAAGGTAATTGTGTTCATATACTACTTTGAAAATAGCATTAATTTAGAAGATTTTTATGGAAATAATACTATTGATTTCCAAAGGCACTAATTCTGAACAAGTGCTTCGTCATGATTCTCAATCTTGTGTTTAAATGATGCAAGTAACAACTTCACACTGGGATTTATTTCCATAATTGCATGATATTACATAAATTAAGTCCTTAATGTTTGCATATATATATAAATCAATATCCCAATATTTCACATAAATCAAGAAATTTATATTTTGGCAATGGTTACAATAGTTGAAGATCTTAGTGAACATTCAAGCATATCGGTAGAGATGGAAGGATCGGTTCCGAAACCGAGTACCAAAATCGAGTCAAGTCACGATGTTTTGCTAGATTTGAAGCTCTCAAACCATGCCAGAAATGGTGACGACGTTGACACTAAGGTGCGACGCGCATCGAAGATCGAACTCGATCTTTTCGCCCCGAGGAACCCTATTACTTCCCATGATGATCAGAAAAGCAAGGGGTTCTCGTGTAACTTTTGCAAGAGAGTTTTCTCCACATCCCAAGCCTTGGGGGGACACCAAAACGCTCACAAGCAAGAACGAGCGTTAGCCAAAAGGCGTCACCAAGGGCTCATCGAAGTGAACCCATCTCGCAATTTCGGTCTCCCAGACTTTGCCTATCATCCGTTTTCGACCTATTCTTTGAATCCTTTTCATGGATCTTTCAACAGATCACCCCTTGGGGTTCAATTCAACTCGATGGTTCGTAAACCAATGCACCCATGGTCACCGTCCTCGTCCCGACCGTATCATCTTCCCCATGGTAATTGGTCGTCTAGGCAACCACTAATGAGCTTTTCACAACCAAATCTATGCTTTAACAGTGGAGGGCCTTCAAGTAGTGAAAACCGCTGCCTTGGCGAGAATTTTCAAGCGAATGTTGGTGCAAGTGCAAGTGCAAGCACATCTTTGGGAACTGATAATCAATACAAGGATGGTTCAGGAATTGATTTATCCCTTAAGCTTTAGTTATGGTTTTATTGCTCATTTTATTTTCATTAATTCAGTCTATTGTTGTAATTGGGTGTGTTTACAGCTTAAACTTTTATGCCTTAAATAATTAAGTGATTTGTGAAATCCAAAGTGATGTATTTCCCGTATTAATTATTTGTCTTATTATTGCATATTTATTAAATATGTTCATGGTTGGGAAAGTAAAATTTGTTTTTCTTTATTTTTTTATTTAAGTTCAAAATTTCATATCATTATTGTATCATTAATATTTAGATATATTTTTATTATTTTAACATGAATTTAATTTATCTAAATCCAATCTGAACAGAACATCAACTCGATTTTATCTTGATAATTAAGTATAAGTGAACAAATAATTTGTTTTTATTATCATAATTTCTAGTAATGTGATAAATATTAAAATAATATATATTTTATTATTTTTTATTATATTACTTCTTTTGTAAAAAAATATTACTTCTTTTCCCTATTAAATTTGTCTCTTATTATCTTTTTTTGTCATTTTTTAACTTCGACTCATTATTATTTAAAATTTACTATTGATAAAAATATAAAAAAATATATTTTCAAAACCTTAAATCAATTAATTTTTAAATATATATTTTATACAACTTAATTGTTTAAAATATTTAAAATAATCATGGTCAAAATTTAAAAATTTGTACTTTTAAAAAATCAAGACAAAATTAATGAGATTGAGGGAGTAATAGTTAACTACCATATTGGTAATAATTCCAATGTTCATATATTATTACACTACTAGTTACCAATCACTTTCGTATTATCTACTTTTTAAAATTTAATTAGATTCTTTTCAATCTCAATTTGAATTGACCCGAAGATTCAAAGGTCAACTCCAAACTGAAAATTGATTGGTCTAATATTGACTTGACTAAAAAATCGACTGATCCAGTATTAGTTCGATCTAAAAATTTACCGATATGATATTGACTTAACTCAGTACCAAACCCGACTTGACTTACTATAAAACCCGAACTAAATCTGAACTAGATTTGATCCGATCTGAACCGAACTTAAACTAAATGTAGTTTAGACGTGAAATAATCTAACCTAAAATAATCTGACTCGTATCTGATCCCAACAACCTGATTATCACCACTAGTTGAATCAAATTGGATTCAAATCAATGTGAATGAGAGAATTTCATCCAAGTTTAGCCGAATACGATTTTCATATTGGATGGACATATTATATTTTTAATAGTCTAAAGTGATTACAATGTAGTATTTGTTCATAATATTACATTGTCCGGATGCTGCAATTCCTTATTATCATTAGTAGGCAATTCTATTAAGATATAATTTTATTCAAAAAGCATTTGTTGAGTTAAATTGAATTCAAATCTACTTAAATAAATAAAAAATTTATCCAAGTTTCAAAAATAAAAAACGCTTCTATAACATGGAGAGGGATCGTTAATAATTTGAATAGTGAAGAAACAGTTAAATGGATGAGCGGAGATTCATTTCGATGGATAGTGGGCGATAGGAAATCAGCACTGTTTTGGGAGGATGTGTGGTATGAAAAAATGCTCTAAGGTCAAGATACCCTCGCATATACAGGTTAGTGTCAAGAAAATATAAAACGGTGTGTGAAATGTTTAGTGCAGGCGAATGACAAAGTTTAGATACGACAACCCTTTTCGAGAGACATTTGTTGGATAGGGAACAAATCATTGTACAAATTATAAAAGGAGAAGTGGACAAAGTGAGTTTAAACCCGTCTGTGGCTGATCAGATCATATGGGTTCATGGAACTGATGGAATGTTCAAGGTCAAGAAATTGACAGAGTAATTGCTCAGTAATGGGAGCTTAGAAGATGAAGTCTCGTTCAACTTCAATAAAATATGGAGTCTAAAGGTTCCTCCGAAGGTGAAATATTTTCTATGGATGCTAAAATTGAATAGAGTGTCAACAAAGGTCTTCCTTAAAAATAGAGGGATTAAGCTGTCCGATAATCAATGCTTATGTCCTTGGTGTGGAGATGCTGAAGAGGATGCGAACCATTTGTTTGTGTCATGGATTTTTATGGGATGTTTCTGGAATGCTTTTTGCAGGTGGTGGCATATTACAGGATGTAACAAGCAAACAGTTGACGAATTATTTGAGTTTTGTTATCAGTTTCGATGGACAGGATCTATAGCATTGACTTGGTATGTAAGCTGTGCAGCGGCGTTTTGGAGTCTGAGGCTGGCCAGGAATGATTTTGTTTTTAGGAATAAAGGCACTAAACTTAAAGACCTTCTTGTATATGTGAAGATGAGAGCGTATGCTTGGTGTAAAGCGTTGGAGGAATTTAGTGTTCTAGATGAGAAATACTGGTGAGATTGGCTTGGGGATTCAACCGGTTCAAGTGCATATCAATGTCCGAAGACAGTCTGGCAGCCGCTTGCGACGGGTCAAATGAAGTTCAATGTGGATGGTTCAGCAACAAACGAGATAGCAGGATGTGGGGGAGTATTAAGGACACATACGGATATGTAGTAGCAATGTTTTTTGGGTCGGTAACAGAGGTTAATTCTGATTATGCAGAGCTGGTAGCAATCAAAAGTGCATTAGAGGTGTTCATTGAATCTTATTGGTGTGTTAAGGCTATCCTGATTGTAGAATCTGATTCTAAAGTAGTGTTGAATTGGGTTCAAAATTCTTATGTTCGACCATGGAGGTGGGGAGCAACTTTTCAGGAAATTGATGTTAATGTACTGAAGATAAATGATGTAAAGTTTGTGTTCATGCCTAGGACTAGCAATAATATGGCAGATTACTTGGCAAAGATGGGTTCGACGAGGAAAATTATGTTCAAGGCAAGTTGGTGACACTATAGCAACGGAGTTTTATTATTAAACAGTGTTATCATTATCTAGCAGGTTGGTTGATTTTGATTGGCATGCAGGTAATTGGGGGTTTCCTCATTTAATTAGATACTGTGATGGATTTTTGAAGAACCGGCAATTTTATCTTGTCAATGCGGGGTAGTTTGGTATAAGGAGTGCTTTTACCTTCATTTTGTGTAAATCGTTTTGTGTTCTATGAGCTGTTCCCCAACTGTGGAGTACTCTTTTCCCCCATTTAGGATTAGGGTGAGGCTCTAAGTTGGGGTATGTAAATCTCTAAGTTAAATAAAAATTCAGGTTGCTGAGCAAAAAAAAAAAAAATACTATTGACTTTTCATATTAGATGGACAGAAAATATTACATTGTCAACACGTTGCAATTCCTCTCATGTCTTTAGTTGGCAATTCTATTAAGAGGAATCATCCAAGAAATAAATGATTTTTTTGTTAAATTTAGAATGTGATGATGCTTCCAGGTGATTTTATCCCCTTTTATTCTAATAAGGTGCATTAGATGGAATTTTTTACCCTTAGGATGGTAGCTAAATAGACCATCCTTACTAGATTCATCTAACAGTCTGGAAAGTATATGTTCATGGCTATAACAGAGTGAAATTGGATCACCTTGTCTAACTACTTTACCACCTTTAAAGTATCCCACGATACCAAGGATATACCAATGGAGTTGGTATAACGGTTGTCCCTGAAATCTCAAATTCTCGTATAATTGAAGTATTTTTTTGTATTTTCTATGAAAAATTTATTTTAACCCCTAAAATTTTATAGTTCGTCCCTTAGCATAAATCATACATCCGTCACATAGATTCGATTTTTTTTGCAAAGGTCAATTTGATTTTTTTTCACGAACTAAGCGACTTTAGTGATCAAATGGATGATTGTTATCCCTAGAGGACTCGAGTTCGAGCACCAGTGATTGCAGGATATTTGAGCGTTCATTGTCAAATGGTTGAGAGTCTTTAGAGAAGATACTACCACTTGTAATCACTCTAAATTTTTATTGTTTTTATTTTTCATGAAGTAAAAGAATGAGTGGGAACATGAAAATTTTAGTTTTCCCACTAAATATTTCAAATAAAAAATATATAGGATGAAAACGAAAAACATAATAGTTTGATAAACAATTCAAAAATAACATTGAAATAGTAAAAGACCTTTAGAAATAATTTAAAATTTTAAAATAAGAGAATAAAAAACTTTCAATAATTTAGTCCAAATTTTTTCTAATAGTTAAAAAAAGATAGGATTTACAATTATTCAAAATTTAAAAAGTTTAGAGGTCCATTCGCAATTCAAAATCATGAGGGTCATGCCCCCAAAGTCCTTAACCTTCCCACATTTTACCTAAGAATGGTTAAATAATTTGAATACAATGTGTTTCAATTTGATTCATCATTATAAGCCATTTTTTAAATTTTGGGATCAATGAGTCGTGAAGAATTTTTAGAAAATAAATAATTGAGATCGAGATGAAATTGGGTTTAAACACATCTTTTTTTTTTCTCAATAAATATGCTTTTATTAATAATCATAAAGCTTTATCTGAAGTAAAATGTCTCATTAAAAATCTCTCTAAGATTGAGAAAAAGAATACAACCCAGCGAAACGAAGAACAAACAATTGAGACAACCCTTATTGAACAGTCAACCTGCCCTGAAAATATCTCTCAATCACACCATCCTCCGTTTAGTACACACTCACAAATAACTTCATCGTGTGTTGCCATACCATTCACGTTAAATTTCACAAAACCAGGCAATGGAGGAGCTGATTAACCCACCATTCATCTATATTGATAGCCCAATCGTCTTTGGAAGACTTAATCCAGAACAAAGCACGCAATTTAGAATAGAACAGAATATCAGCTAGAACTACAGGTTTATCATCAAACTCTTTTTCATTTCTTGCCAGCCACAAGATCCATATCGCAGCTCTAGCCGAAATCAACCAAAGGCTCTTGAGAATTCATGGAATTCGTTGAGTAAAAAAGGATTGAAAGAAGCTCAAAATATCCGGTTGCAAAAACCACTGAACCCCCCACCAATCGCAAAAGGATTTCCAAAAAGCGGCAGCAAAATCATGACCCACAAAGAGATGGAAAGAGTCTTCAACTACAAGGCGCATGAAGAAGCGTCCTGCAGCAAGCCTTTCGTCCTACTCCTAAAGATGGCTTTCGTGGAAAATCTATCAATTAGCAGCATCCAAAGAAAACTTCTGACTTTTGGTGTAATTTTAAATTCCAAAACAACTCAAAGTCGAAACAAGTATCATCAATATCATAGATAATAACTAATATAGACAACTTTTTTACCGAAAATTTCCAGATTTACCATGAATCCATACTATTTTATCAGAGTTGAAAGCATGAAAAGATGCCATCTTGACAAGCTTAGCAATCTCGCTAACCACTTCTTGTTCTCTTCCAAGCAAAGGGCGATAAAAGAATAATTCCCAATTGTAATTTGACAATTCAAGTCTCTGCACCACATCAAACAACCTCTCCTTTCTCGACGACCAGCCTATAAAATTTTGATCTTCTCTCATCTAAATTGCGATCGTTCGGAGGAATTTTGAGCAGTTTCTCACACAAGCCGTATAAGTGACCATCAGCAATACCAGTAATAGTCGTTCCATCAACAGGCAGCCCAAGATGGAGTGTAACATCTTCAAAGGTAATAGTCGCCTCCCCACAAGGAAAATGAAACGTGTGCGTCTCCAACATCTACCTTCCTACCAATGCGTTTATCAGTGGAGGATGCAACTTGGCATCAACAATTATACTTCTAACTTAACCAAAATCAGCTTCGTGAAAATACAGAAGAATATCATCATGAGGTGATGTGAAACGATTGATATAACACGTAAACGAACATTCATACCCCCGTCAAATAATTTTTTGAAATAAATAAATAAAAATTACCTTTGGAATTATCCGCCAATAATCGAACACCTGCTTTTTATCAAGCCTTAGTAATCCCGCCATAATACCAAATAATCGATGTCGAAATGGTTTTTTCCGGAGGGGGAAAAGAGGCTCGTTTTGAATATATTTTTGGAACGACTGGTTAGTGATAAAAACATGATTCGAGGAGTCGCCACCAATCTTTGATTAGAGTGTGATTGGGCACCCAAAAATGTATTTGTCATTTTAATAAAATAGACAAACTTGCGGTTTGTGTTACCAAAATTCGAGTTTGAGAGTCGGTTACGTGTGGGGAAGGATTAACACCCCCACAACGCCCTAAATCGGTACCTAGTCGATTAATTAATTGTCTTTGCAATAAAACTTACAAGTTCGAGTTTAATTTAATTTAAGATCCCCTAAAAATAATATTCTTTGAAATTTTGAATGAAATATAATAATATTTAATTATTTCACATCGAGAAGAATCGATCTCTCATACCTTAAAGCAATCGATTCTTACTCCAATCGAAATAAAGAAATGTTAAAATTTCTTTCTAAAGTTCACTATTAATTTAAAAATAACGACACCCAAAATAATTTTTAAGAGTGAAAACGATAATATCTAATTATTTCCAATCGAGAATAAATGACCTTTTGTGCATTAAAACAATCATTTATTACCCCAATTGAAATAAAGATATATTACTATTTCATCTTAAAATTATATAGCAATTCAGATGAAAACGATATATCTAATATTTTCAATCGAGAATAAATGACCTATCGTATCTTAAAGCAGTCATTTATTACTCGGACTAAAATGAAAAGATATTACTATTCTCAATGTCGATTCGAATGTTATTGTTTTGAAAATCTATCGGAAAACACATGCAAAAATAAAACAAATAAAAAGCATGACAAACAAGGAATTAATTATTTACTTTACTGATATTTAATGAGAATAAGGATGTTCAATTATTTAAATATCTTGAGACGAGACCTTAGATTCGATCTAACAGTCTTTTCCGATGAATTTAATTAAAAGAACATTGCCATTTTCTCAATCCCTGAATTTTAAAAATGAAATCGATTTAATTCGTGTCACTAAATGAGATAGACTTTCGTTTTAAAATTATCGAAAGTAACTTTCTTAGACGTTAAGACAGTCACTTTATGACAATATTAAAATGATCGAATATTACCCTTAGTCAGTTTTTTTTATTAGAGTCAAGTGGTGCTTATGAGGGTATCACACAAAATTAATTAGGACTAAAATGATTTAACGTGCAAACAACATGCAAAAATTTAAATAAAAATAAAAGTAGGGCTAAAACATAAATAATCAAACTATCATGCCAACATTAGAACAAAATAAAGCATACAAAGGACTAAAATGAACATTTACAATATTAAGTGCTAAAATAAAAAAAATAAAACATGGGGCTAAATTAAAATAGATTAAAATTGCATTGTAAAATTAAAATAAATAAAAAATATTTGAGGTTCGAAATATAAGCACGAAAAATATAGGGGCTATTTCATAAATAATCCAATTTTTCTAACCTAAATTAATACATTCGAAATAAAAAAAGGAAAACTACTAAATCAGTCCCTAAGCATTTAAAAAAATTAAACAGCCACTATACATGACCAAAATGCAAAACACGCATAAATATACAAGGACTAAATAGAAAATAACCACAAAAATAGAAAACATGCATAGAAATGGGTATATCACAAAATAGTCCCTACATGTGACTATTATGCAAAATGCGCTAAAAATGAAAAAATAATAAAATTGGTCAATGCCAGTGGCCTTTTTGCAAAAACGCGACAAAGTTTGGGGGACCTAAATTAAATTTCCCCTGAAACTTTGCCTATATATACTACTAATTCTTTTTTTTTCACTTAAACCGTGTTTTAAGAAAAAAAACTACTTTTTATTTTTTTCTCTAATGCTTCAGCCGGCCCATTGTCGGCCGCCCTTATCTGATCCCTGATGCCATCATGCTATCGTTCCGGCCGCCGTGCCAAATCGAACCAAAATACTCTTGGCAACCAGGTCTACAACCCTAGAAGCCTAGTCTAGCCTATAACTTCCTAAAAAAAACCCCAAAACGAGCCCCAAAAGGCTCTGATCGTTCGACTTCTTACACCCTCCGACCGCCGCAAAGATCCCCTACGACCCAGGTAAATCTCTTTTCTCTATAATCTCGATTTTATTTTACATGCAAGTGTTTATATTTCTTTTATTTTTTCTTTTCGAAACTGCAAAAAAGCAATAAAATACCTTAATGCCCTCTTGGATTTTTTTCCTGTTTTATTCATTTTGAAAATCAAAGGCTTGACCCTTTTTATAGATGTGGTTCAGGGTTTATATAACCCCATATTTTTTACAACTTTTCTTTTGTTTTCAGATGAAATTATTACAAACAAAATAGAAAAGAAAAGTTTTTTTTGTGTGTGGTGTTGTTCTGTGGTTGCTTAGTTTGTTGATCTTGGATATTTGACACTAGTAGGGCATTCGATTGCCAGCAGCGAAAGTGGCTGGGGAGTGGACAAAATGACTGCATCAGCTTGCTCAATCTGAACCGTTAGATGAGTCTAGATTCGACAGTTGAGATGAGATGTGGCGGCTACTGAAGAGAAAACCCTAATTTGGGTTATATCTAGGCCGTTGGATCTCTCCGGATCCAACGACTGGGAGTGAGCGGTGATTAAAATGTTAGGGTAAAACCCTAAATTGATTTGGGCTCCAGGATAGACTCCAGGTTTAGGTCTTGATGGGCTCTGGGTTTTGAGTTGTTGTTGGGCTCCGGTTTTAGGTCATATGACCCTTTGTAATTGGGGCCTGATTGGGCATGTCGTATTTGGATCTGAAAAATAAAATTGAATAATAATAATAATAATAATATGATAAGGGATATATTCCGCTGTCACTCAGGGAATATCAGATCTGGGGATGTTGATCTATTCTGCTGTCACTTAGGGAAGATTGAATCGTGGCAGACTTGTTCCACTTTCACAAGGGAATATCAAATTTTAAAACAGAAGGATCTGTTACACTTTTTCTAAAGAGAATATTAGATCTGGGGGGTTGATCCATTCCGTTGTCACTCAGGGAAGATTAAATCGGGGCAGACTTGTTCCGCTATCACTCAGTGAATACCAAATCTTGAAGGGGAGTGATATGTTCGCTTCTTTTGAAGGGAAATCATATATGGGCGAGTTGATCCATTTTGCTGTCACTCATGGAATATCAAATCTTGAAAGAAATGGATCTGTTTAACTTCTTTTGAAGGGAATATCAGATCTACGAGAGTTGATCCATTTCGCTGTAACTTAGGGAAGATTGAATCGGGGCAGACTTGTTCCGCTGTCACTCAAGGAATATCAAATCTTGAAAGAAATGGATATATTCTGCTTCTTCTGAAGGGAATATCAGATCTGAAGGAGTTGATCCATTCCGCTGTCACTCAAAGAAGATTAAATCGGGGTAGACTTGTTACATTCTCATTTAGGGAATATTAAATCTTGAAAGAGAGGAATTTGTTCCACTTCTTCTGAAGGAAATATCATATATGGGGGAGTTGATCCATTTCGCTGTCACTAAGGGAAATTTGAATTGGGGCAAACTTGTTCCACAGTCACTCAGGGAATATCAAATCTTGAAAGAGAGGGATATGTTCCGCTTCTTTTGAAGGGAATATTAGACCTCGGGGAGTTGATCCATTCCACTGTCAATCAGGGAAGATTGAATTGGGACAGACTTGTTCTGCTATTACTCAGGGAATATCAAATCATGAAAGAGAGGGGTTTGTTCTGCTTTTTTTGGAGGGAATATCAGATCTGAGGGAGTTGATTCATTCTGTTATCACTCAGGGAAGATTGAATCGGGGTAGACTTGTTCCACTATCACTCAGGGAATATCAAATCTTATAAGAGAGGGATTTGTTCTGCTTCTTCTTGAGGGAATATCATATCTGGGGGAGTTGATACATTCTGCTGTCACTCAGGGAAGATTGAATCGGGGCAGACTTGTTCCGCTGTCACTCAGGGAATATCAAATCTTAGAAGAGAGGGATTTGTTTCGTTTCTTATGAAGGGAATATCAGATCTGGGGGAGTTGATCCATTTCGCTATCATTCAGGGAAGATTGAATCGGGGCAGACTTATTCCACTATCACTCAAGGAATATCAAATCTTGGAAGAGAGGGATATGTTATACTTCTTCTGAAGGGAATATCAGATCCAGGGGAGTCGATCCATTCTGCTGTCACTCAAGGAAGATTGAATCGAGATAGACTTGTTCTGCTATCACTCAGGGAATATTAAATCTTGGAAGAGTAGGATATGTTCCTCTTCATCTGAAAGGAATATCAAATATGGGGGAGTTGATCTATTCCGCTGTCACTTAGGGAAGATTGAATCAAGGAAGACTTGTTCCACTGTCACTCAGGGAATATCAAATCTTAGAAGAGGGGGATTTGTTTCGCTTCTTCTGAAGGGAATATCAGATCTAAAAATTAAACATTATCATTTGTTAGTATATGTTTGAAAATTTGAAATATCATACGTAAAGATTTGGATTTCAAGATAATATTTGAAAATTGATTTTTCTTATGCAAATTTGTCTCGTAACCATCGAATATGGGAATTTACCTCCCTAAACGTGATTCTCTACATTTGAGGTTTGAATTCTAGCTTCCACTTGTTGGAATTATGATATCATGAATCTTCTCTTTTCATCAGAAGATTTGAAAAAACCATATGTTTATGTGTGAAATACGAATGCAAAGAATGCATTTTCTTTTATACAAATGATGTTCTCATATATGCACTAATGTTGATTCAATTTTCCTTTAACTCCAAAGTAGAGAACCATGTCTTCTTCCTCTTGATCATTCTTCTCTAGGGTTTACTCAGATATCAGTGTAGTAGCTTGCAACTTCTGAAGATCTGCCCAATCATCTTGTGATCTTCGTTTCTTCTTTTCTCCTCATATGCATTAAAATCTCAAAAGAAATGCCTCATTCTCAATGTCTTTTTGGTCTGAACCTTGTTATCACAAAATGATCTGGGTCTTTGGTCATACTCCAATGTGGGCACTTTCATGGTTCCTCCCTACTTGGGTGCCAAAAGTCGTATTCTTTCATTTTTGCTTAGCGCTAGGACATGTGCCCCTTTCAAACAAGGCGATCATCTGCCTCTCGATGGGTTAGCGACAACATCACGAGGAAGTGTTACAAGTTCTATCCTCCAGTTATTCTGATCTCTCGGATCATATGCTTTCAAGATTGTGGATTGCTTCATCATTATTGGCATCACTTATTCTTTTTCTCCAACAAAGTCAGAAAGGGCTTCACCTACTCCAATGACTTTTTGCATTTGAGATTGTCCTGTTTGAAAATGTTTTTCTCCTTTCTTTTATTTTAGAAATCAAAGAATGAAAGAATTTTGTAAAGTATTGCCCTTTAATTCAGGCTCACAATCGAATCAAATCGCAAACATGAGTTCACATAATATTAAAAGAATCAACTAATCTTTAATATTACAAAGTTAAAGCTCTTTAACAAGTATCAAAATTGATGGGTTGGCTTCAGGCTGGCTTTCTTACTTTCTAAGGTTTCAACCAATGAGACATCCTCATTTGTTTATACGCCTGTGTGAACCTTGTGACACACTCTTCTTTCTCGTCTTGGCATATTAAGTGGATGCAACAAAATGGAGCAACTTGCATATTCCATTGCTAAGCCTTTTAGAACACTTTTATTTTAGTTTTCTGAAATCTTCCATTTGTTCAAGCTTTGTAGACTCCTCTAACAAAGGTAGTACAGAAATATCGATCTAAAAAGGAAATTCTTGAGTGCTCATGTGAAATTGACTATAACAGGTGTTCCTTAACTCCCTTACTCCATATTTTATGAAACTCCTTATTTAAAGAGTTTTAATTCAGTTGATATTTAAAGAATTTCAAGTTGCAAATTTGATTCAATGCTCACCATCTTTAAAGTAGCACAAATTCATTGAAATATCCTTACAAGAAAACTGAGAAATGACAAAAGAAAACAAGTTCAAACAAGATACTGCAAATGAAAAATGAAGGATGAAAAGATCTCTCCTTAATTAGGATACCCCATTACTCCCTAAATATTGTGCTTTGATGCCCCACTCGAGTTCGTCATCCATTGTTCTACCATTACTCATCTAAATACTGTTTTACCCATTTTCAACAAGCATCTCTATCTCCTTTAATAGCGGCTTACAATTCTCTGTAGAATGCCCAAATACCCCCAAGTGGAAATCACAGACACTATTTTGATCATAGTTGTGGGAATAAGAGCTTGGTGGCACTTTCGTCAACATCGATACGAAGTATTGACCCTTAATCAAATGGGGGCACAAATATGAGATAGAAGTTTGGAACACCTTCAAATTATTTCTCGATCGTGAGACTTTCTTTGGTCGATCAACACGACTAGCTATTTCTTTTCTTTTACTGTTGTAGGGGCTCTATACATGTGGTGGTGTAAAGCCAGGGGGATATAAGGGTTCTTCGGAGGAACCAACAACTGGGACCTTTCCACGATTAGCCCGTAGTTTGAAACCTAGGGGATACACAGGCTCCTCGGGCAGTAGGACCGATAACTGGAGTCTCTTTTCGACTTATACTCTTTCCTTATATCAAACTGGCCAATTTTTCCATATTGTCATTCTGAGCTTTCATCATTTTCTCACGCATAACGTCTTGAGCTTTCTTGCAACTCTCCTGCATTTCGAGTTGAGTCTTCTCGATTTGGGCAATTTTCTCATCCATTTCCTTTTTTCAAGTATGGTACAGATGCTTAGAAGTGTTTAGTATTCTGCCGTACAATCTTTTTATTAATATTGATATTTTATTAATGAATGTGAAAAATATGACTATTAATGAATAAAATGAAATAAGAAAAAAGAATGCAATGTGGATGCAATGTAAATGCAATGCAAGGTGTTGATTCTGGAACTAATCCTTAGAATAACTTTTTATATTAGGAACAAAGTTCTGTTACAAGGCTTAAACATATAACAAATAAATTTTAAGTTATCTTTCCTAATTGCTGGATGTGCCCCAGTAAATCCAGGATCCTATAAGCTTCTTCAATCTCGGGCTCCAATCCTTCACTTACAATATCAACTTCATGTGATAAGTCAACCAAGTATTGAGCCACTCCTTGATTATGTTGCAGGTCGCTAGCGATCAGGTCATTCTGACGGTCATTGACGTGTGTGTACCCAATCATATCTGACCCAATTAATAAAAGGCCTCTATTTGTTAGCTGTTACTGCTCGTACCATCTCAGAACATCTGCATTATTTTCTACCTTTTTTTGAATCCTTTGTTTCATATTACTAGCCTTCTATATGGACATCGATCAAGGATCAACACCATGGAATGAATAATGCAATGCAAAAATGGTAACAATATAAAACAAAAGGACAAGAGAAAATTGGTCAGTAATAAAAAATGAATTAATCGGATATAATATAATTTGTCGATAAAACCTACCCTACATGCTAGCTACCCAATCATGCTTTAGTAGATCCTATCCAAATAGGATTTCTACCCCATGCTTTGTTTATATAAAATCCTAACCTCATGTCATCTAGTTCACATGCTTATTCGAAAAATTAAACCTAACTGCACGATCTCTAGTTCGTATACATTTATTAGGGAATAAAAATTATACTACAAAAATTAAAAGGCTCAAATAGGCTTTTCCTTGTGTACTCTCGTCACGGGATCCTATGATTTAGGTAAGGCTCTATCTGGTTCCTAAGTTTGCTATATGTTGGGTTCGGTTCTAAAGTAAGAAATCCTCGAATTATCCTTTTCGGTGCCCCCTTGAGCCGCCGAACCCTCAATCCTAGCCCATCACAGGCTTTCGGATCGAGTTAAATTCGAAAGGACACACCTCCTTATGTCCACACGGAGGTGAAAACCATCTCAAGGATCATAAGGCGTGAGCCCCATGAGCGATTCACTATCCCATACGGCGGTGAAAACCACACAAGGGAGTAGCTTCTCACTCCTACTTAAATAGGATGGAGAGGGGTTTTAGCTCATGTTATGAAAATGCAATTGTGCAATATGTGAGGAAAAACGAAAATAAAGCAAACAACGCCAAACATACAACTCAAAACCCTGAACAATTATTTACTCTGAAAACATTAGCAAACAAATAAATACAACTATTTAAATTACAAGTGAAAAATTTATCCAAACCATACAAGGGATCAAAAATCAAATTAGAGGGAACTTATAATTTTCATTTTGAAGACAATTAATTAGTCGACTAATGGCTTGACTCTCTAAAAAATGTCTTAAATAGAGTCGCCAAGCTGTCGAAACGGTTTTTTTTGAGAGGGAAAAGGGGGTTTCATTTCAAAAATATTTTTGGAATGATCGGTTAGTGATAAAAACATGGTTCGAGGAGTCACTACCAATATTTGATTAGGGTGTGATTGGGCACTCAAAATGTATTTCTCATTTTAATAAAATATTAATTTTAATTAAAATGAAATACTTACGGTCTACGTTACCAAAATTCGAGTTCGTGAGTCGGTTACGTGTGGGGAAGGATTAGCACCCCCACAACGCCCTAAATCAGTACCTAGTCAATTAATTAATTCTCTTTGCAATAAAACTTTCAAGTTCGAGTTTAGTTTAATTTAAGATCATAAAAAAATAATATTCTTTGAAATTTTGGATGAAAGATAATAATATTTAATTATTTCCTATCGAGAAGAATCAATCTCTCATACCTTAAAGTAATCGATTCTTACTCCAATCGAAATAAAGAAATATTAAAATTTCATTGTAAGGTTCACTATTAATTCAAAATAATGACAAAATAATTTTAAAAGTGAAAACGATAATATCTAATTATTTTCAATGAGAATAAATGACCTTTGGTGCATTAAAATAGTCATTTATTACCCCAATTGAAATAAAGAGATATTACTATTTCGTCTTAAAATTACATAACAATTTGAAAGAAAATGAAAATGAAAATATCTAATGATTTCCAATCGCGAATAAATGACATCTCGTACCTTAAAGAAGTCATTTATTACTTGGATCGAAATGAAAAGATATTACTGTTCTCAATGTCGATTCGAATGTTATTGTTTTGAAAATCTATCGGAAAACACATGCAAAAATAAAACAAATAAAAAGCATGACAAACAAGGGATTAATTATTTACTTTACCGATATTTAATGAGAGTAAGGATGTTCAATTTTTGATGTTTAATTATTTAAATATCTCGAGACGAGACCTTAGTTTTGATCTAACAGTCTTTTCTCGATGAATTTAATTAAAAGAACATTGTCTTTTTCTCAATCCCCGAATTTTAAAAATGAAATCGATTTAATTCGTTTCACTAAATGTGATAGACTTTCGTTTTAAAATTATCGAAAGTAACTTTCTTATACGTTAAGATAGTCACTGTACGACAATATTAAAATAATCGAATATTATCCTTAGTCAATTTATTTTCATTCGAGTCAAGTGATGCTTATGAAGGTATCATGCGGAATTAATTAGGACTAAAATGAATTAACGTGCAAACAACATGCAAAAATTAAAATAAAAATAAAAGTAGGGTTAAAACATAAATAATCAAACTATCATGCCAAAATTAGAACAAAATAAAGTATAAAAAGGACTAAAATGAACATTTACAATATTAAGTGATAAAATAAAAATAAATAGAACATGAGGCTAAATTAAAATAGATTAAAATTGCATGGCCGAATTAAAATAAATAAAAAATATATGAGGTTCAAAATATAAACATGAAAAAATATAGGGGCTATTTCATAAATATTCCAATTTTTCTAACCTTAAATAATATATTCGAAATAAAAAAGGAAAACTACAAAATCAGTCCCTAAGCATTTTAAAAAAAATTAAACATCCACTACACATTACCAAAATGCAAAACACTACATATTGGGATTAAATGGAAAATAACCCCAAAAGTATCTAACATGCATAGAAATGGGTAAATCACAAAAACAGTCCCTATAGGTGACTAACATACAAAAATGTGCTAAAAGTAGGGGGACTAAAATATGATTAAACCAAAAATTGTAAAGCATGAATAAAAATGCGGTAAAGTTTGGGGGACCTAAATGCAATTTCCCCCAAAACTTTGTCTATATATACTACTAGTTCTTTTTCTTTCGCTTAAACCGTGTTTTAAAAAAACTACTTTTTATTTTTTTCTCTAAAGCTTCGGCCTACTGCCGGTTGCCTTTCTCTAATCCCGGACGCCGTCTGACTATCGTTCTGGCCGTCGTATTGAACCAAAATACTCTAGGCAACCAGATCTTAACCCTAGAAGCCTACTCTAGCCTATAGCTTCCTAAAAAACCCCAAAATAAGCCCCAAAAGGCTCTTACCGTTCGACTTCTTACACCCTCCAGCCGCCACGAAAATCCCCCTACGACCTAGGTAAATCTATTTTCTCTCTACTCTCGGTTTTATTTTACATGCAAGGAGTTTATATTTCTTTTATTTTTTATTTTCGAAACTGCAAAAAAATACCTTAATGCTCTTTTGGGTTTTTTTTCAGTTGTATTCCTTTCGAAAAATCAAAGGGATGACCTTTTTTACAGATGTGGTTTGGGATTTATATAACCCCAAATTTTTTACAGTATTTTCCTTTGTTTTCGGATGAAATCATTACAAACAAAAAAGAAAAGAAAAGTCATTTTTGCGTGTGGTGTTGGTCTGTGGTTGCTTGGTGTGTTGATCCTGGATTTCTGACACTTACAGGGCCTTCGATTGACGTCAACAACGGTGACTGGGGAGTAGGCAAAATGGCGGTAGCAGCTTGCTCGATCTAGACCATTGGATGGGTCCATATCTGATGGTTGAGATGAGAGGTAGTGGCCGCTGAAGAGGAAACCCTAATCTGGGTTACATCTGGGCCGTTGGATCTCCCCCATATCCAACTGGTAGGAGTGAGTGGCGGCTAAGATGTTAGGGTAAAACCCTAAATTAATTTGGGCTCCAGGATAAGCTCCGGGTTTGGGTCTTGATGGGCTCTAGGTTTTGAGTTATTGTTGGGCTCTGAGTTTGGGTCAATGACCCTTTGTAATTGGGGCCCGATTGGGTCTGTTGTATTTGGATCTGAAAAATAAAATGGAATAATAATAATAATAATTAAACTTTGGGATGAAAAATGAGTGTCGACAATCGAATTTTTTAAGTAATAAATAAACTATTTGGAGGAAGAAACGTAGAGAATTTGCTGTGAGGATTTTGGATGAAAGGAGCCCCTAGGAGTCCTTGCACCCCTTATGAAGCAAAATTAAAGAGACCTAGAGTGATGCATGGCGCGAGGTCCATTGACAGACCATCCACGCGCTCTATAGGACGCGAGTGCTTGAAATCAAGTTTCAATTTCAATTTTTTGAAGAATGCTACAAATTGGTGAAATGTTTCAATTTCTCGGAGACCTCGTGTTACACATAATGTGAGGCCATTTAACCTAATATTAAATTGTATTCTCTGAAAAGTGTGTCCATGTTTGAGGAGTCTCATGGCTAGGGATGCTAAAAATACCTGACCCGGTTGACCCGTCCTTTCGACCTGCTGACCCGAACCTTAAAAAAATCAAGTAATTCTTTAAAAAATTACCCGACCCTTGATTTTTCCTAGGTAGTTAAGCTGAGTATGGGTTGAAATTTTTTTATAACCAGTTACCCGATCTGACCTAGTAGTTTTAATATATATATATATATATATATATATTATGTTCATTAATAATTTTATTTTAAAATTAAATTTAAATCACTATTTTTTTATTAGGTTTGTATTATGTGGTTTGAATTCTTAAAAATGTCTTTATTAATTTGTCAATATGTGATTTGAAAGAAAAAATCACGATCAATTTTTATATTTTCTTTTGAAATAAAATTATATATATATATATATATATATATATATATATATATATATATATATGTATATATCCTTAAAATTATCTTCAAATCACTAATTTTTTATATATTGTATATTATGAAACTATTAAATTTTTATCTATTTCCTAAGTGATTTTAAAAAAATTAAATAAAAAATAAAAATATATATGAATTGTGTACCCGTGACCCAAAAATGCGAGTACCCTAATTTTACGGGTACCCATACTTAACGAACCGAGTCACGGGCAGACAAATATACTACTCGGAGAATCGGGTACTCGGTACTTCGGTACACAAAAATACGAGTACCTGGTTTTGAACACCCCTATTAGCGGTCTATAGAACGTGAGGTGTTTATATCCTTTGAATAGGATGTGAGGTGATCCTACGTGTGCATTTTGAGGAATATTTTTTCAATTAATTTCGTTTGAAGTTTTTTGTCTAATAAATGAATTTTTGGGATTTGGTTTTAATAAAAAGGCCAAATACAAGGATATACAACATGTATTGATCCATCTAGGTTGAACAAAAATAAGATACAAAATAATCAATAATAAATTTAAAATTACTTATAATCCTTTTTACCATCAAAACATGCATCATCATACCATTCCCCAAACTGAAAGTGATTTTGAGTTGAAACAAAATGTGTGCTTAGTATTTACTAAACAATTTTTGTGTCATAGAACTTTATCTATATCAATGTCCTTTCATGTGTTAAGCTAATCTAATGAAATCCACCAACATTTTTAAAGTATTAAAAGAATTTTCAGATAAAATTTGAAAATTTTCTTTCTCTGAATTTGAGAAACAATGAAAAGTCTGTCAATTCAAATAGGTTACAAATGGGGTAGCAAAAGGATTAATATGCATTTTTGGACACCTTAACTATTAAGATGACAATTTTGGTGATCTATATCTTCTACTAAACATGCCAATCCTTGAAGGAGTAAAAAAGTATAAGAATTCATATTAGCACATTTAAAGTCAGACATGCCTACGAGTGTTGGTATAAGTGGTTGGGATTAAGGAATTTGAGCTTGTAAAACCAAGTTCGAATCCCACCAATGCCACTCTTGGTGGGGAATATGTAAAGTCCTATGTAAATCCCAATTGAGTCTTAGGTATACCTTGTGCTGGACTGATGGAGTGTTGAAAACATTTTGATATTTCGATATAACAAATTAAGTTAAATGAATTTTAAGATTTTCCAAAAAGGTTTTCTAAGTATATTCGATATAATTATTCGAATATCAAAATATTACTTCAAATCTTTCAAATGTCATTTTTAATCCTTACTCAAGTGTAAAATTAAGTTTTAATCTTTAAATAATTTCAAAACGATTTTACAAAATATTTCGAACCATCTCAAAGCCAAAAATTCCAAATTGCTCAGAGGGAACCGATTCCCCCCCAAGGGGGGACCGATTCCCCCTGAATGGTTTGGCTCCGAGAATTCCAGTATGCTCGGAGGGAACCGATTCCCCCCCTGTGTAACGGTCGAAATATTTGAATTTTACACTTAGGGAACCGATTCCCCTCATGCTTCAAACTGTTTTATTAATTGATTTCACACTAAAACAACTATATTATCTTCATTAATGATCCCCAACGTTCAGAAGTGATTCAAGGTGTATTTAAACAAGCTTAGAAGCCATTGATCAACAACAAGAAACATCAAGCAACTAGAATCAAGATAGAATGAAAGAGAAAGCATCAAACATCAAGTTTGAGCATTTCAAGCCTATTTTACATTCAATATTCATTTTGCTTTCAAGAACAATTATTGTGCTCAATTGTATTCATTCTTGAGTGTTCTTTTCTTTGTTTTAGAATTATGCAAACAATCTACCTTGTGAGGATTTCCTTGTAAGTTTGCAAATTTGAATTGTTCTCTTTGGGAGAGAGTGTTCTCAAAAATTTGGGGTATAATTCTTGAGGGTTTGTAAGGTTACTCTTTGTCCTCAAAAGAAAGACAAATTAGTGAATTTGTGGAAAATCCTTAGTGTGAATAGCTAAGGTAGTGGACGTAGACTTTGGTTGAGAAAGTCGAACCACTCTAAATCGCTGTGCAATTTCTTTTAATTTTCTGCAAAAGCTTCCACCAAAATTTTATTGCCAATTCACCCCCTCTTGCCCGATTCCGTCAATCGATTAACTCAACAATTGGTATCAGAGCCTAACTCATTTGAAGGTTTAATCGCCTCTTGAGTCGATTCGGGAAGAGTTATATCAATAATCAAAGTCATCAATGGCCTATACTTCAAACTTTGACTTCGGTCTCGATTCGATGCCCGTCAACAAGCCTTCTTTCTTCAATGGGGCTAATTATGCCTATTGGAAAAATAGGATGATGTACTTCATTCAAGCAAGTGACATGAGAGCATGGAATGTCGTAGAAGAAGGATACTTCAAGCCTCTCACTCATCCAAGATTATGGAGTGATGGAGAGACAAAAATGTTCCAGCTCAACTCCAAAGCCATCCATATCATATTTTATGCTCTTGGACCAGATGAATACGGAAGAGTTTCATCTTGTACAACTGCCAAAGAAATATGGGACAAACTTCAAGTCACTCATGAAGGTACCGATGAGGTAAAGAAATCTAAAATTAGTATTCTAACGCATAGCTATGAAAATTTCAGGATGAAACCAAATGAAGATATCAAAGCTATAACGGATAGATTCTCAACGATTTTCAATGGTCTCAAATCATATGGAGAGATCATTTCAAATGAAAAGCTTGTGAGGAAGTTAGTCTACTCTCTCCCAAAATCATGGTAATCAAAGAAGACGACAATCATCGAGTCTAAGGATCTAACATCCTTAACTCTTAAAGAGTTAATCGGTTCACTCCTCACTCATGAAATGATGCTTGAAGATGAGGTGGACCTTGATAAGATTGAAGAGACACCAAAGGAGAAGGAGAAGAAGAAAAACATTGGAGTTGCTCTCAAATCCACAAAAAATGAGAGTGATTCGGATAAAGATGACGATGATGAGGAAATGGCATTGTTTTCCAAACGGTTCAGAAAAATGATGAGACCTTACTGAGGAAGAAAATTTAAACGAAATGAAGGCCTAAAAATGAACCAAAATAGAAGGACCCGATCATTTTCTATGAATGCAAAAAGTCGGGGCATGTCAAAAATGATTGCCCACAACTGAAGAGAAAGGGTCAATCAAAAAATAAGCATAAGGCTCATATGGCTACATGGAGCGATGAAGAAGGTTCCGATGAAGAGGAACAAGAAGTAGCAAATTTGTGCTTGATGGCATTCGGGAAAGATTCTAAGGTAACCTCTAACTCATCTGATTTTGATGATTTATCCTATGATGAGTTATTAGAGGAATATAATGGGTTGGCTACGGATTATGAGAAATTGTTTTTAAAATATAAAAATGATGTTTCAAAATTAAAAAATGAAAATAAACTCATATCCAAAACCAGCAACGAACTTGAAAGTAAAATCAAAGATTTGCAAATCAAACTAGAAGAGTTTAAAAAGAAAATTTTGGATTTGCAAAATTTACTTTCAAAGGTCAATGATGATCATCAAAAGAAAATTGATGATCTTAAAACTTCTTTTGATAAAGTTGGAACAAAACGTTTTGAAAATGGAGAAAATTCAAAATCCAACTTTGTTAGAAAAAGTTTTAAAAAATACAATCATAGAGGTCTCCAAAGAACCTCTAATGGAAAAATCATTAGAAGTATATGGGTTCCTAAAGAGCTCATTACTACTAAAGATAAGGATATCCTACCCAAATGGATACCTAATGGGACTAGGATTTTGGAAACTAATGAATATGGACCCAAAAGAATTTGGGTACCAAAAATTAGAAATTAATCTATGTTTTTAGGAAAATGAGCATTGCTACAAGGCACGAGAAACAAATCCAAATTCATGGTACCTTGATAGTGGATGCTCAAGACACATGACCGGAGAGAAAAACTGGTTCATTGAGCTTAACGCCAAATATGGAGGAGAAGTGACTTTTGGTAATGATTCAAAAGGTCACATTGAAGGTATTGGTACTATTGGTAATACCTCTTCCATACAAATTAAGAATGTGTTATATGTGAATGGATTAGAGCATAATCTATTGAGTATTAGTCAATTTTGTGATAAGGGATTCAATGTCATGTTTGATATTATTGGTTGTAAAGTCATTGACATTGCATCTAATCAGATTATGCTTGTTGGTCATAGAATAGGAAACATATACATGGTGCATTTAGATTCTATTGATATGACTAATTTGAGCCTAGTCGCTAAGGATGAACATGATAGTTGGTTATGGCATAGGAGACTAGGACATGCTAGTATGAGTGTTTTGCAACGGCTAACTCAAGGTGATTTAGTTCAAGGGTTGCCTAAGCTTAAATTTGATAATGATAAAATATGTGATGCTTGTGTTAAAGGAAAACAAAAAGCGACTTTCTTTTAAATCCATTAATGACGTATCAACTAGTAGAGTATTAAAATTGATCCATATAGATCTTTTTGGGCCAACTAGGACTACTAGCTTGGGTGGAAAACAATATGCATTTGTCTTGGTAGATGACTATTCTAGATATACTTGGGTTCTATTCTTAAGTACTAAAGATGAAGCATTAGAAAAATTCATCACGATTTCAAAAGTAATCCAAAACGATAAAGGTTACTCTATAACTAGTGTTATGAGTGATCATGGCACTGAATTTGAAAATCTTGGATTTACTGAGTTTTGTAATTCTAATGGTATTAGTCACAATTTTTCAGCACCTAGAACCCCTCAACAAAATGGAGTTATTGAGAGGAAAAATCGAACTTTAGAAGAAATGGCTAGAACCATGCTTTGTGAAAATAATTTGCCAAAATATTTTTGGGCGGAAGCCACAAATACCGCTTGTTATGTCGTAAATCGAGTAATGATTAGGGCAATTTTAAAGAAAACTCCATATGAAATTTTCAAAAATAAAAAGCCTAACATTAGCTATTTTCATCCTTTTGGATGTAAATGTTTTGTTTTGAACAACTGTAAAGAAAACCTTGGCAAATTTGATGCTAAAAGTGATGAAGGATTTTTTTTGGGTTATTCCTTAAATTCTAAAGCTTATCGAGTATTTAATAAAAGTACTTTAGTTGTATAAGAGTCTATACATGTTGTTTTCGATGATAATCCCCTTTCGAGGAAGGATTCTTGTGTTAATGATGATGTAGGTATTATAAATACAAATGACGTTAGACATGACGTTGGAGAATCATCATCAAAAGAAGAAACAAAATATGAGGAAACTTATGATCCCCTCGAGAATCCAACCATTGAAGAAAGGGAAGTATCTTATCCAAGAGAGTACAACTATGTCAAGGATGGTGAGATTATAGGTGATCCATCCAAAGTTGTAACAACTCGATCTTCTCTTAGAAATATTTGTAATTATGTTGCATTTATTTCATGCATAGAGCCTAAAAATATTAAAGAAGCATTAAATGATGAACATTAGATTATGGCTATGCAAGAAGAATTAAATCAATTTGAGAGAAGTAAAGTATGGACATTAGTTGAAAGGCCTAGTAATAAATCTACTGTAAGTACTAGATGGGTATTTAGGAATAAGCTTGATGAGAGTGGTAATATAGTGAGAAACAAGGCTAGACTTGTTGCTCAAGGGTATACTCAAGAAGAGGGCATAGACTATGCTGAAACATACGCTCCCGTAGCTAGGATGGAAGCAATTAGAATGTTATTAGCATTTGCATGTTTTCATGAATTTAAATTATATCAAATGGATGTTAAAAGTGCATTTTTAAATGGTTTTATAAAGGAAGAAGTGTATGTGGAACAACCTTCAGGTTTTGAAGATTCAAAATTTCCAGATCATGTTCTTAAATTGACAAAAGCGCTTTATGGTTTAAAATAAGCTCCTAGAGCTTGGTATGAAAGATTGTCAAATTTTTTAATTGAAAAAAGGTTTTTCAAAAGGGAAGGTTGACACTACATTGTTTTTAAAGCACAAAGGTAAAGATTTATTAGTAGTTCAAATTTATGTTGATGATATAATATTTGGTTCTACTAATGATGTTCTTTGCCAAGAATTTTCTAAGCTAATGCAAAGTGAATTCGAAATGAGCATGATGGGGGAGCTCTCATTTTTCTTGGGACTCCAAATCAAGCAAAGAAAAGATGTCATCTTCATCAATCAAGCTAAATACGTCAAAGACATGCTTAAGAAGTTTGGACTGGAAAATGGCAAACCTCATGACACTCCAATGAGCTCTTCAACAAAGCTTGACTTAGATGAAGGAGGTAAATATGTAGATGTTAAATTATATAGGTCAATGATTGGATCTCTACTTTATCTAAATGCAAGTAGACCAGAAATTATGTTTAGTGTTTGCTTATGTGCTAGATTTCAATCATGCCCTAAGGAATCACATTTACTAGCTGTTAAGAGAATCTTTAGATACCTTAAGGACACTCCTAGTTTAGGACTTTGGTATCCTAGAGACTCTAGCTTTAGCTTGCATGCTTTTTCTGATGTGGATTATGGAGGATGCAAATTAGATAGGAAAAGCACCTCCGGTACTTGCCAATTCCTTGGAAATATGCTGATTTCTTGGTTTTCAAAGAAACAAAATTGTGTTGCATTATCTACCACTGAAGCCAAATACATTTCAGCTGGTAGTTGTTGTGCACAAGTTTTATGGATGAAACAACAACTTTTTGATTATGGAATTGAAGTTGGTACCATTCCTATCAAGTGTGACAATACTAGTGCTATTTGTCCCACTAAAAATCCCATCCAACACTCTAGAACTAAGCACATTGAAATAAGACATCACTTCATTAGAAACCATGTCACTAAGGAAGATGTAGTTCTAGAATTTGTTGATACTTTGCAAAACCTTTAGACAAGGAAAGATTTTGGACACTTAGGAGAGAATTAGGTTTGACCAACCTATCTTCACTTAGTGTTTAAAATAATTTTAGCACTTTTAAGACTAAATGAAAAATGCTAATTTTTGATTGCATTCATTGCTATTAGTTAGGGGGAGTTTATGATTCTTAATGAAAAATTAATTTTATGTTCAAATATCGTTTAAAGAATAATTTGATTGTTTGAACATGATTAATTTTCAATATATGAGTTGCCAGTACCACTAGAGAAAATTAATTTAGCATTTTGTGTGTTTAAAATCGGATTTTAGCATTTTGGTGCAGAGGGAATCGATACCCCCATGAGGGAACCGATTCCCCCTTTGAAGGGGAACCGATTCCCCCCACATGGGAATCGATACCCCCTGGGGTTCTGGATTTTAACACGGGCAGAACCCTTAAAACCTCAAACCCTCTTCTTCTCTCATTCACGCCGTTTCTCCTCTTCTACTCTCTTCTATCACTATTTTGCCTCAAATCAACGATTTTAATCGAAATTCACTTCAAACATCATCTTCTAAACCTACTAGCATCATTAAAATCGTGCAAACAACATCAAAATCCACTCAATCTCATCTTTCAAGGTAAAATTTTCTAAACTCTCTATTTCATTGATTTTGAACATAAGACTATTTTTAATTAGTTCTAGGTAGAAATAGTGATCGGGAATTGATTGTTTAGTGATTAGAAACTAGATATTACATCTAATTTCATCAAAAATATAAGAATTTTCCAAAATATTTGAAATTTTCGAAATAATAAAAAAAATTATTTTTCAAATTATTGTGTTTTGATTGAATTATGTTGTTGTTATGAAAACTATACATATATTGTTTTTCAAAATCTTATTTTTCAAAAGTTTCCAAAAACTTTGCCCATTAGGATTGAATTAGAGAACCTTGAAATATTGAGGACTCAATTGAGTTTTGGGATTGATTGAATTGCATACATGTGTTTTCTAAATTGCAGGTTATCCATTCTATTCCGATTTCCTAAACCATGTCCAATCCTAAACGGGCTAGGTCATCATCTAGTCGCTCACACCGTCAACCAAATCCACCTTCGAATCCTCCTCCTATTCCTGAAATTCCAATTCCTAATCCTAATCCAGTTGATCCCAATATAACGATCCAAAACTCGTGCTTCAATCATCCTGGTCCTAGAAATCATCGTTTTTGGTATTATCAATATTTTGACTCTTACAAAATTAGAGAAGAACGTATCCCTTCTCGTCAAGCTATGTTAGATATTAATTTTAAATATCTTCCTCTTTTACAAGAGTGGAAATTTGATAAACTCTTTGAGCTTGAACCCATTCTCTACCATCAACTTGTTCGTATCTTCTATTCTAATGCAGTTTGTGTTAAAAACCGAACTGAAACCGAAACCATAGGAGTTCGTTCCTACCTCCTAGGAAAATTCTTATATATTGACTCGGCTTACATAGCCAATGCATTCGGATTAGATAATGATGATATTTCAAATGAAAAACAAATCTTAGGATCTCGCTATAAAAGAAGGGATAGTGCAAGTGTCTTAGACCTTCATGAACGTTTTCTTCATCTAATGATTTCTTGGTGGTTTCGACCATCCGGAGGTCGTTATTCTACTCTTAGAGCCTTGGATCTTTGGCGGTTACATTGTTTCGAAAACAATATTAAAATAAACCTACCTCAGATCATTTTTTGCTGAAATTGTTGAAACCATAAATCTTGTTCCTAACAAGAAACTCTGTTCATCTCTAGTTTACGGTTGCATTTTGAGTAATCTATTTTCTAAAGCCGAGCTTAGAGTAGGTCTAGATGCCTTATTTCCTCTAAAGAAACAAATTAATCTTCTTTCTTTAACGAGAGCGAGATAGATAAAGATAAGGAAACTGGTGAATGGGTTCGATAGTCTGAAAATACTTCGAGAGCTAGTTCTTCACGAGCTCAACCAGAAGCTGACGACGATCCCGAGCTTCAACAATTAATACGAGACATCGATGAAGCCGAAGATGAGCCTGAACAGCCTAAGGAGCAGCCCGAGGAGCAAACACAACAAACGCATCAAATGCCTCCATATTTTCAATCTTTTATGGAGACATTCGATTTCCGATATGCTACCATGGATTCACGCTTTACTTCTATAGAGTCTCATTTATCCACAATGGGAGCTCAACAATTAGAAATCCTCCGAGAGATGCGCACAAACAACGCTTCGATGAATGAACGTATTGATGCACTCTCACATGAGATGGCCACTATGCGAGCTCATTTTCCTCCTCCCGATCCAGATGTTTAATTCTGTGTTTAGCTTTAGAACTTTGAACTAAAAGATTATTGTTTCAACATTTTGAATATTTTGGATTGTTTGATTTTGTGGATTGTTAGACTTTGGATTTGTTTGGATGTTTGAACTTATATATTGTGTGGTTAAATTTATTCATTATTTCATCATTTACATTACTTTAGCAATATGACCAATTTTGCCATATCACAATAATTATGAATATTGATTATGGAACTAATGGCTAACATTTCTCTTGATTATGATCTTAGCAGCTTAAACTATATATATTCAATTGGCTATATGATTTAAAAACCTTGTTTAAAATCTTTTACAAGTCTTTTTGATTTAACAAAAAGGGGGAGAAGTGTTAAGTATTTTAAAGGGGGAGAAATGTTAAAGTAAGGGGGAGTAATTTTTCAAAAACGTCGTTTTTGATTTCAAAATCTTAAAATTACTAAAATGTTTTGTTATATCAAAAAGGGGGAGATTGTTGAAAACATTTTGATATTTCGATATAACAAATTAAGTTAAATGAATTTTAAGATTTTGCAAAAAGGTTTTCTAAGTATATTTGATATAATTATTCGAATATTAAAATATTACTCCAAATATTTCAAATGTCATTTTTAATCCTTACTCAAGTGTAAAATTAAGTTTTAATCTTAAAATAATTTCAAAACGATTTTACAAAATATTTCGAACCATCTCAAAGCCAAAAATTCCAGATTGCTCAAAGGGAACCGATTCCCCCCTGAATGGTTTGGCTCCGAGAATTCCAGTATGCTCGGAGGGAACCGATTCCCCCCAGGGGGTACTGATTCCCCCTGTGTAACGGTCGAAATATTTGAATTTTACACTTAGGGAACTGATTCCCCTTAAGGGGTACCGATTGCCCCCACGCTCCACACTGTTTTATTAATTGATTTCACACTAAAACGGCTATATTATCTTCATTAATGATCCCCAACGTTCAAAAGTGATTCAAGGTGTATTTAAGCAAGCTTAGAAGCCATTGATCAACAACAAGAAACATCAAGCAACTAGAATCAAGAGAGAATCAAAGAGAAAGCATAAAACCTCAAGTTTGAGCATTTCAAGCCTATTTTTCATTCAATATTCATTTTGCTTTCAAGAACACTTATTGTGCTCAATTGTATTCATTCTTGAGTGTTCTTTTCTTTGTTCTAGAATTGTGCAAACAATTTACCTTGTGAGAATTTCCTTGTAAGTTTGCAAATTTGTATTGTTCTTTTTGTCAGAGAGTGTTCTCAAGAATTTGGGGTATAATTCTTGAGGGTTTGTAAGGTTACTCTTTGTCCTCAAAAGAAATACAAATTAGTGAATTTGTGGAAAATCCTTAGTGTGGATAGCTAAGGTAGTGGACGTAGACTTTGGTTGAGAGAGTCGAACCACTCTAAATCGCTATGTATTTCTTTCAATTTTCTGCAAAAGCTTCCACCAAAATTTTATTGCCAATTCACCCCCCCTCTTGGCTGATTCTGTCAATCGATTAACTCAACATGGAGCCACCCCTGAATTAAACTTTTGTGTACCAAAAAAAAATTAAAGTCAGACCTAAATATTAACAAAGGTGAAGTCTTTTAAAAATTAAAATTTATTCAAAATTAAAGAAACAATATACATCTAGGAAATGCACATTTCAACCAACATAACCAGAAATGTTAATTATAAATTATAAATTTAACCCAAATTTTCAAGAGGAATATGGTTTCTCCAATCATACATACATACATATAATTATAAATTTATTATAGTAGGGTTAAATTATTTTTTATTTTTCATAAATACAATGTTTTAATCGCGAGGGTCTAGTGGATTTTTCTTTATTTATTTTTTAAAAATATATTTTTCAATATTAATTATTACTTAAAAAATAATTGGTAGGGATCAAGGCTCCTCTTGGCCGCCATGAAAGTACGCCTCTATATATATATGGGTTAGGATCCGCTTACACTATGCAAAACTAAAAAAATTTATATATTTTTAGGATCGTTGGATAATAGAATATAAAGGCTGAGATTAATAGTAAAAATTGAGAATATGTTCACTAGAAAAAAAAGAGGAGTTAATCTTAGCCTTAGATTTTTTTTTTCTTCTAACGATCTGTTGAATGTTGTAACAATAAAAGGAAAGGTGACATACAATTTATAGTGATAGGAAAAAGAACACCGATCATGATGGAATTTGAAATTAATACATACACTAATTTAATTGATTTGGGCATAAATTATCTTAAAATAATCAAACATACCCTACAATCAAATTCTTTCTTCAAACTCAACCAAATTAAAATGTAGATCCAAATTTAGTGCTAAAAATTGGATGAATTAGTAAATTATATGGAATATCGCTTACAGGTTTTCAACCCTAACCCGATGGAATGGTAAATGACATTCTTCATTTAATAGAATGAACATAAACTATACATTTATAGGTGAGGGGAATAAGATTATTAGATGAAATTCTAACTATATGTTCCATAAATGGTTGAATAAGAATAGGGATGGAAGCTAGGATCAAATATTAGAAGGGACAATGTACTTAATTTCAAAATAATAAATACTTATTATGTATTTAATCTAAAAACCGAGGGCGAAGAGTTCAATTTTACTTAAATTAAATTGATAAGGACCTAAAATACTATTACACCAAAAATCTTGTACCTCCCACTCCTCCATGTATAGCTCCGTCCCTAAACAGGAACATCGTAGATTCATGCTCCACAATTCATTTGTTCTTGATTTTGTAATGAAATTAAAACTGGGGCAATTGCAAGATACATTAGTGAAAAACATCTGAAGAAGTTGGAACATCAAAGTATTCAGGAACCTGCAAATGAAAGCCACATAGTGTTGAATTTTGATTTTAATAAATGCCTCATCTTCTTCATTTCCCAAATACCACATATATATGGTTTTACAATACCTGCTAGAATATTCTTATGCTGACAGCAGTTACACCAGACTTGCTTTGCTGGCACATCCTTCCTAACAACCAAATAACAAATATTTGCTATTCATTTCTATTTACGTAATAGTTAACATTCTCCCTACTGTCTATGGACTCCAAAACTTCACAATAGACTTTTAGATTGCAACGAAACAAAGAAAAATAAGCCCGAGACAAAGACTTGGTGAATCCATCAGCTTTTTGATGTTGAACAGGAATATAATTGACCCAAACTTTATCAGTAGCAACCTTCTCCTGAATGAAATGGAGGTCTAATTCAACATGTTTCGATCGAGAATGTAGAACAGGGTTGTCACTCATTACTATCACACAACATCCAAACAACATTGGCCACAACATCCGTTAATACACGATATTCAACCTCAGTAGTCGACTGAGAGATTGTCCGTTGACGCTTGGAACCCCAAGACATGAGATTACCTCCAAGAAAAACACAAAACTCGGATATCTAACGATGATCATCAGTATTGCTTGCCCAATCGGCATCTGCAAAAGCTTCTAAGTGTAGACCCAATCCTGTCTTTTGAAACACTAAACTATAATCAAGTGTCCCACACAAATAACGCAAAATGCGTTTCACAACCACCAAATGTTGAGTACGAGGTGCATGCATGTATTGAGCTACATGGTTGACACTATACGCAATGTTGGGTCGCATATGATTTAAATATAGAATGGATCCAATAATGCTCCTATATAGTTGAACATCTTGTAACAGGCTCCCTCCATCTTTACTTAGCTTCGGAGATACGACCATCGGTGTTGGAACTGGATGAGCATCACGCATGCCAATACGTTCTAATAATTCAAGATTAAACTTATTTTGTCGTAAAATAAGTAAATGAGTCGTCCGCTGAACTTCAAGCCCCAGAAAAATAGTTTGAGTCCCCTAAATCGTTTAGAGAGAATTCTTGACTCAATTGCGATATAACGCTTTCAACTTCAGTCTCATCTTACCCCGTAACTATGTTATCATTGACATAAATGATAACATAGGTGAAAGACTTCCCTAAGCAATGAATGAACAAGGAGGCATCTGCTTGTGTCCCATGAAACCCAATTCGACCAAGAAAAGCACATAGCTTCACATACCAACTTCGTGGTGCTTGTTTAAGTCCATACAATGCCTTTTCAAGTTTGCAAACAAGTTGTGTGCCATCAGCAACAAGTTGTTCAAACCCTGGAGGTTGCACTATGAACACATCCTCTCGTAAGTCCCAATTAAGAAACACATTATTCACGTCAACTTGTCACAATTTCCACCCATTCATGACAGCTAAGGATAAAATAACCTTTACTGTGGAAGGTCTGATAACTGGGCTGAATATATCATTAAAGTCTTGTCCCAGAATTTGAGTGTAACCTTTCGCTACTAAACGAGCCTTATACCTTGCAAAAGACCCATCAATATTTTCCTTGATCCAGAACAACCACTTACATCCGATTGTCATTCGACCTGGAGGTAGATACACTAACCGCCATGTACCCTTATAATTAGAGCATTATATTCAACCATGACAACACTTTCCACACAGGGGACAACGAAGCTTGTTCAATAGAAACTGGTTCTTCATAATCGATTAAAGCTTGAACCGAGAAGAATTTGAGTTTAAAGATCCCATTCTTGCTTCTCGTAACCGTAGAATGAATATTTGAAGAAGAGGGACGAGAAACAATACCAGGAAGCGCAGTTGAAGCAACCATGTTCGAATTATTATCGTAGGAAGTCATTTAAAGAACTGAATCTGCAGCAACAGTGGAGTGCTCAGGAACACACAAATCACCAGAACAGTCAGTTCGTCTAGGAGAGACTTTATGTCTCACGGATCCATTCATATTATCACTGGATGCAACTTCAGCAGCAACTTCAACAGAATTCATCGGTCGTTCACTCTATGACATGATCTACTGGTACGAGAAGTAGACGACTCATTGTCACAATGGTGCAACGTTGAGTACGCTGGGACTGCTTAATTACTTAGCACCTTGTTGATTTCATGTACGACATCAATAGTGGAAGATGGTTGGAAATCATTTGTAGGAGATGGATGAACAGCAGTAGCTTGACCTACAAACGGGAAAATGCTCTCATCAAACTACACATGCCGAGAAATATATATTCGACCACCAGGTGCAAGACAAAGATAACCCTCATGTTGAACACTATATCCAAGTGTTGAAAATCCTAGAATTAAGGGACTAAATCTTCTTCTTTATTTTTAGGAGTTAACTTAGTATAAATATGTCTCTAATTGTAGTTCCTCATTTTTAGGGATACTTTGCTATTTTTTGCACTAATTCTTACTTTAAAAGATGTAATCTGCTGTTAGAGAAATATAAGAATCATTTTTCTCAAAATTGTTTATGGTATCAGAGGTGTAGGGATATTTCTGGTCCATTCTACTTCTTTAATTTTCTCCAGTGTCTTGTTTTTCTATCATGGCAAACACTGGAAATATTTCTGATTCTGAGACTTCACAATTAACTCAGAATGTCAACCAAGCACTATCTCATAGTGATGTTAATTCGTCCTTCACAATCTCTAATCACCAATTAGATGGGAAGAATTTTTTATAGTGGTCTCAATCGGTACTCATGGTGATTCGAGGTCATGGGAAACTAGGATATATCAGTGGAGAAATTCCATGTCCGCACCTTACTGATCCTACATATGCTACGTGCAACTCAATAATTCTATTGTCATGGCCTGGCTAATCAACTCCATGGAGAGTCACATAAGCCGAACCTACCTCTTGTTCAAGACTGCAAAAGAAATGTGGGATGAAGTCAAGGAGAACTATTTGATCTAGGAAATGCTTCTCAAGTTTTTGAAATCAAGCTAAAATTAAAAGACATTCAGCAAGGAACTCTTAAAGTTACACAATACTACAATAACTTAAAAGTCTTATGGCAGGAACTCGATATGTACTATGAAGTGGACTGGGGTGAAGGCTTGGAGTACACCAAGTTCATGTCACATCTCAATAAAGAATGGCTATACGAGTTCCTAGTAGGGTTGAACCGAGATTTGGACGAAGTTTGTGGTCGTATTTTGGTTAGGACCCCTCTTCCAACCATTGTAGAAGCATTTGCAGAGGTTAAGAGAAGAAAATCATCACCGAGTAATGATGGGTAATTCCAAGGAACCAAAATCTGTGACCAATTTTGGTCATAGTCTTATTGAATCATCTGCCCTAGTCTCAAGGGACCCTCAATCTTAAAACATTCGAGTAGGGAATGATTTAAAACTAAGTCATTCAGGAGATTGACTGTGGTGTAGTTATTGTAACCGTACCAATCACACAAAGGATAAATGTTTCTAGCTCCACGGTTATCCTGGTACAATAAAAATTTAGAAGGAAAATAAGGCTCTTTTATCCTTAGGCAGCTCATCCACTATGACCCATGTACCTACTAAAGTCGTTCATGATGTTCGCCTAACAAAGTCCAACTTGAATCTCTTCACAAGTTATTCGGTGCACCAATAAGCCTTGGTTCCTTGGTTATTCAAGGTAATACTTTTAATACTACTTCTGAATCTAGTAACCATCCATCCTGGATTCTACATTCGGGGTATCTAATCACATGACAGGTAATTTATCATTATTTCATATGTATGCCCCCTACCACAACAAATCAAGCACGTCAGCATTTCATGATATCGTGGAAGCGTGGAAATGAAATAAAGAGCATTGGAATATGTTAGTTTCCTTAAGATATTCAGTGATGATTCTGAAGATGATTTATTCATTGATGAGTCCGAAGATGATCTATGGATAAGAATTTTTGGTATTAAAGAGTAAATACCCTAGAAGGACAATGAATTAACAAGTCGACAAGCATTAATTCTGGGAGTTGTTCAGGTTGAGTTATTTCAATAATCCGATAGATCGACACATACTGTAAATGTCCTGAACCTTCATTTCTTCATTATTAGTTTAAATTGCATTCTGAATAATTGATGATTCCGTCAGTTAATGAACTCTTTCAATAGTGATTCTAAATTTTGACATTCTATCGGTATACTGAAGATCCGTGTTTCTCTGCCCGGTAAGATTATCCAATCTATCTGATTAATATCTGTAAACTCTAGTGTGTTTTCTAATTACATGAATGTTTTATTTGATTTCTGTTCTGATTTTCGATCTGAATTCTATTCTGATACCTGACCTGGATTCTGTTATGATATTTGACCTGAATTATTTTTTCATTTATGATATCTCTGTTTATTGACGGAAAATGTTTATGGAGTGTTCGGTTGGAGGAATTACTATGGTTTTTGATAAATGTTTTATGGGAGGGTGTTATTGGAGGAAGTTACTGTCACCGTTACTGCAGGCTCCTCTGCTTTGTGCTCAGGGCCTTACTTGGTGTGTAGGTGGGTGTATGGTTATGGAGAACCTACACATTATGGAGTGTTCGGTTTAAGGGATTAATATGGTTTTTGAATAAAAATATGTTTTAAACTGACACTATTTTAAAAGAAAAGATTTGTATCTTTTCACTGGTTTTGTAGGAATACACTAGATAACCTATTCTGATCTCTTGAACCTAGACGTCCAAAAATATTTCCATATGAACTGAATATTATCGGTTAATACATGAGATATCAATGGGACGTCAACTCAGCCTAAAAATCTGTAGATAGTTGGGCCAAAAATAAAATATATGTTTATCTGTATCTGCACGTTCTTCAGCATCATCTGGTAGTTCTGTATTACTGAGCTTTCCAAAGCTCACTCTATTACTAGCCATTGCAGGTTAAAAGAATTGTACCGGTGTAGCTATCGACTTCAGTAAGGGAGTTCTTCCGGCATTGTTTGTAGAGTATGGTACATGTGATTAGGGGGCATGTAATTGTATTTTGTTTTATATATATGAGTCTGAAAATCTATTTTATTTATGAATAATGATAAATGATTTTATGAGTTTACATATTCTGATAAAAAGTTGTAAATTTTCCACTATTTTTACGGTGGGTTGCTCTGATGGCCCTAATGTGACAACCCAGATTGGATCGGGTTACCCGCATCGGTCTGAGGGGGTTACATGGAGTGCCATTATCAATCATATCTGATAGGGATCCAAGGTTCACTTCAAGATTTTGGAATTCTTTGCATAAAGCATTGGGTACTCGATTGAATTTCAGTACGACATTTCATCCATAGACGGATGGTCAGTCAAAGCGTACTATTCAAATATTGGAAGATATGCTGAGAGCATGTATAATTGAGTTCAAGGGATCATGGGAAAAGTATTTGTCTTTAGCAGAATTTGCTTACAATAATAGCTATCAAACTATAATCAAAATGACTCTGTATGAAGCTTTATATGGGAGAAAATTTCAACACCATTAAATTGGTTTGAGTTAAAAGATTGAAATATTATTGGCCCTAATTTATTGAAAGAGATTGAAGATAAAGTAAAAATAATTCAAGATAATATCAAGGTGGCATTTAATCGGCAGAAGTCTTACGTAGACTTGAAACGAAAAGAGATTGAATTTCATGAAGGTGATAAAGTTTTTCTTAAAGTATCGCATTGGAAAAAGATTTTGCATTTTGGGCGTAAAGGGAAACTAAGTCCAAGATTCATTGAAACTTATGGGTCTTAAAGTGTGTCAGACCGGTGCTTATCAGTTAGCATTACCTCCAGAGTTGGACAAAGTACACAATGTTTTTCATGTGTCGATGCTTAGAAAGTATCGATCAGATCCTTCACATGTCATTTCATCAGAGGAAATTGAGATCCAACCAGATTTGACTTATGAAGAAGGACCAGTTCGAATTTTAGCTAGAGAAATCAAAGAACTGCGTAACAAGACGATTCCTCTAGTCAAAGTACTTTGCAAAATCATAAAGTCGAGGATGCTACTTGGGAAAGAGAAGAGGACATGAGAAAGCAGTTTCCACACCTCTTCATATCAGGTACGTTTTAAAATTCGAGGATGAATTTTATTTAAGAGGGAAATAATTGTAATACCCCAAAAATTTAGATAATGACCAAAATGAAATTTTGAAAGTTTGATGGTAAAAGTAGAAAATTTGGGAACAGTTTAAGGAATTAAGTGGTAATTTTCCCAAAAAGAATTTTATTCCAAAAATGGGTTTATTTAGTGACCAAATTATAAATTTGGTAAAGTTTGGTTATCAAAGTATAAACTTTGAAAAGTTTAGGGATCAAAATGTAATTTTGAAAAAGTTACAAATGGGTCTCGAAGATAAGAAAATATTTTTTTTACATTTTTAAGATGTTGGAAAATAATATTTAATGGTTTAATTACATGTTTAATTTGAATTGTGTGATTAAAGTGATTGAATTGTAATTTTTAGAAAATTGTAAGGGAAAATCGATAAACTAAGATAAATTTTGTTCATATTTGACTTATGGATGAAGATAAGGTTCAGGTGATATGATTTGGAAGATGATAAGGATATGAATTTTGGTTTTATGGTAATTACGAAGTTTCATTAAGGGTATATTGGTATTTTCTCAATTTAATGAATTTAATATTCATTAAATGATAATTTAAACATAGATAAGCATGAAAAATATCTGAAATTTCATGCCAAAGTGTTCATCTCTTCTCCATGGACGTGAGTTATACCAAGGTAACGGAAAAAGATTTGTTTTTCATTTTTGAGTCGATTCCTTTGGAATTCGGGTTATGCCGTGAAATAGGAAAGTCTACGCGAGAAAGGCATCATTTGGTACAAATATTTCTTTCTAATCTTGTTGGATTTCAAAGATCCCAAATCTAAGGGTTTATGTTCATGATAAGATTCATGAAATTGATGATAAATCATTATGATTTAGAGGTTGTAGATTCATTTTCAAGCTTGATTTGTGGTTAAAACATGCTCAATCTTTCTAGAGATTATTATGTAAAATTTGGCCAAATTATAAGTCGGAGAACTTTGTGTTCTGATGAAAGTTGATTAGGGATTTCATTGTAGAGATTTTAAATGGTTGATTGAAAGTTGATTTTATACTTGAATCGAATCAAAATCATGAAAACGTAGTTTTAAAGGATAAAGTATTGATCATGATGTATCTAAGTGAGAAAATGGTGAAGAACCATTTTATGTAATTGGAAAAGTTGGTGTCAATGTTAAAATGAATTATTAAGTGTTAAATACTTGGTAGAAAATGAGTTCCAAGTATATTATGGAGTTGTTATGGGATGTGTTTATGTTAGTACAATACTAACATATGTATCGTTTTGAATTTGTTGATTAATACAGATTGTGATTGATTTGTGATCGAAGCAAGTCAAATAGAAAAGGGTTTATTGTGGACAATTAGTGAGGAACATATTGTGGATTATATAAAGTGTCAAGGTGAGTGCAATACATGCATGAAATTATACATGGATGTTTTATACATCATTTGGAAGACTTGTGATAAGTTGACCTTGTTTATATCAGTATGATATTATGTCATATTTTTATAAATTGACATGACATTGATATGTCAAGGTATGAAATTATAATGCATTGATAATGAATAATGTGATATTTTACCATGAATGTTATTTCGAGTATGAACTGCCCAATGTAAAATTATGATAATATACTTTGCCATGGATGGATTGAATAAAATAGACTATATGCCCAAGTAAGTCATTGAGGGACAAGTATAGTTGGCATGCCATGATATCGTGGAAGCGTGGAAATGAAATAAAGAGCATTGGAATATCTGTTAGTTTCCTTAAGATCTATTCAGTGATGATTCTGAAGATGATCTATTCAGTGATGAGTCTGAAGATGATCTATGGATAAGAATTTTTTGTATTAAAGAGTAAATACCCTGGAAGGACAATGAATTAACCAGTCGACAAGTATTAGTTATGGAGTTGTTCAGCTTGAGTTATTTCGATAATCCGATAGATTGACACAGACTGTAAATGTCCTGAACCTTCATTTCTTCCTTAACAGTTTCAATTACATTCTGAATAATTGATGATTCTGTCAGTTAATGAACTCTTCTAATAGTGATTCTAAATTCTGACATTCTATCGGTATACTGAAGATCCGTGTTTCTCTGCCCGATAAGATTATCCAATCTATCTGAATAATATCTGTAAACTCCAGTGTGTTCCTAATTACATGAATGTTTTATCTGATTTCTGTTCTGATTTCTGATCTGAATTCTATTCTGATACCTGACCTTGATTCTGTTCTGATATTTGACCTGAATTATGTTTTGATTTCTGATATCTCCGTTTATTGACGGAAAATGTTTATGGAGTGTTCGGTTGGAGGAATTACTATGGTTTTTTATAAATGTTTTATAGGAGGGTGTTGTTGGAGGAAGTTACCATTACTGTTACTGTAGGCTCCTCTACTTTGTGCTCAGGGCCTTACTTGGTGTGTAGGTGGGTGTATGGTTCTGGGGAACCTACACATTATGGAGTGTACGGTTGGAGGGATTAATATGGTTTTTGAATAAAAATATGTTTTAAACTGCCACTTTTTTAAAAGAAAAGATATGTATCTTTTCACTGGTTTTACGGGAATACACTAGATAACCTATTCTGATCTCTTGAACCTAGACATCCGAAAATATTTCCATCTGAACTGAATATTATCGGTTAATACATGAGATATCAATGGGACGTCAGCTCAGCTTAAAATCTGTAGATAACTGGACCAAAAACGAAATATATCTTTATTTGTATCTGCACGATCTTCAGCATCATCGGTAGCTCTGTATTACTAAGCTTTCTAAAGCTCACTCTATTACTCACCATTGCAGGTTAAAAGAATTGTACCAGTTTAGCTATCGACTTCAGTAAGGGAGTTCTTTTGGCGTTGTTTACAGAGTATGGTACATGTGATTAGGGGCATATAATTATATTTTGTTTTATATATATGAATCTGAAAATCTATTTTATTTCTGAATAATGATAAATGATTTTATGAGTTTACATGTTCTGATAAAAAGTTTTAAATTTTCCACAATTTTTACGATGGATCGCTCTGGTGCCCTAATGTGACAACCCATATAGGATCGGTTTACCCGAATCGGTCTAAGGGGGTTACACTAATTATATTAATTATATATTAAATGTAATTTCTCCTAAAACTTTAGACAGTATAATGATTAAAATATTTTTATGAATTTTCATTCAAATATTTTTAAATTAATATTAAAGTTTAACTTTAAAAAATATCACAAGGATAATTTGGTAAAATATGCATCCAAGTAATCATATATTCCTCAAACCAAACATTGTAATCTTACATTCTTGCTAAACATACCAAATAAAGTAATACAATATTCCCATAGTAATGTTACATTTGAGTGTTGTTATTCCAAACGTAATCTTACATTTCGTGAACCAAATGCCCCCTAAGGATTTTCATGGGTCTGTAATAAGGAATTGTGGTTCCCAAGAACTCTATAATTACACTCCAATAAGACAACAAGTGGAAACAATAATAACGCTTAATAAAATGTAGAAACGAGATAAAGTAGGGACAAATAAGACTAGTCTTGTTTGATACTCGGGAAACGATTCGGACACCCGAGTTCCTTTAGTCTAGGGTGACAAAGAATAGAATCAGTCCGAATATCTTTAGGGAGTACCCAAGCCAATTTAAACTGACTAGCTATGGTGCAAGGTCCGACACTCGCAAGGGGTGGGCTAGTCGGGGGGTGGTGTCCGATACAGAGATTTCGTGGGGTCACATCTTCGGTAGACTAGAGGGGTATGTGAGCTCCGAGATGTGGAGATACCTTAGCCACACCATGACGTCTACCATAGATTAGAGAGTGACTATCACAAAGATACTCACTAATGGTTGAGATTTAATAGATTTATTATATCTTTTTATCAATTGTTTGAGCATGTTGTTAATGATTTGTATAGTTAAGCATATTAGTGTTTAAACTTGATTTCAAGATTAAATCACGTTTTAGGTGTTTGGGAAGTGTTTTTATGACACCTAAGGAACCAAAATAACTTACTAGAACATCATAACCAGTTTAGGAACTAACACAAGTCATTTAGAATAATTTGGATGTTTTTTCGAGCCTAAAATATCAGTTTCAAGGTTCGAGTATCAATATTGGGATGAACAGTATCGATACTGGTTAAATTAGGGCTAAAATTAGGGTTTTCATAGGGAAGGGCAGTATCGATACTCAAGGTAGTAGTATCGATACCGAGGCTCTAATTTCGCAGCAGAATGCATTTTTGGTACAGATACCCATAGGGGTATCGATACTTGACTCTAGGGTATTGATACTACAGCTAGAGTATCGATACCACCCACCTCAGATGATCATATTCAACCTGTAAAAGGCCCGTGAGAGCTAGGGATGGTCTGTAAGGATAAAACCTAGTCTGTGAGGGCCGAAAATGGCCAAAGGGGCCTAGAGACACTCGTAGGAGTGGGTTACAACCAGTGTAACCATAGTAGACGTGATGCGTCCAAGTATCTTCAGTATGCGTGTAACATATATGTATGGATGAAGGATAAGTGCATATGGTGTACCATCAAGAGGTATGGCCAAGAAATCAGATCATGAAACAACTAGAAAAATAATAACAGTAATAGCTATAAACGTTCTAGATCAGAGAACAAACGAGATAACAACTAGGAAAAATAGTAAACGATTAGTAATAACTTAGAACAACTAGAAAAGTAACAGCTAGGATGTCATAAAACTAGCCTTTGTGTGATACACAGGAAATAGCCAGTACACTCGAGTTACTTTAGCAGCAGGGTGATTGTCTGGTTTGTCAGTATGTCTAGGTATATACCAGTTAGTGCTGAGGCACTTCTCTTACTAACTGGGCACAGATACCCCAAGACTTGATGGAGTAAGTTGGTTGGGTGTATATTTATGGTGTATATATGGATCTCACCCTATATATCCGAGGGGCCAGGTGTACATCTCCGATGCAGTTCCAGATCTCAACTCAGGTATCCTAGGGTATTCTGACAGGATAGAGGGGTGTGTTAGCTCCAAGATAAAGCCCCTAATTCGCACCATGATTCATGTCATAACTTTATGTTTGTTGTTGTGTATCATGTATTAGTATCTGGTAGGATCGAGGGATGCATGAGCTTTGAGATGTAACCCTTAGTCACACCATGATGCCTACCTCAACTAGTGTATGAGCCACAAAAGAGTCAGTATTTGCATTCAGATAATGCACAGTAGAATCAGTATTGCATTCTGATAATGCATAAAAGAGTTAGTGTGCTTTTAGATAATGCACATGAGCGTCAGTATCGCAATTAGATAATGCGTAGCAGTTACAGACATTTGGGTTAGAGACCCTTTAGAGGTGTACTCATGGCTAAACCCTTAGAAGAGGAATTAGGGATACATAAGAACCCCTACTTCAGATATAGGACATCTAAGCCATAAGTAGATAGCACTTGATCCAGATCATGCATGTACCTATTGTTTAGCTCATATTCAACATGCTTGTGTTTATGAATTCTTATGTTGCTCTAGATTAGTGATTATATTGCTGGACTTTGAAAGCTCAGTTGTCGAATGTTTTCATTGGCTGGTTACAAGTGATATCTGATGCGGTAATCAAACACTGATAATAAGAACATATCAAGTAAAAATCTTCCTTTGGGCCGATTTATTACTCACACAACAAACTGAATAATTATTACATGTTTTTTTTACTAAAGTTGTACATGCGATTATGTCAACTATTAATCTTCCTTTGGGATGATCAATACTAACATATCCTAAGTTATATGTACATAACCTTTATATTTAAAATATATATATATTTTCCATAACAGAGGCCTCTTTAACTACTTATTACATTAATTAAGTCGTATCAAAATAAATCTTAATATTCAAATTTAATATTCCTATAACAATCAAGGGTTAAAAACTGGAATTTTTTATTGCACTACAGAATCCAAAATAACCCTAAATAAGGTTGCATAAATAGTTCTATAAAAAAATCGAAAACTCGAGTCTTTGATTGTTTTTGAGAAATTCCTTAAGCATGCATTTAGTTCATAATTTCATAGATCACTAAAAATAAATCGAATTCAAATCAATATTTAACCAAAAGTCAATGTCAAATACATAGTAGCGAATTAAATCTTCAATCAAACTGAATCAATTATACTAAATATATATTCCATAAACAATAACTATCAAAAATAAAAATTGAATTTTCTAATCACGTCATAGTTTCCAAAGTAATCCATAATGAAGTTTTCTAAGCGATGTTATTAGAAACTGAAAACCTAAATATTTGACTATTTCTCAAGAATTTATCAATCATGGATTTACTAAATTAAACTGAAACATGATTTACTTTAACAGTGAGTGTTTGTTTTTCCACTTTCGACATGCAATTGTTGATTTCTCCGATGACGACAATGAACAGTTTTAAATCTCCAAACATATAATGATGAAGACACTTAATTTCATCCCCTTGATTAATATTATTATATAATATATTTTATTATTATAAGGTATATTACATAATACGTTTATTTACACAATTTTATTTACATCGTGTCAGGCCTAATGAAACTGAAATACATGGCCCAATAGTGACCCAAATGCACAGTTCGAATTGGAAAACAAGGGTTTCCATAACCCTAACTCTTTCATTCCAAGTCAATGCCTCACACCCCGTTTTTATTCTCCACGATCGCACGCCTCTCAACAACCCTATTTTTCACAGCAACACTCTAATAACCCAAATCCTTCGGCGCAAGGAAGGCTCGTCAACCACAAGAACAACCAACAAACATTAGAATTTTAGTTCAAATAGGATGCTAAAAAAATAGTTTTTCTTTTTCACTATAAATAAAGATGTAACACAATATCATAGGGGGAGTTGTTACACGAATATCACAAATTTATACTAGAAAATACATAGAAGCAAGCCGAATCTTTGTACAACGTTTGAAAGGAAATAAAAGTAGTGTTTTCACCTTATTTTGTTCGTTCTTGGTTGCTTGCATGCCGGTTTTGCTTGATTTAAAACTCGTACGGCCGAGGATCAGAGGGAGGCCCTTCATTTATTTTTTATTTTTCTTCGAAACATCTTTTCCAGATCTACACGACCCAAGACGATTTTGAAAAAACCAATTTGATTTTTTAAAATATGAAGGGGAGAGCTTTCAGAAAAATATTTTTTTTTTAAAGATTTACCGCCGATGACCGGCGGCCGGCACCGATCAACGACAGCGGTGAGGCGACGCCACCATCGGATTCTGGAAAACCACGGTGTTTGAAAAATACTTTTCCGAAAGCTCTCCCATTCCTATTTTAAAAAATCAAATTGGTTTTTTCAAAATCGTCTTGGGGTCGTGTAGATCTGGAGAAGAAGTTTCGAAGAAAACGAAATGTGTTTGATCTATTTGGGCTTAAAGGATGAAATGAAATGTGTTTATGGTGTTTGGGTTATATACAACCCATTAAGCCGACCTATAAGCCCGAGTGTTGACCCGATTGTAACCCTTGACCCACTCGTTTTGAACCCAGAATGGGTAAATCATTCTTTCAGTCCCTCCATTTGTTTTACTTATTTTATTTTGATCCCCCCTGAGTTCGATTTTAACAGTATTGGTCTCTCAATTTGGCCCCCAATTTAGTTCTTATATTATTTTCCCCTTTTATTATATATATTTAATTATATCTTTCAGTTTTTTTCCTCTTATATTTTTATTACTTTTATATATTTTCTCTTATGTAATTCTTTTTTTATATATTTTATATATCCATATAGATTTAATTATTTATATTACTTTTCTATTTTTATTTTTATTATTATATTATACTATGATTATTTTATTTCTTTTTTACTATATTTTTCCATTATTCTTTTGACTTTATTATCATTATTATTTATATATTTTATTACTATTATTATATGTTTTATATAGATTTATTATTATATATTTTATATATTTCATTTTATCTTCAATTTTTTTATTTTAGTTTTTTTTACATTGTTATTATCATTATCTTCTTTACTTTGTGCATTTTATGTATATATATATATTTCTTTTCTATTGATATTATTCTTAATCCTTTTTTTAATATGGTCGTTTTTTGTGTTTGTCTGCTTTTTCTTTTATTGTGTCTGAAGTATCTTTTTCGTAATGTGCATTCTTTTCCTTTTTTCTTTTTACTTTATAAATCTAATATTTTTTTCAACTTCTTAAGGGTTTTCATTCAATCAATCAGGGGTAAGTTTCGGATCATTATTTTACCTTTTTAGTTTAAATTATCATGTTCTTAATTTAAGACAACTGGAAATTACGTAGTACCGAAAGGGCAGATCAAGGGTGCTAACCCTTCCTTGACTGTAACCAACTCCCGAATCCGACACATCTTTGGAAAGACGTAGATCATGTAAGAAATAAGGTATCCGGTCAACCCATTTTGTTTAAAATAAATTATCGGTGGCGACTCCAATTCTTTTTTTTCTAAGTCGAAGCCCAATTTTGGGGCCCAACCGAAAGATAGTTCCGACAGCTTGGCGACTCTACTGGGGACACAGGTAAGTGAGTCAGGCTAAGGTAATTTCCAATTGTCTTTTTAGCGAAAAGGGTAAGTTTAAATTTTAAGGTAACATTTCGATCCTTATTGCTTACTTTTGATTATATTTTTCAAGTAAATAGTTGTACTAACTGTTTTCTAATGATTTCAGCCTCTAAAGAGTTTTCATCTAAGGCTCTAAACCCGAGCTCCAAACTCGTTTTAAGTGGGGGTGAAAGCGACACCTTCGTGTGAATTTATTCACCGTATGGGCCTAGCAAGTAGCCTTCGGGATTCATATACCTTATGTCTTCGTGTGAATTTATTCTCCGTATGGGCATAAGGGAATGTGTCCTCTTGAGTTTAACTTAGTCTACACTAGCCTGTGATGGGTTTAGGACTAAGGGTCTAGCAAGCCCAAGGGGGCACCGGCAAGGAGAACTCGGGTACCATTTTTAGAACCTAAACCGGGAGACTATGAAGAAATAGAGCCTACCCCAAAACCCTATTTCAAACCCTAGGACATTTTTACCCTAACCATGCTGTTTGTTTTTCTCTTACTCTTCTTTCTTTCTTTTGACATTTATTCACTAACTTTTTGCCTTTGTGTTTATTTTCTTAGCATTTTCATCATAATAAGAGGTCATTGATCCCTAAAAAGGTATTTGTTACACACAAAATAATATGAACTAATGGACAAAAGGGTTGTAATACAAAAGATGAAAATACAGAGGACATTCTACAAGGAGACTATGTGTCACATTCAATTCAGAAGGTGTGGCGCCCACAATTGAAAAGTATATCACTCTGCTGCGTTATAAAGGGCTCAGAATGAATCGGGTCTACATCAAGCACAATGAAGGTCTATCTTGGAAGAACTGACTGGCAGAGGTTGCAGGGGTAAGATGAAGGTCACTGATCTTGGGAGTCCCTTCAAAGATAACAATGGATAGCTGAAATTGGAGAACATTGCTGACGAATTCAATAAACAGACAAATGAACTTCACATAGTTCCTATCAATTGAGGGATCCAATGACATATTCGTTGGGAACATGCTCAACAAAATCATTCGAGACTTCTTGGGCCAATACAAAGAGCAACTCAACATTTGCACGGTTTATACAGAGAAGCCGGAGCGGTACGATAGGTTATTCAATCGGTGACAGACGAACGCAGAAGACTAGTCAGCATGTCAGAAGCTTTCATGATATTTTTGGTCTCTTAAAAGATAAAACACTTTTGCCCCCAATAAGGATTATTCATAATAACAGGCACATTTTTTGGATCAATGCCTCGGACATTTCATCCATCATGCATTTAGACATATTTTGCATTTTGTTATTTTCTTTGCATTCGTATTAACTAATGGAAGAATACTTTAATAAAGGAATAAATACTGGATACACCACCTCAAGCGTTGCACACACCCCATACGCATAACACCCGCTTGAAAAATAGGCGAATGAAGGCCAGAATCATTCAAATCGAAGAGAATATGGCAAAATTTCAGAAAGAGCTGGAGGAAAAGATGGGTCGGAATAGTCAAAGTACCCTGGAGTCCATCAAGAAAAACAAGAAGTCCTTGGTCGATCAAATTATGGCCAAGTTATCGGGTCTCCAAAATTCCAGTATACCAGGGGCAGGTTCATCTGAAAGAGTTATTATACCACCAACCCCACAAGTAGTTGTCTCACCTGGGATCTTACCCGGATTACTAGTGGACTCATACGCTATCAAGGGGAAAGCCATATCTGGTGCAAATATACAAGCTTCCGAAACCAACACTGACAATTATCCGGAAGACTATCATATCTCGGATTTTGATGAGGATGATAAGGCAAAGAAGATGGAAGAGAAGATCACAATGTTAGAAGATCAGATGAAGATGGTCAAAGGGAACCATGATTATTATGGAGTGAACACAATGGAGTTGAGCCTGGTTCTAGATTTGGTGCTTCCACTAAAGTTTAAAGTTCCTAAGTTCGAGAAGTTCGATGGGAATAGATACCCCTCATCCTACATCACTATGTTCTGTCGAAAGATGACAGGATATGGGGGAAATGACCAACTCCTAATCCACTGCTTCCAGGAGAGCCTGTCCGGTTCAGCTATCCGGTGGTACAACCATCTCAGCCGAACTCATATTAAGACATGGAAAGACTTATCCAAGTCTTTCTTGGAGCAATACAAAAATATTAACAATATGAGACTAGACCAGGTTATGCTACAAAGTCTGGAGAAAAAACACAATGAAAGTTTCCGACAATACGCACAGCGATAGAGGGATTTGATTGTGCAAGTTCATCTACCTTTGGATGAAAAAGAAACCAGAAAGTTGTTTGTACAGACCTTGAAGACGCCTTACTTTGGGCACCTGGTGGAAATTACATCGGGAACTTTCTCAGATCTAGTTATGGCTGGTCAGATGATCGAGCTAGCTATAAAACAAGGAAAATTTGAGGGAAGAGACTCTATTGAGAAGCCTCCCATGGAGAACAAAGAGCGAGAGATCAACAATGTCAACACCTACAACGCTAACAAAGGTATTACGATCTCAACCACTGCAGCTGTACCATCCGGTACTTCTAAACGAACTCAAAGAGAACCAAGGAGCGAAAGGGAATCTTACCTGACTAATCTGGGGATTAGACCTCATAATGTCTTCCATAAAAAGACTCGCATCAGTCCAATCCCAATGACATATGAGGAGTTGCTCCCAACGCTAGTTAAGAAGAATCTTGTGACTCCGGTTCAATCTAAACCTAGAGAGGCCCCATATCCTGAAGGCCATGATATTAAAGCCATATGCAGTTATCATATCAGGAGCTCAGGGTACACCATTGAGAACTGTGGGGCATTGAAATGTAAGGTCTAAGATCTGATTGATTCAGGGACATTGACTTTCAATGAATAATGAGGCATTCTGATCGAATTGATTGGGGCATCCATCAGGAGTTTCGTTGTGTTCTCATCTTGATTGAAATTGTTTTTCTTTTGTGCTTGTTATGTTCAAAAGTCACTTGACGTTCAAACATTTTAAATAAAATGCTTCCTTCTGAGGAAATGAAAAAATTTTAATTTTGAATTCCTTTAATATCACCTTAATTAAAAGTTGCTTAATAATTGAGGTTGTAAATTTTTGACAAATGAAAAGATTAAACCCTACAAAATAAAGACCCATTGGTCCTAATTTAAAAGATACATCAGACTACATGCTCTTCTCTTACAGGGACCGAGCTAGTTTTCTCTTCTCATGATGAGTCCATCAAAGGTTTGGTATTCAGGTATGTGTTAGGAGCGAACAGAATGGGGCAACTAGCACATGAAATTGCAAAACTAATTGGTCTATACTTTTGTTTAAGACGTTCAGTGATGATCCTAATCTTCACATATGGAATAGTCGAGTAGGTAAATCTAGTTTAGGTCAGTTGCTTGGGAATTGAACTCTAACGATGAGATTTTATGACTTTCAAAAACACCTAGACTATAACATGTTCTTCTTAACAAACTTAAGAAATTGGATCCGTATACCTAGATTATAATATTATATATATACAATAAAGCTTGAGTTATCCCTCTAGAGCAATTGGTTAAACGCACCGACTTTATGGATAATATTTAGCTAGCCTGATAAAGGTGATTATACTATACAATAAAGCTTGAGCTGTCCCTCTAAGGCAATTGGTTAAACGCTCCGGCTTTATGGATAAGTTTCATCTAACCTGATTAAGCTATTTACATATTGAGTTGTCCCTCTAGAGCAATTGGTTAAACACCCCGGCTTTATGGATTCAGCTAGCCAGACAATGGCGAATTAAATTTATTTAAATAAGGAGTTTCGGTAAAAATGGACTAAGGGAGTTAAGGAACACCTGTTATAGTCAAATACACACGAGCACTCAAGAATCTCATTTTTAGACCGATATTTCTGCACCATATTTGTTAGAAGAGCTTACAAAACTTGAACAAATGGAAGATTTCATAGAACTGAAACAGAAGTATTCTGAAAGGTCTAGCCATATTGATTATGCTAGTTGTGTTATCTTGTTCGCTTCTGATCAAAATGTCAAATCAAGAAAAAGGGTATGCCATGATCTTCACGATGAACGAATCGATGAAACAAACCTTAATAACCCATCTCTAAACCAACTTTTCGATCTTGATATTTGTCAAAGGTTTGCAGCTATAAAAGATTAAAAGAGCATTTGATTCTTTTGATATACAATGAACTCTGGTTTTATGATTTGCTTCAATTATGAAACCTAGAAGGAGCCAATATTTTTCAAAACTCCATTTGGTATTTTTCAAAATTTTGAAAATTCATAGAAAAAAAGCATTTTCAAACAAGATGAGTTCTCTTGATGCATGTCTTGGAAATCGACGAATATCTCTCTGAAGCGCAAGATTAAAACTGGGGCAGGAAAAGCCAAATTTTTGGGACAAAATTTGATAGGGGAAGAAAAACAAATTATTTTAGGTTGAGGTTTACAGGAGTACACCCTGGTGGAAATGAAGACAAACCGAGAGAAAGAAGACTGCTCACGCAATTATTCCCTTCACAAATCAACATTCTGTACATCGGTCCAAGATCAAGAATCGGAAATTCAAGATTCCAGCATCAAGAGTCATCAAGACTGACAACCAGGGATTGAGATTTCTATCCAAACCTAAAATAACATGTTTTACATATACATTTTAGGCATACACAAGAGCATCGCATCCATAGCATCACATATGTGTATAATTTTGCAAATTCAAGCTAGAGTCAATTTCAACTTCTCAGGCAAAGATATTGAACTCAAAAGAAGTGCAATTTACAAGTGTGGATCTGAACTTCACAACGAAGAACATCCAATTAAAAGCTCAATTTCACGGCGAATGAGCCATCCACAATTTCAACTCCACGAAAAAGGATATCGTGCCCGAGGAAGTGATCTAGTGTCACAACAAACATGCCATCCGCATATTTGACTTCCTTAAGACAACGATTAAAGCTATTTGGTCTCTCTTGAGACATTTTCTCTTAAAACAAATTTACTCTATTGAGACGGTTTCCCTTTAAACAAAAACTGTGAATTCGTTTTCCTTGAAACAAAGTGTTGTCTCTCTTGAGACAGTTTCTCTTAAAACATATTTTGTCTCTCTTGAGACAGTTTCTCTTGAAACAAATTTTGTCTCTCTTGAGACAGTTTCCCTTTAATCAAATTTGGTCTCTCTTGAGACAGTTTCCCTTTAATCAAATTTGGTCTCTCTTGAGTCAGTTTCCCTTGAAACAAAATCATTGAATATGTTTTTCTTTAAACAAATTTCGCCTCTCTGACAGTTTCTTTTGGAACTAAGTTTTGTCTCTCTTGAGATAATTTCCCTTAAAACAAAGTTTTGTCTCTCTTGAGACAATTTCCCTTAAAACAAAGTTTTGTCTCTCTTGAGACAGTTTCTCTTAAAGCACCAATCTTTGAAATTGTTTCTCATGAAACATAAAACCTTTGAAAATGTTTCTCTTAAAACACCAAACCTTCGAGTTCAGTTACACTCAGCACAAGAGCATGTCAAATTTACAGTATAGCTTAAGTCGAGAAGAAGACTGAAGTTGACTACAATTTGGCAACGAGAAGCCTCAATCCGAACCAAATCCTGAATTACGGCTTCAATTCCATATCATTTTCAGATAGACTCAAACTTACGACGAGGTAGTCATTTTAAACCAATCAAATATCGGGTTTCAACTCTACGACGGAGGACATTCGATATAGACGAAATTTGTGTCTTTTAATCTTTGCTCTATTTTTGTTACACGATAATGAGCAAAGAGGGGAAGCTGAAGACACTTGATTTCGTCCCCTTGATTGATATTATTATTTAATATATTTTATTATTATAAGGTGTATTACATAATACGTTTATTTACACCATTTTATTTACATTGTGTCAGGCCCAATGAAACTGAAACACATAGCCCAGCAGTGACCCAAACGCACAACCTGAATTAGAAAACAAGGGTTTCTAGAACCATAGCTCTTTCGGTCCAAGTCAGCGCCACACGCCTTGTTTTTCATTCTCCATGGTCAGACGCCTCTCAACAACCCTGCTTTTCACGGCAACACTCCAGCAACCTAAATCCTTCGGCGCAAGGAAGGCTCGTCCACCACAAGAGCAACCAACAAACATCAGAATTTTAGTTCAAATAGGATACTAAAAAATAGTTTTTCTTTTTCACTATAAATAAAGATGTAACACAATATCATAGGCGGAGTTTTTACACGAATATCATAAATTTATACTAGAAAATACAAAGAAGAAAGTCGAATCTTTGTACAACGTTTGAAAGGAAATAAAGGTAGTGTTTTTACCTTATTTTGTTCGTTCTTGGTTGCTTGCATGCCGGTTTTGCTTGATTTAAAACTCGTACGGTCGAGGATCAGAAGGAGGCCCTTTATTTATTTTTTATTTTTATTTTTATTCGAAACTTCTTCTCCAGATCAACGCGACCCAAGACGATTTTGAAAAAAGCAATTTGATTTTTTAAAATATGAGGGGGAGAGCTTTCGGAAAAGTATTTTGTTTAAAGATTTACCGTCGATGACCGGTAGCCGGCGCCGATCAACGGCGACGGTGAGGCTGCGCCACCATCGGATTCTGGAAAACCACAGCAGGTGTTCTTTAAATGAATAACACCCCAAGAACAATACAGAGAAAACGAGGGTGGGGGTGTTTAATTTGTTTGGGCTTAAAGGATGAAATGAAATGTGTTTATGGTGTTTGGGTTATATACAACCCATTAAGCTGACCCGTAAGCCCGCGTGTTGACCTGATTGTCACCCCTGACCCGCGTGTTTTGAACCCAGAATGGGTAAATCCTTCTATCAGTCCCTTCATTTTTTTACTTATTTTATTTTGATCCCCTGAGTTCGATTTTAACAGTATTGGTCTCTCAATTTAGCCCCCAATTTAGTTCTTATTTTATTTTAGCCCCTTTTATTATGTATATTTAATTATATCTTTTAGTTTTTTTCCTCTTCTATTTTTATTACTTTTATATATTTTCTCTTATGTAATTCTTTTTTTTTATATTTTATATATGCATATAGATTTAATTATTTATATTACTTTTCTATTTTTATTTTTATTATTATATTATACTATTATTATTTTATTTCTTTTTTACTATATTTTTTCATTATTCTTTTGACTTTATTATCATTATTATTTATATATTTTATTACTATTATTATATGTTTTATATATATTTATTATTATATATTTTATATATTTCATTTTATCTTCAATTCTTTTATTTTAGTTTTTTTTACATTGTTATTATCATTATCTTCTTTGCTTTATGCATTTTATGTATATATATATATTTTTTTATTTTCTATTGATATTCTTCTTAATCCTTTTTTTAATATGGTCATTTTTTTGTGTTTGTCTGCTTTTTCTTTTATTGTGTCTGAAGTACCTTTTCGTAATGTGCATTCTTTTCCTTTCTCCTTTTTACTTTATAAATCTAATATTTTTTCAACTGCTTAAGGGTTTCCATTTAATCAATCAGGGGTAAGTTTTGGATCGTTATTTTACTTTTTTAGTTTAAATTATCATGTTCTTAATTTAAGACAACTGGAAATTACGTAATACCGAAAGGGCAGTTCAAGGGTGCTATCCCTTCCTTGACTGTAACCGACTCCCGAATCCGACACATCTTTGGAAAGACGTAGATTAGGTAAGAAATAAGGTATCCGGTCAACCCATTTTGTTTAAAATAAATGATCGGTGACGACTCCAATTCCTTTTTCCTAAGTCAAAGCCCAATTCCAGGGCCCAACCGAAAGACGGTTCCGACAGCTTGGCGACTCCAATGGGGACACAGGTAAGTGAGTCAGGCTAAGGTAATTTCCAGTTGTCTTTTTAGCGAAAAGAGTAAGTTTAAATTTTAAAGTAACATTTCGATCCTTATTGCTTACTTTTGATTATATTTTTCGAGTAAATAGTTGTACTAACCGTTTTCTAATGATTTTAGCCTCTAAAGATTTTTCATCTCAGGCTCTAAACCCGAGCTCCAAACCCGTTTTAAGTGGGGGTGAAAGTGACGCCTTCGTGTGAATTTATTCACCGTATGGGCCTAGCAAGTAGCCTTTGGGATTCATAGACCTTATGTCTTCGTGTGAATTTATTCTCCGTATGGGCATAAGGGATTATGTCCTCTCGAGTTTAACTTAGTCCACATAACCCTATGATGGGTTTAGGACTAAGGGTCTAGCAAGCCCAAAGGGGCACCGGCAAGGAGAACTCAGGTACCATTTTTAGAACCTAAACCGGGAGACTATGAAGAAATAGAGCCTACCCCGAAACCCTATTTCAAACCCTAGGACATTTTTACCCTAACCATGTTGTTTTTTACTCTTACTCTTCTTTCTTTCTTTTGACATTTATTCACTAACATTTTGCCTTTGTGTTTATTTTCTTAGCATTTGCATCATAACAAGGGGCCATTGATGCTTAAAAATGTATTTTTTACACAAAAAATAATCTGAACTAATGGACAAAGGGGTTGTAATACAAGATATGAAAATACAGAGGACATTCTACAAGGAGACTATGTGTCACATTCAATTCAGAAGGCGTGGCACCCACAATTGAAGAGTATATCACTATGCTATGTTATAAAGGGCTCAGAATGAATCGGGTCTACATCAAGCACAATGAAGGTCTATCTTAGAAGAACTGACTGGCAGAGGTTGTAGGGGCAAGATGATGGTCACTCGTCTTGGGAGTCCCTTCAAAGACAACAATGGATAGCTGAAATTGGAGACCATTGCTGACAAATTCAAGAAACAGAAAAATAAACTTCACATAGTTCCTATCAATTTAGGGCTCCAATGACGTATTCGTTGGGAACATGCTCAACAAAATCATTCGAGACTTATTGGGCCAATACAAAAAGCAACTCAACATTTACACGGTTTATCCAAAGAAGTCGGAGCGGTACGACATGTTATTCAACTGGTGACAGACGAACGCAGAAGACTAGTCAACATGTCAGAAGCTTTCGTGATATTTTTGGTAAAAGATAAAACACTTTTCCCCCAATAAGGATTATTCATAATAACAGGCACATTTTTTGGATCAATGCCTTGGACATTTCATGCATCATGCATTTAGACATATTTTACATTTTATTTTCTTTGCATTCGCATTAACTAATGGAAGAATGCTTTATTAAAGGAATAAATACTGGATACACCACCTCAAGCGTTAGACACACCCCATCCGCATAACACCCGCTTGAAAAAGAGACGAATGGAGGCCAGAATCATTCAAATCGAAGAAAATATGGCAAAATTGCAGAAAGAGCTGGAGGAAAAGATGGCTCAGAACAGTCAAAGTACCCTGGAGTCCATCAAGAAAAACCAGGAGTCATTGGTCGATCAAATTATGGCCAAGTTATCGGGTCTCCAACAAGCCATTATACCAGGCGCATGTTCATCTGAAAGAGTTATTATACCACCAACCCCACAAGTGGTTGTCTCACCTGGGATCTTACCTAGATTACAAGTGGACTCATCTGCTATCAAGGGGAAATCCATATCTGGTGCAAATATACAAGCTTCCGCAACCAACACTGATAATCATCCGGAAGACTATCATATCTCAGATTTTGACGAGGATGATAAAGCAAAGAATATGGAAGATAAGATCACAATGTTAGAATATCAGATGAAGATGGTCCAAGGGGACCATGATTATTATGGAGTGGACGCAATGGAGTTGAGCCTGGTTCCAGATTTGGTGCTTCCACTAAAGTTTAAAGTCCCTGAGTTCGAGAAGTTCGATGGGAATAGCTACCCCTCATCCCACATCACTATGTTCTATCAGAAGATGATAGGATATGGGGAAAATAAATAACTCCTGATCCACTGCTTCCAAGAGAGCCTGTCCGGTTCAGCTATCCGGTGGTACAACTAGCTCAGCCGAACTCATATTAAGACATGGAAAGACTTAGCCATGTCTTTCTTGGAGCAATACAAAAATATTAACTATATGAGACCAGACCAGGTTATGCTACAAAGCCTGGAGAAAAAACACAATGAAAGTTTCCGACAATACGCACAGCGATTGAGGAATTTTGCTATGCAAGTTCATCCACCTTTGGATGAAAAAGAAACCATGAAGTTGTTTGTACAGACCTTGAAGACGCCTTACTTCGGGCACCTGGTGGCAATTACATCGGGAACTTTCTCAGATCTAGTTATGGCTGGTGAGATGATCGAGCTAGGTAAAAAACAAGGAAAAATTAAGAGAAGAGACTCCATTGAAAAGCCTTCCATGAAGAACAAAGAGCGAGAGATCAACAATGTTAACACCTACAACGCTAACAAAGGTGTTACGATCTCAACCACTGCAGTTGTACCATCCGGTACTTCTAAACGAACTAAAAGAGAACCAAGGAACGAAAGGGAATCTTACATGACTAATCTGGGGATTAGACCTCATAATATATTCCATAAAAAGACTCGCATCAGTCCAATCCCAATAACATATGAGGAGTTGCTCCCAACGCTAGTTGAGAAGAATCTTGTGACTCCGGATCAATCCAAACCTAGAGAGGCCCTATATCCTGAAGGCCATGATATTAATGCCATATGCAGTTATCATATCGGGAGCTCAGGGCACACCACTAAGAACTGTGGGGCATTGAAACGTAAGGTCTAAGATCTAATCGATTCAGGGACATTGACTTTCAATGAATAATGAGGCATTCTGATCGAGTTGATTGGGGCATCCATCAAGAGTTTTGTTGTGTTCTCATCTTGTTTGAAATTATTTTTCTTTTGTGCTTCTTATGTTCAAAAGTCACTTGACGTTCAAACATTTTAAATAAAATGCTTCCTTCTGAGGAAATGGACAAATTTTAATCTTGAATTCCTTTAATATCACCTTAATTAAAAGCTGTTTAATAATTGAGGTTGTAAATCTTTAACAAATGAAAAGATTAAACCCTGCAAAACAAAGACCCCTTGGTCCTAATTTAAAAGATACATCAGACTACACGCTCTTCTCTTACAGGGACCGAGCTAGTTTTCTCTTCTAATGAAGAGTCCATCAAAGGTTTGGTATTCAAGTATATGTTAGGAGCGAACAGAATGGGGCAACTAGCACATGAGATTGCAAAACTAATTGGTTTATACTTTTTTTAAGACGTTCAGTGATGATCCTAATCTTCACAGATAGAATAGTCGAGTAGGTAAATCTAGTTTAGGTCAGTCGCTTGGGAATTGAACTCTAACGATGAGATTTTATGACTTTCAAAAACCCCTAGACTATAACAGGTTCTTCTTAACAAACTTAAGAAATTGGATCCGTATACCCAGATTATAATATTATAAATATACAATAATGCTTGAATTATCCCTCTAAAGCAATTGGTTAAACGCCCCGGCTTTATGAATAATATTCAGCTAGCCTGATAAATGTGATTATACTATACAATAAAGCTTGAGCTGCCCCTTTAAGGCAATTGGTTAAACGCCTCGGCTTTATGGATAAGATTCAACTAACTTGATTAAGATATTTACATATTTAGCTGTCCCTCTAAAGCAATTGGTTAAACGCCCCGGCTTTATCGATTCAGCTAGCCAGACAATGGCGAATTAAATTTATTTAAATAAGGAGTTTCGGTAAAAATGGACTAAGGGAGTTAAAGAACACATGTTAAAGTCAAATACACACGAGCACTCAAGAATCTCATTTTTAGACCGATATTTCTCCACCACCTTTGTTAGAGGAGCTTACAAAACTTGAACAAATGGAAGATTTCAGAGAACTGAAATAGAAGTATTCTAAAAGGTCTAGCCATTGATTATGCTAGTTATGTCATCTTGTTCTCTTCCAATCAAAATATCAAATCAAGAAAAAGGGTATGTCATGATCTTCACGATGAACGAATCGATGAAAAAAGCCTTAATAACCCATCTCTAAACCAACTTTTCGATCTTGATATTTGTCAAAGGTTTGCAGCTATCAAAGATTAAAAGAGCATTTAATTCTTTTGATATACAATGAACTCCGGTTTTATGATTTGCTTCAATTGTGAAACCTAGAATGAGGCAATATTTTTCAAAACTCCTTTTGATATTTTTCAAAATTTTGAAAATTCAAAGAAAAAAAGCATTTTCAAACAAGATGAGTTCTCTGGAAGCATGTCTTGGAAATCGAAGAATATCTCTCCAAAGCTCAAGATTGAAACTGAGGCAGGAGAAGCCAAATTTTTGGGACAAAATTTGATAGGGGAAGAAAAACAAATTGTCTTAGGTTGAGGTTTGCAAGAGTACACCCCGGTGGAAATGAAGACAAACCGAGAGAATGAAGACTGCTCACACAATTATTCCCTTCACAGATCAACATTCTGTACATCTGTCCAAGATCAAGAATCAGAAATTCAAGATTCCAGTATCAAGAGTCATCAAGACTGAAAACCAGGGATTGAGATTTCTATCAAAACCCTAAAATAACATGTTTTGCATATACATTTTAGGCATACATAAGAGCATCGCATATGTGCATAATTTTGCAGATTCATGCTAGAGTCAATTTTAACTTCTCAACGAAAGATATTGAACTCAAAAGAAGTGCAATTTACAAGTGTGGATCTGAACTTCACAACGAAGAACATCCAATTAAAAGCTTAATTTCACGGTGAATGAGTCATCCACGATTTCAACTTCACGAAGAAGGATATCGTGCCCGAGGAAGTGATCTAGTGTCACAACAAACATGCCATCCGCAGATTTGACTTCCTTAAGTCAACGGTTAAAGCTTTTGAAAGGATTTCTTTAACATGCATGAACAAGCAGATTATCGATCACCTTTGAGATTATTTCTCTCGAAACAAGGGGTCGCCTCGCTCAAGACTAATTTACTCAAAACAATGTTTTGTCTCTCCTGAGACAGTTTCTCTTAAAACAAATTTGGTCTCTCCTGAGACATTTTCTCTTCAAACAAATTTTATCTCTCTTGAAACAAATTTTGTCTCTCTTGAGACAGTTTCCCTTTAATCAAATTTGGTCTCTCTTGAGACAGTTTCCCTTGAAACAAAATCTTTGAATGTGTTTTTATTTAAACAAATTTTGTCTCTCTCAAGACAGTTTCTTTTGGAACCAAATTTTGTCTCTCTTGAGACGGTTTCCCTTGAAACAAAAATTGTGAATTCGTTTTCCTTGAAACAAAGTTTTGTCTCTCTTGAGACAGTTTCTCTTAAAACAAATTTTGTCTCTCTTGAGATAGTTTCTCTTGAAACAAATTTTGTCTCTCTTGAGACAGTTTCCCTTTAATCAAATTTGGTCTCTCTTGAGACAGTTTCCCTTGAAACAAAATCTTTGAATTTGTTTTTCTTTAAACAAATTTCGTCTCTCTCTAGAAAGTTTCTTTTGGAACTAAGTTTTGTCTCTCTTGAGACAGTTTCCCTTAAAACAAAGTTTTGTCTCTCTTGAGACAGTTTCTCTTAAAGCACCAATCTTTGAAATTGTTTCTCTTGAAACACAAAACCTTTGAAAATGTTTCTCTTAAAACACCAAACCTTCGAGTTTAATTAAACTCACCACAAGGGCATGCCAAATTTACAGTATATCTTAAGTCAAGAAGAAGACTGAAGTTGACTACAATTTGGCAACGAGAAGCCTCAATCCGATTCAAATCTTGAATTACGGCTTCAATTCCATATCATTTTCAGATAGACTCGAACTTACGACGAGGTAGTCATTTCAAACCAATCAAATATCAGGTTTCAACTCTACAACGGGGGACATTCGATATAGACGAAATTTGTGTCTTTTAATCTTTGCTCTATTTTTGTTACACGATAATGAGCAAAGAGGGGCAGCTGAAGACACTTAATTTCATCCCCTTGATTAATATTATTATATAATATATTTTATTATTATAAGGTATATTACATAATACGTTTATTTATACCATTTTATTTACATTGTGTCAGGCCCAATGAAACTGAAATACATAGCCAGCAGTGACCCAAACGCACAGCCCGAATTGGAAAACAAGGGTTTCCAAAATCCTAGCTCTTCCGTTCCAAGTCAGCGCCGCATGCCACGTTTTTCATTCTCCACGATCGCACACCTCTCAACAACCCCGTTTTTCACGACAACACTCCAGCAACCCGAATCCTTCGATGCAAGGAAGGCTCGTCCACCACAAGAGCAACCAACAAACATCAGAATTTTAGTTCAAATAGGATGCTAAAAAAATAGTTTTTCTTTTTCACTATAATAAAGATGTAACACAATATCATAGGGGGAGTTTTTACACGAATATCACAAATTTATACTAGAAAATACAGAGAAGCAAGTCGAATCTTTGTACAACGTTTAAAAGGAAATAAAGGTAGTGTTTTTACCTTATTTTTTCGTTCTTGGTTGCTTGCATGACAATTTTTCTTGATTTAAAACTCGTATTGCCGAGGATCAGAGGGAGGCCCTTCATTTATTTTTTATTTTTATTTTTCTTCGAAACTTCTTCTCCAGATCTACGCGACCCCAAGACGATTTTGAAAAAACCAATTTGATTTTTTAAAAGAGGAGGGGGAGAGCTTTCGGAAAAGTATTTTTTGCGAGGCGGCGCCACCATCATATTCTGGAAAACCAAGACGGGTGTTCTTCGAACAATACAGAGAAAACGAGGGTGGGGGTGTTTGATCTGTTTGGGCTTAAAGGATGCAATGAAATGTGTTTATGGTGTTTGGGTTATATACAACCCATTAAGCCGACCCGTAAGCCCGCGTGTTACCTTGATTGTCACCCCCGACCCGAGCGTTTTGAACCCAGAATGGGTAAATCCTTCTTTCAGTCCCTCCAGTTGTTTTACTTATTTTATTTTGATCCCCCTGAGTTCGATTTTAACAGTATTGGTCTCTCAATTTGGCCCCCAATTTAGTTCTTATTTTATTTTAGCCCCTTTTATTATGTATATTTAATTATATCTTTTAGTTTTTTTTTTCTCTTCTATTTTTATTACTTTTATATATTTTCTCTTATGTAATTCTTTTTTTTATATTTTATATTTTATATGCATATAGATTTAATTATTTATATTACTTTTCTATTTTTATTTTTATTATACTATTATTATTTTATTTCTTTTTTACTATATTTTTTCATTATTCTTTTGACTTTATTATCATTATTATTTATATATTTTATTACTATTATTATATGTTTTATATATATTTATTATTATATATTTCATTTTATCTTCAATTCTTTTATTTTAGTTTTTTTTTACATTGTTATTATCATTATCTTCTTTACTTTATGCATTTTATGTATATATATATATATATTTATTTTATATTGATATTCTTCTTAATCCTTTTTTTTTAATATGGTCGTTTTTTCTGTTTGTCTGCTTTTTCTTTTATTGTGTCTGAAGTACCTTTTCGTAATGTGCATTCTTTTCCTTTTTACTTTATAAATCTAATATTTTTTCAACTGCTTAAGGGTTTCCATCCAATCAATCAGGGGTAAATTTCGGATCGTTATTTTGCCTTTTTAGTTTAAATTATCATGTTCTTAATTTAAGACAACTGGAAATTACGTAGTACCGAAAGGGCAGTTCAAGGGTGCTAACCCTTCCTTGACTGTAACCGACTCCCGAATCCGACACATCTTTAGAAAGACATAGATCATGTAAGAAATAAGGTATCCTGTCAACCCATTTTGTTTAAAATAAATGATCGGTGGCGACTCCAATTCATTTTTCCTAAGTCGAAGCCCAATTCCGGGGCCCAACCGAAAGACGGTTCCAACAAATGATGATAACAAAGAGATGGAATAGATTACATATCATCATAATATTATTCAAGGCAATTACATATAAACATGAGAAGCAAAAACCATCAATTTCCATAATATTTTCAAAAGAAACCCCAGAAAAAATGTTCAACGACATTGAATCACGACAATACAAGCCGATTACAAAAGATCAGAAGGGTGAAAAACTAAAAATGATAATGAGAATCATTTAAAGGAGTTGGCTAATCTACCAATTGATGAATTGTGGGTTAAAACCACACATTATTCATGTGAAGCAAAACAAATGTATGCATGCGTTACAATATAAAATTATTAAAGAAGCCACACAAATGTCATGGAGAAATCAATAATTTCACACTTTAAAATTTATGCTATTGACGAGCTGTCAAAAATTGAAATTTAATAACACTGAAAAGTATCATATGCATTGTCTTTAATATTAAATCTCAACGACATTACGATGCAGCCGAGATAGAGTAATTCATCGATAACAAAGGGGGGGGGGAATTCCAAAAATTAGGAATCCAATTTTATATAATATGAACCCTTCAATTAACATAGCATAAATAACAATAATAATTAACGCATCTAAAAATTACAAAGCGAAAGCATGATGCGGCACAATTATCAAAAGAAAATTAATTGCTTAATGGTAAGTTATGCATGCATTATAAAATCCAAATAATAGAATTAGGATTATGCCGATAAAACCCTAAATACAAGGAAGCAATCCAAAAAAATAAAAGAAAATAAATTCATTCTCAATTATTCAACACGATCTGGTGATGAAACCATCTGTTAGAACCAAACCATAATAAATATAAAACACAATCAGTATCCAATCACGTCAAACCATCAAGAATTGTAAATACAAGATTTGCATAAACATACATGAATTAATTGATAGGTTGAAATCCTTGAATATATATTTAGTTGTGATTTTTCAAGAAGATAGAGTTCCGTAGCATATCTTTGGTCGTGATTTTTCAAGAATATAGAGTTTTCTTAAGTGTAAACTCTATGACGGGGATAAGAGTAAATAAGAGAATGCTTATTTCTTGGGGACCATAATCCCTTTATATAGCAGATTTAATAATCAATTATTGTTTTTACTTATAACCCTGCTCCTCATCAAATTATAAAAACAACTTTAATAGTATCTACACTTTTATTTCCATAACACTTTTAATACCTTATGACTTTATAGTATAATTGGTCACTTAATTTATGTCATATTTTATGATAACAATATACATGATAAATATGTGCTCATAATTATGGATTTTAATCCAATATTTTCTAGTCGAGTCGAATTTATGAAATTACAGCTCAAAATCAATTCGAGTCGAGTTTATGAAATTACAACTCAAAGTCAATTTGAGTCGTATTATTTTAGTAGAGCCAAATAAAAAAATTAGTTTTTTAAGTCGAGTCGTATTTTGATTACACGGAATGTTCGCTTTATGTATTACTTCTTGATATGATTGTATAAATAAATTAATATTTATATTTTAGCTTATAGCTTATAGCTGTATTATTTTTGTAAGTGAAGCCAACAAAGTTTAAAGTTAAATATAAATTAATTTTATAGTTAAAATTTATGAATATTTAAAAGTTTTATGTAAAAATCCACATACATGTATATATATATATATTTTAAGAGGGATTAATTTGTTGAGTTAGAAATTAGAAGGGATCTAAGAGAATATTTAAACCAAAATATTTAATTAATTAACAATAATTTTAACGTTTTGGACGAAAATGTTAACTTTTTCAATTTCAAATGTATAAAGATTAGAATGTGTCCTTTTATAATAGATAGACTGAAATAAGCTTTTAGATATAATACAAATACTTGTAATAGATTTTAGGATAAATTACATGCTTATTCATTGAACTTTAATCTTTTTCCTATTTAACTCATCATACTTTCAATTTTTCAATTTGCTCACTAGTCTTTAGACATTAAACTTTTTTTGTCACTCGACCTTTAAATTTCTAACGGTGTTATGACGTTGCTAAATTATAATTGAAAAATTAAAAGTACAATGAGTGAAATAGGAAAGAAAATAAAATTTAGTGAGTAAATGTGTGTCATGTTTTGTTATTAAAATAAGCTACATAAGCATCCCATTATTGAGTAAAGTGTTGAGTGACAAAAAAGTTCAATGTCTAAAATATAGTGAACAAATTGAAAAATTAAAAATATGATAAGTGAAATAGGAGAGAAAGAAAAGTTCATTGAGTAAAGCGATGAATGATTCATAAGCTCTGTATGAATTAGCTCTGAATGTGACATGCTGTTTGATAATGGCTCTGAATCATTCAGAATGTACTTCTGTGTTGAATCATTCAGCACTATTTTGTTGAATCAGTCAGCACTTAATCATTTAGAAGTGCGAAACAAACGCGCTGAATGTTGAACGGTTCAGCATTCAGCGCTGAATGGTTCAAATGCTAAATGATTCGGAGGCTCTGTATGAATTAGCTATGAATGTGACATACTATTTGATAATGACTTTAAATCATTCAGAATGTACTTCTGTGTTGAATCATTCAGCACTGAATCATTCAGCACTGAATCATTCAGAAGTGCGAAACAAACGCGCTGAATGTTCAATGGTTCAACATTCAGCGCTGAATGGTTCAAATGCTTAATGATTCAGAGGCTCTGTATGAATTAGCTCTGAATGTGACATGCTGTTTGATAATGTCTTTGAATCATTCAGAATGTACTTCTGTGCTAAATCATTCAACACTGTTTTGCTGAATCAGTCAGCATTGAATAATTCAGAAGTGCGAAACAAACGCACTGATGGTTCCATTAAGAGGCAAACAAACAGCCCCTAAGCGTTTAATTTTTTAACCATTTAATTCAAACCTAAAATAAATTAAAAATATTCAAAATCAATCCCACATGACGTGGAAGCTCGAGGTAGGACCTTCATATTCTTCCGATAATTTCACATTTCACTTTAGCAAAAACATTTGGAATTACTGAAACTTTTCTCAACACGCGTTTGGTATTCGAGAAAGTGCCTACAACTCGAGAAAATTTTGACCCCTTTCCCCTTTATTTTTTAATTTTTTTCCCTTCGAGAGTAATTAAAAATAATGAAAGAAAAGAAAAACAACAGCAAAAGTAAAAAAGAAAACCCTAACACTAATGCAATCTCACATTGACTTAACGCGTACAGTATCTTCTAAGGACTTCGTTTTTCACCTCACTCCGCGATCAGATCAGGCTTCTCACTGTCAATAGATTGTTGCCTTTACCCTTAATCTCAATTCCCTGGTTTCTTTCTTTTGCTCTCACTCTTCATCTCTTTTATTTGTTTATTTGATTGATTATATGAGCTGCAAACCACTGAATGATATGATTTTTTTTGAGTTTTTTGGTGGATTATTTTGTGTTTTTAACTTGTTGGTTTAATTTTAATGAGAGAAGAAGTTGGTTTGTTTTATTTTGATAAATTTTAGTGAAGAAGCAGAGGCTTGGGTTAGTCTCATAGGACTCTTTTGGAGTAATTTAGTAATTAGTTAACTGTAGATCAATGCCAAAATTTTGATTTCATGTTGAAAACTTAGATATTGATGGGGTTGTTAGTTTTAACTAGTTAGTAAAGCTCAAGTATGGATGTCTGGCCGAACATTGGGATTTTAATTGTATATTTTCATGAATACTTTGGTATGGCCAACTTCTTGGTCTAGGGAAAATGTATGATTGATCTTCTCGGTAGTTCTTATTTTCTGCAAAACTAGTGTTGAATAACATCCATGACATTGCTTTAAAAGAATGATGGAGCTTTGGTTTCGAAGCGTTCTCAAGTTACTCAATTTCTTACTTCTATTTAGTGTCTTCTTCCTCTTTCGTTTTCCCTCCGTAGCTTTTTTATTTTTTATTTTATTTTTTAAGATTATAGTATGATCTCAACACTGTGTGCTGGTATTGATTGCTGGATACGATCCAAAATCATTGGCTATCTGTGAAGTGCTTCTTGCATTGATCATGGTTTAGTGTTCTTCCTAAACCTGTTACAGATTGAATTGAGTTCTATTGTTGTGTGTACAGTGTATGTCTATTTGTATCTCTGTATATTTTGTTTTTATTTTAGCTTCTGAATCTTAGGAAGTATGTTTTGGTGTAATTAGGCTCGCTTATATGTACCAAGCATTTACTGATTTGGAGCATAGATGCTGTACAGTCCAAGGGTTGTTGCCTTGTACCGTTTTTCATGTAAACAAAGCAGAATGTTTAAGCCTAAAATATTTTAACATTTTGGTTTCGATTTTCTTACTGTATTGTGATATGGGGTACCTTAATTTTATCAAAAAGGAAGTTATCTAGTCCCGTAAAACATGTAATTACAATAGTCTTAAAGGTGTTCTGCAGTTTTGACAAGCGGTATTTTGATGAGATGCACTGTTTTGTTGGAGATTATTATGGCCAACAGCTTTGGATCTTACTTGTGTATATATTTTCGGAGTTTGGGCAGGGAAAAGATTGGTTAGAAACTCCCTCCAGCTTGTTCCAACTCCTTTCATCATCTACTGCAAACCCTCAACCCCTTAACCTTGACTTTTACCACCATGATTTTAGTAATCAAAGATGGAGGGTTAAGCAATGTTGAAGTGAGGTAATAGAGAGAGCATCTGGTCATAGCAATGATCGATAGTTGACTATCTTGTGGAAAGAGAAATGTTTCTGCATATGCATTAAAAGGAAGAATTTGGTCCTTTTCCCCTCCCTTCCAATCTGTTGTTTTTTCAAATGATATATATTAGAAGTGGTCAAGTGATTGATTTGAGCTTCATCTGTGGTCTTTCAGTTTATTGGATTTGAATGGAGAAATTCTAGCCTTATCTTATCTCTTTCATGAAGTATGATTGTAGAGGTTTTCTGTTATCATTTTTTCTCGTTTTAGTTATCTTAAGAACAAATATGTTTAATTAAGATTGCTTGCTTGATCTTGTATTCATTTTTTTTTGTTCAAATTCCAACCACATCTTATTTATCTCGCGTTCAGTTTTTTGTTTAAATTCCATGTCCAGACCTGTGATTGGGTCCAAGCCCCTCTGCTTATTCATGGTTTCCAATGCTATATGCACCCAATTTGTAAAGGATGACACTGCTTGTCTTTATCATTTGATCCAAGCCACAGTTATGCTTTGCCTTTTTATGCCTGACTGACCTAAGTTGTGTGATGAATTGCTTATAAATTTGCGTTTTTCTTCTTAGTTTTTCTTTCATCTGAATAAGTATAGACTAGGATGCGAGGTTTGCATGAATTGCTCTTTTGGGGCATAGCAGTTGCTATATTTACAAATTAATGTTTGCCGATATGCCATTGTGCCATTTGTTCAGGTCATTGCTGCTGTTTTATATATTGATATGATCGGAACATAATGGGACAGGTCTTTGTTGTGCGCTGTGCTGTCCTGTATCAGAACAAAACAAATCTACATATATATCTTATTCTCTAACTCTGTTCAAAATGTGTTTAAATGATCATCGCTTTTTCTTATTCGCTTAGATGACTGTGGCATCGTGTTGTTGATTTTACCTATATTTAGTTTCTGTTGAGCAATTTTTATATTCCACCATAACATTATGACGCGGTTATGTTGTTTTTCCTGCGTTAGGAATGGACCACTATTCCATGCCGGCGCCGAGAAGGGGTGAGATGAAGCATAAAGGAAGAAATGTAGTTTGGTCTGTTGCAATGGACAAGTGTCTTATTGAAGCTCTGGCCATTCAGGCTAAAAACGGCAATAAGATTGACAAATGTTTCAACGAAAAGGCATATACCGCTGCTTGTATTGCTGTGAATTCTCGTTTTCATTTGAACTTGAACAATCAAAAAGTCGTGAATCGTCTTAAGACAATCAAGAAAAGGTACAAGGTAATGAGAGATATGCTAAGTCAAGATGGATTTTGGTGGAATCCAAATACGAAAATGATCGAATGTGACAATGAAGATCTCTGGGAGAGCTATGTGGCGGTCAGTGTGTTCTACACTTGTTCCCCTTGTTTCGTTTATCTTGTTTCGATATACGTACTTAAAATTACTTGACATTAACTGTTGTTGAGCAGGCACATCCTGATGCAAAAGGGTTCCGAAGAAAACCGATCGAGATGTATGATGAGCTAAAGATTGTTTGCGGAAATTACCAAGCGCCTTGTCGTTGGGCGAAGATGAAGGATGGAAGTCATCCAACAAGCTATAAGAACTTTGAAGAAGAATCTGCTTCTTTTGTATCCCCGAGTTCAGATGACGCAAGTGATACCGATGGAACACAGTCATTTACCGGGCCCCCGGAGTATTTGCAAGACGGTAGCCTCCAGAAGATTCAAAACCAACTGTCCACATTAAAGGCCACTGTGAGTCACCACTAAAGTTTGGTGACTCACCAAACTGCCACTCTATTATCCGGTCCGAGATGAGCGCCGGTGATGGCTATAAAGCCATCAACCGAACCTGCAAAGAAAAACCAGAGGAAAATGAGCAACCCAGCAACCACTAAAACACCAAAATAACCAGGAAAAGACGGAGAGATACTTACCGAGGAAGCCATGTAGGGATGGCAATATGACCCGAACCCGACGGGGAAACCCAAAACCCGGTTAAGTTCGGGTCGGGTCGGGTTGAATGATATCGGGTCGGGTTCGGGTTCGGGGATATTTTTCGGGGATTTGTTCGGGTCGGGTTCGAGTTCAGGGCAAGGTATCCCCGTCCTGACCCGCCCCGATTATATATATATATATATAATATTTTATATTTTTTATATTAATTATATATATAATATTTTATATTTTTTATATTAATTATATATAAAATATTTTCGGGTTCGGGTATAATATTTCGGGTTGGGTTCGGGGACGGGGCAAAAAAAATCCCCGACGAGGCGCCCCGATAAAACACCCGTTAGGGATCGGGTCGGAGTCGGGGATGGGGATTCATTTCGGGTTCGGGGACGGGGCGAGCAAAACCCGCCCCGAACCCGACCCGTTGCCATTCCTAAAGCCATACCATTACCGGAGTTTATATGAGCCTCCACGCGTCACCAAAAACTTTCGAAAACCGAAGGTATTTTCCTAGATTTGCTCCGATCGAGAGCCATTTAAGGGAAAAGGAAACTGAAACCGTCATTAGGACAGTCCGATCTACATTTTGGTCTGGTGGCCGGCGGTAAGGTTGGCGGCGGCACAAGGCTGTCGGGCAGTGCTCTCTCTCTCTCTCTCTCAATTTTAGAGAGAAGCGAGAGATTTTAAAACTCTCTCAGTTTAGAGAGAAATGAGAGAAATGAGGAATTGGCCTGAAGGGCCGGTTATAATGGGGTATAAATACCCTCACCAAAACGATGTAGTTTTGGTGAGGGCCTTTGTGTAATTTCGTGCATGGCTAAACTATTCCCGCAGCCACTGTAACCTTGAAAACTTGGAATTTGATCCTTATAGCATGTTTATATATATATATATATATATATTATAATTCGGTCTATTAATTTTTATTCATTATAATTTAGCCACTGATTTACTTATATATATTTTAGATAAAATAACCGAAATAACCATTATAATTTTGTTAAATAATATTTTAGTCCCGACCAACATGTTTTAATTTAATATATGAATTTAATATAATTTTAATTTAGTCACTAAATTAATAAATATGTAAAATAGCATGATTAAACACTGAAATTTTAATAAGTTAATTACGAATTAGATATTTATTTTTAGAGAAAATAACCTCAGTGACAAAAAATGCCTTATAATATACGATTTTAACCAACTTTTTTTGGATTTGCCAAAATGACCAACTAAATCGCAATGCGATCGATAATTCGCAACGCGATCTCCGGTATCGCAAATCAGTTTCCAGATTCGCAACGCGATTCTGACTATCGCATTGTGATTTTCCAAATTTGCGTTGTGATTTTCCGACTATCGCAATGAGAATATGTAAATCGCAATGCGAGTATGACTATCGCAACGCGATTCTGACTGTCGTAACGAGATTCTGACTATCGCAACGCGATTCTGACTGTCGCAACGCGATTCTGACTGTCGCAACGCGATGCTGACTATCGCAATGCGATTTTCAAAGCGCCATTATTATCGCAACGCGTATTTTTTTCAAATTCCAAACACGAATATTAATATATCGAAACACTGAACTGTCTACAGTATATCCCGTAATCGCAACTCATAACCTAATACCCTAAATCACACCTTAGTCCCATCTCTATCTCTCACTCTCTAAGGTGACATTCGTCCCCATCTCTGACGAAATCAGTCCCCATCTCCAGCGAAATCCGTCTATCTCCATCTCTCAGAGCCACCCTCACAATCATTCACGGTCAGAAATGGAAAATCAACCAAATCAACCACCAAGGGTTAGTTTATTTAATTATTTTTTATTTTGAAATTTTTGCATTATTATTAGGTTTTTCATATTGAAATTGATGATAAGTTTACTGGTAATTTCAATAATAGATTAACCATTTCATTTAGATTGCTTATTAAATTCATTCGATTGCTGCCAATACTGCTAAACTGTTTAGTCTTTAAACCCTGTGAATTTAGTATTTGTCTTTGTTTTGTCTTTTGGTTGAAGTAATGCAATCCATTCAAGTTTCAATTTTAGTATTTGAAACCGAGAATCGCAACGTGAAATAAAAATCGCAACGATAGAATCACAATGTGATTTTAGTTTCGCGTTGCGATTTTCATTTCGCGTTGCGATAGTCAAATTCGCGTTGCGATAGTCATTTTCGTGTTGCGATTTTCATTTTCGTGTTGCGATTTTAAGTTTCAGAAACTATTCTTCTTCTGCAAATTGAAACTTGAATGAATTGCATTACTTCAACAAAAAAACAAAGACAAATACTAAATTCACAGTGTTGCAAATTTAAGTTTGAAGAATAAACTACTACTCTTTATGTTTATTGTTCTTGGTATATCTTCACAGTGTAGTTTTTGGTATATCTAACTTGGTATGTTTATTGTTTTTGTAGAACTTTTATTCGGCTCAATTGACCTTAAGAAATAAATTAAGCCTGGCCAAAACAATTACGTCGAAGCTTTCACATTCACTAAGAAAAATATTTGAGGATACTTGCTTCGGGACATGGCTGAAAGTACAACATCCGGGTGGAGATGCTATGTTGACCCATCTGTTTCTTCAAACCATGACTAGCGATCTACCAGAGACTATACAACGTCGTGATGAAGAGATATGGTTTGATTTTCCACCGGCGTATACGTGTTTTGGGCGGGAGGAGTTTTGCTTAATCACCGATCTACGCTTCAGACACGATGATGTAGATCGGTACACTAGACATATTACCCGCCTATCATGGTTATCCCGGGTTTTTCCTGAGCTATCAATGGTGAAGCCGAATTTACACGTGGAAGACTTGACGAGATTATTGAATAAGAAAGATGGTTTTACTCGGATGGATGACGTCGATGTTGTCCGAGTATGCCTTCTAATACTTTTGCATGCCGGCTTTTTAGGCAGAGAGGCCAGACAACCTATTCCTAATGATCTAATTAAATTGGTAGAGGACCTAAATGCATGGAACCTGTTTCCGTGGGGTTCGTATCTATGGAAAGCTACATGGAATAAGTTGTCGTCTGCCTTTGATGATCGAAAAAGTTTGCGTGGCGATGGTTCCAAATACACTTTGTCAGGCTTTATTTGGGCCTTTAAGGTAAGAATTTTTATATAATGTTTCTAAAATTATAATTAATTATTATTTAACAATTACTAATGTTTGTTATTATATTGTTTGTAGATTTGGATATTTGAGGTCTTTCCCCCCATGCAGACATATGCATTAAAAACTTATAATGATATTCCTAGGGCTATTTCCTAGAAGAGGAAACGGACCTTGCAGCAATGGGAAGATTTACTACCGTATACGACAATAAATAATGTAAGTTAACACAAATACTACCATATGTTTATAAACAAGTTATTACTAGCACACGTTTAACTTTGTTTGAGCTTTTATATTGTTAGGAGTCCAACACTCCATTACAGAGGCTGACACCCACGGAAGCTGAGCTTGCCACGGATTGGTGGCAAGCTAGTAAGCGTTTTTTTGATGGCACGGATGATGAGCAGCCTCCACTTCGAGAGCCATCACCTCACCCAGAGCCATCACCTGATCGACCCGACTATACACCTCCACAACGAGAGCCATCACCTATTCTGTCACATCAACGAGCCTCTTCTCCACCATCACCTCATGATAGGCGACCGGCAAAGATGCCACGATGTTTATCTCTCTGTTTTCCACCTACACGGGATGAGTTAGGGGAGTTACGTGATGAGGTCAATGCCTTGCGTGAGGAGGTCGGTACTTTACGCGATGATAATGGTGCATGGCGTGTTGAGGTGTCTACTTTACGTGGTGAGGTAGCCGCTCTACGTGAGATGGTAGCATCATTGTAGAATGAGGTTCATACTCTACACAACGAGGTAAGTTTAATATTTTTCATATTTAACTTGATGATAAATTTACTCGTAATTTCACTTAGATTAACCATTTCACTTAGATTAACCATTTCACTTAGATTGCTTAGTAAATTTATTCGGTTGCTGTCAATACTACTAAACTGTTTATTCTTTAACCCTGTGAAGTTAGTATTTATTTTTGGTTGTCTTTTGGTTGAAGTAATGCAATCCATTCAAGTTTCAATTTGCAGAAGAAGAATAGTTTACTTTCGCAACGCGAAAATGACTATCGCAACGCGAATTTGACTATCGCAACGAAAGAATCGCAATGCGAAATGAAAATCGCATTGCGATTCTCTCGTTGAGATAGTCATTTTTGCGTTGCGATAGTCATTTTCGCGTTGCGATAGTCATTCGTGTTACGATTTTAAGTTTCAGATTCTATTCTTCTTCTGCAAATTGAAACTTGAATGAATTGCATTACTTCAACCAAAAGACAAAGACAAATACTAACTTCACAGTGTTGAAAATTTAAGTTTCAAGAATAAACTACTACTCTTTATGTTGTCATTGAACCTGCACTAAACCTATATGTTATCCTTTTAAATGTTTATATAAGTGATTAGTTCTGGAATGTTATCTGATGCATTTTGTGAACAATGATAGAATAATGACTTGGGTGAATACCGTGCAAGTTTGAAATATATTTGTCTTTGTTTTCACTGTTTAATATCATATATGTTTATTTACTGATTTATGTATTAATTTATTTTTAGCGGCCCGCTAAGGTGGATGCTCTACGTCGGGTTTTTCTTGCAAGACAGAGTTCACGCATCAGACGACGTGCACGTGCCATTAAGTCTCCGTTCACCCTAATAGTGCGAAGAATCCATAAGAAAAAACCCGAATCACCTGTCATCGTTCAAGAGGCCTCCCCTATCGTTCAAGAGGCCCCTATCATCCCTCAAGAGTCCCTTCCCACCGTTCAAGAGGTCACTGTCATCGTTAAAGAGGTCCCTTCCAACATTCTAGAGCCTGATTCACACGGCATAATATATCGAATTATTGAGAAACCCCCTCACGTGCCAGACATGATGGATGACTGTTGGCTTTCGTATAAGTTACCGGCCAGTACCATTCCGGCAGATGAAGTGGAGAGAAAATAACTACCGGAAATAATTCTGGATAATACCCTTTGGGCTAAGACCGCAGTTGATTTTTATCTACATGAGCGGAGCCAAGGGTGTTACGCTGACATATACAAACTCAACGATGATATGCATTTGTTGATTGAACGGTCTTGGTGGGGTGTGTTATTAGGGGTTGAAGACAATGGCTATTTCGATGGGGGGTAAGTCTTATATTTCTTCTTATATTTCATTTTGATTAATTTTTTTTAAATTTATGTAATTCACTAATATATGTCTTTTTTTGTTAAAAAGCATATTGATGCATGGGTGTCACGTCTTCTAATAGTAAGGGCTTTGAAGAAAAATAAAAATAAAAAAAATACGTGATATATAATTATACCGACGTCTTTTCACGTAGTTCACTTGAAGAATCAATGACAGGAATCATATGTGTTGGCTAATGGACAAGCTAAACTTTATCCTGCATGGTGGGAGGTCGATAAGGTTAGTATTTATTTTTTTTAAATATTTTAAAGGTGTTCATAAATAAGTGCGCAATTTGAATTATTACTTATGATTGTAGGTGTTTATCCCTGTTTTGGAACGTACTCATTGGCTTCTCGTCGAGCTTCAGTTCCCATCCCTGAAGACAATAGTATATGACAGCATGATAAATTACATATCATTGTCTGATTTGAGAGATATTATTAAGGGATGGAGCTCTCATTTGGCTAAATTCTTGGATGCAATTAATTATTGGACTTATTCTGGAAACAAGAAGCCAAAGAAGTTCAATGTTACAGTTATCATAGACGAGACCGCGCCACAACAAACGCCGGAAGCCAGAGGGGATTGTGGTCCTCTCTTATGCGTGTGCTTGGAGCGTTTGACGACAGGAAGTACACAGTTTCTACCTCCCACCGATAGAGATAGAGGTGCAATAGGCTTGTGGTTTCGGTATTTTATGGCTAGAGTGATATATTCGAGACGTTGCCTACCTGCATCCGCGTTATGAAAGTGTCCATAAACAATTTGTAAGTCAAATGCAAGTGTTGTTAAGTACCTAGAATTCAATAATAATTTGATGTTTTTTGGTTTTAGATGAGTAGAAAGTGTTATTTGAGCAAATGTTTGGTTTCTGCAGGTTAATCCTGAAGTGAGTTGCGTGAAATTGATGTATGGGTTCATAAACAACTGTATGGGGTACACTTTTTTTGATTGTTTAATTGATTCTTAAAAGTCTGATTTGTTTAATTGATGAGGAAAATAAGAATTATTATCATTTTTTGCTTGTTTAATTGATTTATAAAAACTGATTTGTAAAAGTTGATTTGTTTAATATTGATGTGTAAATAATTCTTATTTGTGCTTGTTTAATTGATTGAAATGTAAAAGTTGATTTGTTGATTTCAATCTGCATCATATTGAAGGCAAAAGACCTGTTGGAGGTACACTTTCGCAACGCTAAACTCAAAATCGCAATGCGAAAGACAAAATCACAACGCGAAAGTCAATTCGCGTTGCGATAGTCTAATACGCTTTGTGATTTTCTCGTTGCGATAGTCAAATACCCATTGCGATAATTAAATTCGCGTTGCGATACTCAAATTCACGTTGCGATTTTCTCGTTGCGATAGTCAAATAGCCGTTGCGATAATCAAATTTGCATTGCGATAGACAAATTCGCGTTGCGATAGTCAAATTCGCGTTGCGATTTTTGAGTTGCGATAATCAAATTCGCGTTGCGATAGTCAAATTCGCGTTGCGATATTCAAATGAATGTGTAATAAGTGATAACAACTGAACATATCATAGCAATTTTCAAACTCAAGTTACTAATACATGCCTAACTGAAAATGTTAAAAGTTTACACATAAAATACACATAATAGTCAAATTCGCGTTGCGATATTCAAATGAATGTGTAATAAGTGATAACAACTGAACAGATCATAGCAATGTTCAAACTAAAGTTACTAATACATGCTTAACTGAAAATGTTAAAAGTTTACACATAATACAACGTTTGCATTTAAAAATCACCTAAGTTAATAGTCCCAAAAGGTGAAGCCGGTTGTGATTAGGATTTTGATTTTGATTGCGATTTTGATTGCCTTTTTCTTGACACCATATGAGCTTTGGATTTTGATGAGGATCCATATTTTGGTAGAGGAAAAGATGATTGTGATGGCACTGGTGATCCACATGTCAATCTTGTATGACCACTTTCCTTGCACTGACTACATGTCGATCTCTTCTTCTCTTCACCCTTAGACGGTATACGATCGTGACTTTTTGGTCGGCCAGGTAGCCTTCTGTCCATGGCTGGTGGCAAAAATATTTGTAAGTCATCTGGTATGTCCCACTCAGAAGGATGTGGAATAGGGTAGATAATCTCGGCATAAGTCTGTCGATATACTTCTGTAGTGTAGCAATCCATAGCGTATGCGCTTGAATCATCTTGGTTTAGATGAAGAGCAACTTTTATAACATGCCCACACAGATAACTAGATGTTTTCCATTTCATACAACTACACGTCTTTGCATATAGATCGACAAGCCCATTTAAGTTATTATCCAGTACTTCAAACAAAGTGTTTGAACATGGTTCAACTCTCCATGACGTTGACTTCACAACAAGTTTCATTATCTTTTTTTCAGTCCATGGTGTAACACAATGTTCCAATGTTCCTATAAATTTAAATAAATAATACTTAGTAAAATATATGATAAGTTACGAATTTAAAGAAATAATACATGCATGGTTTCTTTTCTTGTAGTACCACTGTTGAATAGAGGCTCGAAAAAACTCCATTAACATAGTAATGGGTAATTTCCGGGAATGACGACTTAGAGCGTTGATTGATTCTGCACTATTAGACGTCATGAAACCATATCTTGCTCCAAGTTGATGTACTCTTGACCATCTTTCAAACCCGACATCTTCTAGTGTTTGAGCACACTGAGGCAAAACACGTCTTAAACAATTTATATGCTTATTAAAATCCACTTCCCGATAAGCTTTTACAGTCTTCCAGTATGTCCATTTGTGATTTTTTATACCAGCATACCTTGATTTTAGATTTCTATATAAATGAACACCACAAAGTCCATGAAAAGCATCTGGGAAACACCTTCTAACAGAGTTGTCAATTGAGTTTGCCCTATCAGATATGATTGTCAGATTGCTAATAGGACCTATGCAATCCCTAAGATGCCCCATAAACCATGTCCATGAATCAGAGGTTTCAGATTTGCCAACCCCGTAATCTATTGGCAGTATCCCATTGTTAGCATCCATGGCTACTGCTAATAAGTTTACTCAAAGGTATCGACCTTTTAAATATGCTCCGTCAACTATAATAATTGGGCGCATGCAAGTAATAAACGAACGAATCTACAAAATCATATACACAAGAAATATAATCATTTAAATGTGAAATGCATATAACTAACAAAAATGAGTCAACAAAATTATATTGATTTACTAACCACAGCACCAATGGCGATAAACAGCAACTCAAAGCGTCCATCTCTATCTGTTTTGATATGAGTTACCGACCCAGGATTTTTCAGCTTTAAATTGTGACAATAAGCCGGCAGTTGGGCAAACGATGCTTCTGGCGACCCCCTCAACAATTCCAAGGCATAACATTTGGCTCTCCAAGCTTGAGAATATGAGATACTAATCTTGAACCTAGCATTCATGTCAGTCATAATTTCATGTCCCCGATATACCCTGCCATTCAAAAACATTAACTCAGCCAGAAAACCACCCAACACCTTTTTGTTTGCCTGTCTATGGTGAGGAAAAACTTGGGTTCTTGAACATGTATGTTTATCAATAAAAGTCCTAACTTGAAACATTTCGCAATCTTTTATCATCTTTGCAATCATACGCCACGTACAGTTTTTGTCAATCATACACCTTGTTTCGAAACGATCTTTGCTTGATTTGTTAACTTTTAGTTGATAGCCATCTTCCACACATTTCGTATACAAAGCTATCTTCAAGTCTTCCTTTGTATCAAAACAATCATCTTTCTTGATACAAATAATTTTTGTGTAACAATCAACTTCTATTTTTACCAACTCTTCTTCCGGTATCTGAAGTAATTCTGGCATATTCCAGTTATACTCCCGTGGTATTTTCTTCGGGGATTTCTTCTTCTTCTTTTTCTTCTTCAAGGTTATATGAATTACAGAATGGATGTTTAACATGTTCATTCACAGTCGTAACTTCCTCCTCATTATCATTAATAACATCTTCCTCGGCAGCGGCTGTTTCATCATCAAAATTTGGGTATTGATCAATATCAAAATCATTACACACATGGTCTGTTTCTTTTTCTGAAACATCATCAAAATCCGAGTATTGACCAAGATCAAAGTCCGGGTATTGACCAAGATCAAATTTCGAATACTGACTAGTACTCACAATTTTTTCTGTTGGCTCATCATCGTCTAACTGGTTAATACGAAAACCGGAATTTGGTGCTGAAAGTTGATTGGGATTTGGATTAGGGAAATGTTGTGGGTTTTGAGATTGTGTTTGGTATTGGAAATGTGGTGAAACAAAATTTGCTTGGTGATGAAATTGTGGTGGAACCATTAAATTTTGAGCACCATAAACTGGGGTTGAAAAACTTAGTTGATTACTACCCGCTACTGACCCAACTTCACTACTTCTAGGTTCAACAACATACAATGTAACATCATCTTGCGAAACACTAATGTAAGCAATGAATCGTTCAACATCTTCATTGTCGGTTAACAAATAAACTTTACATTTCTCTGATAAGATAGCCTAAATCCACTTAAGGGCTCTAAATTCAATTTATTTTCAACACGTAACATTAGAGTTTCATAAGTTAACTTTTTTAATGACAGTTTTAGTTGAAGATTCATGGGTAAAGGCATATATTGTAAAACACCATGAACATTCTCCCATGACCCTCCAAAACACAAATCTATCCAAACATGATCAACATTAGATGATTTCATTATTGTAAATTAATTTACTAAACAAACGAGCTGCGAAACTAAAACCTGTTGCCGGATGGGGAAGGATGTCGTTGGATATAATAACGGATGTCGCCGGAGAGAGTGATAGATGGAGATGGAATGAGTTACGATTTAGGAATTTAGGTTATGAGTTGCTTCTGCTGAGTAGTTATATACCCAAAACATTTGTGTTGCGAAACTAAAACCTGTTGCAAATTTGAAATTCAGTGTTGCGACAGTCAGAATCGCGTTGCGATAGTCAGAATCGCATTGCGATAGTCATAATCGCATTGCGATTTACATATTCGCATTGCGATTTACATATTCGCATTGCAATTTACATATTCGCATTGCGATAGTCGGAAAAATCGAAATGCGATAGTCAGAATCGCGTTGCGAATCTGGAAACTGATTTGCGATACCGGAGATCGTGTTGCGAATTATCGATCGCATTGCGATTTAGTTGGTCATTTTGGCAAATCCAAAAAAAGTTGGTTAAAATCGTATATTATAAGGCATTTTTGGTCACTGAGGTTATTTTCTCTTATTTTTAATATATTCCAATTTAGTCATTAGCTTTAAAATTATTAGTTTTTATTATATAGTTTTAATTTCATTTATTTTAGTTGTTGATTTAATTTTATATGTTTATTTGCAATATATTATTATTATTATCATTATAAATATATATATATATATATATATAATAAATAATATTTATTTCTTTATTTATTTTTTATAAATTATTTTTATAAAAAAATAATATAATAATAATCCTATTTTAATAATATTAAAGAAAATGAATGTCTTAAAGCATCTAGAAGTCTGTTTTCTGATATTTTTTATCCTATAAAATATATATTAATTTTTAAAGAAATATTTCATTAATATTTATTTTTTTATAGAAGAAAAGAACTGTCTTAAAGTACCTAGAATTCCTTTTCTGATATTTCTAAATACATAAATATCTTATTTAAATAAAAATTAATAGATTTTCTTAAAATTATACTAATAAAATTTGAAATAACAGGATTATGAATTAAATTTCCAATAATAGAGACAATTTATAATTAATGAGTATCAATTTTGGGAATTGTGGGGGTGCTAATCCTTCCCCAAACGTAATCGACCACGAATCCATTTTTTTAATAAAATTTTGGTTATACGCAGATCAGTTTTATCTTTTAAATTATGTTTTATTCAAAACTATTTTAAAAGATTGTGTTTAGGTATTTAACCTACCTAACCCAAAAAGGTCAATGGTGACTCCCAAAATATTTTTTTATATAAAAATCATTTATTTATTCAAATTATTTTTCCCACCAAGTAAAAATTTCGTACCCGGACGAAAACCGGTTACGATAGCTTGGCGACTCCGCTGGGGACACCTGGTCAAGCTTTAAAATCAATTATAAATTGTCTCTATTAATTAGAAATTAAAAATTCATATATTTAATTTTTAATTCTTTCTTTTCAAAATTTTTATATATACTTATTATTTTCATAATATTTATATATATATTATTTTATTAATGTTTCATTTTATTTTCAAGTATTTTATTTCATTATTTATTTTTCTGTCAGAGGTTTGAACATTTCTCCTCACACACAACACATGCATTGCATAACATAAGTTTTTTAATCAAGCTTGTCCCTTTTAAGTGGGAGTGAAAGCGACGTCTTCGTGAGAATTTATTCTCCGTGTCAGACCTAGCAAGTAGTTTTCAGGGTTCATATGCTCTATGTCTTCGTGGGAATTTATTCTCCGTGTCAGGCATAGAGAATTGTATCCCCTCGAATTGAACTCGATCCACTTTAGTTTGTGATGGACTAGGATTGAGGGTTAGCAGCCCAAGGGGGCACTAACAAGGACAATTCGGGTACCTTTACTCTTAGAACTGAAACTCTACATATAGTAAACCTTAGAAACTCTTCTAATCTGAAACCATGCCAAAATAGGTGTACAAAAAGGAGAAATGATTTCTAACCTTTTCTTTTTAATTTATTTATTTTCTTGCTAAATAAATTGCATGAAAATTTAAATTATTTTAAGTATGCTATGTAGAAAGCATTTTTAATTAGAAATATTTGGATAGATGTTATTAAATTAATTTTTACTTCTTTATTATGTGAACTAATTCATTTCTTTCTGTGTGTTATGTTATTTTTGCATAGCATCATACAGGATTAAAGGTATTGATCCTCGTGTTAATCGTCTCATTGGAAAACCTTCATCTATGGATAAAAAGTGTTCAAATCAAATAGTTCCAAACTCAGAAGTAAGACAGTGGGCTGAGGACTTACAAAGACAAGGGGGAGACAGTCTGCAAGATGACTATGTATCCGAGTTAGCCAGTTATGCTCCAGTTTCTCTAAAAAGAAATGATATGCAAGATCTACGAGGCATTTGGGAGAGTTGGGACTCAAACAAAAAGTTACAGTTTTATCAGACTTACGGGGACATCCCATATTTGCTATATGTAGAAATTGATGATGACTTGCTTCGAGCCCTGATTCAATTCTGGAATCCTAGTTATAATTGTTTCACTTTCAATAAGGAGGACTTGGTTCCTACTATTGAAGAGTACACAACTTTGCTACATATAGAAGGGGCCTTGGAAAATCGAATTTATTCAAGGTCAGTTAAAACTCAACCTTTCCGAGTTAAATTAGCAAAGATTGCCGGAGTACGAGAGGAATGGATAGTAGCTCGTACGAAACAAAAGGGCGAAAGCGAAGGCATTGTTTGGACCAACATTAAAGAAATTATTCTGATTCATCTAGATGATAAAGTACGATTCGATCTCTTTGCTCTGGGTATATATGGTATGGTCATCTTCCCGAAAGTATTGGGATATATTGAGGCTGCAATAGTAGATTTGTTTGAGCAGCTACCAAAAAGGGTCAATCCTGCTTCTGCAATTCTAGCAGAGACTTTCAGATCGTTAAACGCTTGTAGAAGGCTAGGAGGTGGACGATTCTCATGATGTGCCCAATTGTTATATGTCTGGATCCGTAGCCATTTTTTGAGGACAGAAAAGGTTTCATACCGGCGCTTTAGTACGGACTACTCACCATTAAAAGAATTTTTGGAGCAAGAATGGCCGAAAGAAATTACGAATGATATGTGGATCAATGCCTTTCGAAATCTGCAAAACGATGACATTGTTTGGCGAGCCTCGTGGCAAATCCAAAGTGAATTCTTTTACAAATGTGGTGATTACAACTGGGTGATGCTGCGTGGATTATGGGGAGGAATCGGATATGCACCATTTCTGGTTATAAGGCAGTATGAAGGTCGTCAATTTGTTCCTGTTACTGCTGGATTACATTCGTCTGAGTTCGTATTCCACAGCAAAAATTATAAAAGAAATATCATGGAGGCCTTTACAGCTTGGAAAACAACTTTTTGTATTCGAGCTAAAGTAGCAAAAGAAATGTTAACTCCCGATTATGAGGAATGGAGATCTGTCAGGAAAAATGAAAATATTCCTCTACCAGACCAAAATGAGGATATCTCTATAGAAGATCGCATTAGGGTGGTTCCATCAGAGATTGAAATCCTGAAAGCTGAATTTGAAGCAGAAAGAGAAGGTTTGTCGAGAGAATTAGAACAAATGCGACAGGATAAAGCTATGATGGGCGTTGACGTTGACTTTCATTCCGCACAATGTGCAATGCTGAGGGAAAACAAAGAAAGAGTTGATGGTGAATTCAAAACGTTAAAGAAGAATTACCATGAGCTACACAAATCCTGGAAAACATCATGACCGAGCAGATCAACAGTACAGATGACTAAAGAATTAAACATCGAGAAAAGCCGAGTTGAAGATTTGAAAGGAAAGAATAGCCGTATACTCAAAAGCCTTGAGAAAGGAAAATAGAAAATGGAGGATCTCGAGGTTGATAAAGGGGAACGAATTATGAAGCACAAAACCAAAAATCGTGAGATTATGAATCAAATGCAGAAAGAAAGAGATCAAGGTAAAAAATTAGAAGAGATGAAGAACGACATGCTTGAGAAATTTGAAGGTGAAAAAAATACCATGTTCAAGGGATTTGAATCTGAAATGAATAATCTGATTGCCGAACTTGAAGTCAGGGGCCAAAGGATTGAAGAGTTCGATGTTGAAAAAGAAAAATGGGAATTAGAGAAGAAGAGTTTCAACACCAGACTTGAGGTAGAGCAAGAAGTGGCTAGCAATTGGATGCAAAGATGCAGAAACAAGAATGTTCAAATCCAGAAGCTTAGTCAAAGGACGCAAGAAGAACGAACAAAACTCGAAGAAGGTCTAGATCAGTCTAGAAACAAAAATTCAGAGTTTAATGCTTACATTTTGCAACTTGAAGAGTCATTATTTCAAGAAAAAGTTCGTCTAGGACCTAGTGATCTTAAAGACAGTTATGAGGAGAATGCTTCACTGCGAAGAAGCATTAGAGATCTTGAAAAAACTCTGCACAGTTGTCAAGTCAGAATCACTGAGTTAGAGCAGACTCTCAAGGGAACTAATGAACAATGTCAAAAAGCGACTGATTTCTATGTAGAAAGAAGTGAAAAAATAAGCAATATGGTATTCGAGGCCATGGTACAAATGAGCGAAGTTGCTAGATATGTTGGGGAGCTAGCTGTTGAAGCAAAAATAATTGAAGATCACGTTGATCCAGTTTCCAAGTATGGAAAGAAGATGACCTGATTAATGAAAGAAATTATAGAGCTTAATAGGAAAGCTACGACGTATTTGTAGTTATGAACTATTATAAAGAAACTTTTGTATGCCGATGGAAGTTGTTCTATGACAGTAAACTTTTTGGGATCAATACCTTTTGCATACATTCATTATTCATTGCATTATTTTCTTTATGTATAATTTTTATTTTACATTAAGATAAACATTCATTAATTAAAATTTGAAAAAAATAATATCAAAAGAATTTTCAATCGTAGTTATTCTGGCCAAACGAGAAATACAACATCACTACGGTACTAGACAATCTACTAAGAAAATCATGGAGGATAAAATAGAACGTATTGAGGAACAACATAACAAAGAACAAGCAGAGATGAGAATGAAGCTAGAGAAAATTGAAGCCAGTATTGCAAACTACAAGACAACATGATGCAGAAAATAGAAGACATGCTCAAAAAGCAGGCTACCATTGGAAAAATTCATGAAAATCCTGTATCTTTCGACCAAGAACCTATGCATCCTCTAGGTTTCCCATCGGAACCAATTTATCACTCTTATCACTCTGGTACTACACCTATACAAATCCATGCCTGCACATCAGCACTTCAAGAGGCCAAACCACATGAAAATCAATAAGTGGATCCTGCATCTTCAAGCAAAAATCCACTTATATCAGATGTGAAAATAGGAGATTTTAATGTTGAGCATCTAATCCCAGATTTGAATGAGCTGAATGAGAAAGAAAAAGTAAATGAAGAATTGACCAGATAGATCAGGAGCTTAGAGGAACGAATGAAATCCGTAGAAATAACTGAATCATTCTATGGGTTTGACGCTAGCGAGTTGAGCTTGGTCTCGGACTTAATCCTCCCTATCAAGTTCAAAGTGCCTGTATTTGACAGATATGACGGTACTACATGCCCTTTGTCCCACATTACCATGTTTTTTCATAGAATGACAGGTCATGTGAAAGACGAGAAATTATTAATTCATTGTTCTCAAGATAGTTTGACAGGACCAGCCTTAAAGTGGTATACTCAACTTACCAAAGGCAACATTAGATCATGGAAGGATCTGGCAAAGGCTTTCTTAGAACAGTACTGCCATGTGACAGATATGGTCCCGGATAGATGGACTCTCCAAAATATGGAGAAAAAGAATAATGAAACATTCAGACAGTACGCTCAGAGATAGCGTGACACTGCAGCCCAAGTCCAACCACCTTTATTAGAAAAAGAAACCACAGTTATGTTCGTCCACACTTTAACGGCTCCCTATTTAAGTCATTTAATGGGGAATGCAACCAGAAATTTTGTAGATCTGGTCATTTCTGGAGAACTCATTGAAACTGTCTTGAAAAGTGGCAAAATTAAATCAAATGAGGGGTCTAGTTCCAAAAGACCTATATACCGGAAAAAAGAGAACAAAGTCAACAATGCAAACTCTTACAACAAGGATACTTCAAAAATTGTTACAATAACCTAGCCAAGGGTTAAGAAAGAAGAAACAAATACTAATCGAGTAGAGTCCAGAGGATCTCGAAGGGAAAGTGAAAGGTTGTCTTTTACACCTTTACCAGTACCCTATACTGAGATCTATGATTTGTTGTTAAAAGAAGATGTCATACGGCCCTATCCGTTAGTTCTTATGCAACCACCATTCCCTCCATGGTATGATGTAAAAGCGCACTGTTTTTACCATGAAGGAATTACGGGTCATTCTATTGAAAACTGTCTGGCATTCAAAATGGTGGTCTAAAATTTGATCAACACTGGAAAATTGGAATTTAATTCACCAGCTACATCAAATCATCCGCTGCCAAATCATGGAGATAAAAATGTGAATGCAATTCAGGAAGAGAACAGAAAGAAAGCAAAAAATGATGTTTTTTAGATTAAATCTCCTTTTGGTTGGATATTTCAACAACTCTCCTTATCCGGTATGATTCCACAAGAATTCAGGCCAAAGCATAATGAAGGCAAGAATTATTGTGAATATCATCATGAGAAGGGACACATAATTTAACTATGAGCTAAATTTAGGGATTTGGTGCAAAAATTGATGAATAACAAAGAGATAGAATTCTTTGAAGAAGAACCAGGAAAAAGAGAAGATGACGTTTGCTCATCAGAAGATTCTAAACCTAAGCAGATAATAAGTGATCCTGTGATTATTAATGTGAAATCAACTACAGTGAATCCTGCACCAACAAAGTCGAAAGTGGTTATCACGACTCCTTTACCATTTCCATATAAGGATACCCGCAGGGTACCTTGGAATTATACTACCAATGTTTCAATGGTAGGAGGATCTGTTTCTTTGGAAAAAGTAGAAGAGAAAATACAGAGTGTGGATTCGACGTCTGAAGCAGTGAGTGAAGTCGGATTCTTTACAAGAAGTAAGAGATGTTACTCTCTCGAAACATCAAATGCATCAGAACAGGTAAAAGCAAATGGAAAAGCTACAGTGATACCTCAAAAGGTATTTGATCATGAATCCCCGCCCATAGTTAATAAGCCCGTAACAGAAAAACAAGCACAAGAATTTTTGAAGTTTCTGAAACACAACGAATATAGTGTGGTTGAACAGCAACATAAACAACAAGCGCGAATTTCAATTCTTGATCTGTTGATGAATTCAGAAGTACACAGAAATGCTTTAATAAAAGTTCTTAATCAAACATTTATTCCTGAAGATATATCTCTCAACAAGCTTGACAGGATTATGGGACACATAGCCGCTGATAATTACATCACGTTCATTGATGATGAAATATCGGAAGGTGGAATGGGGTCAGTGAAAGCTTTGAATATTACCACACATTGTCATGGTCATGTTTTGCCAGGAGTATTGATTGACAATGGATCCGCTCTTAACTTGATGCCTCTGGTCACACTTCAAAGAATGTCGGTGGATAAATGGCACATGAAAAAGCTATCAAAATGTAGTACGAGCTTTTGATGGCACTCAAAAAGAGGTGCTTGGGAAAATGGAAAAATCACTGCTAATCGGACCAGTCGTCTACAATATTGACTTTGTGGTGATGGATATCCACCCTACATATAATTGTTTATTGGGGAGGCCGTGGATTCATTCTGCAGGAGCTGTTCTTTCTTCATTACATCAGAAACTGAAATTCGTTGTTGATGGACAACTAATATGCGTAGGAGCTGAGGAAGAAATCATTACGTCTGTAACAAGTGATGTTCCATATATTGAAACCAATGATGATGCTCTCGAATGCTCTTTCCGAGCTTTGGAATTTGTCAATGCAACCTTTATTGCTGAGGGAAGCAAAATTCCACATCCCAGATTGTCTGATTGCACTGAGATGAATGTATGAAAGACTTTAGGCATTGGAGCTAAAACTGGGAAAGGTTTGGGAAAAAATCTTCAGGGGAGTTCAGTTCCTGTAAGTATAAAGATGAAGAAAGATCGTTTTGGGCTTGGATTTAAGCCTAATTTTCAGCAAAGGAACAAAGAGATGAAAAGAAGAGGTGAAAATAGAAGAGCAAAATTGAAAGGAGAAGAAATTCCTTGGGAGCGCATGGCTTTCCCTCCTTTGAAGTCCACATTTAAATCCGGAGGAATGGTTAATGTAGAACAACATCTTGTTGATGCTCTAAAAGAAGAAAATTCGACAACAGATCAAAGCATGGTTGAAGAAGCTATGGGAAGATTAATTATCAACATGATCATAAATGACAATAAGATTGGCAAGTACTTGGCTGGAATTCGCCCTTGTATTCCTAGTGAAACACTCAACAATTGGACTGCTGAAGAACTCCCTGTAGTTTTTAGTATTAACACAGAGTAATACTCAAAACTAATCTTTATGTTTAGCCCAATAATATAAAAAGTTTTTGTTATTTTGTAAGGGCAGTTGTTAAGTTCACTTAATATCAAATATAAGAAGTTTTCTTAAAATTCTCAAATGACAATCATTCTTTACATTTTTTACATTTTTTTACATTAATTATTTCTCATTCTTCATAAATTCACTATATCTTTTCAGAAATATGTCCGACTTAAACTTACAGATGTCACAAAGTTAATAGCCTGATTATTCCTAAATTTAATTATGAGATAAATTTAGAGCAGCCCACATGTTTGGAGGAAGTCAATAAGTGTGGGGATGAAATAGAATGTGACATTCCTACCGAATTGTTGAAACTGATAGAAAAAGAAGACAAGCAAATTTTACGTCATAAAGAAGAGATTGAGACTGTAAATCTGGGAACCGATGAAGAAATGAAAGAAGTGAAAATTGGTACTACTTTATCAGCCCAGATAAAACAAGAATTGATAGATCTTCTTCGAGAGTTCAAAGATATCTTTGCCTGGTCTTATTAATATATGTTTGGTTTGAGTACGGATATAGTGGTCCATAAACTTCCAATCAGTTCAGAGTATAAACCTGTTCAACAAAAGCTCAGACGAATGAGGCCAAAAATGTTGTTACAGATCAAAGAGAAAGTAATGAAGCAAATTAATGTAGGTTTCCTGCAGGCAGCCAAATACCCAGAATGGGTAGCCAACATTGTTTCAGTACCAAAGAAGAATGAGAAAGCTCGAATGTGTGTGGATTACAGAGATCTCAACAAAGCTAGTCCGAAAGATAGCTTTCCATTACCTCACATAGACACATTGGTGGATAATACTGCATGACATGTATGATTTTCATTCATGGACGGCTTTTCAGGATATAATCAGATAAAAATAAATCCTGAGGACATGGAAAAAACAACATTTGTAACTATGTGGGGCACGTTCTGCTACAAAGTAATGCCATTTGGATTGAAAAATGCAGGGGTAACGTATCAAAGAGCCATGGTAACTCTATTTCATGACATGATGCACAAAGAGATTGAAGTATATGTGGATGACATGATTGCCAAATCCTGAACCGAAAAAGAACATATTCAAAATTTGAGAAAGCTTTTCCAAAGATTGAGAAAGTATCAATTAAAGCTCAACCCCGCTAAATGCACTTTTGGGGTGATATCAGGAAAGCTTTTGGGATTTGTAGTCAGCCAAAAAGGAATCGAGATTGATCCAGATAAAGTAAAAGCAATTCAAGATCTTCCACCACCAAATACAAAGAAAGAAGTTCGAGGCTTTTTGGGAAGATTAAATTATATATCTCGGTTCATTTCTCAATTAACTAACAAATGTGATCCAGTGTTCAAATTACTCCGAAAGAACAATCCTGAAGTCTGGAATGATGAATGTCAAGAAACTTTGGATATTATTAAGAAATATTTATCCAATGCCCCCATTTTAGTGTCACCAATGCCTGACAGACCGTTAATTCTCTACTTAATAGTCTTTGAAAATTCGATGGGATGCGTACTGGGACAGCACGATGAATCTGGAAGAAAAAGAGAAAGCCATTTATTATATATGAGTAAGAAATTTACTGATTGTAAAATTCGATACCCACCAATACAAAAATTATGTTGTGCCTTGGTGTGGGTTACTTGAAGACTCAGACAATACATGTTATATCATACCACTTTGTTGATATCTAGACTTGATCCTTTAAAGTTCTTAATAGAATCCCCAGCTTTGATAGGCAAAATGGCTAGATGGCAGATGTTATTATCCGAGTTTGCTATTGTATATGTCAACCAAAAAGAGATAAAAGAAAGTGTCATAGCTGCTTTCCTGGCCAGTCGTGTATCAGATGATTATCAGTCTCTGAGTTTTAATTTTCCAGATGAAGATTTGTTGTGCATATCCATGAATGAAGAAGTCATAACAAATGATGAATCATGGAAGCTTTATTTTGATGGAGCATCCAACGCCTTGGGAAGAGGAATTGGGGCAATATTGATTTCTCCAAAAAATATTTATTATCCTTTCACAAGCAGACTGGAGTTCTTTTGCACTAATAACATGGCGGAATACGAAGCTTGTGTCATGGGATTGAAGGCAACCATAGAAAGAAAAATTAAATTTCTCCAGATATATGGAGATTCATCATTAGTGGTGTATTAACTATGAGGAGAATGGGAAACAAAAGATCCCAAATTACTGGAATACCATGATTTTATCCTCGAATTAGTGAAAGAATTTGAGAGAGTCACCTTCAATTATCTCCCTAGAGAGGAAAATCAAATGGCAGATGATTTAGCTACCTTAGCTGCTATGTTTCAGGCAACTAAGAAAGTTGATATGATGCCGATAAAAATGCAAGTATATGAAATTCCTGCACATTGTTACAATGTGGAATAAGAGGCAGATGGCAAACCATGGTATTATGATATCCTGCAATATATCAAATATCAAAGTTATCCACAAAATGCATCTGAAATTGATAAAAGAACATTGAGAAGAATAGTTGATGGATACTTTCTTGATAACGAGACTCTATACAGAAGAAGCAATGATCAAATGCTATTGAGATGTTTAAATACTAGCGAAGCCAGAAGCATCATTGAGGAAGTACACAGTGGAATATGTGGAACACATGCAAATGGTCTTTCCATGTCTAGGAAAATAATGAGATATGGATATTATTGGGCTACCATGCATACAGATTACATTGATTATGCAAGGAGATGTCATAAATGCCAGATATATGCAGATAAGATTCATGTACCCCCATTGCCTTTACATGTAATGACAGTACCCTGTCCATTTTCTATGTGGGGAATAGACGTCATTGGGGCAATCACACCAAAAGCATCGAAAAGACATTGTTTCATCTTAGTAGCAATTGACTATTTTACCAAATGAGTTGAAGCTACTTCATATGCCAATATTAAGAGGTCTACAGTCTGTAAATTCATAAAGAAAGAAATAATTTTCCGGTATGGGCTACCAGAAAGGATCATTACAGATAATGCTCTGAACCTGAGCAACAAAATGATGACTGAACTTTGTGCACAGTTTAAGATCAAGCATGCAAACTCAGTGACATATCATCCAAAGATGAATGGAGCAGTTGAAGCGGCAAATAAGAACATCAAGAGAATCATAACAAAGACTACTGAAACTTACAAAGATTGGCACGAGAAGTTACCTTTTGCTTTATATGCATACCGAACTACTATGCGAACATCTACTGGGGCAACGCCTTTTTCTTTAGTCTATGGGATGGAAGCAGTCTTATCGATTGAAGTTGAGATTCCATCACTTCGAATCTTGAGAGAGGTAAAATTGGATGAGTCTGAATGGATCCAAGCTCGATTTGATCAATTGAACCTTATTGAGGAGAAGAGATTGAAAGCTATTTGCCATGGACAGATGTATCAAAAACGGATGATGAAGTCTCATGACAAGAAAGTACATCCAAGAGAATTCCAAGAGGGTGATCTAGTGCTGAAAAAGATCTTGCCTATACATAAAGATTTCTGTGGGAAATGGATGCCTAATTGGGAAGGGCTATATGTTATAAAAAAAGCCTTTTCTGGAGGAGCGTTGATCTTGGCAGAAATGGATGGAAAAGTTCTGAGAAATCCAATAAACTCAGATTTTGTCAAGAAATATTATGCTTAAAAAATGAAAAATGATGAAAAAAATATATACATAGAAAATGAGGGTCAAGATGAAAACCCGCAAAGGGCGTCTTGCAACCAAAAGAAGGATTTGAGTTGAAAACCTGAAAGGGCTGCTCAAATACATGTTGATATTAGGCATATGGCAATCAAACCCTCTTAAGAGCTTGATAGTTTGGGAGGAACTTTACATCTACAAGCATTCTAGCAACATTTGAGATCTTCCAGACATAAGCTTACCTCAAAGCTCTAAATTACATCAAGTTGATTAATTTAGAAATATTTATACTAATAATTTGTTGAGTCATTTGAATTTTTATCATTTTTATTTTTTCCATGGCTTTGAATATATTTTTATATATTTATTATTTATTCCAAGATTATCTTTTTGAAATTCAATTTCTTTTGTTCAAAATTTAATTTATTTCTCACATAAACATCTTGTAAATAGATTAACATAATCTTAAAAACAAACAAAATATTTCTGGCTATTACTTCATGTTAATACTTTTAAGTGCATTAAATCTAAAGTAAGTCTTATCGACATTTGCAATCACTGTTGAAAAGCAAACAAGTTATGTCCATCATAGTCATTTGGAAGCGGAACAAGAGGAAATATGTTCTCAATTGGCAGATTATGAATATAGCCCCTTTTCCATGCAACATCACAAAAATACTTCGCATCTACAAATTCTTGCTATACATTTGTATAAGTACCGGGACATTTCAGCCCAAATACAACTGGAGCAAATACCACGTTATCATAGTAGAAATAAGGGGGGCCAATAGCATCTTCTGGAAGTGTTCTTTGAGTTATCTGATCTGGTTCGGTAGGAATTCCAAAACCAATCATTGGATTAGGAAGATGAACTGCATGATCGTCTTCATTAAGAAGCTTCTTTTCAACCTACTTCTACTTTTTCTTTTTCTAAGAAAATCATAGCCCAAGTTTTGCCTTTTCTTGTAATTGGGATCATTGCATAATGACTTCCTATCTTTTACCGGAAGAAGTACGTTAGCAGCCTTAGCCATTTGAACAGCACATATAAAATATGTCAACTCTGCAATTTATTAATCAGGACCACATCTCTACGACTATTGAAGACTCAACATCTGAGTATCCCATTTTCGTCAAGTATAACAGTTTACTCTCCTCATCAGAATCAGAATTCAGGATTTGCTTGGTATCAGAAAAATCATCAATATCTGTGAAATCATCCTGAAAAATCATTTCATAATCAGATGAGTAGTTATCAGAATCAACATGTTACATGACTGCAAACTTTTCAAGAGTCTGTGCCATTGAGTTTTGTTTTCAAGGGGTTTTGTGACATTATACAAAAATTAGGCATATCTACATCTATACTCTTCAAAGATGATAGATTCTCCGTTCGAAGAGGAAAGATTTATTAGATTTCTACACAATTGAAGAAAGACTAAGTTATCTCTTTGAAATTAAATAAAGATGAAATTAACATTCATGCATCATATTTAGACATTTTCAAAATAGGTGCATTTTCATTCTTTTTATCCATGTTAAATATTTGACAGGAAATTCAAAGATTTTAGCAAAGATTCGAATCCATCATTCGATGGATCAACATTTCCGGAAGAGTTCATAATGAGAAGAACTCATCTGAAGAAGGAAGAAGAAGTTCATAATGAGAAGAGCTTGTTCAACCTTTTGCATAACTCTATCATAGAAGGAGATAGATCAACATCAACTTTTCCAGAAAAAGTTCATAATAAGAAGAACTCATCTGAAGAAGGAAGAAGAAGTTCATAATAAGAAGAGCTTGTTCAACCTTTTGCATAACTCCATCACAAAAGGAGATAGATCAACATCAACTTTTCTAGAAAATGTTTATAATAAGAAGAACTCATCTGAAGAAGGAAGAAGAAGTTCATAATGAGAAGAGCTTGTTCAACCTTTTGCATAACTCTATCACAGAAGGAGATAGATCAACATCAACTTTTCCAGAAAAAGTTCATAATAAGAAGAACTCATCTGAAGAAGGAAGAAGAAGTTCATAATGAGAAGAGCTTGTTCAACCTTTTGCATAACTTTATCACAGAAAGAGATAGATCAGCATCAACTTTTCCAGAAAAAGTTCATAATAAGAAGAACTCATCTGAAGAAGGAAGAAGAAGTTCATAATGAGAAGAGCTTGTTCAACCTTTTGCATAACTCTATCACAGAAGGAGATAGATCAGCATCAACTTTTCCAGAAAAAAGTTCATAATAAGAAGAACTCATCTGAAGAAGGAAGAAGAAGTTCATAATGAGAAGAGCTTGTTCAACCTTTTGCATGACTCTATCACAGAAGGAGATAGATCAACATCAACTTTTCCAGAGAAAGGTCATAATGAGAAGAACTCATCTGAAGAAGAAGAAGAAGTTCATAACGAGAAGAACTTGTTCAACCTTTTGTATGATCTATCACAGAAGAAGATAGATTAGCATCAACATTTTCAGAAGTATTTATAATGAGAAGAACTCATCTGAAGAAGAAGAAGTAGAACTTGTTCAAACTTTTTGCTAGATTACATCACAGAAGGAGATGAATTGACATCCCAGTGGAAAAGTTCATAATGAGAAGAACTAAAGAAGAAGAATTAGTTCGACATTGCCATCATAATCATTTGAAGTCAAATGGATAAAAAGAATTTATCTTTTCATCTTTGCCCTATTCTTGTTAACACAAGAATGAGCTATCCATTTGTTTTTTTTATTTTTAATTTTAAATATTATTTTATTTATATTATTATTATTATTATTATTATTAAAAATTTTACAGGCCCACATTACAAACCCAAACAGACTGGCCCGAACCTAATAAAAACCGTAAAACCCAGTTAGGGTTTGATCTCAGCTCTAGCCGCCGCTCCTCTTCTCAGCCGTTGGATCTGGCTTGATCCAACGGTCCCAGATGCACCAGCTTGAAACCCTAGGGTATCATAACCCTAGGGCCACGCGGCCATCGCCTTTGCCGCCTCTGATTTACGCCGCTTCATATACTGCCACGACGCCAACCGAGAGCCTCCAGAAGATTCAAAACCAGCCGTCCACGTTAAAGGCCACTGTGAGTCACCACTAAAGTTTGGTGACTCACCAAACTGCCACTCTATTATCCGGTCCGAGATGAGCGCTGATGATGGCTATAAAGCCATCAACTGAACCTGCAAAGAAAAACCAGAGGAAAACGAGCAACCCAGCAACCAATAAAACACCAAAATAACCAGGAAAAGATGGAGAGATACTTACTGAGGAAGCCACGCCATTACCGAAGTTCATACGAGCCTCCACACGTCACCAAAAACCTTCGAAAACCGAATGTATTTTCCTAGATTTGCTCCGATCGGGAGCCATTTAAGGGAAAAGGACACCAGAACCGTCATTAGGATGGTCTGATCTATATTTTGGTGTAAAATAAAATTTTTCGACCACCGGATGCGGTGGCCGACGGTAAGGTTAGCGGTGGCACAAGGCTGTCGATCGGTGCTCTATCTCTCTCTCTCTCTCAATTTTAGAGAGAAGCGAGAGAGTTTAAAACTCTCTCAGTTTAGAGAGAGAAGAGAAAAGAGAGAAATAAAGAATTGGTCCGAAGGGCCGGTTATAATGGGGTATAAATACCCTCACCAAAACGACGTAGTTTTGGTATGGGCCTTTGTGTAATTTCGTGCTTGGCTAAACTATTCCCGCAGCCACTGTAACCTTGAAAACTTGCAATTTGATCCTTATAGCATGCTTTTATATATATATATTATAATTCGGTCTATTAATTTTTATTCATTATAATTTAGCCACTGATTTACTTATATATTTTAGAAAAATAACCGAAATAACCATTATAATTTTGTTAAATAATATTTTAGTCCCGACCAGCATGTTTTAATCTATTTTAATTTAATATTCGAATTTAATATAATTTTAATTTAGTCACTAAATTAATAAATATGTAAAATAGCATGATTAGACACTAAAATTTTAATAAGTTAATTACGAATTAGATATTTATTTTTAATATATTCCAATTTAGTCATTAGCTTTAAAATTATTAGTTTTTTATATAGTTTTAATTCATTTATTTTAGTTGTTGATTTAATTTTATATGTTTATTTGCAATATATTATTATATTATCATTATAAATATATATATATATATAATAAATAATATTTATTTATTTATTTATTTATTTATTTTTTATAAATTATTTTTATAAAAAAAATAATATAATAATAATCCTATTTTAATAATATTAAAGAAAATGATTGTCTTAAAGAACCTAGAAGTCCGTTTTCTAATTTGTTTATCCTATAAAATATATATTAATTTTTAAAGAAATATTTCATTAATATTTATTTTTTATAAAATAAAAGAACTGTCTTAAAGCACCTAGAAGTCCTTTTCTGATATTTCTAAATAAATAAATATCTTATTTAAATAAAAATTAATAGATTTTCTTAAAATTATAATAGTAAATTTGAAATAACAGGATTATGAATTAAATTTTCAATAATAGAGACAATTTATAATTAATGAGTACTAATTTTGGGCGTAGTGGGGGTGCTAATCCTTCCCCAAACGTAATCAACCACAAATCCTTTTTTTTAATAAAATTTTGGTTATACACAGATCAGTTTTATCTTTTAAATTATGTTTTATTCAAAACTATTTTAAAAGATTGTTTTTAGATATTTGACCTACCTAACCCAAAAAGGTTAATGGCGACTCCCAAAATATTTTTTTATATAAAAGTCATTTATTTATTCAAATTATTTTTCCCGCCAAGTAAAAATTTCGTACCCGGACAAAAACTGGTTACGACAGGTTCACTAAGAAATAGGTTACGATTTGGAATCTTAATATTTTTAATAATAAAATGGGTTGCGCCTAAAATGTTATTAGAGTTCAAGCTGATGGAACTTTGGATTTTCCCACGATAAGAAAATAAGTTAAAAATTGAAAATGTTATGAATATATATAAGAAATACGATTGCACCCAATAATGTTGTGGTTCACTAAGAAATATGTTGTGATATGTAATGTTAATATTTTTATTAATAAAATAGGTTGCGCCCAAGAATGTCATGATTCACTAATAAATAGGTTGCGATATGAAAACTTAAAATTTTTTAATAATAAAATGGGTTGCAACTAAAATTTTATCAGAGTTTTTGCTGATGGAACTTTAGATTTTCCCACAATAAGAAAATAAGTTAAAAATTGAATATATATAAGAAATACGGTTGCACCCAATAATGTTATGATTTTCCCACTACTGCTCATGATTTACTCCTGTTTTAAGTTTGACATCAAGTGTTGGTTAAGATTTGAAGTTTTTCAAATTATATGAATGTTGACTGCTTAAGATTGTTGTTGCTCAAGTCTGAATTGATGCTGGAAATAAAATTGTGTTATTTCTTCACTCAAAAGAAATTAGTTTGGAAGGCTTCGTACACGGTCTGTTTTCTTCCACAAGACAAAGTGGTACTTGATGCTTAATAGGCAAGTTACAATGATAGAAAATTCTCCGGGGAGGATTTAACTGTTTAACAGTCTTGCCTTCCTTAACCAGACAATATATGGTGTTTTCTTGTCCAAAAGAGGTTTTAGATTGCATTCGAGAGTTTGTTTCTTGACCTCCTTTCTTTCACCAAAAAGAAAGTTTGAATAAGTGTAGAAGAAGAAAAACAATGAGGAAGAAATTGAAAAGAAAAATTGAAAAAAATCGATGAAAGAATTGATATGAAGAGGAACAAAGTTGGTTAGAAGTTCAATTTCAGCTTATTATCCAATTTGGTATTCATTCAGCATGTTGTTCAAGTGCTTATCTTTGCTTCAGTTCACCATGTTTGTAGTTCTTGCTCAAGAATAAGTATTTTGAAGAAGATCAAGAAGGTTGAGAAAGCAAAGAGAATGTTAGGAATAAGTTGTAAGTTAGTTTCTTAATGAATTAGGCCATAATCTGTTGGGCCGTTTATGATTTAGTTGTATGGCTTATAAATAGTCATTGATGTGACATGTTTGAGTACCTTTTTAGAAGAACCCATTTTCACTATTTAATAATAAATCTATTGTTGTTGTTTGGTTAATAAAATCCCTCATTCATAACAAAATTACTGTATCTCACCATCTGACCACCTTCCAGCAACCATGCCTCTGTTCTCAAACATATAGTGGCGTTTTGGCCTGAACGCTGCAATTGTGCAGCCTTTAGTGGCGTTTTATAACAAACTCCACAAATTGTTTAGTCCTTTATCCCTAATTCCACTCGTCTCCACAATATTTTTAAGTGCATTCTTCAGTGGCCGGTTTCTGCAACTGAGCAAATCCCAGACCTCTGTTATCTCAACACAAGAACTTGGGTTACGACTCATCTCCCTTAACTTTTCTTTTTCATAAAAACAAAATTATTATCCTCTTTGGGTAACTAAAAAAAATAACAAAGTCTTCACTTGGCTTCACTTTCTTTTTCGTTTATTCAAAGCAGACAAAGATATTTTATTTGGTTTTCGCGGCCGTAAACGAAAGATTCTTACCGCGAATGGTTCTCAGAGTGCTTTTAGTCGAAGCCGATGATTCAAGTCGTCAGATTATCGCCGCTTTTCTTCGTAAATGCAGTTACCTAGGTTTCTTCTTTACCTTCCCTTTCTTCATTTTGTTAAATCGTTATTATTCTATTTATCTAGATCTACAGATTAAATTATATTAGTTGTTTGATTCCCTTCTGTTTTTAATGCCTTATTGTTTTTCTTCACTTTGGCCATGGAACATGATATCTGCAAAATATTCCACTTATAAGTACTCATTTCAACTAAAATTTTATTGATGCTATACCATCTTTGATTTATTAATTATTTGATTAGGAATGAAGCTAAAATCTTTTTTGTTTACGTATTTAAAACAATGATGTCATTGGAAGATTCATTTAGCATGGTTCTGAAGTGTATGTAAATATGTGCAGCTGACTTTCTTATCAAGCCTGTTCGAAGGAATGAGTTGAGGAATTTGTGGCAGCATGTTTGGAGAAGACATATGGTATGCACTTTGCTCACATTTTGTTAAATTGTTTCTTGGTTGAAATCAAGCATTTAACTTAGATTGATTTTATATATATATATATATATATATATATATTCTGGTATTTGCTTTACATTTTATCAGCTAGCTGTTGGATGTGCTCCTCATAATCTACCTACGTCAGAGCATAAAGTTGCAGCCACGGCTAAGAATAATGATGAGAGTAACCAATCCAATGATTATGGATCATCTACACAGAAAATCAAAGACGAAAGTGATACCCAAGTGAGCATTTCTTATCTTTGGTATTAGATTAATAAAGGCATCCATGTAGTATTCTTCGAATGTCCGAAAGTCAAGAAAATGAATAATTGATTAGTTTTTTTCACTATGACAAGTTAAGTATCAATCGAGAATTGATTAATCTACTCCAGGTGATGTGCCTTGAGAATTTTGAGATTGAATTTTCTTGAATTGGACCCCCTAGCCTTTTAGATACAATGTTTATGTACAACAGTGGCTTGTCTAAGCTTTTAAATGTTTTAAGCTTTTGAGATTGAATTTTCTTGAACTTGACAAGTAAGGGATTTGGTTTAGTGTGTTTTTCCTCTCCCTAAATAAGCAATGTCAGCTTTACATGGACTTAATGGTCAGACAAAGTTCTCTCTGTCCTTTTACCTTTGTCCGAATAATTTGAGCTTTGTTTCTTTCATAGACTTTTAAAGTTTTGAGTAACAGTTTATGATTGCTAATTTGAATGTTGAAATTCCTTAAGGCCCTTATTTGAGAGGAAGTTTCTATATGTAGCAATAACTCAATGTAAAGAAGACTGTTCTAAGGAATTACATAACTATACCAGCATCCTTTTGTTGCAAACGTTTGTATTTAATATCCTTTTACAACAACAAATGGACGGCCAAAATTCTCATATGTAAACATGTGTGGTTTTCTTGTATATATATATATATATTATGCAGTTCCATTTTGACTATTATTTGTATATTTTTTTGTGATTTAACAGGACCAAATGAGACACATGAACTCAACATCGATGGGGTCAGAAGAGATTGATTGTACATGTACATGTATGAACTACCTCTTTAAACGGATAGATTTTTAATTTGTGTACTCCAGATATTTGCTAATGGAATCTCATAGCAACTTATTATATAACATTATCGTTATTTATGTTGAACTACTTTACATTTCACTTTAATATTTATGAAATTTGGTTTATTTTTGTTGTTAAATAATTTTATTTAATTCGTATCGTAATTACATTTCAAGTTTATTATTATTGGATAATGCTATAAGATGTAAATTTGGGTAAAAAACGCTGCTTTAGGGTAAAAACGCCGCTAAAATTCTATTTTGATGTAGTGAATTAGTGGCGTTTGTATCGTAAACGTCGCTAAATAACCTAATCTTTTGCGGCGTTTTTATCCTCACAGTGCCACTATATAAAATGATATTTTAGCGGCGTTTTAGATACAAATGTCGCTATATAACCTGACTTTTTGCGGCGTTTTAAATATAAATGTTGCTAAATAATCTAACTTGTTGCAGCATTTGTTAACATAAAACGTTGTTAACTATTGTGGCGTTGTTTTAACGGCGTTTCTTGCGGCATTTCCTGGGAGGATTTTTAGCTGCACTTTGAAACATCGCTATAGAGCTAAAAACGCAGCTATAGACCCATTTTGTTGTAGTGGTAGGCATTGCAAGTGATCGAGTATTTGAGTTGTAGATTGGTAAATTTCACCATTTTTCCAAAATAATGGGATGCACTTAGCCCCTATGGGGCTTAGTGCATCCACCTCTGGTTACATCCTATGGAGTTAAGAAGATTTGGACTGGGGTGTTACGTACTTGTGCAATAGTTCCTAACATGGAGGTGGTGAGCTTTGTAGATGAGATCGATCAAATGGCTTTTACATTAGTGAAGATGCAGTTGTTGTGATGTGATCCCAATCAGCCCTAACTTTCGTCTTGATCTGACTAAATCATTGAAGTTCACAAAGACTGAGTTCTACCTTACTTCGTCCTATACCTACTCACTTATGCACTGTATTGTATCATATGTTTGTATTTACCTCTTGGGACGTGCTTATCACATGATATCATTCATTGCATGAATTTGCATGAGTTTTATTAGTTGCATGACATTCATTGCATTTAATAAGTGTGATGTTCATTTAATCATGCATTATATTTAAAGCATCTAGTTCATTTAGGGAAGTAATTCATTTGTGCATAATTAGATCATTTAGTAAGCTACTTCATTCATGCATCTAGTTCATTGAATAAAGTTAGTTCATTAATTAAACTAGTTCATTCATCAAACTAGTTCATTTATTAAACTAACTCTTAATTGTTTCATGCATGTTTTTAATTAAAGATTGAATAAAGTTCACCTTTGTGTTTAGGTGCATGAGAGAAGTTGAATGGTTTCAACAGATGCATGAATATCAGCCAGAATGTCTTCTAATTCTGTATACGATACAGACGTTTTTGGGTCCAAAAATAAATTTTACATTATTCCTCTATCTCTTATATTTCCAACACCTTTTGAATCACCTCAATACGATATCAGGAGCTTGAGATATGATCGATTTATTGAAGACAGTGCAGGCTGGAATTTTCATTACGAGAATTTATACAATGATGATTTGGATGAGTTTGAGACAAGGAAGAGTCCTTTCATCTTCTACCAAGAGACAAGCAATTGATGACCATCTTAATTCACCAATTCAAGGCATTCAAGGTTGATGTTATCACCCATTAAAGGCCATTCACATTCAAGCAAGGGGACATGGAATAACCAGCATTAAAAACTTAGCATTCAAGGCCTTTATCATCTTTTGAAGGCTGATCATATTCTACAAGGGAACAAGCAATGAAGGTTGATTTTATTTCATTTAACCACCAAAATTAAGTGATAAAATTAGCAAGGAATTTGAAGAGACAAGCTGATTCATCCTATGACTTCATTTATCCTCTTTTCTTCAATTTGCAAGCAAAGCAAAGCAGCCCTCACCCCTCTTTTTTGGACAAATTTAAGGCTAGAATTATCTCAAATTAAAGCTTAATTCATCTATTTTCAATCTACATGGTCAGCCATCAAAGGATAAGAAGAATGACAAGTCATTTAATTGAATTCAATTGCATTTAGGTGATTGTTTTATTTTAATTGTAAAAACTCATGTGGTGCCTATCAACACTATAAATAGGCATCTCCATGGCATTTTTACTTAGAGCTTTTTGCATAATAAACTCTTTGAAAGGTTACTTTCATTTTAGTTCTTGGATTAAAACTCTATCGGTTTCTTGTCAGTCTTGAAGCCTTCCTCCATTTCATTTTATTATAACGGTGGTTCCTAGCTCACTTATAGCTAGTGGGTCACGTTCCATCCTCTTCCACCTTGATTCCATCATATTTTATTGTTGGTTCTTAGCTATATAGCTAACGGGTCACAATCCATCCTTTGAATTTCTATCATCCTCCTCGCCGACTACAACCATCCTTCACAATTTTCGTTACATCCATTCAACCGTCATCACCACCGCAGTTCTTTCATTTGCAAACCACTTCAAATTCATCCACATCCTTTTCAATTTCATTCTTTATTTGTTTATCTCATATTCGTAACGTTAATTTTGCACTTTCAGATTCATTTCAAGCATTGTGGAGTTTCTTACTAGAATCGCGATCGGGCAATACATGACTCAAAACACATAATCGAGTTCATATCATGTTGTATGCGCTATGGAATGAAATCTATGTCGGATGCAAAGGTAGCCATAAAAAGATATGAATTTCCATTGCTCGATGGATGCTTCAGGGGAGTGTGACTTGGAGGTTTTTATTGTTTTTGCTTGCTGGTGTGGAAATATGTTGTGGTCTTGCAAGCCTGTTGTTAAGTTTGTTTGGCTGCAGCTTTGTCTGCTTTTTCTTTTCTGCTCTGTGGCAAACTTTTTTTCCTCCAAATAGATCTAGGAAGTTTTTAATGAGGCTGACACCACAATTCAGGATTAAAGGCATTATGGTTATTGAGTAAAATCTTATTTGCTGAGAAAAAAATAATAATTAAGCTAAAGATGGATTTAGAGACTCAAAAATCAATGACACATTAAAAAAGTCATTCTATTCTCCATATAATTAAAGCATCATACAGTACTTAAATTAAAATAAACATTGAAGGACTAAAATTAAAATCAATGGCACAATAAAAATTCTTTTTATAACGCCGAGAGATGGAGATCAAGCACAATAAAATTGAAAGCATCATACAGTATTATGTTTATTAATAAAATTTGTCTTTGATTCCATAAAGAGTTAAAGATTGATTTAAAGGCTAAAAAAGAAATAATCGTGGCATAATAAAAAGACTCTATTATTCTCCATATAAAAAAAAAGCACCGTACATGAATTGAATTATATTAGACATTGAAAGAAGGGGAAGGGGCTGTTGGAGGAAAACTTTAACACAAGTCATTTATTACCCAAGCATCAAATTTGGTTTTACCAAGACGGCTGGAGATCAAGCTTCCTCGAGTTTTGCATTCAAGTTTGGCTTGTTGCTAGTGGGATCAATGTCAACAGTTGACTTGTATCCTAGCTTACTGGCTTCAGCATGGTTGGTAGACTTTTTCAGTTGTGCATTGATGTTGTCCCAATTAATATGGGTCTCAGTATAGACCTGCAATCGGAAGAGATTGAATTGTTTCATCTATCAAATTAATACCAAAGAAAAAGAAAAAAAAAACCAGATAGAATAAACTAAACTTAATAATTAAAAATTGAATGGTAAAGTACACAAATGGTCCCCTAACTATAAGATGTTACTTTGTTGAGTATCTCGACTATTAAAATTATAAAATAGTCCTCTAACTGTAGGACATTGTTTTATTGAATCTCTTGACTATTAAAAGTTACAAAATAGTCACCTGACTATTAATATGTTCCAAACTCTTCATTTTTCATTAAAAAATTGATGATTGTTTGAGCTGGACATTAACATGTTGACTGAGATATAATAGTCGTTTGAGATTCTAGGATTAAATTTTATCATATCCTAGTCAACGTGATAACGTCTAGCTGAGATTGCCATCAATTTTTTAACGAAAAAGAACGAGTTTGGAATATTTTGTAACTTTTAATGGTCGGGGATTCAACAAAGCAACGCCCAATATTCGATAGACTATTTTGTAACTTTTAATAGTTAGGGGACTCAATAAAGTATCACCCTATAGTTGGGGGACCATTTGTGTACTTTACTCAAAATTGAATTGATGCATACCTTATTATCTTCCTATGCCATATTCCTCCACGCAACAACCCACTTAATGTTGTCTTTTATAACAAGCACAGTCCCACCTACTGAGGATCCGACATAGAGATCGGCCAGGTGCTGAAAATATAATGTCATCTGCGACGGAACAACTAATGGCTGATGTCCAATTCCATACCAATCAATTTCATCGTACGCCCTGAGGTCTTGGTCGGTTTGATTGCTAAAATACACCTTTGTATATATTGGAGTGCCCACCTTACTACTTGGAGCAGTTACCGTCCCAGTAACTTCCTCGAATTTTGCATTCAATTTTGGCTTAACGCTACTCGGATCAATGTCAACAGTCGACTTGTATTCTAAATAAGTAGTTTCGGCATGTTTGTTAGACATTTTCAGTCGTTTTTTGATTTTGTCCCAATCAATTGTGTCGTCTGTAACGATTTCTGTATAGACCTGCAGCAGGAAGAGATGCAATTTTCAGCCTAACCTCAAAACTTTAGATTTGTGAAAAATCACTTTTGAGATTAAATTAAATGTCTATCCTCAATTATTTAATTTTAATTTACGATGTAACATCTAAAATGAACCTTTTATTTTTTTCAAAATCACTTTTAATAATAATGCCAAATAATTACATTTCAAACTACACTTTTCAAAACGACTTTTAAAAGTATATTTTATAGCACTTTTCAAAAGAAATACCAAACAGACCCTTATATATCATGGGTAACGCTACTCGATATATTTGTTTCTATCAAATTAATACCAGAAAATAAGAAGAAAAAAAAAACGAATAGGATCAATCGGAACTTAAGATAAGTTTGGTACATACCTTATTGTCTTCTTCGACCATGTTCCTCCAAGCAACAACCCACTTAATATTTTTCTTTATAAGTAACGCACTCCCACCTTCCGAGGATCCGAGATAGGAATCAGCCAATTGCAGAAAATATCGTGTATGAAGCGATGGTACACTCAGTGGCTGATTTCCGGATCCATTCCTGTTAATTTTATCGTACGAGCTCAAGTCTTGGTCGGTTTGATTCTTAAAAGACACCTTCGTGTATATTGGAATACCCACCTTAGTAATTGGAACAGCCATCGTCTCAGTTTGGTGTTTCGAAGAAGCTTATTCTATTTGTCTGGTTTTGTAGATGTATACTACAAAGCCATACATATACATACTATTTGTCTTTTATTTTATCTGTTTACAGGAACCCATGTGCTGGTTTCTCGAAAGCTGGAACATCTTTCAATACGAGGTTGTTATAACTAATTTGCTCTTTTTCACACTCTAAAGATCTGTGTGAATATATTAACTTTTGTCTAATGTGGGATTACTTCAATTAATTGGTTACAGTTAACATCACACGCGAAATTTTCAACTTTTCATTCTTTTTAATTAATAATATGTATTTCCTAGAAGTCCCATTATGCCATCTCAAGAGTTAATGGAGTATTGTACTTTCTAGAGGTCCCAAATTCAAAAAGATGGGTTTTCATAGTGTGTGCATTGTCAATAACTAAAAAAAGATATTAAACATATACTACATTGTAATCACCTAAAACTATTTAAAAAAATTAATTTTCGAATAAAATAATTCTTTAAGTGTTTCTTATTAAATTATAAAAGTTAAATTTGTTATTATTTAAAATCAAATACTAAATTTAAATGGATCTATAAATTGATTTATAGATAGGTTATTTTAAATAGGCACAAAGCTCCCTGTGACTCTTGTACTTCTTTAAAAAAAGATTAATTTGGCGGCCCTCGCATTAGTTTTGCACTAAATATGATCCTCAAACTTAGTAAAAGAATCCAATGTGACCCTTTGACTAATTGTTTTTGTCGTTGATTTTTAAAATCTTGACATGACACTTTACAATGCTGACATGGTGATCTATAGTTGCTAACGTGACAGTCCGTAATGGTTAGTGACATGACAGATATGCTAAATTTATTTATTTTGTTGAGTTCGACGATCAAATTGATTTCTCTAAATGTTTAGGGCTTATTTATTTTTTAGAAAAAATAAATATTTTAAAATTAAAAATTTTATTATAAAAATACCAAAAATAAAAATTAAATTATTAAAAAATATATATATTATTATTTTTGACTTCATATTTAAGTTGATTTTTTTATATAAATCTAAACTTGTTCATCATCACTACAGCAAAACAGGCTTTTTGCGGTGTTTTTTTTATCTTTAGCGACGTTTATAAGCGCCGCTAAAAATACATGCGGAGTTTAGACAAACGTCGCAAAAATCGCTGTTGAAAATAGCGCCGTTAAAGTTCACGACGTTTTTTAACAAAAAATGCCGCAATAGGTGTTGATATTTAGCGGCGTTTTTCAGAAAAACGCCGCAATAGGTGTTGATATTTAGTGGCGTTTGTTAGAAAAAATGCCGTAATAGGTTATGATGTTTAGCGGCGTTTTTCTCTAAAACGTCGCAGTAGTTATTGATGTTTAGCGGCCGCAGTAGGTGTTGTTGTTTTACGGCGTTTTCACACAAACGTCGTAGTAGGTTTTGATGTTTTTCAGCGTTTTTGCTAAAAACGCCGATAAAGGTCTGCATATAGCGGCATTTCTAGGATAAAATCGCCACTAAATGTAAGGTATATTGCGGTGTTTTTTGTTACAAATGCCGCTAAATAACATAGAATTTAACAGTCCTAAAAATTAAGCTTAATTACCCCAAAAATGTTTTTCCAACCTGTTCCATTATCCAACAAACAAAACTATAATAACATCAAACTCTATATTCATAACAAACAATATCAAATCCAATATAATAAATAAAAGTTTTCATTAACGTAATATAAGTTCAGTTAAACAAGGTTCAATAGAATGCTCATAACATAAATGAGACTACGATGGTGGATTCTGAGGTTGCGTTTTCTGAATCATCAGCATCATATCATTGAGTCATTTTTCAAATTCTTCACATCTCTGTTGATATGATGCTTCTCTCTGTGCTGCCACTGCTTCTTTCTCTGCTTCCGCTACTGCTCTGGCTGCTTCTGCTGCTGCTCTCTCTGCTTCCCTTGCTTCATTTTTCGCTTTCAAGTTAGCCATTTGTTGATCCATCTCAGCCAACTTTTCTTTTAAACGACAAACTTCTTGGTGGGAAGATAAAGACTGTGATGACATGTACTGTGATAAACTAGATCCAAAATATTTGGTGGGAGTAACGAATGATCCTTGACAGCGCACCCAACCATATCTTTCAGGACCCAAAACATCGTTAATAGCTTGACTTGACTTGAAGCAGTAACATGATACTCCGCCTTTTTCTCCCTCAATTTTTCCTAATAAAGTGAATAATTAATTAAAATAAAAAATGTCATGGTACAAATATAAATAAAGTCGGGTAAATTTAAAACATCTACCCAAAAAACGTACTATAATTTCTGCAGCGTCAGTAGTCATAGGAGTGTCATCCTTCTTCGTATGTGTCATGTCGAAGAGTTGGATTCGACCAACTTTAGAACCGGATGTATTTTCCTATAATGTACCATAATATAATTACAATGAGTTAGTATGTACATGGAATACAAAAAACTATTTCAATAATCTATAATACCTCCTCAAGAGCTATACAAGCAAAACTCTTCGATCCAGCCGTGTGCGTAAACTTTTGTTGTTGCCTACTAGCAACAACAATATGCTCTCGGTCCTACAATGTCAAACAACCACTTTTAATGATGATTTACAATTCGTTACAATTATTTCTAAAAAATACATCATACCTGTCCTTTTTGTGAACTCCAAAATCTGACTGCATCTTCCCATTGGTACCTTAGCATTCCTGGTGGGACTGTTTGCAACTTCTCTTCAAGGCTGAGATCATTCTTGAAGTATTTCTTCTTTAAGGAGCTCTTGTGATCCCTCCATCTCTTTCCTAACGTTTGCTTCACATAATCGTCAGAGACCTCTAAAGAAAATTTCTCCTATATAGGCAAATAAGTGTGCACCGTAAGTATAAATTAGTATTGAATTTCTATAGAGTATGTAATTATAATGACATTATTACCTTAACAAAATCCAACGCTTGATTTTTGTTACTATTAGGCATTTCGCGCCATGACTCGTAATTGATCGGTAACAGATTCGCATTACGTCCAACTATGCCTAAGTAACCTACTAGAAGATGTGATTCTGGGCCAATAGGTTGACCGACATCGTTTCTTGAAACTTTGACACGATGCCCCGGAGGAAGTTGGTATAATTCCTTCAAAGTTGTACGTCCTCGAGTCTTGCGCGTTCCAGCATTTTCAACTATATAAGAAATTATTAAATGCCAGTTTTGAAAATAAACATAGTAAATAATGTTTCGAAGATTACTTTTAATTTCTACGTCTTCTTCAACAGTTTTCGGAACTTCGGAAGACTCAGGCGCATTTGATTCCTCATTTATTTCTTCATGGTCTTCATAAGCTCGAACAACCCGCAAATCATTTATTTTTCTCCTCGTCATGATATCTATAATAAACAAACATGAGTAATAAAAAAATGAATTAATTAATGAATATATTGAAAGATAACATGTTAAAGGTTATAACATTATAAATAAATAAATAAAGATATAAAATCGTACAAAAGTCTTATATAAAGTCAGTTGTCATAAATATCTTCATCAACATCCTCCCGAACCCATTGAAATTGTGTTGTATTACTGATAGTTTCATCTAAGTTTTGTGGTAGTAGAGGTAAACTTTTTGATCTTGTTTCAATGTCATATCTACTTCCATCCCCGATATCTATTAAGTCTCTGGGAGTATTTCGAAGCACAACATACCAACCGTCAGCCATTGGATCGTGACAATAAAATACTTGTTTCACTTGAGAAGAAAATACATATGGTTCATCCATCAAACGTTGACCCGTGTTAATTAATCGAGAGAAATTCACCATTGTAAACTCGAATTTATCTCTTTTTATACATCTATTTACATCAACCCAGTCACACCGAAACAACACAACCTTTCGTTTTCCATAATAATCTAACTCAATAATGTCCGTAAGATTTCCATAATAATCGACCTCTCCCTCCTGCGGATTATTGTCCCTTACAGTAGCATAACTTGTAGTTGATGAAGTAACTACGAGTCCATAATTTTGTGTCCTTTTTAATCTTTCACGAGATTTTGTGTGGAACCTGAACCCATTAAAGAGGAAGGCATTATATCTTTTAACTATTCTATTCAGACCTTGAGAAAGCCATTTAACTTCTTCACTAACTTCTCTCCCACTCCAAACCTATTACACATGAATGGTGAATTAATTTGCATTGACGTCGATATAAAAAGCAAGACGTATATAATTTATAAGTGTTCCGTAAGATTTAGTTGCTTACCGTCTGGCCTAACCATTCTTGAAAGGTTTATGTGAATAACTTATGTAGCTTTCGCTGATTTCATCTTCGGGAGCGTGTTCGAGATCTCAATACTTCTTTAAACTCACTATAAAGAATATTATGTCGTTAAAAATTGATAAATATAAAAGATAAAGAGATTTCATTAGGATTGGGTCTGAAAGACTTACGTACGAAAGGGATCTATTGAATCGTGATGAAAAAGAACATATCAGTGTGCTTGTACCCAAGACGTGTCATCTAAGTGTGCAATTTCAACTTTCCCTAATGGTTGACCATAAATTCCAAAGAAATAATGTTGAGGTAAGTCATCAGTACTTAACACATCATTTCGATTTGGTCTATTCCATCTTGTTTCAACATCTTCCAAATATCTAGAGCAAAATTTCATACATTCCTCTGCTAAATACCCTTCAGCAATTGATCCTTCCGGATAACGCTTATTACGACAATAAGACTTCAACTTACCCAAGAACCTATACACAAAACAACTTACTACGTAAATACATTTGAGTGAGAGGTATAATCAGTAGTAATTTGAAACGTTTAATTCAAATAACACCTATCTATAGGGTACATCCATCGATAGAAAACTGGACCACCAACTCTTGCTTCGTGAGGAAGATGAATTAGCAGATGCACTATAATTATGAAGAATGAAGGTGGAAATATCTTCTCCAAGTTGCATAAAGTCAAGGCGACTCGATCTTGTAGTTTATCAAGTTCTTCAACCATTAGAACTTTCCCACAGATGGCTTTCATTATATTAGAAAGTTCAATTAACAAGACGTCACCTTACTCGACATGCAACCACGAACAGCTACTGGCAGTAAAGCTTGCATTAATATGTGATAATCATGTGACTTTAAACCATAAAGTCTTTGATCTTTAACATTGACACATCGAGAAATGTTTGATGCATACCCATCTGGGACTTTTATATCCTTTAACACTGTGCAAAACACTTCTTTTTCTTTCTTCGAAGAATAAAAAATAGAAGGCAGCAAGAAATTTCTTCCATTCGGATGTAATTGCGGATGAAGATCATGACGAATTCCCATGTCCACTAAGTCAAGTCGACTCTTAAGATTATCTTTAGATTTTCTGCCATCATTCAGAATGGTCCCGATAATATTCTCACAAACATTCTTCTCAATATGCATTACATCAAGATTATTTCTCAAAATCTGCTTTTTCCAATAAGGCAACTCGAAAAATATACTCCTCTTTTTCCACAACTTTACCTCGTTTGGATCATCCTCTTCATCAAACTCATCATCAGTTTGTTCAACTTCAACCTCTTCATTGACTTGCTTTGCCTTTTTCTTTGATCGTGCACTACTTGGTTGATTCATCTTTCCATAAGTAAAATTGATATTTTTCAACATTCTGAATATTTGAGAACCGATTGTTTGGTCAGGAGCATTTCGAAACTCTTCATCACCATTAAACATAATCTTTTGACTTCTAAATCTATGATTATCAGGTAACCACCGACGATGTCCCATATAAGAGAACTTCTTTCCATTAACCAACCACTTCGAACATGTTTCTACAGCATAACAAGAACAAGCGTAACGACCTTTGGTACTCTAACCTAATAAATTTGCATACGCATGAAAATCATTAATTGTCCATAATAAAGTCACGTGTAAATTAAATTTCTCCTTCGTCAACACATCGTACGTTTTGACCCCTTCCCATAATTGTTTAAACTCTGCAATTAGCTGCTGCATGTAAATATCAATATCATTTCCGGGGCCTTTCTCGCCAGGGATTATCATGGATAAGATGAAAGATGATTGTTTCATGAAACTCTAGGGAGGCAAATTGTATGGAACAAGTACAACAGGCCAAGTACTATACGAAGTACTCATGATTTTGAATGGATTAAACCCATTAGTTGCAAGACCGAGCCTGACATTTCGAGGATCTCTCGCAAAACTTGGATACTTGTTGTCAAATGACTTCCAAGCTAAAGAATCCACAGGATGCCGTAATAATCCATCATCGGTTCTGCCATCATGATGCCACCTCATAGACTCAACAGTCTTGGAGGACATAAACATTCTTTGTAGCCTAGGTATGAGAGGAAAATATCGCAAAATCTTAATCGGTTTCTTTCTTGATCGTGCTTAAGCTTCATCCTCAGTAACATTTTCTGTCTCCCTAATCATCCATCAAGATTTTCCACATACATGGCAAGAGTCCTGATTTTTTCGATCACCCCAATACAACATACAATCATTCGGACAACTATGAATTTTTTCATATCCAAGATCCAAATCTTTTATCATTTTCTTCATATCTTTGCATGATTGAGGGATTTTTGCAAAAGGAAACACTTCTCCTAGTAACTCCAAAATTGCGTAAAGGAGTTACCAGTCCACCCTCCCAGACATTTTAAGTGGAAAAGACGAATGCATAAAGAAAGCTTTGAAAACTTTGATCCCTCATAAAGTTGTTCATTCATTTCATTCAGCAACTTGTAAAACTTTGCCGCTTCTCCATTTGTCTCTTCAACTTCCAATTCTTCCCATCTAAATGAATCATTAACATCATTCTGACAATAATTTTCTGTAACATATGGCTGATGAGTGTGTATATTAAATGCATCTCGTAACATCCCTTCCATGTCATCTTCTCTAAAATTTGGATGGTGAGAAGGAGCAGGATAAGTCGAATAACTCGTGGAAGCAGATCTATCTGATACAAACTCTCCATGAAAGATCCATTTTCTATACCCCGAATAAATCCAAAAATAACTAGATGCTCGTACACAACTTCATGAGTGTGCCAGTTAATGTTAACACAGTTCTTACAAGGGCAAAGAATCATATTCTCTTGGCTTGCATTCAGAAAAGCTAAATTTAAAAAAATTCGACTCCATTTCGATATTTGACGCTTACCCTTGAGAAATCCATCCAACTCTTATCCATTTCTTATTTCTGGAGTTTCAAATTCAAATGTTAATTGCTAATATTATAGATAAATTTAAAACCTAAACAGAAGCATTACATTTAATTTCACATCATAATAAATTGACACTAGAGGAAAATGCCTAAGAATTAGCAAGTAATTGGCAAATGAGAGAGGTATTGCGAGGAATTCAATGGATGCTACAGTTGTTTTGTCTTTATCTCCCGATGTCTCCTCTACTAAAATCAAAGCAAATTCCCAAACAACATTTCTAGGCAAAATTGAACTTTAACGTACTTCTATTGATGATCAAATCATAAACTAACATTGAACATAGGTTTGTATAAGTGTCTTAAGTACTACCAAGGTATCAAATGTAATCAAGAAAATATAAACTTCTATGACAAGAGAAATATTGATAAACTTCCATGACAAATATTATATGCAGTCATAATTACAATGAAATCTATAGCGAGGAACCTGAAGTGATCTTTGAACAGGGGCAGCACGACGGTACAAAGGCAGTAGACTTGGGTGTTTGTTGACTATTCCTGAGAAGACAGAAGGATGCGTTGCAACTTCTCAAGTAAGATAGCACATCCTTTATCCTTAACAATATCATTGTTCTTAATACCAAAAGATTTTTAATAATGCAAATATCTGACAATACATATAGTTGGCATAGTTAAGACACAACTACAACGAAAAACCTCCCTGCTAAGTGGTAGATGCTTCACAAGTTCAAGTCAACAAAACTAGAAATAATCTTTTATGAAAGAAACTAGAAGTCTAGCATTTGTGGAAAGCTGAATCAGTAAAGATAACATTACTACTATACATTCAAAGAAAAATAGTTGCAGTGTTTGTTGACTGGAGAATAAACATTAGACAAGCACAAACATAGACATGGAAAACAAGCAGAAACATTAAACTCCAAATCCATTAACAAAAATATCATGGACTAACCTAATGGTGGAATATTGAGAAACTTGGTGGGTAAAATATTCCCATATGCTGCAGTAATGCAAAGTTCAGGCTACAAAGCTCTTAAACTGGACAAGAAGATCTCCTATATAAATTAGGAAGAAATACTTTTTATAAGCAGGTTAGAAAAGTTAATGGCTTTTATATAGTACCACATTACACAAAGTAGAAATACTTCTACCTTATTTTTGTTGCTTCAAAAGTGTATAAATACAAACTGAATCATACCAAACCAAGGAATAACTAATCAAGACCCACGCTTTTATCAACCCAACCGAAAGTTAAAAAGGTAAAAAGAAACAGATAATTACATAAATGTTAACAAAAATAGAACATATGAACGAACCATTATGGAGAATAGACTTTTATACTGATTTAAATTAACACAAACATTACATTCCACTCAACAATTCAATAAGAGCTTTTAAACGTATTGAGATTGAAAAGTAATTAGATCATATACAAACACGATATAGGCTCTCACTGTCTAGGCTCCAGATTCTCACCCCCACCCCTCTTTTCCTTCTTCCGTACAAAGATTTCTAGTTAACAAGATTTTTCAATTTCTAACTGAGATTGCTAAATAAATTCTAAAGACTCTTACTGAATAATTTCATTTTTTTTGTATTTGAGTGACATATCGAGTCTTAATTTAGAGAAAGTATTTGATATACATATTGTGTAACAAATAATTTATATAATATGTCTATTTTAATGCTAAACACTACAATATAAAACTTTAAATTCTAAACCTAAAATTTAAACCTTAAACCCTAAAATCATAAACTCTAAATTTTAAATAGAATAAATGACATTAAAACATATAACATTGTGCAAACTACAATTTATACAATATAACACTTAAGTCCTATACTTATCTACCACATTACTCCATAGCTCCTAAGGTACACGCCACTTACCAAGCTTTTATCCAAGTTTCAGGTTGGGGATTTAGACCCCCCACGGCTGAATTCTTTGTACACAATTCACAACATATAATGAAACTGGCTCAACATGTTAAAGTGAGGCAAAGGTTTGATCTTCTCTCTTTGTTTTTAAAGAAACGTCATTCTGTTTATTTAATGATTTCAGTGATTCATCAAATTTTTATCTGTACATTTCCTTTCAAAATTGTGTATACTCCTGTGGTTTTTTCATGCTAACAATAACAATGTTTAATTGTAGCAACTTTTGCTGAACATTAACTACTTTTATTGCTGATGTTACTAATATCTCTGTTATATTCTCTGTAACTTCATGTTTTTTTTGAAGTTTTGAACTTGAAATATTGGAATTATTCTGTAATTTTCAGCTATTTTCTTATATTTGTAAAGTTTTTGAATTTACAGGAAACCTAATATGTTTTGAACGAGGGCAAGAATAATTTTTTTGGAACAAATGCAGGTATTCAATCTCCTACTACAAAACTCAATTGTCATAAAATTTGAAACAAATAAAAATCAATCAACCTTAATTCGGTCGACCGATGGTTCAAGGTTGACTAACCGTTTGATTCTGAGGCTGCGCTGGTGGAGAAACTTTTGGTAGGACGCAAATTGGAGAAGGGTTGTCAAGGACGCAAGGTCAACGGCAACGTGAGGCTGTGCTGGTGGTGGTTGCGCTGGTGGAAAGCTTGCACTGCTGGAGAAGGTTGCGCTGGTAGAGAATGTTAGGAACGATATTCAGTAAATGGGTAGGAAAATTAGGGATTTGGAACGATGGGTATTAAATTGTTTAACTATTGTAGCGTTTGTATAAACAAACGCCGCTACTGTAGCTTGTAATGGTTGCGCTTTTAAATAAACGTAGCGTTTGTACATGTCAATACTGGCGTTATATATCAAGATATTACGGCGTTTCTAATAAAAACGCCACAAAGGAACTACTCTATTGCTGCGATTTTTACGAAAACGCCACTAAGGAACTATTCTATTACGACGTTTATTAAAAAATGCCACCTAATAACAACTCTATTGCGACGTTTGTATCCAAAAACACCACTAAAGTATAACTTTTTAGCTGCATTTTTTACCAAACGCCACAAAATTAAGAGTATTTTACGGTGTTTTTCTAAAAAAATGCCACTAAAATATTATTCTTTACCAGCGTTTTTGGATATAAACGCCGCAAAAGTAAATCTATAGCTGTGTTTTTGTATACGAAAATGCCGCTAATAACATTTAATTTACATAATATTAGTTCATTTTACAACTAATCTTTTATGCTCTACATCTACTAAATTCACTGATATATGTAGCTTTATATAAGTAACAACAACCATACATTTGAATTAAGACATAAGGTATGCATAAAAATGCTTAACAACATAATACATTACAATTCATAAACATTAAAGCTATTCATAAACAGTCTTCACCATATTGTTCAGTAGAATTTAGTTTTTGTCATTCGTGGGGAAAGTATGTAGGAAAGCTGTTTTCCTTGTTTGACGACGCATCGTTAAGTTTTTCGTCCTTGTAAACTCTATATGGATCAAACCGTGCAATTGTGTTATAGTTCGTCGGTGAGAGGCCAATTTGGTCACCGGGACAACAAACGACGACGTCGCTTGGAATCGTTTGAGAGCTGTTGTTGTACCAGAGAAGAATCTTTGAGTTAAGAAGAGTTTAAATGATTTTAGGGTTTAGGTAGGAGAAAAGAAGGACTATATATTTAACATTTTGCGGCGTTTATCCAAAAAAAATACCACTATTGATTACACTATTCTGGCGTTTGTTAAAAAACGCCATTATTAATTAACACTATTGCGGCGTTTGTCTAAAAACACCACTATTGATTAAAAGGATTGCGGCGTTTTTCTAAAAACTCCATTATTGATTAACACTATTGCGGTGTTTGTCTAAAAACGCCACTATATATTATCACTATTGCGGCTTTTGAGGAATAAACGACACTATATGTGTAATATATTACGGTGTTTATGGTATAAACGCCGCTAATTTACCACTCTATTGCGGCATTTTGGCTCAATCGCTGCAAAATTTATACTCTATTATGGCGTTTGTGGTATAAACGTCGCTAATTTACTATTCTATTGCGGCGTTTTAGCTAAATCCCCGTAAAATTTATACTCTATTGTGGCTTTTGTGGTATAAACGCCGCTAATTTACCACCCTATTGCGGCATTTTTTATAAAAACACCGCTATATGTCAACTCTATTACAGCATTTTTACTATGAACGCCGCTAAAGTATCAATTTGTGGCGCTACGATTGTAAACGCTTTTATATGTTTAACTTTTGTGGCGTTTCTTCTCCAAACGCCGCTAAAAACGCCGCTACATATCAGTTTTGCTGTAGTGCCTGTACAAATTTTATTCTATATATTCTTGATGGAGAAGTCTTATACAAGAAAATTCATGATCAAGTCTTGCTAAGACATGTAGATGCAGAAGAGGCAAAAATGATCTTATAAGAGGTACATGACAGAGTGTGTGAAATAATGCAAACAAACATATTATGGAAAGACAAGTTATGAGGTGCAGATACTTTTGGTCTACATTGGAGAGTGACTACATCAATTATGCCAGACGATGTTATAAGTGCCAAGTTTACGGGGATAAAATAAATGATCCACCTTGTCCACTTCATGTGATGACGGCACCGTGGCCCTTTTCCATGTGGGGTATGGATGTCATTGGAAAAATACATCCAAAAGCTTCAAACGGTCATCGATTCATTCTTGAAGCAATTGACTGCTTTACCAAATGGGTTGAGGCTGCATCATATGCCAGTGTCACTCAATCCACTATTTGTAAATTCTTGAAAAAAGAGATCATATATCGGTATGGTTTACCATAAAGGATCATTACCGATAATGCAACCAATTTAAACAACAAGATAATGGATGTTGCATGTGAACAATTCAACATAAACCATCACAACCCTACTACTTATCGACCAAAGATGAATGAAGCGGTAGAAGCAACAAATAAAAATATCAAGAAAATAGTGGAGAAAACGACTGAGACGTACAAAGATTGGCACGACAAGTTACTTTTCGCCTTGTTTTCTTACTGAACTTCAGTGCGGACTTCGACTGAGGCAACCCGATTTTCATTAGCATATGGGATGGAGGTTGTATTACCCATTGAGGTGGAAATCCAATCAATCCGAGTTTTTTCAGAAGTTAAACTGGATGATGTAGAATGGGCACAAACTCGATATGATCAACTGAACCTGATAGAAGAAAAAAGGTTGAAAGCCATTCACCATGATCGAATCTACAAAAAACGAATGATTCGAAGACATAACAAGAAGGTTTGCCCAAGAGTATTCCATGAAGGAAATCTCGTACTAAAAGAGATATGGTCAATCTAAAAGGACTTTAGAGGAAAATGGATGTCAAATTAGGAAGGGCCTTATATGTGAAAAGGCCTTTTCCGGAGGAGCACTAATCATGACAAAATGGACGGGCCGAAACTAACAAATCCTGTAAACTCTGATGTAGTCAAGAAATATTTCTCTTAGGGTGAAACTTGAAAGGGTGCTCTAAGTTGAAAAAAAGAGGTTTAGAGTGAAAAACCCAAAAGGCCGCTCTAAATAAAAATGAAAAATAAAAGTGGGTCCAAGATGAAAACCCGCAAAGGGTATCTTGAAACTGAGGGAGGATCCAAGTTGAAAACTCGAAGGAGCAGCTTGGGTAATGATCCAGGATTCGCGTTGGAGAAGGTCCCAATCAAGGAAATAAAGCATCACGACATCCAAGTCTTCAGAGGATTTAGTGATTTTGGAGGTCACCTATTTGTATTTCTGAATAACTTCATCTTTTCATGTTTGCCATGTATTTTATTTTTTCCACATAAATAAATATGGCCTTTTGTATGAGAGAAATCAACTTCTTAGCATCTTACATTGAATTTAAATAATAATAATTTATTCACTTTTGAAAAAGATCATTGTGTATTACTACACAAATATTTCTTGAAAGGTACAATTGTTTAGAAGTCAGTAAAGGTTCTTGCACCATACTCGAATGAATGGCACGGATACTAGGCATTGATCAAGATTAGAAGCAAAGCTTCTTTCTGAAAATTCCTGGAGGATATTAGATCAAATCTCATCGAGGATCAAGAATCCAAAATCAAGAATAAGAAATTCAAGATTGGCAGGGATCAAGAGATGTTAGAAAAATCGTCTTACAACAAGATATTGAAATTTCTCTCTAAAAATTATAAACTAACATACTTCACATATACATTTTAGGCATACTGCATTCATAATATCACACACATAATTTTTACAATTTTTATCAGAGTCAATTTCAACTTTGTAATAAAGGATATTGAACTCAGATAACAATCAAGATTAAGGACGATATAGTCCATCCAAGTTGGATTTCAACTTCACGATGAAAGATGTCCAACTCAAAAATATATTCAATTTGGACTCAACTTAACAACGAATAAGTCACCCACGATTTCAACTTCATGAAGAAGGATGTCGTGCTCAATAGATCGACTTAACTTCACAACAAAATAGTCATCTGCAATAACGAGGAACTATCTCAACTAAAGTTATCTAGTCAAATTCCAACTTCACGGTGAAGGGTATTGGGCTAGAAGAAGATGGTGAGGACTTACCGCCTAGTCCAGGCATCAACCTAGATTTCAACTTCACAGTGAAAGATATCATGCTTGACTGACTCAACTTCATGAAGAAGGGGTCAACCACGAATTCAACTTCATGATGAAGGATATCATGTCCAAAGACATCTCAGGATCGACTCAACTTTACGAAAAGGAGTCACCCATAATACGGCTCAACAATAGGAAGTCATCTTCTATTTTTAAGTCGAATTTCAACTTCGCGGTGGTGGATATTCGATAAAAAGAGTCGACTACAACACTGAGTCGGATTTTTAACTCAGGATCGACAACCCTCACATGAACATGCTTGCTTCCAAGTTCATGTGCACCGAAACGAAATTTGTTTCTTTTTGTCTTTGCTCTATTTTTGTTACACAATTATGGGAAAAGAGGGGCCTACAACCACAGACAAAACCTAATAAAATCAATTTAACTTAATTGATTATTCGGCTTTTGATACTTAACAACCGAACCGACCAATGCGGTTGTAACTGTGTTTTCTCATTTGCACTGCAATCAAGGAAGATTTGGGTTTTCCTTTGTCATCTTGAAGTTTTATCTTGAGCTGTGTTTTCGGGAATATTGTCGACACTGCTTACTGCTATAATGCCAGGAATCCAGGCCAATAGGCCATGGATTGCAAGTATAAAATGCTTCTGCTTTCTAATATAGGCTTTTACTGATACATGAATCAGAAGGCTCACATCAATGGAAGAAGTAATAACTCTTCCAAATGATCCACTCGTCCAAGCCTTGGAAAAGAAGACCAGAACAGAAGCAGACTTGAAAAGACTTTTTGAATGGGATTCTGATCTTATTTAGTCAACACATCTTCTAGAGATACAACCGACTATCTCTTATCTTTCCAACGGTTCTTGAATCGCATTAATACGATATCGGGAACTCAAGATACGTTCATTTTAGTGAAGACAGCGCATGCAGAAATTCCTATACGATATTAATATGTGATTTTGTAAATATTACGAATTTTCAATATTTATATTAATTATTTGTAATATAATTTAATATAGGATGATGCATTATCTTTTAGGATTAGATCTATTATTTTATTAGGAACTAAGGATGAGTTAAAACATTATTTTTATTATTATTATTTTATTAGGAATTAGAGTTAAGACATATTTAGTTTATTATTATTTTATTCATTAGTTTTTTTAGGACCTTTAGAACTCAACCCGTATATAAAGGAGGCTTCATTCAACTTTGTAAATCATATTTCTTTGATTAATAATACAACGAGAGTTCGTTTTTGCAAGTGCTGATTGTCTTGTGCCTTCAAAACTTCTTCTCCTTGAGTTCTTTCAAGTTCTTGTGAGGGAGATTAATCTTTACACTCCAATTTGCCTTAGATCCATATTATCATGTTTTCCTTTTCACTGTGACTAGGAGGGCTCGATAGGACATTATCCATCAATTTCCACATATCCATCCACACCATCAATCATCTTTACCGTTCACCTTCATAAGGGAGATCTTTTGATTTCTTTATTATCTTAATTTATTTTCAATTTCTTTATCTTTCGTTTATCTTGTTTCCAACTCCTAAAAGAAACCCTAAGAACCCTACTTGCTATCGATACCTTCCCTTATTCATTCCCATTATTCTTCATCGAGTCTAGAGCTTTCTAGGTTTGATTCTTCAACAAGAGCAACGTTCATTAACTCACCACTGCTTCCCTATTATTTACAGAATTGAAATTCTTCATTCCCAAACAAAACAACATATTAGGTATTTTCATGAATCATGACAAACTTTTAAGAAAAAGGAGTTTTCATCTCGAAGGTATATACTTCCAACACTCATTTTTAAGTAACACATTAAGAATTGAAGTTCTTCATTCCCTTAGAGCTTTCTTTTAAGCTTTTGATCTCAAGGACCGACCATGATGGGGTTTAGAGGGGTTTAGGGTTTTAGGGCTATAGGAAGTCCCTAATCCATATCTAAGGGTTGTGAATCATTTTCCATCCCTTTTAAGTCTTTAAGCGAGTTAGTGATCCATTTCCTTTGCTTTTGATTAGTGAAAGAAGTTGGAGAGAGCTCCAAAGGCAAGAACATGAAAAAGGTTGTGCTCGGGTGACCTTGAGGGTGTTTTCCCAGCAGATAGGAGCAAGGTAACATACTCTTTAACTCATCTTTAATGTTCGTAGATCACTACATGTAGATTGCTCGCTTGTACGAATACATGAGTGCATAATGGGTCTAATTATATACTTGAATATAAGTTAAAGTTGCGATCATTTCGGTGATCATTGTGGTGTTTGGTATTAGAGTTGGACCGTCTCATACGAGTATTGAGTGTCACAATTTTCATTGACAAAAAGCCAGCATCATAATGTTCGTTGTTACCTTAGAGTTTATCATCTCTTTTAACCATCGTTATCCTATTTATCTTTAGCTCGTTTTCACCAAAACCTCAACTAGATCCTATGTCCCAACCTAACAACATTATTGAATAAAATCTTATTTGATGAGAAAAATAATAATAATTAAGCTAAAGATGGATTTAGACTCAAAAAACCATTGACGCAATAAAAAGTTATTTTATTCTCCATATAATTAAAGTATCATACAGGAATTGAATTAAAATAAACATTGAAAGACTACAGTTAAAATCAATGGCACAATAAAAAGTTATTTTGTTCTCCATATAAATTGAGCACAAGTCATTTTATCTTTACCTTCCTTATTTTAATATTATCAGTGCATGCAAAGCACCATTATTACTATTTATAACGACGAGGGATGGAGATCAAGCAGAAGTATCTTCCTCGAGTTTGCATTCAAGTTTGGCTTAACGCTGCTCGCATCAATGACAAGAGTTGACTTGTATCCTAGATAAGCCGCTTATGATTGGTTGTTGCCTTTTTCAGTTGTTCTTCGTAGAAGTTTCAATTAATAGTGCTGTTACCTACAGTTGAAAGAAATTTAATTTATGTGAAAGTTTTCAAAATACTTTATTTATTTGTTAGCCGTGATGGATGGAAGGTGCAGGTAGGGCAGTCATCCCCTAAAAATTTAAAATTATTATATATTTTAAATTTTTTCTATATATTTTTTAATGAAAACTTTCGCCCTGAAATTTTATAAATTCGTCTATTCCTAAAATTTAAAGGTTCATCTCCTAACATAAAATTCTACGTCCTTATATGTTAGTATCAAATTAATATCAAAGATGAAGAAATAAGGCATAATACCAAAATCAGCCGCAACATTTATTAAAAGTGGTCATTTGCCCTATATTCTTTTTTTTTGGAGTATTTTAGCCCCAATGTTTCATTTTAGGAAAAAAATTCTCTTAACGTTTGACTGAATAGTCATTTTAGCTCTTATCTTTTCTTTTTCTAGAGCATTTTGGCCCTCGACGTTTTATTTTAGGATAAAAAAAATCCATATTTTATAGCGTTAACAGTTTGTTAACTAAATATTTTCATACATAGAGGGATATTTTTTCCCTAATTAAAATACAATTTTAGGGTTCAAAATGTTCCAAAAATAGAATAGGAACCAAAATAATCATTTGGGTAAACGTTAGAGACTCGTTATGAAATTATAAAAAAAATAGACAGGATCCATCGAAACTTAATAATGAGTATGGTGAAGGCATAAAAATTGAATTGATGCATACATTATTGTCTTTATTTGCCATATTTTTCCATACGACAACCCACTTAATGTTCTTTTTTATAACAAACACACTCCCGCCTTCGGTGGATCCGATATTGGAATCAGCCAAGTGTTGGAAATATCGTATGTTTAGCGGCTGATTTCCAGTTCCCTACCAATCTTTTCTGTCAAACGTGCTCAAATCTTGGTCGGTTTAGTTGTTAAAATACACCTCTGTATATATTTCAGGACCCAACGTATTGCTCGGAGCAATCGTTGGACCAATATCTTCCTCGAGTTTTGCATGCAATTTTGGCTTAATGCTACTCAGATCAATTACAATAGTTGACTTGTATCCTAGATTAGTCTTTTTTGCTTGATTGGAAGAGTTCTTCAGTAATAATATCAGTATAAATCTGTAGTTGCACGAAATTTGATTTATGTGAAAGTTCGTCAAATTGTTTTATTTACTTGTTAGTATCAAATTAATACTAAACAATAATTTAAAAAAAACAGATAGAATACATTAAAACTTTATAATTAAAAAGTTGAAGGGTAAATTGTACAAATGGTCCCCTAACTATAGGATTCTTCTTTGTTGAGTCTCTCGACTATTAAAAGTTATAAAATAATCCTTTGACTATGACATTGTTTTATTGAGCCTTTCGACTATTAAAAGTTATAAAATAGTCAACCGACTATTCATATGTTCCAAATGTCGACACTAACTTTTCGTCCCGTCTTTTAATACATTATTATTATTATTATTATTATTATTATTATTATTATTATTATTATTATTATTATTATTATTAATGTTACATATTATATTTTACAGGCCTAAGACCTAGTTACAAATATTAACCCAATTACAAGATGTTGGTTCAAGCCCAAGTATGACCCGGTTTAGTGACCCGACCTAGTGAATTTAGGATTTGCTAAAATCCTAATCCTAAAGCAAACTGCCACTGTCATCCACGCATGCCTCCCACTGCAGTGCCAAGCCAACATAGAGCCATCACCAAATACTTCTAGAAGCTGTCATCATCTGGCCATCTCAGCAAATATGACTGGATCAAAACCAAAGTCAACAAAAAAATATTATAAGTTTACCTAAAACTTTGAAATAAAAAGAAAACCTCGAAAATTACGGGATTAAAGATACCTGCTTCAGCACTAATCGAAGAAAAAGGTGGATTCGAAACAACCATAAATAAGGGAAAATTTCAATGGGGAATGGACTATTAGGATGAAGAAGAGAGAAGAAAAAAAAAGAAAAAACAGGGGAAACAAATTGTAAAAAGGGAACTGGGGTTTTTTTCTACCAGAAAAAAACAGAGATATTTGACTCCCAATAATCAATAGTCAATCAGTGTAAACAAAGGGTTTCACTCCCTTCATTTTCGAATTATCAGAAATCAATAGCAATTGATTGAGGTATATTTTCATTTTTGAATTCATTTTCGTCTTCAATTTCTAAAGTGTGTGTGTGTTTATTTTTAAAAACAAGAGTAAAAAAACAGCAACGAGACTGATGCATACCAAATTTGTTTTTTTTAATCCTAACAATCTATGAATATAAAATCAGCAACCATTCGGGTACCCAAAATCAGATTCGAACATTTTTGTTGGAGGTATATTTTTATTTATTTTTCGAATTCAAAAAAAAAAGCCTTGCATGTAAAAAAAACAAAGAAAAAAATAGAGACCTTACCTCGTTTTAAGACTTCTCACCGGTGATGAGGGGAGTTAATTGAACATTTAAGGTATTTTTAGTTTATTTTTTAAGGTTTTAAGACTAAAAAAATGATGTTGAAAGAAAAGATGGGAGTCTGTCGCATAAACAAAAGGGGGAGGAGGAGAATGAATTTGGTTTAGCCAAAACTTTGTAATAGTATATATATCTTAAAATCAAAAGTACTTAGTTTTGGAGATTAGGGTTCCCTCCTTATGTTGCATGGATAAATCGCGTGAGTGAGATCTCTGAGTTCAAGGATATTTCATTTTGGTCCTTAATTTCCCAAATTTATAATTTTGCCTCACTTTTTGTACGCATTTATTTTGGTCACTATAAATAATATATTTTTATTTTCGGCATGTAATACTGAATTTTTATATTTTGGTCCTAAATGTATGGGTTTATTACATTTTTAGTGCTTGTAATATGTGATTTTTATATTCTGTGTTGTGTTAGTTATTTATTTCGCTTTTGAGACATTAAATTTCCAGTATTAATTATTTAGTCCCTCATGTTGTGTAATATTCTATTGTGACTTCATTACTTGCTTCTATGTTAGTCGCATATTAATTTTGATACCTTATTATATTTACACTAATATCTTTTTTATAAATAATGTTTCGTGTGCATGTACATATACATTATATTATTTAAGTGTTTATATATATATATGCTATATATAGTATGTAGGAATATATATCTATTTTATTATCCATATTATGTAATATATATATTATAATATATATGCATAACATGCTTAATACTTCATGTATATATCATAATTATTTTTATTAAATACGAATATATATAATTTACGTATGTTATCATTTTTATTAAACATCAATCTTTGAATATATATATATAAAGGTATTTATGAAATTTATATTATAAGTTTATTTTTTGTTGTGTTAAATATTTTTTTACTCTTATATGTAACATCTTTTATGTACTTATATTTTTCGATTATATTTTACATGTATGAATATTTAATATGTTAATTAATCCCATATTTTGATTATTTATTATGTTCATGGCTAATATATATATATATATATATGTTAATGTTTTTTTAGATGGTTGATAATTCAGTATTTGTACAAAATCATTACTTTTGTTCGTATGTATATTAGTTCATTTTAGTCATAATTAATCTCGCATGGTATCCTCATAAGCATTTGCTTGACTCGAGTTGAAATAAATTGACTAAAGGTAATATTCGATCATTTTAAAATTATCAAAAGAAACTTTCTAATACGTGAATATTTAATCCATTTTAAAATATAACATTAAGTATTAATACAAGAACTTACATTTTAAATTTGAGCTCCTAGATTCCTTAATTTTCATAATTTGACACTTTAAGTTAGAAAAGGCCTTAATTTATTTTTAGTTTAATTAAGACAAATAAAATTTTGTTTGATTGGTAATTCCTTGAATAAGTCGACATCCTTTTCAAAACCACATTATGTTTTCTAAAAATGAGGCAATATTCGGTTATTAGGCATAATAGTTGATCTCCCGCATTTACGCTCGGGGGCGAATGCTATCGGTCTCAATAAATGAATACCCTTATCAAACTTTGCATCCTTAATGATTTTTAAATTAAATAAAGATCAAACTCAAAATTTCCAATTTTAAATATAGGGTAATCGACTAGGTACCAATTTTTGGGTGCTTGTGGGGATGCTAATCCTTCCCCACGCGTAATTGACTCCCGAACCTGATTTTTGGATTTTCACAGACCTCAAAACTCGGTATTTTAATAAAGACAAAATGTTTTATTAAAATCATCTGGTTTTTATGGTGTTCCAATTTCACCTTAAATGATTGGTGGTGACTCCTCACCTTTCAAAACAATTTTCAAAGAGGAAAACTCCTGAGTCGGTATCAGTCTTTTCCCTCCGAGTGAAAAAAATGGTTACGACAGCTTGGCGACTCCGTTGGGGACTTTTGTTTTACTTAAACAAATTGAGAGTCGAGCCACGAGTTGATTACCCCATATTTATTATTTGGAAATTACGAGTTCGATCTTATTTAATTTATAGTTCATTATGTTATTTAAAAAAAATTCTCTCTGGTTAATGCTTACATTTCTGTGACTATTTAGGATTGTTGCATATCATAAGCTCTAATCCGAGCTCAACCCGGTTTACCTAAGTAGAGAGAAACGTCACACCTCACAAGGTGCATTGGGCTTCTTTGTGTGGGTCTGACAAAGTATCTCTGGAAAACACCCTAAGTTGCCTATCCGGATACCAAATCCGAGGTACGCTTTTAGTGGTGTGATCCCTTGAGCTGAACTTGATTCGCAAGTCTGTAATGGGCCAGAATTGGGGGTAACCTTAGCAGGTTGTAAAGATGGCTTGGGAACTCTTTGCTAGAACCAAACCTCATATAAAGAATTTAGTAAGCCTACCCCGTTAAAGCCATGCGAATAACTTAGAAGAACTAGATTGCATGATATTAGGATGTTTAATTTTGTTTGATTATTTCGCATTCGATACTTTAAATTTTTACTAATTATTCTTTGATTTTTTTTGAATTATTCTAATATCACTAACTTATTACTTTATTTCATGATTGCATGTATTATTATCATATCACATCATTTCATAAACGGTATTGATTCCCAGATTACCTAGTTATTCTAAAAAAGCTTAAGGCAACAATGTCTTCCGATGGGACTGAGAATGCAATCAGTGTTCAGACCTGGTCCGAATACGGACAGACACGGTTCGGGGATAGCCTTGTCACTACCAAAGATTTAGTTTTTTCCAGAAAAGGTGATTATTTGAGTCAGGTAGGCACACTGGGCTGAGTTATCAAGAATTTGGTTCACCTGGGATGATAATGAGAAGACACTATTTAGAGGGATATACGTCGACATCGTAGAGTTACTGAGAGTATCAACAAATTCAATGGTGGTTCAAGCCCTTGCCGAGTGCTGGAATCCGCTTACAGGTGTTTCACTTTTGGTAAAGTAGACATGACTCCTACCTTGGAGAAGTATACATCTTTGCTGAACATCCCAAATATTAGAAGTCATTCTATTTACACCAAGGTAATTCGACCTAAGGGATTCATAACCAAGATGATCATGCTGACGGGAAAGACTAAGGAGTGGGTCGAAGAGTACATTATTGATGAGGGGATCTCATGGGCTCAGCTGAAAAGTTTAATTTACGAGCAAACTCCATCGAAAAGAATAAAATATCACTTCGCCCTTGCGGTATATGGTTTGGTAATTTTTCCCATGAATGATGATCACTTCAACATCACCTTAATCAATTTCGTCGAAGCTATTGCTAGAAAGAATCTCGCACCAGCCATCCTTGCGGAAACATTCTTGTCACTGAACCAGTGTAGACGATTGGGGGGAGGTCAGTTCAACTGATGTGCCTCACTGTTACTAGTTTGGTTGTGGAGCCACTCCTAGATAGTCGAGAAAGGCTGGGCTCGGAGACATCAATCAAAGTTTTTACCTTTAGTGGATTTCCTTGACAAATGCCAAATCCCTGAGCATAGCAAGAGGAAAGACTGGGTTGAAGCTCTCCGTAACATGAAAGATACTGAGATAGTATGGAAGGCTTACTGGTTACCCAACGAAGACATACTTTTCAGGTGCGGTAATGATAGTTTTGTAATGCTGCATGGATTATGGGGAGTGATCTGGTATAGTCCGTTAATTGTACTCAGACGGTTCGGTACCCGACAGTTCGTACCAGCTACCCATGTCCTAAAGGAGGCGAAGTTTTCTTTCTCTACTATGGGTTACCGAGAGTGGATTTCAAAGATCTACACGGCTTGGCAGAAGCCTTAATGCATGAGCTTCAAGATGATAGAGCCTGTATTCACGCCGGCCTAAGAGGTTTGGAGGTCACAGAGAATTTAACAAGAACACACCTAAACCAAATTTAGAGGACAAGTTGACTATGTAGGAGCGATTGAGGAGGCTCCCGATAGAAGCTGAGTTGTTAAAAGAGGAAATGCGACTGATGAATCTAGAGAGAAAAAAAGAACAGAGAAGCTTCTCGGATGAGAATACAATATGGGAACTCGAAATGATTAAAGACGGAGTGATAAAATAATTGTCCAAAGAGAAAGAGAAGATCCAGGAGAATTTTGATGCGTTAAACCAAGATTTTTGGGCCTTAGAGAAGAATATGATAGCCCAAGGTCTACATCATACTGCCAAAACCCTAAAGATAAAACTCGATAGGGTATAAAGAAGTGCAAGAAGAGGCCAAGAAGAAAAGAAACGAGCCATGAAACATGCTCGAAAACTGAGAGAGCAAAGAGATGAGGCCAACCAGGAATTAGCACAAAGGCGAGCACAGATTGAACAGCTTGAAGCACAACTGCTTGGTATCGATGAAACTTTTCGAAACCCTTACAACAGTCTTCAAAAAGAAAACGAGATGTTAAAAAAGAAGATAGCGGAGCTAGAAGGAGAAGGGTTAATCCACTCATTCGCACAAGAGGTAACCATGCAAGAAAACGAGGCCTTAAAAGCGAAGATTATTGAATTAGAAGTCATAGTGCATAGATGCCATCAGCGAATCCAACAACTAGAAGAGAGCCGACCAGTAACTAATCCAAAGCTTGGATTTACTCTACGAAAGGCTCAGGACATCATTCAAAGGCAATATGAAGCAATGGAGAGAGCAATGGATCAGGCCCGATGTAGCTCGCCAAATCTACGAGTTATCTAAAGAAGCGGTAACTTTAAGAATTTTTGTGATTTCAGAAACAGAGGAAGAACAGCGCATCATGGGATTGATGATGGAGCTCGAAAGATTAGAGAATAGGGCAAGATTATATCTTTAGTATTTATGTCGATATAATCTCTTTGCCTAAGTTCTTAGATATTGTGTGTTATTGAGTACTTTTTATATAAACTAAGTTATTTTAGAATCATTATCGGGTTACATTTGCATTTGCATTTTTATATGTTTTTTTCTAAATTTTTAAAATCTTAATGATTACATTATAATAATTCATTCATTAAAATTCACCAAATAATAAAATACAATTTCCAATCATGTGTAGTTATCCTGGCATACACCTCACACTCATACGATACTCATCAGTCAACAAATAAAATGGAAGACAAGATCGTCCAAATTGAAAAAACTCAGCTTGACATCCATGAGAGCTTTAAGAAAGTTCAGGAGAAGATGCGTCAACAAATGATAAAATCCCAGAATGATTTGATGGAGAAACTTGTGAGCATGTTACGAGGAAGAAATATTGAACGAGAAGATACCCCAGCTGTCGGTGCTATTATTGAAGAACCTTTGTATCCCCCAGGTATTGTACCACAAGTGGATCGTGGAAAAACTTCAACTATTGGTATTACAGCTCGAACTATTGGTATTACCTCTGAAGAACCCCTATACCCCCAGGCTTTACACCACCTCATTTTAAAGCACAACAAAGAGCAACTGCATAATAAAAAAGAATACAAGTGAACCTACCTGGCTCTTCTTTAAACTCGCAACCAATTGAAGACGTCCCTGATTTGGATGAGGAAGACAAAAAAGAACATGATAAGGAGCTCAAGAAATAATGGGAACAAATGAAGCATGAATTCTGAGCTATGAAAGAAGATGCTAGCTTATATGGAATCGACGCCAGAGAACTAAGCTTGGTCCCTGATTTAATGCTCCCACCGAAGTTCAAAGTTCCAAATTTTGAGAAATTTGATGGCACCAGTTGTTCTTCTGCGCATATTACCATGTTTTGTAGAAAAATGATAGGCTATGTGAGAGATGATCAGCTATTAATTCATTGTTTTCAAGAAAGTCTGGTAGGCTCAACAATCCGTTGGTACAATCAGCTATGTCGGGCTCAGATTAAATCATGGAAGGATTTGGCTAAGGATTTTCTAGAGCAATATAAACACATAAAAGATGTAAGGCCAAACCAAATTTTGTTACAAAGTGTGGAAAAAAGATCCAACGAGAGCTTCAGGCAGTATGCCCAAAGGTGGAGAGATATAGCTGTGCAAGTTCATCCACCATTAGAGGATGAAGAAACTAATATGTTTTTTTGTAAATACTCTGAGGGCCCCGTTCTTTAGACATCTTACTGGAAATTCATCCAAGAATTTTGTTGATATAGTCAACGCAGGAGAAATGATTAAGATGGCGATCAAAAGCAGGAAACTAGACGGGGGAGAATCTAGCCGAAAGCCTCTAGCAAGAAAGAAGGATAATGAGGTCAGTAATGTGAAGAAATATGATTCTAATAATAGTACAGTATCCTGACCTCAAGCCACCACGTCGTCTGCTCTAAATCATGTTAAGCAAGGGGCGAAAGAACCAAGACAAGAAAGGGAAAGGATTCAATTTGACCCCATCCCTATGACCTATAAAGAACTATTTCAGATCTTGTATGACAAACATGTGGTGTCACCTTACCACACTTATCCAATACAACCTCCTTACCCAAAATGGTTTTACATCAATGATCAATGTGAGTATCATGAAGGGGTATCAGGGCATTCAATTAAAAACTGTCTAGCCTTTAAAAAGATGGTGTAGAGATTAAGATAAAGAAATGTCATCAACTTCAGTGACAACGAGCAGCCTAATGTGGCTCAGAATCCACTGTCGAACCATGCAGGGGCATGGGTTAATGCTGTTATTGAAGAAAGAGAGAATGAAGTTATACCCAAATTCAATGAAGTGAAGTCACTCATGCATTGGGTATTGGGTAAAATGGTCAAAGTATGCTTGTTGACCTTTAATACTGATTGGAATAAACACGCTTGCCCCTACCACCGTTGCGATGATCATGTCATTCAATATTATGATGAGTTCAAGGCCTTGGTTTAAAGGCTGATAGTAAAGACATGGAATTTTACAATGAAGCTAAAAAAGAGAAAGAGGTAGAGATTTGCGCTTTCGAAGACACATCCAAGGGACTTTACAATTCTAGTTGCCCTTTAGTCATCACACCAAAAGCCCAGACTATGGAAAGGTTAATCCCTAAAGTGGTGATCACGCTTCCATCATCCTTTCCTTATAAGGATAACAAGCAGGTCCCTTGGAGGTATGGATGCCAACTAGAGAATGTTGAAAGTTCAGAGGCTACTAAGGAAGAGGCGGATAAGGTAGGCCACTTTACTAGAAGTGGGAGATGTTATTCTCCCAACCAGACCAGTGAGCCCAAGAAAAGAGTGGTCGTTGATAAAGGGAAAAGGGTTGAGATATTGCTGAAAGATGAATAGCCAACAATTAAGGAGCCAGTAACTGAGAATGAGGCTGTGGAGTTTTTAAAATTTTTTAGGCATAGCGAGTACAACATCGTCGAACAACTACACAAGTTGCCAGCTCGTATATCGATCCTGGCTCTAGTATTAATCTCTGAGGCACATCGAAATGCCTTGCTGAAAGTCTTGAATCAGACTTTCGTACCGAAAGATATGTAAGTAGAAAAGATAGATCGACTAGTTGCAAATATTCAGGCGGATAACTTCATCTCTTTCTCTAATGACGAGATCCCGTCCGGAATAATGGGCAACCCAAAGCCCTGCACATTACCATCAGGTGCAAGGGACATGTGTTATCACGAGTACTGATCGATAATGGATCTGTCATGAATGTGATGCCATTAATAACCTTGAAGAAACTTCCGGTCAACAGTACACATATGAGAAATTGCCAAAGCATTGTTCGAGCTTTCAACGGAACAAAGAATGAGGTACTAGGGAATATCGATATTCCTCTAACCATAGGCCCATCAACCTACGAGGTCGAATTCCTTGTAATGGATATAATGCCCTCCTATAACTACTTGTTAGGAAGGCCTTGAATCCACCAGGCAAGAGTCGTGCCATCCACTCTGCATCAGAAACTCAAATTTGTAATTGAGGGGAGAGTGGTATGCCTTAATGTCGAGGAAGATATCATTGCTTCCATATCTACTACCACCCCATATGTCGAAGTAGAAGCAGATGCGGTTGAATTCTCTTTCAGAGCCCTGGAATATGTTATTTCTACATTTGTTACTGAAGAAAAGAAAATTCCAAAGCCAAGGCTGTCCAACTATACCAAAATGGAACTGAAAATGACTCTGGGAAGAGGAGCCAAGGTTGGGATAGGGCTTGGAAGTCGCTTACAGGGAAATATTATTCTAGTTTATCCCAATTTTAAGCGATATCATTTTGGTCTGGGATATCGCCTGACCTTAAAAGAAAAGTTGAAAAATGCTCAAAAGAGCCATGAAAGGAGAAAAGCCAGGTTAGCCGGAGAGGATATTAAGTGGGAGCCCATGATTTTCTCACCGTTTTGTAACACTTTCATATCCAGGGGCCACATGTTTCAAGGGGCCCAATCATCTAAAGAGCCTGTTATTGAAAAAGATCTGAGGGATTTGGGTATAAATGTGATATCGGAGGAAGAAATCGAAGATGGAATGACTATGGGCATCTACCTCGCACTACTAGGCTTTGAGCTAAACAATTGGACTGCAGAAGAATTACCTGTAGTTTACAAAACTGTTTCAGAGTAATGCACAAAAACTTTCCCTGTTGTCTAAACCCCGGGATAATAAGTGATCTTTTGTAAGGGGTTAATCTATCTATTTTTTATTTTAATAAATTATGCATTCCTATTAATTCACGAAATGGTAAACATTATCCCTTGCATTTTTTCTCATTATTTATTTATTATATATTATTATTTCATTCTATTTTGATATGGGATAGATCATCCTGTATTTCTATATGTATATATATCCTCTCGTTCGTTATTCTTTCAGGACCTCCGGTATCAATAGTATGAATGCTGATGACTCTGACCCGAAGATAGATTTCGAGCTGCCCATATGTCAAGGGGAAATTGGAGTTTATGATAGTGATGAGGGAAGCGACTTACCTTATGAACTACTGAAAATGGTAGAGAGAGAGAAGATAAACAAATTCTACCTCATTAAGAGCCCATTGAGATCTTGAATCTAGGATCAGAGGAAGATAAAAAGGAGATAAAAATTGGCACCATCATATCTGCTGAGGGACGACAAAGTCTAATTGAGCTACTTTGAGAGTACAGAGATGTGTTTTCTTGGTCGTATAAGGACATGCCAGGTTTAGACACTGAGTTAGTGATACATAAGTTGCCAATAAAGCCTGAATGTAAACCGATACAACAAAAGCTCAGAAGGATGCGACCTGAAATACTACTTAAAATTAAAGAAGAAGTAAATAAGCAATTTGATGTTGGGTTCCTGAAAGTAGCCAAGTATCTGGAATGGGTAGAAAACGTCATTACAGTACCAAAGAAAGATGGTAAAGTCCGCATGTACGTCGACTACAAAGATCTTAATCGGGCCAATCCGAAAGATAATTTCTCTATGCCACATATAGACACCCTGGTGGACAATACGGCTGGAAACTTTCTATTTTCTTTTATAGATGGGTTTTCAAGTTATAATCAAATAAAGATGCATCCAGATGATATGGAAAAACTACATTTGTCACCATGTGGGGCACGTTCTGTTGCAAGGTGATGCCGTTTGGGCTAATGAATGCAGGAGCAACTTATCAAATGGCCATGGTAACACTATTCCATGACATGATGCATAAGGAAATAGAGGTCTATGTCGATGATATGATTGTTAAAGCTAAAACGGATGAAAAACACATCGAGAATCAGAGGAAACTCTTCCAAAGATTAAGGAAATGCTAGTTAAAACTCAATCCAAGCAAGTGTACCTTCGGGGTAACCTCGGGAAAACTCTTGCGGTTTGTAGTAAGCAAAAAAGGGATTACAGTAGATCCTGGAAAAGTTAAAGCTATTCAGGATTTACCACCCCCATAAACACAAAAAGAAGTTCAAGGATTCCTAGGAAGATTAAACTATATTGCCCAATTTATTTCGCAATTAACTGAGAAGTGTGATCCCATTTTTCGTCTTCTCCGTAAAAATAACTCAGGGGTGTGGAACGATGATTGCCAAGGAGCTTTTGAAGCAATAAAATAATATTAGTCGAATGCTCCAGTCTTAATGCCACCAATATCAGGCAAACCATTAATCCTCTACTTGTCAATCTTTGAGGATTCAATGGGGTGCGTATTAGGGCAACATGAGCAAACTGAGAAAAGAGAAAGAGCAATCTACTACCTCAGCAAAAAGTTCACTGATTGCGAGACGAGGTACTCAACAATAGAAAAGTTGTGTTGTGTTTTAGTTTGGACTACCCGAAGGCTCAGACAGTATATTATCACACTACTTGACGATATCTAAACCTGATCCTCTGAAATATCTAATGGGTGTACTTGCTTTATCTGAAAGATTGGTTCGTTGGTATTGTCTGAATTTGACATCCAATATGTAAGCCAAAAAGCAGTTAAAGGAAGTGTTGTGGTCGATTTCATATCAAATAGGGCTTCTAAAGAGTATGAACCACTGAACTTCGATTTTTTAGACGAAGATTTAATGGCTATTTCAACTGAAGATGAAGTTTCCTCTACTAATGAATAGTGAAAGATGAATTTTGATGGTGCCTCGAACGCCTTGGGGTATAGAATTGGGGCAATTCTGGTCTTACCTGGTGGAAAACATTATCCTTTTACCAGCCAATTGAACTTTGATTGCACGAATAACATGGCTGAGTATGAAGCATACATCCTGGGTCTTAGAGCATCCATTAAGTGTAAAGTGAAAAAACTCAAAGTATACGGGGATTCAGCCCTGGTAATTTATCAACTCAAAGGTGAATGGGAAACAAAGGATGTGAAGTTGGTGGAATACCGTAAGTTGGTCATAGAGCTCATTAAAGAATTTGAGAAAGTGACATTCCATTACCTCCCCAGAGAAGATAATCAAATGGCGGATGCCCTAGCCACTTTGGCAGTAGCCTTCATAGTCAATGAACATTCAAGCATGGTGCCTATTACGATGCAAGCTTATGGGTATCCAACCCATTTCTATAGCATAGAAGAGGAAGATGGTGAAAATCCTTGGTATTACGACATCTTACAATACATTAGATATCAAAGTTACCCCGAGCAGGCTATTGAAAATGACAAAAGAACTATTCGAAGAATGGTCGTAGGATATATGCTTCATGGAGAGATCTTGTATAAGAAAAGTCATGATCACATCTTACTGTGATGTGTGGATGCCAAAGAAGCTAGAACGATCATTGAATAAGTGTATGAAGGGGTATGCGGTACCCATGCTAATGGACATGCAATGACTAAACAAATAATGAGATTTGGGTATTATTGGTCAACCCTGGAAACTGATTATATCAATTTCACCAGAAAATGTCATAAATGTCAGATTTATGGAGACAAGCTCCACACGCATCCTCATCCATTGCATGTAATGACTACTCCATGGCCATTCTCTATGTGGGGCATGGATGTCATTGGGAAAATTTCACCCAAAGCTTCTAATGGCCATCATTTCATATTTGTGGCAATAGACTACTTCACTAAGTGGGTAGAAGCAGCATCCTATGCAAATGTTACTTAGTCAACAGTTTGCAAGTTCTTGAAGAGAGAAATTATTTGTCGGTATGGGCTACCAGAAAGGATCATCACTCACAATGCCTTGAATTTAAACAACAAGATGATGAAGTCAGTATGTAAACAGTTTCTGATTAAACATCATAATTCCACCACTTATCGCCCAAAGATGAATGGAGCGATCGAAGCAGCCAATAAGAACATCAGGAGGCTCATACAGAAAATGACTGAGACTTATAGAGACTGGCATGGGAAGCTACCATTCGCTCTGTTTGCCTATCGAACTTCAGTGAGGACGTCCACTGAGGTAACTCTGTTTTCTTTAGTTTATGGGATGGAGGCTGTGTTACCCATCGAGGTTGAGATTCTGTCACTACGAGTCCTGTTAGAGGTTAAGCTAGATGAAGCAGAATGGGTGCAAGCTAGGTATGATCAGTTGAATCTGATTGAGGAAAAAAGATTAAAAGCTATCTGCCACGAGCAACTGCACCAGAAACATATGATAAGGTCACATAACAAAAAAGTTCGCCCACGAGATTTTCAAGAAGTAGACCTGGTGCTAAGAAAGATTTTGTCAATTCAGAAAGACTTTCGATGTAAATGGATTCCAAATTGGGAAGGACCTTATACGATAAAGAAGACCTTTTCTGGAGGAGCTTTGATTCTCACCGAGATGGATGGACCAGAGTTACCTAACCCTGTGAATGCTGACGCATTCAAGAAGTATTTTGCCTGAAAAATGAAAAAAAATTAAAAATAAAATGAAAAATAAAAGAAAAAAATAAGAAAAATAAGAAAAAAAGAAAAATAAAATAAAATGAGGGTTCAAGATAGAAAGCCGTAAAGGGCATCTTCAAACCAGAAAAGGTCTCAAGTTGAAAACTCGTAAAGGGCAGCTTGAGAATTGTGTAAATTCAGAATTCGTGCATGGTGGAGTTTCTGAATTAGTTTTGAAGGCTTGAAATGGTAGTCAGAGTTGGGGCTGAAAATCGAAAAGCTTGGGTAACCAGAAAGTAAATGAGATTCAAACACTGGCTTATGGCATCCAACAGTAGGGAATTTGGCAGTACAGGGAGAACTTCACACCCTTACGCATTACCATAATCCTCAAGATCCCCTTAACAGAAGCTACACTCGGGTCCTCTTACGGCGTGCCAGTTCAAAAGCATTCATATTATTGATGTTTGATGATGCGTACTATGTTTTCTTTTGATTATTCCAGTTAAAAGTTTTCCATGTATTCACCAAATTTTTTTTCTTTATTTATAAATAAAAAGATGTTTTTAACCGCCTTGCAAGCATCATGATTAAAAATAAAAACATGTAGATTATCTTGGGAAACATGAGATTATTGTGCATTATTGTACAAAAAGTTTTGGAAAATACAGATATTCTGAAGCTGAAAATGGTTTTAGCAGAAGGCTTACGCAATGTCAGGCCATAAGAAGTTAAAGTTTTGGGATACACGCGATGTCTCAACAATGTGGGATAACCCAAGAGGTTTTTTCATTGAAATAGTGGGTCATGAGAAGCACATGGGTTCAAAGAGTAAAGAGAATCAGAGTCAGGCTCAACCAAAGAATGTCCAACTAGGATTGTCGATTGAGATGAACTGCTGTTAATTTTTCGTGCCCAAATCAGTATGAAGTACAAGGCCGTTAACAAAAGAAAATTCTCATTTGAAAAGAAAATACTCTCAAAATAACTGTATCATTATACACATTTTAGGCATAAATATGATCATGACATAAAATGCATAATAATGAGTGCTTACAGATTCTCTTAAAAGAAATGACAGAGATGTAAAGACCCAACATAGAAATAACCAATTCGAATTTCCATGATTGGTAGAGGAAAGACAAGCTTCCGCAAGAGAAAACTCTTTCAAAGATTATCACCTCGAGACTTTCAGGTATGATGTTTTTGAATCCTCAAACACATACTAACAAAGGTTAATGTTTAATTTTCAGGTTCGATCCTGATTCAATGGATCAACTTTCCCAGATCTGATATTCCCCCAGAAAAAGCAGAACAGATCCCTCTCTTTTAAGATTTGATATTCCCTGAGTGACAGCGGAACAAGTCTACCCTGATTCAATGGATCAACTTTCCCAGATCTGATATTCCCTCAAAAGAAGTGGAACAGATCCTCTCTTTCAAGATTTGATATTCACTGAGTGACAGCGGAACAAGTCTACCCTGATTCAATGGATCAATTTTCCCAGATCTGATATTCCCTCAGAAGAAGCGGAACAGATCCTCTCTTTGAAGATTTGATATTCCCTGAATGACATCAGAACAAGCCTACCCTGATTAAATGGATCAACTTTCCCAGATCTGATATTCCCTCAGAAGAAGCGGAACAGATCCATCTCTTTCAAGATTTGATATTCCATGAGTGATAATGGAACAAGTCTACCCTGATTCAATCTTCCCTGAAGAACAGTGGAGTGGATCAACATCCCCATATATGATATTCCCTGAATGGAAGCGAAACAAATCCTTTATCATATTTTAAACTATGAAGTTGATTGGACGAAAAACACACTGTCTCTTCGTCTTTGCCCTATTCTTGTTGACACAAGAATAAGCAAAGAGGGGCAGCTGTCGACACTAACTTTTTGACTCGTCTTTTAATACATTATTATTATTATTATTATTATTATTAATGTTACATATTATATTTTACAGGCCCAAGACCCAGTTACAAATATCAACCCAATTACAAGATGTTGGTTCAAGCCCAAGTGTGACCTGGTTCAGTGACCCGACTTAGTGAATTTAGGATTTGCTAAAATCCTAATCCTAAAGCAAACTACCAATGTCATCCACGCATGCCTCCCACTGCAGTGCCAAGCCAACATAAAGCCATCACCAAATACTTCTAGAAGCTGTCATCATCTGGCCATCTCAGCAAATGTGACTGGATCAAAACCAAAGTCAACAAAAAAATATTATAAGTTTACCTAAACCTTTGAAATAAAAAGAAAATCCCAAAAATTACGGGATTAAAGATACATGCTTCAGCACTAATCGAATAAGGTGGATTCGAAACAACCATTAATAAGGGAAAAATTCAACGGGGAATGGACCATTAGGAATGAAGAAGAGAGAAGAAAAAAAAAGAAAAAACAGGAGAAACAAATTGTAAAAAGGGAAATGGGGTTTTTTTCTACCAGAAAAATAAAAAAACAGAGATATTTGACTCCCAATATTCAATAGTCAATCAGTGTAAACAAAGGGTTTCACTCCCTTCATTTTCGAATTATCAGAAATCAATAGCAGTTGATTGAGGTATATTTTCATTTTTGAATTCATTTTCATCTTCAATTTCTGAAGTGTGTGTGTGTTTATTTTTAAAAACAAGAGTAAAAAAACAACAACGAGACTGATGCATACCAAACATGTTTTTTTTAATCCTAACAATCTATGAATATAAAATCAGCAAACATTCGGGTACCCAAAATAAGATTCGAACATTTTTGTTGGAGATATATTTTTATTTTTTTTCGAATTAAAAAAAAGCCTTGCATGTAAAACAATAAAGAAAAAAATAGAGTCCTTACCTCGTTTTAAGACTTCTCACCGGTGATGAGGGGAGTTAGATTGAACATTTAAGGTATTTTTAGTTTATTTTTTAAGGTTTTAAGACTAAAAAAAATATTTTGAAAGAAAAGATGGAAGTCTGTTGCATAAACAAAGGGGGAGAATGAATTTGGTTTAGCCAAAACTTTGTAATAGTATATATATATATATATATATATATATATATATATATATATATATATATATATATATATATATATATATATATATATATCAAAATTATGTAGTTTTGGAGATTAGGGTTCCCTCCTTATGTTGCATGATAAATCGCGTGAGTGAAGTCTCTGAGTTCAAGGATATTTCATTCTGGTACTCAATTAAAGTTTTCAAAATTTATAATTTTGCCTCTCACTTTTTGTTCGCATTTATTTTGGTCACTATAGACAATATATTTTATTTTCGGCATGTAATACTGAATTTTTATATTTGGTCCTAAATGTATAGGTTTATTACATTTTTAGTGCTTGTAATATGTGATTTTTATATTCTGTGTTGTGTTAGTTATTTATTTCACTTTTGAGACATTAAATTTTCAGTTTTAATTATTTAGTCCCTCATGTTGTGTAATATTCTATTGTGACTTCATTACTTGCTTCTATGTTAGTCGCAAATTAATTTTGATACTTTATTATATTTACACTAATATCTTTGTTATAAATAATTGTTTCGTGTGCATGTACATATACATTATATTATTTAAGTGTTTATATATATATAAATATATATATATATATATATTATTATCCATATTATGTAATATATATATATTATAGTATATATGCATAACATGCTTAATACGTAAATTTTCAGATTGATATTTAATTATTTTTATTAAATACGAATATATATATATATATATATAATTTACGTATGTTATTATTTTTATTAAACATCAATCTTTGAATACATATATATAAAGGTATTTATGAAATTTATATTATAAGTTTATTTTTTGTTGTGTTAAATATTTTTGTACTCTTATATGTAACATCTTTTATGTATTTATATTTTACGATTATATTTTACATGTATGAATATTTAATATGTTAATTAATCCCATATTTGATTATTTATTATGTGCATGGCTAATATATATATATATATATATATATATATATATATATATATATATATATATGTTAATATTGTTTTAGATGGTTGATAATTCAGTATTTGTACAAAATCATTGCTTTTGTTTGTATGTATATTAGTTCATTTTAGTCATAATTAATCTCTCATGGTATCCTCATAAGCATTGCTTGACTCAAATTGAAATAAATTGACTAAGGGTAATATTTGATCATCTTAAAATTATCAAAAGAAACTTTCTAATACGTGAATATTTAATCCATTTTAAAATATAACATTAAGTATTAATACTAGAACTTACACTTAAAATTTGAGCTCCTAGATTCCTTAATTTTCATAATTTGACACTTTAAGTTAGAAAAGGCCTTAATTTAGTTTTAGTTTTATTAAGACAAATAAAATTTTGTTTGATTGTATTGTTTTTACAAATCTAAGGCACTATTCACTTATTAATGAATTAATAGTATATCTCCCGCGATCGTGCTCAGGGGGTGACTACTGGTAATTCCTTGAATAAGTCGACATCATTTTTAAAACCACATCATGTTTTCTAAAAATGAGGCAATATTCGGTTATTAGGCACAATAGTTGATCTCCCGTATTTACGCTCGGGGGCGAATGCTATTGGTCTCAATAAATGAATACCCTTTTCAAACTTTGCATCCTTAATGATTTTTAAATTAAATAAAGATCAAACTCAAAATTTCCAATTTTAAATATAGGGTAATCGACTAGGTACCAATTTTTGGGTGCTTGTGGGGATGTTAATCCTTCCCCACGCGTAACTGACTCCCGAACTTGATTTATGGATTTTCGCAGACCTCAAAACTCGGTATTTTGATAAAGACAAAATGTTTTATTAAAATCATCCGGTTTTTATGGTGTTCCAATCTCACCTTAAATTATTGGTGGCAACTCCTCACCTTTCAAAACAATTTTCAAAGAGGAAAACCCCCGAGTCGGTATCGGTCTTTTCCCTCTGGGTGAAAAAATAGGTTACGACACCAAACTCGTCATTTTTCGTTAAAAATTTGACGATCGTTTGAGTTTGCCTAAAGCTTTGCCTTTCCTTCTTTGTAGTGCACTCTTTTCCTCCAAATAGGATCTAGGAGATTTTTAACGAGGTTCGCACCACAACTAAAGATTAAACGCGTTATGATTATTGAATAAAATCTTATTTGCTAAGAAAAAAATAATAATTGAGCTAAAGAAGAGATCGAGCGCTGAAGAAATTCAATTTGAATAAATCGGATCTTTTATTCTCTTAATTATCAGATACATCTATTTCATATTCTGTTTTAAAGCAAAGGTGGGCTAAAGCTTTTGTTGAAGCGCAGGAGGCAGTGTATTTAGGTAAGCAACTTGGACTTATGCTTGGTAGTCCTGAAATTGTGATTCTTTAGAAGCTTTTGTCGTTAGTGATGTTTGAGGTTAATGTCGGTTGAATTATGTGGGTTGTGTTTTTATCCTTGGTTGATGTGGTATGTTGAGGTGAAATTGTTAGGTTTTTTGATGAATTTGGTGGTAGGGTTGATTGGCTGGGGTTTTTGTCGGTTATTTAGTAATCCGTAATCCAAGTTTTGGAGGTTTTCGACGAGTTTGTGTTGGTTCTTCAGGTTATTATAGTGGTTTTGGTTCCTTCTTTTAGCTTTTCTCATTGTTCGTTCTGGAGTTGTTGGAATAGCATATTGGCGTTGTGGTTGATCTATTTGTGGCCAGTATAGCTCCCTTGTTATCCATGATTTAGTTTGAAGTTCGAGGTTGTTCTATTATTAAGACAAAATTGTCGAGTTCCGCTTTGGTACGCAGGAGGTTATGTGGTTAGTTGTTTTGCTGCTCTTCCTTAAGTGTTCTTCTCGGCTGGTTGATGTTTCTGTGTGTAGATGTTTCTGTGTGTAGCTGTTTTCATAACAGCAGGTTAAATGTTTCTTTGTTGTCTCCTGTATCCCAGTCAGTGTTGTTCTCAGGAGCTAGTTTTGGCTTTATGTTCTTTCCACTTCATGGTTCACTCTTTTTCCTCCAATAGGTTTAGGGAGGTTTTTTAATGAGGTCCATGGGATGGTGTATCTTGTATCTTTATCAATACAAAGTATTCATCTTTCAAAAAAATTGAGCTAAAGATGAATTTAAAGACTAAAAAAATCAACGACACAATAAAAAATCAATCTATTCTCCATATAATTAAAGCATCATACAGGACTTAAATTAAAATAAACATTGAAGGACTAAAATTAAAATCAATGGCACAATAAAAAGTCTTTTAATAACGACGAGATATGGAGATCAAGCAGAAGCATCTTCCTCGAGTTTTGCATTCAAGTTTGGTTTAACGCTGCACGCATCAATGACAACAGTTGACTTGTATCCTGGATATGCCACTTTTGCTTGGTTGTTAGCCCTTTTCAGTTTTTCTTCGTAGAACTTCCAATTAATATCGCTGTCAGTAGTAAACTCAGTATACACCTACAATTGAAAGAAAATTAATTTATGTGAAACTTTGTCAAATTGCTCTCAATCTAGTATTGGGGGAAGCCTACTATCATACATTTCCTTTATCACATTACATATAAAAATAAGGGTCAACTAATTTTTTTTGTCAAATTGCTTTATTTATTTGTTAGTCGGGATGGATTCGAGGGACGGGTGGGGTAGTCATCCTCTGAATATTTAAAATTACTATATAATTTAAATTTTTTTATATATTTTCTAATGAAAATTTCTGCCCTTGGAATTTATAAACTTATCCTCTCCTAAAATTTTAGAGGTTCGTCCTCTAACATAAAATCATGAGTCCATCCTTATTTGCTAGTATCAAATTAATAATAAAAAAAAAGGCATGATACCAAAATCAAACCCCAACATTTACTAAAACAGTTATTTTGCCCGCTATTCTTTTTTTTTTTTTGAGCAACTTAGCCCAAATTTAATTTTAGGGCAAAAAGTCCCTTCACATTTGATTGAATAGATTTTAACTCTTATTTTTTTCCTGGCCCATAACATTTCATTTTAGGGGAAAATACTCTTATTTTATAGCATTAATCATTTATTAACTAATGATTTTCATACATAGAGAGATCTTTTTGTCCTAAAATAAAATGTTAACGGTCAAAATGCTCTAAAAATAAAATAGGAACCAAAATGACCAATTGGATAAACGTTAGAGATTAATTTTGGTATTATAAAAAAAAAGAAATAGACAGGATCCATCGAAACTTAATAATGAGTTTGGTGAGAAGGCATAAAAATCGAATTGATGCATACCTTATTGTCTTTATATGCCATATTTTTCCAGACAACAACCCACTTAATGTTCTCTTTGATAACAAACACACTCCCGCCTTTGGTGGATCCGATATTGGAATCGGCTAAATGCTGAAAATATCGCGTCTGGTGCGATGGGACATCCAGCGGCTGGCTTCCGGTTCCATACCAATCTTTTCTGTCAAACCTGCTCAAATCTTGGTCGGTTTGATTGTTAAAATACACCTCTGTATATATTGCAGGACCCAACGTATTGCTTGGAGAAGTCGTTGGATCAATATCTTCATCGAGTTTTGCATTTAATTTTGGCTTAATGCTACTCAGATCAATTACAACAGTTGACTTGTATCCTAGATTAGTCCTTTCTGCTTGATTGGAAGAGTTCTTCAGTTTTTGTTTATATAACTCCCAATTAATAATGCTGTCAGTAGTAATATCAGTATAGACCTGTAGTTGCAAGAAATTTCATTTATGTGAAACTTCGTCAAGTTGTTTTATTTACTTGTTACCAAAAGAATTGGGGGCGGGGGGAGAATACATTAAAACTTAATAATTAAAAAATTGAAGAGTAAATTACACAAATGGTCCCCTAACTAAAGGAATTGTTTTATTGAGTATCTCGGCTATTAAAAGTTATAAAATTGTTACCTAACTATTCATACGTTCCAAACTCGTAATTTTTCGTTAAAAATTAACGATCGTTTGAGCTGGATATTAACATGTTGATTGATATATAATAGTCGTTTGATATTAGATTTTATCATATCCTAGTCAACATGATAACGTCTAGCTCAGATTACCATCAATTTTTTAACGAAAAATGACTAGTTTGAAACATTTTATAACTTTTAATAGTAAGGGGACTCAACAAAGCAACACATATGATAGTTGAGTGACCATTTTGTAACTTTTAATAGTCGAGGGATTCAACAAAACAACACACTATAATTGTGGGACTATTTTGTAACTTTTAATAGTCGGATGACTCAAGAAAGTATCACCCTATAGTCGGGGTACCATTTGTGTACTTTACCCAAGATTGAATTGATGCATACCTTATTATCTTCCTTTGCCATATTCCTCCACGCAACAACCCACTTAATGTTGTCTTTTATGACAAATACAGTCCCACCTGCCGAGGATCCGACATAAGAATCGGCCATGTGCTGAAAATTTAATTTCTCCTGCGATGGAACAACTAATGGCTGATTTCCAATTCCATACCAATCAATTTCATCGTCCGTACTCCTGAGGTCTTGGTCGGTTTGATTGCTAAAACACACCTTTGTATGTATTGGAGTGCCCACCTTACTACTTGGAGCAGTTATCGTCCCAGTAACTTCCTCGAGTTTTGCATTCAATTTTGGCTTAACGCTACTCAGATCAATGTCAACAGTCGACTTGTATTCTAAATAAGTAGCTTCGGCATGTTTGTTAGACATTTTCAGTCGTTTTTTGATTTTGCCCCAATCAATAGTGTCGTCTGTAACGATTTCTGTATAGACCTGCAGCAGGAAGAGATGTGATTTTCAGCCTAACCTCAAAACTTAATGATAAATTTGTTTCTATCAAATTAATACCATAAAATAAGAAGAAAAAAAAGAAACGAAAGGATCAATCGGAACTTAATGATAAATTTGGTGCGTACCTTATTGTCTTCTTTGATCATGTTACTCCAAGCAACAACCCACTTAATGTTTTCCTTTATAAGGAACACACTCCCACCTTCCGAGGATCCGACGTAAGAATCAGCCAATTGCTGAAAATATCGTGTATGAAGTGATGGGACATTCAGTGGCTGATTTCCGGATCCATTCCAGTTAATTTCATCATAAGAGCTGAAGTCTTGGTCGGTTTGATTGTTAAAAGACACCTTTGTGTATATTGGAGCTCCCACCTTACTACTTGGAGCAGTTACCGTCCCAGTAACTACCTCGAGTTTTGCATTCAAGTTTGGCTTAACGCTACTCGGATTAATGTCAACAGTCGACTTATATCCTAAATAAGTTGCTTCGGCGTGTCTGTTCGACATATTCAGTTGTTCTTTGATATTGTCCCAATCAATAGTGTCGTCCGTGACGATATCTGTATAGACCTGTAGTAGGAAGAGAAGTGATTTCAACCTAACCTCAAAACTTTAAATTCCAAACATTTTATGTGAAAAATCACTTTTGAGATTAAATTATATTTCTATCCTCAATTATTTAATTTTAATTTACAACATAATATCTAAAATGAACCTTTTATCTTTTCAAAATCATTTTTTAACAACAATACCAAATAATTACATCTCAAAATATACTTTTCAAAAAGACTTTTAAAAGTATGTTTTTACAGCACTTCTCAAAATTACTTTTTAAGAGTAATACCAAACAGACCCTATATTATGAGTAAAGCTATTCGATATGTTTGTTCCTATCAAATTAATACCAGAAAATAAGAAGAAAAAAAGAAACAGATAGGATCAATCAGAACTTACCTTATTGTCTTTTTTGACCAAGTTCTTCCAAGCAACAACCCACTTAATATTTTCCTTTATAAGGAACACACACCCACCTTCCGAGGATCGGAGATAGGGATCCGCCCATTGCTGAAAACATCGTATCCGAAGTGATGGGACATTCAGTGGCTGATATCCGGATCCATTCCAGTTAATTTTATCATACGAGCTCAAGTCTTGGTCGGTTTGATTGTTAAAAAACACCGTGGTACATATTGGAAAACCCCTCTTAGTACGTGGAGAAGCCATCGTCTCCGTTTGTTGTAGTGGTACACTACGAACTCATACATACTAGTTTGCAGCCCAGAAGATGACAAAAGGTTGTTATAACCTTATTGCAAGACTAAATATTTAAATATTAGCTTCTTATTAGAAATCAAACTTGATTATTTAATAATATTAGAAGTTTAGAACTTTGTAGAAACAAGCCCATGGGAAATAAATTGCAGCAGTAGCTTAAGAAATGGAGTTTGGCAGCATGTTACAACAAATTTTGAAAAGTCAAAGGTGGCTAGTAATGTATGGATATGACCCACGTGGATAATAAAGTGGCAGCAGCTTGAATTGCAAAGAAATGCTTAATTATTAAGAGAAGTGAGGCCGAAAAACAAAGTCAAAAAAGGCTGCAATAAAGGAAGAAAGTGACAGATTTTAAATTCTTCAATTAGTCGGTTTAATTAACTTTTATATATATATATATATATATATATATATGCGTATGATATATGAATGTAATACGAGAGAAAGAAAAATAATAATTAGTGAAAGTTTAGAAAATCAAGAATGAGAAATAGTTTAGCAAAGCTATTAGAGAGAGGTGAAGTTTAGTTTTGTAAATTAGACGCAATTAGTGTTGTAGTGTCGTTGTAGTATTGAGGTAATATTATTGTAAAGTATTTTGTCTCGTATCAATAATAGTTCGAGTTATAAATTATCCAGAGTTTCCAACACTTCTGGCCTTTATGATTCACATCTTGGTTGTTATAACTAATTTGCTCTCTTTTAACGTCCAAAGATTTGTGTGAATATTAGGTGAGTATTCAATCGAGTCGAGTAAAAAAAATATCAAGTTATTCGAGTTGACGAGTCATATTTTACAACTCGAACTTAACCTAAATTTTTTTCGAACGAGTCAAGTTTAGGAAATTCAAGTCGAGTTATTTGAATTTCTATACTAATTTTATTATAATTATTTATAGTATTATGACAATGGTCTGTTCTAATTTTTTGACTTTATCTAACCATATAATATATATATATATATATATATATTATTCTTTCAAATTATAATGTTATTTAATATAGCAAATAAAATCTAAAAGTATGAAATATATTCATAATATTATATTTTAAAGAAAGTATTTTGAGGGCAAAATATTGATGAGAGTATAAATGAGTCAAAGAATTGATGAGAAGAAAGAATTTACAAACAATTGTAGTCAAAAGATCAAATTGAGTAAAAACCAAAGTTAAGGGACTAAATAAAAAGAGAGTGCATCTTTAGTAAAAAAAAAAATAACAATTGAAGTTACATAGGTATTATATTATGACATATGAGCATGTGAGTTAAATTTGATAAAAAAAAAGAATTTAAAATAAATGACAAATTGAAGGAATAAGGAGATTATGAAAAATTGAAAGATAAAATTGAAAAATAAAAAATTGTTATAAAAAAGAGGAATTAAAAGTACACATGTATTCTACTATGATTTAGGAGTATGTGGTTCAAATTTGGTAAAAAAATAGATTTAAAATGAACGAGAAATTGAAGAAATAATAAAATCAGGGACTAAATCGTAAAATTATCAAAATATTAGTCAAATTTTTGGTTTTTTGAGTAACTCGAAAATTCAAAATTTCAACTCGAACTCAAGAACCGAATTTATAATTCGAGTTGACTTAAATAACTCGAAATTAAAAAAAATAATTTTTTGAATGGATTCGAATTTTACTCACCCTAATGAATATATTAACTTTTTTATAACGTGGGGTTACTTACCGTTAACATCACATACAAATTTTCAACTTTTTATACTTTTTTTTTTAATTAATAATAAAGTCTAGTTTGACTTTTCGGATGGACTCCACATGTATAAAGTCAATATGGACATGGACTCCACATGTATGAGGTTTTTTCTCCACATGTATGAGGTTTTTTTTTGTCACCCAATATTTTTTAAAAATTTCCAAAAGAATAATAAATTGGTTTCTACCTAATAAAATAAAATAAAATTCACATTAAAATTGACATGTACATGTTTAGATTTATATAAATAAAAATTAAGTTAAATTCGAGGTGAATAAATAATAATATATATTTTTAATTTTTAGTAATTTAATTTTTATTTTTGGTATTTTTATATTCAATTATTCTAAATACTATTATATTTTAAATTTAATTTTTTTTTATAAAAATCAAATAAACCCTTGAACTTTTAAAAAAATCAATTTGACACTTGAACTCAAAAAAAAAACCAATCAAGCCCATATGCCACACCATCAATCACGTTAACAACCACTGTGAACTGTCACGCTAGAACTATAGACTACCATGTTAACACCATAAAGTGTCGTATCAATATCGCAATATCAACGACAAAAAATGTTAAGTACAAAAATAATTCAAGGGTCAAATTATTTTTTAGAAGTACAAGAGCTCATATAAGTTTTTACCTTTTATATTTTATTTCTCTTGAGTTTATAGCGTAACATCCCAAGTATTGTGCTAATAGTTTCAAATAACCCGTTTGGGTTTAGAGTGGCTATGATAGACCTTCATGAAGAATTTGGGTTAAGTATAGTATGGGTTGGGCTTCATTTAGGCCCAAAAGATGATAAAAAGAGTATTTTAGATTGAGGCCAAAAGTTGAAAGACTAAAATGGTGAAATGGTAAAATAATGTTGATCTCCATTAAGTATGACGAGGTCATATGTTGGAAATGCATGCCTCTATGTCTTATTCTTCTTCTTCTTCTCTAAGTTTGTCAAAGGTTTTAACTTTGTTTTCCAACTTTTCTAGTCTAGATTTGTGAGGGTAAGAGTGATAATCTTCCCTCCTAGAGCTTTCTTTTAAGCTTTTGATCTCAAGGATTGGCCATAGTGGGGGGTTTAGAGGGGTTTAGGGTTTCAAGACATTTGGATGTCCTTAATCCATTTTTAAGGGTTGTGAATCATTTTTTCACCCCTTTTAAGTCTTTAATTGAGTTAGTAATTTGTTTCTTTTGCTTTTGATTAGTGAAAGAAGTTGGAGAGAGCACAAAAGGTAAGAACATGAAAAAAAAAACTAATGCTTAGTAACTTTGGGGGTGTTTTCCCAACAACTAGAAGCCAGGTAATACACTCTTAACTCGTCTATAATGTTTGTAATTCACCACATATAGATTGCTCATTTGTATGAGTAGATGAGTGTATAATGGGTCAAATTATATACTTGAAAATTATTAAAGAAATAAAGAACATGGGCTTTGAGTTTGTGGAAGGGAATGAAACAAGTGTGAAAGATCTCTGCAATTCTTCGTGGGTCCCAAAAAGTGAAGCACATCAGGAGGGAGGCCTAAGTCGAAAGCTAATTTTGATTCCAAGGTGCTGGTTGCTAATAAAAAGTAAGGGTTAAAGAGATGATTTATATTTGTGTTTTGTAAATTTTTAATCATTGATTTTAAAAAATATAAGATATGGTTAGTTTCACTTTTGTTTAATTAAGATGTGGTTACTCTGAATTAACTACCGTTAATAGCAGTTAATTATTTTGATATAATCACATATTTGGTCTTTGTTATTTATTTATTATCTCAATTTAGTCATACTTTTAATAAATTAAAATAAATTACATATTTTTAAATGAAAAAATAAATTATTTTTAAATTAAGTTAATACTAAAATATATTTAATAAGTTAATATAAAAATATTTTTAAATTAATATATAAAATTATATTATATATAATCCAGTTCACGGGTACCTGATTCATAACTTTTTTTTTACTTTTTTCTTTAAATTATATTATTTTTAAAAAAAATTATATATAAAATTATACAATTAACTTTTATATAATCCACACATAAATTTTAAAAATTCAAATTACATAATTAAAAAATTTACTAAAAATTAAAATAAAGAAATACAATTAAATTTTAAATGTTTTGAAGTTAAAATAGTATTTTAAAAAATAATTTAAAATCTTAATTTGAAACAATTTAAAAAATTAATAATTTAGAATGTTATGGTGTCAAAATTTAAGAAATTAGGATATTGGAATGTTATGCATTTTCTCGAAAAATCACCGGTAACCGATATATTTACCGATCTAACACCGGTTAGATTATATTTCCCGATCTAACACTCGTAGAAGTAATGCGCGCTCCTTGCCCCGCGCTATATACTGATTTGGCGTCACGTGGGGTATAGCGCCCCCTGTACCGCGCTATATGCTGACATGGCTTACACGTGGGTATAGCGCGCCCCCTGATCCGCGCTATAGTTGTTTATCTGAAACGTGGGGTATAGCGCGGTACAGGCGGCGCGCTATACCTTTAATTACCCCCCAATCCTCACTATAAATACTCAATCCTCTATTATTTTCATCACACCATATTCTCTCAAATACTCTCAAATACTCTCTCTGTTTAAGGTATATTTTATAATATTTTTAATATTATGTATTTAATTTATTTAAGCATTTTACTTTATTTAATATTTTACTAATATAATTTTTTTTACAGATATATAATGGAAGGCGGTTTACTTTGTTTGGATGGAAATCATATATCTCGACACTTTGCTGATACGGTAACATTTTTAAGTTTTAATTTAATTTAAATTATTTGTAATAATTTGTTGATTTATTTAATGCTGATAATGGAAGGCAGTATGCTTTCGAAGTCCACAATTGTCCCAGGATTCAACGTCCGCACCAGCCTAAACCAACCTGGAAGTTCGTTGTAAGATGCATCCCATTCGCCATGAAGTTTGACAATGGCATTTTGTTTTGCCAACTAAGCTTTTTTATAGGAGACAGTGTACCCATACTGCGATTGTATAGCTGAAATCAACACTGCAACAGCTATATGAGAGCTTGTTTTTACCATGGGCATGATGGCTTGGCATATCATTTCAGAGTCCAAGTTGGGATGATCTTGGTTGACCCCTCCAACACAACATGTGTGAGGACCGTTGTATACTGTTAGTTCCCATATGTTGCTTTTCCTCTTCATTTTCGATACGCGAATCATCCAATTGTATCCGTTTTCACGTCGGGCACAATAGCATACATATTTTTCAGTCGTCGATCGATTGACTCTGGACTGAATAGAATTACGGATATTGTAATTTTTTATAGCCATCACCGCTTCTTCTTTTCTTGAAAACTCCATGCCTAAATATAACTCACCATTATTTATTGATGAGTAATATCCATAGTCACCGAGATGAGGCATATCAGCAAATTCTGGCCCGTACATTGCACTATAATAAGCTTCATACATGTGTGCAGGAGGGTCAGTTTGTGCCACATTTCCTGGAACTTCATCATCATCGGAGTTGAATTGCGGTGATTCTGGGTGAATGAATAGTCCAGTCTCAACACCATCCGCACCAGGCTCACGAAGCGATTCTTCTGGTGGAGATGATAGTTCCTCTATGCTCTCTACATTTAGGTCGAAGAACCTACTACTTGCACGCCTTCCCCTTGAACTGGAAGACATATCGACATTGAGATCGAAAAAGCTCGCAGTCAAATGCCTCCCCCTGGAGCTTGAAGCCATCGTGTCAAATGGAAACTACACAGATGGTTGCGTCGATGGCATCTCCATATGGTCAAAGAAATTTGCAGATGAATGCCTTCCCCTTGAACTGGACGCGGTGTTCCCACACGGATTGTTCGTGGACCCACCTCGGTACATATCGTAAGGAGTTGTGGATGAATGTCTCCCCATTATGGCATTAAAATCATTACACATTACTGTAGTCGGGCTGTCAACTTGATCAACTTGTTCAGCCAACCCATAGTGGGAGCTAAATGATTGACCCCAAACAGCACACACTTGAACAAAATATACATACATCTCAATAGCGGCGTCTGAATAATTACTTTGATCTTCAACCATCATTTGAACATCATCATTGTTCGAAAGTTTGAACGCTGTATAAGTTAATGGCAACAATGATGATAGAAATCTGTACTGCAACGACGACATTCTTTTACTATTTCCAACATGAATCTTTCTCGAAATTTTCGTTATCAACTCCTCAAGAGTCATGTTTCTCTTGAATGATATTTTAACATGCTCATTTAATACGAAAACAACGTCGGTTTCATCTTCTCGAATTTCACCATCATAATAAACAATAGCTGAAAGTCGCGCCATTCTTTGAGTTTAAAAGTGCGGCAATATTATATCTGCAAAAAAAAAAATAACTGAAACAAACCTGATTAAATAAATTATATATGAACGAAAATATAACACAATAAATTTTTTATACATCAACGTAAATAATTTAAATAATATAATTTTATATTATTATCTGCACTGCAAAACTATTTTGACGTATGCTCATGCTTTTTAATTTTACAAACACAAAAATTAATTGAAAATAATTAGTATAATATTTTTTCAAATAATCATAATAAACAATAAGTATAATAAAAAAATTTATAACAAAATTTTTAACGAAAAATCGCACGAACTTCTAAATCAAATATGAGAAAATTACCAGAATTATTACTCGTTGACAAAATTGTTGTATTAATTTATAAGTTGAGAGGAGAGATGTGATGAGATGTGAGAAACTTAACCGGGAGTGAAGGGTATTTATAACCATATAAGGCGCGGTACATATACCGCGCTATATGTAATTATTCAGATAAAAGGTATAGCGCGAACCAGGGTCTACGCTAAATATAATTCTGTCAGATACCCAGGTATAGCGCTGAGCAGGGGTGGCGCTATACCCCTACGTGGCATATAGCGCAGATCAGGGGATGCTCTATACTCACGTGTAAGCCATGTCAGCATATAACGCGGTACAGGGCGCGCGCTATATTCCACGTGGCGCCAAATCAGCATATAGCGCGGGACAGGGAGCACATTTTACTGCTACGGGTGTTAGATCAAGAAATATAATCTGACCGGTGTTAGATCGATAAATATACCGGTCACCGGTGATTTTTCGAGAAAAACGTCGGAATGTTATAGTGAAATAATTTGAGAATTATAAATAAAAAAATTAATATAAATAAAAAATAAAAAATATATAATAAACAAGGTATCGAGTCGGTGGGTACCTGGTTAACCAGCATTTTGTGACCCAAGAAATACCTAGAAATCGAAAAAAATAAAGGGTTGGGAACCCAACCCGAAAAATCGGGTATTTGTATTTTAAATACTTAGTATTTTTAACTGGATCAACGGGTCGACGGGTTGAGTCAATTGATTTAAGTATTTTTAAACACCTCTACGTGATATAATATGTGACATCATTCGATTAGAGAATTATATTTATTTTAATTTATTAAAAGTATAGCTAAAATAAGAGAATAAATAAATAACGTAGACTAAATATATGATTATATCAAAATATTTAACTGTTGTTAACGAAAATTAACTTTAGTGACTACAACTTAATTAAATAAAAAATAAAATTAATTATATCTTAATTAAATAAAAATAAAAGTATAACTTATGTTTTTTGAAATACACATAAATAAGATATCATCCATGTAGTTAACCTACAAGTAATATCGAGGGGGATGAGTATGAAGAGTCGTTACCAAAATTGGTTCAGTCGGGGAAAAACAGAAAGTTCGGGTCGCTCTTGAAGATACAGGATCAAGTTTTATCAGTCTCTAGTCGGAGAAGATGGGATAGAGATTTCAAGAAACATAATCTCAAGAAGAAGGATTTGGATTATTCTGAACTTTCTAGAAGATCACAATCTGACTCTGATCTCAAAGGAAGAAGGCCGGGGTTGATGAAGGAAGCGATGCAGACTCTGAGTTTGGGTAAAAGTCTGGGAATCCAAGTGACAGGAGATGAGAAAGAGGTTCTGAAGGAATTAGCTCTGTTAGAAGAGGATCGCTTGTAACATGAGGTGCTGGTGTACAGCGGTGAAGTGCTTTTCGTGATGAGGAGTCTCTCTTGGATCGTGAGAGGATTAGGAGCGGTTGCAAAACTTTTAACACTTCGTAGGGCACTAAAGAAGATTAGAGTGGTAATGTCATGGTTACATGAGATTAAAAAATAAGCATTAGATGAGTTGGATATCCATATTTTTGGGGCGATGACGACTTTGTTTCTAGAGACGCGGGTTCTGAGGGGAAATTTGGAGGCTTAGTTATAGTTAGGAAGAAAGTGTTTTTCAATGTGAAACAGAAAATAATTAACCCGAGATTCATCTTTTTAAAAGGAAGATGGGCAATTTCAGGTAGGAAGGTTTCTTTATTCTGTCTGTATTTCAGATTGGTGGAGAGTTAGTAAGATGGATTTTAGTGATTTGTTGAGGTTTTTAGATTTTGTGTTTGATATGAATTTTTTGGGTAAGTTAATGAGCGTTTGGCTTGTCTCATTTGCTGTTGGATTATGGTCAATCTACTTAGCTCCGATCGATTTAATTTTTAACGATTGGAGAATTGCTGTAAAGGTTTTGGTTTTTTCCTCCATGGTACGGCTTTCTTGTGGGTGAAAGAAAAGTCGAGCAATTTAAAGATCATTGATGATGTATGGTGGGTGAATACTAGAAGTTGTTTGTATATTTCGATTTCAAATCCGGTGAAGGGATGTGTGTTTGTGTCTTGTAATTGGTGTGGTAAAGGAGGAGTGTGGAGGTTGTGGTGGTGTGTTTCGTTCAAAGTCCGGTGTTTTAAGAGCACTGTTTTCGGGTACTGTCAAGGATTCAAATGCTGATTTTGCTGTAATGTCAGGAATTAAAACGGCGTTGGATGTGTTTATTGAAGCTGGCTGGTTAGGATTGACGAATTCGACGGTGGAACTATATTCCCGTATCGTTGTACACTGGATTTACAATCCAGCATCTCGTCCCTTGATTTGGTGGCCTTTGTTTCGAGGAATCGACGAGAGGATTAACATTATCAAGTCGATTCAATTCAAAGGATTATTGCATTTGAGTTTCTCATTAGCACTTGGGTTACGGTTTTAAAGCTTGGTGGTGTGGATGCCGCTGCTTCGGCTGCAAAGTTATCTGCGTTGGAAGTATTCATCGTGTGATACGATGTCCAAGTCTCTTGATATTGTCGGTCGGTTGAAAGTTTATGTTAAGGGTTGGTGCGGCTTCGTTGTGCTCGTGTTTAGTGTTTTGTTTTGGGAGGGGTTGTTTTGATGTATGTGTCTGTCTTCGTGCTGTATTCGTTCTGTGATCGCTTTCTTTTTGTTTCTTCTGGTTGCTTCTCCTGGTTTGGTTTTTGGTAGTATGTATTATTTCCCCCAATTAGGCTTAGGGAATTTTTAACGAGGTAAATAAAAATCTTTGATTGCCGATATATTTTTTTTTTTTGCATTTGATCACTTGGGTGATGATTGAGGTTTTTGGTATTCAGGTCGGACCATCTCATACAAGCATTGGGTGTCACAATTTTCATTGACAAAAAGCCAGCACCATAATGCTCATTGTTACCTTAGAGTTTGTCATCTCTTTTAACCCTCTGCATGAATGACATACGTAATTATTATAGGATTTATTAACTAAGCCATTTTGCCATTTTATCTCTTCATCCCGTTTTATTGAAATAAATATGATTTAAATGATATGATCTTAATGATGAGTTTGGTATAAAAAATGAAATTGATGCATACCTTATTGTCTTCATTTATCCTAGTGCTCCAGGCAACAACCCACTTAATGTTTTGTTTGATAACAAACATAGATCCGGCTATGGAGGATCCGACATTGGAATCGGCCGAGTGTTGAAAATATCGTGTCTGACGCGATGGAACATTTAGTGGCTGATTTCCAGATCCGTACCAATCTTTTATGTTGAACGTGCTTAAATCTTCATCGGTTTGATTGTTAAGATACACCTTTGTAGATATTGCAGGACCAACCTTGTTGGAGCAGCTATGGTCTTGTCTTAGTTTTATATTTCCAAGTACCTTATGCTATTGGTTTGGTTATGTAGTGGTATACTACAAACCCATATATATAGTGGTTTGCAGCCAAAGGAGATGACAAGAATTTGTTATAAATATTTATCACACGTTGGTTTTACTTTAATTATTTGATATATGGTTGTTGTAACTAATTTGCTTTTTTTTTTAAATATAAATTGCTTTGTAAATATTTTATTTTAGCATTTTGTCTGATTAGTTCATTGTTTAATTAGCACTGTGATTGTGATTGAATGTTGGCATTATCGATTATTGTATAATGTTAGATGAAATTGGGTAATTATGGTTGTTGATGCAATTTCATGATTTGGTCCTAAGAACAAGGACTAAGGTAATCATGGGACTATAATTTTTGAATGATTTCTAATTTATTGATCATAAACATCATATATCTTACAATATTATATTAATAGTATACTACAATGCTTGTAAAGCATAGCGCTAAGATGTTTTCTTTCGTGGGTTAGTAGATTAGAGTAGTTCGTGGAGCACCATCATTGGAGGATTTCTATCATCCATATTAGAGTACAATATACAAATATTTTAATGGACAAATATATCCATAAGACTTGTATATGTACTTGTTCAATAACCTTATTTATGATTTGAACTTATTTTGATTAATACATTATATAACGGAGCTCTAATTTTGTAAGAATATTTTATCGTCATCATAGATTTCAAATACCTGAGATTACTCGATATTGTTATCGTAATCAATGTTTAAAGTTTGTTGCTAGATAGATAAGAATGCTATCGCGTTTTTCATGGGGGAAATATATACGAAATATGAATAAGAAATTGTGTTTAATACTTCCATCTAATAAGTTATTTTTTTTTATTAATTTAGAGCAAGTATAAGGTAATATATGTTTAAAGATGACTTTTAACCATTTAACAGTAAACTATCATATCTTTGACATTTCTGATACCCGAACCCGAAAACTCAAAGAATAACAACAATTTCTTTACCTCCGATATCGTTTAGTCCGTGCTAAGTCACTTAAAAATTAAATATAGCTTAAATTTTATTCGAGCTAATCCATTCTCGATAACACTCTAGCATAAATGGTTAAGTAATTTGCCTTGCTTTCAGCAGGTTACGGTTTAAACCCCTCGACCTCAATCTCCATTACTTTTGTATCTTTTCATCACTTTTAAAATAAAATGGTTAATTTACAACCGGAGTCAATAACCTCTATAAAGTTCACCTTTTTGGCAATATACTTTTCTCCAAATTCAACTTAGTCCTTAATTTCTAAAATTTCCTTTCAATTCAGATTACATGTAACACCCCCAAACCAATACGGGTGACTCAATCCGATTCGAGGTGTCACATTAGGACTACTGGAGCGACCCACTCTGAAAAACTGGGAAAACAAAACTTTAACCAATAAAAATATAAAATCGTTATACAATCCCAGTACATAAATAATAATACAATTTCAAAAATTTTTGATATACTAAAAACATAATTCAGTAATACATACATATTAAAATATGTTTTAGACACTGATATAAAAACAAGTGTGACCTACATGCCCCCTAATTACATCTGTACCATACTCTGCAGGCAATGTCAAAGGAACTCCCAATACTGATGTCGATAACTGCATAGGATCGATTCTTTAACCTGAAATGGTGAGTAACAGTGTAAACTTTGGGAAAGCTCAGTAATAAAGAACTACAAGATGACACTGCAGGACATGTAGACAAATGACAAAAGCATAAAACTTTTTTATTGATCCAGGCATATACAGGTTCTAGTGATGAGTTGAGGTTCCACAAATATTTTTAAGGTAATGATACATGCATGATCATGACCAACTTTCTCCATAACTTGATTATTCCATGGACGTTCTTCATTGCTACTTCTAAGGGAGTTGTTCCTTACTCCAATGTCAAAGGAACTCCCAATACTGATGTTGATAACTGCATAGGATCGATTCTTTAACCTGAAATGGTGAGCAACAGTGTAAACTTTGGGAAAGCTCAGTAATAAAGAACTACAAGATGACACTAAAGGACATGTAGATAAATGACAAAAGGATAAAACTTTTTTATTGATCCAGGCATATACAGGTTCTAGTGATGAGTTGAGGTTCCACAAATATTTTTAAGGTAATGATACATGCATGATCATGACCAACTTTCTCCATAACTTGATTATTCCATGGTCGTTCTTCATTGCTACTTCTAAGGGAGTTCTTCCTTACTCTATCTTATATTATATCATTTATACATTCTATTCTAACATAACCATGCATTCACATGTTAGTATAAATTATCATATTATTATTACCATCCTATGCTTAATTGAACATATCATTCAAATATATGCTATGATTACATATCATTTCTTAGGATATTATTATTACATGTTTTCATTTATCATTTATTATGAATACCATGTTAAATGATATTCATGCATACAACATATATCCACATCTTTATATTATTTGGTGCACAATGTTATTTCAAGCATGTTAAGTATGCTATATTAGTCTTGCAATCATTTAAGCATGATTCAATTAATTCATGAAATGGCAGCATGCTTAATCATTCATTTGTTAGTTCATTTGCATTCATTTTCAGCTCCTAAGTGTTATACATTAGCTTACATATGTTATATCATTATGTTCTTAGCTCATGACATGAATACATAGCTCACACGATCATATTCATACACAGCAGAAAGATAATTGGATCATACAAGCTCAATGCCTTTGATTTACCTTGTTTTATTTGCACATGTAGGTACATAGAAGCATGGCACACATTGGGGCAGCTTGTTGGAGTATTTGGAATCCATATGCAGCTCACAATTAGCTCACAAACACAATGAAAGCTCGTGGAACACAATGGTAGCTTCAACTTAGCTGGAGGAGCTAGCATGTAGCTGAACTTAGCTGGAGGAGAGCTTTGGACCAAAGTGCTGAAAAGTGGACTAAAGGTAGCTGGAAGTAGCTGGGAGAGTAGATGAGTAGCTGAGAAGACCAAAGCTAACTAGCTTGAGTTCATCAAGTTATAGCCCACCTAGTTAGCTACCAAGACACTCACCTAGCTTACCTTGAAGCTAGTTCATCTCTAGGCTGCCCATGGACTTCAAGACCTCATCCTATGGTTGCAACCTCACAAAAGCATTGCAAGAATACCCATGTGTATTCGAGTAGGTTGTCATGTGCATCATTCAAGCATGTACACTCCATGTGACATCAAATAGAAGCCAAATGACCAAGGGAAGCTTCCTATTCGGCCAAAGGCTCATTCCTCTTCATTTGGGCGCCAAGTAACTTCCAAATACATTCAAAATACCCTTAGGGCCGAACCAACACCTTACCATTCGGCCAAGAGCATGTATTTTCATTAAAGTCATGTATTTTCATTAAAAATCATGCATTTTCAAAGGGATTTCATCCTTGGCTGAACCATCATGTATCTATTCGGCCTAAACCCTTTGAAAACTATAAATAGGCTTTCCTATTTTATTTGTTAGAGGACCTTTTGATTAATTAAAGTGAGATTATTCTCTTTTCTAAAGTCCTAGTGACTTTTATCGACTTATCAAGTATTTTAATACTTGTGGCATCAACCCCTTCCCTTGATACTTGTGGTTCTTATCTCTATATAGATAGTGGGTCCAAGTCCTTAATACCACCCATTAAAAAAGCAATATAGAGTCTGGGTCTTTGCTCTCTATAGCTTTGGTTCTTATTTGATCTTTTTTAAGATACTACCCTCACAACCATTCCATTGTTTGATCAACCTAACCATAACCATAACATCCTTCTGCTTCTATCTCTCATATCATAAATAGCCTACCTATTCACTTATTCAGCAAAAGCAATTGAAGTACTCCAAAAGAAGAAAAAAATCAAACACTCAGAAAAAGAAGAAAAGAAAAGAAAGAAAGAAAAGTTGAAAGCACACAACAACAATTCTCATCACCAAGCCATTCAAGTAAGCCTTTAAATTGATTGTGGTAATATAAGGTTGTGAAGTGACTTTGATTAAGTAACCCCTTTTGTTCTCTTCTTTCTATTTCTAAGCCACCATTTTCATTATATTTTGATTTCCATTCCTACTAACCTTTTTGCAGCCGACGCACAACAAGTAAAATTTACTTGATACAATTTTGAGTAAAGCCATTTAGAACTTGGGATAAAGAGAATCGAGAGGAAAAAGACTTGAGCGTGTGTGAGATCAGAAGAGGACAAGTAAAATCCTTGAAGTCCTATAGTGGAAACACAAGTGGATTGAGTGATATTCAAGTTTCTTGGAGTGACTCGTGAGGCTTTGTGAGAGCATTATTGGTAAGCTCCTATACACATTTCCTTTGTTTCTTATTTGCTAACATGTCTCTTCCATCCAACATCTTTGTAGTCAAAAGGACTTTGAACATTCAAAGTCAAGAAGATGAACAAAGAGAGAATATCTTTCATACAAGATGTCATGTAGGAGATAAGATTTGTGCGGTGACCATTGATGGAAGAAGTTGTACAAACGTAGCAAGCACTCACATGGTGGAAAAGTTGGGTCTAAAGACTTCCAAGCATTCTCATCCTTATAAACTTCAATGGCTTAATGATGTGGGGGAAGCCAAGGTAACCAAACAAGTTATTGTACCTTTCTCAATTGGAAGATACAATGATGAAGTCCTTTGTGGCGTGGTACCCATGAGTGCAAGCCACCTTATATTAGAACGTCCTTGGCAGTTTGACAAGAAGGCTACCCATGATGGATTTTCCAACAAGTATTCTTTCCAACATCAAGAAAAGAAAATCATATTGGTGCCTCTACTTCCAAGTCAAGTCCATGAATGTCAGGTGACCCTTAAGTCACACATAGAAGAATGAGAGAAAATAAAGACCATAAAAAAAGTTTTGAAGAAAAACATTTTGAGGAGACAAGAACAATTGGAAATGAATCTGTTGAATTTGAAAAGGATGAGTGTGGAGAAGAGAAGAAGAGTAAAGAACAAATTTTACCTAACAAATCTTCTTCTACTATTTCTTTTTCCTTACAGCATATTCAAAGAGAAGTATCTTTTCAAGCTGAAGATTCAAGAAACTTGTCTTTTGAAGAACCAATAGGTGTGACCTTTGGTAATCCACAAGACATGTCCTTTGACGTTCCAACAATTATATCTCTAGAAGTTCAAAAAGATGTGTCAATTAAAGTACCAAGAGTTGTGATCATTGAGGCTCCAAGTACATTGCAATTATTGAAAAGAATTCGACAACCAATGAAGATTTCCATCATTAAGCAACCAAAGCCCATTAAACATCCACCCTAGTTTGCTAATTCTAATCATTTTGTTATTTTTTCATTTTATAACTTTGATTTATTTTGCAGCAATTTGATTGGTATAAGTGGTGTTATCCAATCATTCTATGATGGCAAGATCAATTGTCATTTTAAGTTTAATTGGTGCATCAAATTTAGCCACTACGATGGCGTGAAGCAAGCATTATCCACCTTTTTAAAGGCCATCATCTGGAAGAGCAAAAAGCTTAAAGGTGTTGACTTTATCCACTTGCTTGAAGGAGATCAAAAATCAAATTTCTTTACCAACCATCATGATGATTCGAGGAGTAAGAGTGGCAAGATACAATGTTTTGAAAGGATACAACCTTTGGAGTATAAAACACCATTTTTGAACCAAAGGACATATCTTTCTTTTGAGAGAAATGATCAACGCATAAAGACACTTTAAGAGGTAAGTTATCATTCCAAAGTACTTTCCTTACAGGAACCAATGGATGAAAATTTACCTTTAAGAGAAGTAACTCTTGAAGAAGGAATTCTCATAAAGGTACATGTTGGTGATATACATTCCAAAGAAAGGCCTTTAGTGAAAATTTCTTTTGAAAAGGTTCTTCAGAAAGGTATTTATTCCCAAATATGTTTGAAAGAGACTCAACCTTTGGAGTCTACTTATTCAAAGGGGGAAATAAGTCAAGGACAAATTGAGTGCACCATGGAGGAAGAAAAAACTATTCATCTTATATCATTACTCCCATGGGTTAGAAATACTTTCGATTTGAGGATAAATTGCCTTCAAGAAGGGGGGATGATACATGCATGATAATGACCAACATTCTCCATAACTTGATTATTCCATGGACGTTCTTCATTGCTACTTCTAAGGGAGTTCTTATTACTCTATCTTATATTATATCATTTATACATTCTATTCTAACATAACCATGCATTCACATGTTAGTATAAATTATCATATTATTATTACCATACTATGCTTAATTGAACATATCATTCAAATATATGCTATGATTACATATCATTTCTTAGGATATTATTATTACATGTTTCCATTAATCATTTATTATGAATACCATGTTAAATGATATTCATCCATACAACATATATCCACATCTTTATATTATTTGGTGCACAATGTTATTTCAAGCATGTTAAGAATGCTATATTAGTCTTGCAATCATTTAAGCATGATTCAATTCATTCATGAGATGGCATCATGCTTAATCATTCATTTTTTTTAGCTCATTTGCATTTATTTTCAGCTCCTAAGTCTTATACATTAGCTTACATATGTTATATCATTATGTACTTAACTCATGACATGCATACATAGCTCACAAGATCATATTCATACACGACAACAAGGTAATTGGATAATACAAGCTCAATGCCTTTGATTTACCTTGTTTTCTTTGCACATGTAGGTACATAGAAGCATGGCACACATTGGGGCAGCTTGTTAGAGTATTTGGAATCCATATGCAGCTCACAATTAGCTCACAAACACCATGGCAGCTCATGGAACACAATGTTAGCTTCAACTTAGCTGGAGGAGCTTGCATGTAGCTGAACTTAGCTGGAGAAGAGCTTTGGACAAAAGTACTGAAAAGTGGACTAAAGGTAGCTGGAAGTAGCTGGGAGAGTAGATGAGGAGCTGAGAAGACCAAAGCTAACTAGCTTGAGTTCATCAAGTTGAAGCTCACCTAGTTAGCTACTAAGACAATCACCTAGCTTACCTTGAGGCTAGTTCATCTCTAGGCTTCCCATGGACTTCAAGACCTCATCCTATGGTTGCAACCTCACCAAAGGATTGCAAGAAGACCCATCTGCATTCGAGTAGGCTGTCATGTGCATCATTCAAGCATGTGCACTCCATGTGACATCAAATAGATGCCAAATCACCAAGAGAAGCTTCCTATTCAGCCAAAGGCTTATTCCTCTTCATTTTGGCGCCAAGTAACTTCCAAATACATTCAAAATACCCTTAGGGACGAACCAACACCTTACCATTCGGCTAAGAGCATGTATTTTCATTAAAGTCATGCATTTTCATTAAAAATCATGTATTTTCAAAGGGATTTCATCCTTGGTCGAACCATCATGTATCTATTCGGCCTAAACCCTTTGAAAACTATAAATAAGCTTTCCTATTTCATTTGTAAGAAGACTTTTTGATTAATTAAAGTGAGATTATTCTCTTTTCTAAAGTTCTGGTGACTTTTATCGACTTATCAAGTATTTTAATACTTATGGCATCAACCCCTTTCCTTGATACTTGTCGTTCCTATCTCCATATAGATAGTGGGTCCAAGTCCTTAATACCACCCCTTAAAGAAGCAATATAAAGTCTGGGTCTTTGCTCTCTATAGCATTGGTTCTTCTTTGAGTCTTTTTTAAGATACTACCCTCACAACCATTCTATTGTTTCATTAACCTAACCATAACATCCTTCTGCTTCTATCTCTCATATCATAAATAGCCTACCTATTCACCTTTACATCTACCACCAAACCATCTATTTGAGCCATTCACTTATGCAAGTTATTTTTCTTCCTTCTTAGATCCACAATCAATCGAGAAGATAAATTTACCTTACATTAGGTAATAAACAAGAAGCTTACAGTTTAGAGGAAACATTCAAAGGAACAAATTTAGGAGATTGAAAATGATTGTCTAGTATGTTCCAAAAAAACCATGAAGAAATGTAAACATAGTTTTAAAAATAGTAGCAATAATTTATTTCAGTAAAACAAATTTTAAAATCATAATAGTACCCTCTACCCAAGCACTCCATATGCAGTTCCCTAGAACTGCATCCATAAGGACTTACCATAGTCCTCAAGGGCATAAGTGCCAACCTAAAGGAGCACCTGATGAGAGTACCCCTAGGTCTATAAGGACTTACTCTATGCATAAAGCAAATGAACTACCCTAAGGAAGTGCCTTAGGGTTCGTAAGGTCTTACCATTAAGCATATTGGGCCCAAGAGCCCACCCAAGGATCACCTTAGGTCCATAAGGAATTACCAACCTGATCGAGGCTGATCCTATAAAACTCCATATCATATCCCTGAAGCACCCCAACATAAATCAGATTAACATTAACCAGTAATATCAGAAGGCCAGAGCCAGATATATTTTGTATCATGAAATTAGAGATCAGAGACCAGAGATTAGAAATGATATTTTTATTTCAATTATCAATGTCATACTTTTAAGAATCAGAGAAAAATATTTATGTTCATACTATTCGTATTGTCAAGAAGGAAAAACCAGGCTTCTGCAAGTTGATCGGATTTCAGAAATGAGATGTAACACCCATAGCCCGTATATGTCTCAAAATATGAGCTAAAGATGTCACATCAACTTGACAAACATTCACTAAGCATAAATGCTTAAAAATTTTGTTTCGTTTTAAAACGTTTCTATTTTAGCTTTAAAACTATTTTCTTAATCACATAAAATAATAAATTAATATTTAAGCATTGCAAATAAATCCATTTCAGGCAGAGATTAGGTAATTTAGTGTTGTTTTATAAACTATATAATATTGCCTAAACACTACTAAATTTTAAAACTATTTTAAACATTGTAAATTATTCATTCATAAATACGGATATACCTAGTCTAGTCAAAATAAAGTAGTCCTAATTTACTATTACAGATCATTTAAAATAAAACTGATATAACATACTGATAACATAAATATACATGCCACTACTTTTTAAAAGTAACATCAAAGATGTCTTACTGATACTAATAATATAGACGATCTCCAAAAAGATGCCCGAGAGGCTCTTCACTATATGTCTGTATCTCTATATGAACCTACGCATGAAAATCATCACGCGCTAAGTATAATTTAGTGAGGCTGTAATAAGCTAAGGAGAGATAAAACATGAAAATATCATAAATAGGATAAAGCATTAAAAGTAATTTAAATAAAATGTTAAACTTTCAAACCGACTTATTCAAGTCCAATACTTTAACATAACCTGAAAATCAACTTGTTCCATGTTCTTATAAAAATCATGATATATAATACCATATAACACAAACATAACATATTTCTTGCCAACTTAACATGTTCATAACTTTCATATTCATTTTTTCATAGTCCAAGGTATATTTAAGAGAATATACGATACGTGAGTAGAACATAAAGTGCGCACTAGGAACATCATGGTGCCAATCATAACTGGTTATAAAATGCACTCCAAGTGCAAATCATAACACATGCATCATCGATGCTCCACATAATGTACTTGAATGTACCATAACTTTACTTGAAAGTACTCAACTTAATGGAATGCCAAATATACCTATGACTCTCAATGCAACATACAGTGAGCTTATAAATCATAAATAATCATTTAATATCCAACGTCTTAAAAATCATAAACATTTAATATTTATCATCATAAAAATCATACTTGGGCAATTCATACCCTAAACCATTCATAAAACTTGATGAAAGTATTATGGAAATAATCCATAATTAAAATCATAAATCATACCTTAAAAATGATATGAGGTTGACTTATCGCAAGTCGTCCTCGGTCATAATAATTAAATAAATAATTGCACTCACATTTGCCTCACTACCGAACTTTTATACAATACTCCTTACTCTTGTGCTTTGTTCTTTCCTTTCGAAATGCTCGATTCGTTAGGTTTATTGTAATATGACAACGTCATATAATAACATAAAATATTCAACTTACGTTAGTATTTAACTAACATAGTCAAAGCTTAATAAAATAAAGTAAAATCTATAAAAATAAAATCAGTACTTAATCGATATAAAACTAAATCATACTTTCATCATAGTTTCAAACTTCTCTATCATACTCTTTAAGTTCCATAAATATTTATTTCCATCACCGACCCTTTAACTTTTGCTAATTACAAAATCAAGCCACTAATTATGAATTATTTCTGGAATTCACCTTAACTTTTCCATTAAATTCATAATAACCCTTCACTATTATGATCATTTCATATTAATTTCTAAAATTTCCATCGCCTTAATAAAATGCTTAAATCAACACTTTAATATTCAAAAACTTGCAATTTCATCCTAAACTTTCTTAGGCTTTTCGAATTCGACCACCAACCTTTATATACTTGCAATTTAATACCAACTCAATAGTTAAACTCAAAAATAGCATGCTACTAAAATTTCCAGATTTGTTCTAATTTACCCAAATGATATTTTCACATTTAAAAACTTGCTATCAAGTCCCTATAATTCTAGGACCTTTCAAATTCCATCCTCAAGTTTTACTAAATTTGCAATTTGGTTCCAATCAACTTTCTAAACTTTAAATTCCAACATTTCAATGTTAAAAATTAATATTGAATACTCCAATTATCACATTCTTGCTATAATATCTCACAATTCTCAAACTTGTATATTAGCCCTTTTACTATCTCAAGGTTCCAAATTGATCTCCAAATCATATAGAACACTTCTAATATCAATTCTAAGCCATAGGAAAAATTTCAACATTTTCCTTAATTTTCTTCCTTGTGACCGAATGCTTATTGGTTCATAAGACAAACTTTATGTTCAATTCCAAGCATGAATTCAATTTCTTTACATCAAATTCATCCTATTCTAAACTTCACAACATCAAGTTAAACCAAAATCAACTAATCTCAATAAACCCTAGATGTGGCCGAACACTATCTAAGCATGTACTAGTAATTTTAATCATCATACATGCTTTAGAAATAATTTCCAACATCGAAAACATAAAAATCCTTCATCAATTCTTTAAAATCCATAAACCCTTGATAAACCCTAGCTTCCAAATCTCATCACATAAACATGTTCATCATGCAATATTTATACCAATTGATAAAGAATTTCATGTATATTAATTCTCTATCTAATAGCTTGATTCAATAATCAACCATAAAGCTTCAAAAATCAAATTAAAAATTTGCCTTACCTTAGAGAGTTTCGGCTAAAGCTTGATGGAAAATTAGAAAATTTGTTGTCTCTTGATATTCTAGTAATTTTCGTAATACTCTTGGCATTTAAACTAATTAAAATAAATTTAATATTCAATTTATGAGAAATATATAAATTGCCATTAATAAATATTGAAAATTACCAATTGCCATTGCATTATCTTCCACTAAAATATTCCATAGTCAAAGATGAATCAACTTAACTTTGACTTTCTACTTTGGCCATTCAATTTTCAAAAATTGGATTTTTGTAATTTAAATTCCATTGTTCAGTCAAATCTAAAAAATGACACAGATCTGAGATAAATTTCTCTAATCTAAAATATAGAAATAATATTTTTAACCATTATCTAACTTCCTTCAAATTTTCGTAAAATTCCAGTTCGATCTGATTATCCGATTTCTATATCGAACTTTATCGCTTTATAACTTCTAACACAAATCTCGTACCGAAAATATGATTACCACGAAAATTTTTGTTTTAGGCCAAACTGTTCATTCGCGGGCTAAAATATATAACTTTTCAAAATTCCATTTATGATCCCTAAACTTTTACAAAGTTTATACTTTAGCCATCAAACTTTCAAAACTTACATTTTAATCACTAGCTAAAATTTGGGTCTCCCCCTTAGAGAAAATTCATCCTCAAATTTTCCATATATATCTACATACCTGATGTACAAAGATCAGGAAACTGCCTTTTCATGTATTCTTCTCGTTCCCAGGTCGCTTCATCAACTTTATGATTCTGCTAAAGAACTTTCAATAGTAGAATCATCTTGTTCCTTAGTTTTTTTGACTCTATTTGCTAAAATCTTTACAGGTTCTTCATCGTATAAAAATCTGGCTGAATCTCAATTTCCTTGTGTGTAATCACATACGAATGATCTAATCAATACTTCCGAAGCATCAATACATGAAACACATTATGAATCTTATCCATTTCTGGAGGTAATGCTAACTGTAAGCTACCGATTCAACTCTTTTTACAATATCATACAGACTGATGAAACTTAGACTTAACTTTCCTTTGTGCCTGAATCTCAGAACCTTTTTCCATGGTGAAACTTTAAGGAATACCTTATCACCCTCTTTGTACTCGATCTCTTTCTTCTTCAAATCAACATAAGATTTCTATCTGTCAACTGCTATCTTCAAATTATCTTGAATTACTTTCACTTTGTCTTCTACTTCCTTGATCAGATATGGACCAATTATATTTCAATCTTTTAACTCAAACCAATTTAATGGTGTTTGACATTTCCTTCCATATAGGGCTTTAAAAGAAGGCATCTTTATACTCGATTGATAACTATTGTTATAAGCAAACTCGACCAAAGGTAAAATCTTTTCCTATGTTCCTTTGAAACCAATAATACATGCCCTTAGCATATCTTCAAGTATCTGGATGGTTCGCTCAGATTGACTATCTGTCTAAGGATGATAAGTTGTTCTGAAGTTTAGTCGAGTTCCCAAGGCTTCATGTAGTGACTTCTAGAATCTTGAAGTAAACTTGGGTCTCTTTCAGAAACTATTAAGATAGGTATTCCATGAATTCGTACTATCTCTCTGATATATAATTCAACATACTTATCCATCGAGTAATCCTCTCGAACTGGAATAAAATGTGCTGACTTAGTCATTCTATCCACAATCACCCATATTGAATCCTTTTTACTAGGTGTCAGAGGTAAACTTGTCACAAAATCCATGGTAACTCTTTTCCATTTCCACTGAGGATAGAAATAGGTTGAAGCATCCTAGATGGCATCTGATGTTTTGCTTTCACCTGCTGACATGTCAAACATCTTAAAGTCTTATAGCCCTTTTCATACCAGTCCACCAATATCAACTCTTAAAGTCTTGATGCATCTTATTTCCTCCTGGATGCATAGTTAAAAGACTGTAATGAGCTTCAGAAAGAATCTTTCTTCAGTTCTTCATCATGTGGCATGCAAAATTTACCCCAATAATACAAACATCCATCAGACTTAACTTCAAAGTCTTTAGTTTTACCTTTCTTCATCTGTTCGATTTTTTCTAAACAGTTTTTATCTTTGATTCGATCTAGCAATGCAGGACTCAATTTCAATTCTACAACAAGTGCACCATCATTTTTCATTGATAATCAAACATCCAAAGCTCTTAAAGCTGAAAATGTTTTTGACAAAGTGCGTTAGCTACAACATTAGTATTTCTAGGATGATAGTCAATAATCACATCATAATCTTTTAGAAGCTCGATCCATCTCCTTTTCCTTAGATTCAATTCTTTCTCAGTGAGCAAATACTTTAATCTTTTATGATCTGTGTAAATGTAACATTGCTCAGCATATAAGTAGTGGCACTAAATTTTCAAAGCGAACACCATGGAATGAGTCAGATAATTCTTTTCATGCATCTTTAACTGTCTTGAAGCATAAGCTACTACTTTAACTTATTGCATCAAAACACATCCCAAACTATTATGGGGCGCATCACTGTAAATCACATAATCTTTGCCTGATTCTAGATGTACCAATACTGGAGCTTCTGTCAAAAGTTTCTTAAACATATCGAAGCTTTCTTGGCACTTTTCAGTCCAAACAAATGGTACATCTTTCCTGAGTAGCTTGGTAAGCGGAGAAGCAATCATCGAGAAATTATTCACGAATCTCGATAATAACCAACTAATCCCAAGAAACTTTGAACTTCAAAAACATTCTTCAGAGTTTTCCACTCCACTATTGCTTGTACTTTCTTGGTATCTACTATAATTCCTTCAACTGAAATCACATGGCCAAGAAAATAAAATTTTGATAGCCAGAATTCACATTTTGATAACTTGGCATAAAGCTTTTTATCCAGCAGTGTCTGAAGTACAGTGTGAATCGTTCTTTTCTTTAGTCTTAGAATACACCAAAAATATCATCAATGAACAGGACCACGAAATAATCCAAATACGACTGAAACACCAGATTCATCAAATCAATAAATGCTGTCGGAGCATTGGTTATAGTCCAAATAGCATAACCACAAACTTATAATGACCATATCGGATTCTGAAAGTCGTCTTCAAAACATCTTCCTCTTTAATATTTAACTGGTGATACCCTGATCGAATATCAATCTTTGAAAATAATGAAGCACCCTTGAGCTGATCAAACATGTTATCGATCCTTAGAAGAGGGTACTTATTCTTTATTGTAGCTTTATTCAGCTGACGATAGTCTATACATAGCTGCATTGATTTGTCTTTCTTTTTAACAAACAATACTGGTGCACCCTATGGATACACACTTAGTCTCATAAAGCCTCAAACAAGTAGCTCCTTTAGTTGTGCCTTTAACTCTCTAAGCTTAGTCAGAGCCATTAAATAAAGGGCCATTGAAATAAGCACACTACTTGGAAAAATATCAATATTAAACCCCACCTCATGGTCAGGAGGTAATTCGGGTAATTCATCAGGAAAAAAACATCTAGAAATTCCTGAACTGTCAGAATATCCTCCAATCGAACTTCAGATGTCCGGGTGTCAATCACATTTTCCAGGAAAGTTGTACAACCTTTTTTCCATCTATTTTGTTGCCGTCATTGTGGATATCACGTTGGGCAATTATATCTCTTTTTCTCCAATTACTATTATCTCAGTACCTTATGCATCTTTAATAAATAATTTCTTCATACAAAAATCTACCCAACCATAATGCCGAGATAACCAATCCATACCCAATATGATCTAAAAATCGTTAATCGACAACTCCATAAGATTTACCGGACAGTTTCTACTGATCCGTGTAAATTTAGCACTATGACCCAGCAAATTTATATCTATCATATCACTGTCAATGGGTTCTAATGAGATATTTTTATTTCTGACCAATTCTAAACTAATATAGGAATGCGTAGAACCCGAATCAACTAAAACAAATACAAGCTCATCATAAAGATAGAAAGTACATGCTATGATCTTTGGGTCGTCACGATTCTCATTAATCTTGATATTATAAATTCTGGATGGAGTACGTATATCAAACTGGGAGGCTATCTCAAAATATCCCCTCCCTCTACCTCTGGCTCGACTACCTCTCTGGTACACTGCCACATATCTCTCTTTTGCCATCGAGCAGTCTATAATAAAATGACCAGTGTCTCCACAATGAAAACAAGCTCCTAAATCTGTTCTACATGCGCCATTATTACTATTTATAATGACGATAGATGGAGATCAAGCAGAAGTATATTCCTCGAGTTTAGCATTCAAGTTTGGCTTAACGCTGCTCACATCAATGACAACAGTTGACTTGTATCCTAGATAAGCCGCTTCCTCTTGGTTGTTAGCCTTTTTCAGTTCTTCGTAGAAATTCCAAATAATAGTGTTGTCGGTAGTAATCTCGGTATAGACCTAAAATTGAAAGAAATTTATTTTTTGTGAAAATTCCTCAAATTGTTTTATTTATTTCTTAGCCGGGATGGATCTAAGGAGACAAATGGGGCAGTCGTCCCTGCAAAATTTGAAATTACTATATTTTTTGTATATTTTTTTAATGAATTTTTTTATCTAAAATTCTATAAATCCACTCAAATTTTAGAAGTTCACCCCTTAACATATAATCATGGGTTTATCCTATTTGTTAGTATCAAATTAACACCAAAGAATAAGAAAAAAGGTATAATACCAAAATTAATCCCAACATTTACTAAAATGGTTATTTTGCCCTCTATTCTTTTTTTTATGAGCATTTTAGCCCAAACTTTCATTTTAGGGCAAAAGGTCTCTTAACGTTTGACTAAATAATCATTTTACCTCTTTTTTTCAAAAGCATTTTTACCATTTTTTATTTTAGGGTAAAAAATAGCATTATTTTAGAGTTTTAACCGTTTATTAACTAACGATTTCCAAATATAGAATGATCTTTTTGCCCTAAAATGAAACGTTGGGGGCCAAAATGTTCTAGAAAAGAATAGGATCCAAAATGATCGTTCGGATAAACATTGGAGACTAATTTTGACATTATAAAAAAATAGATAAGATTTATCGAAACTTAATAATGAGTTTGGTGCGAAGGCATAAAAATTGAATTGATGCATACTTTATTGTCTTTATTTGCCATATTTTTCCAGACAACAACCCACTTAATGTTCTGTTTGATAGCAAACACACTCCCGCCTTCGGTGATCTGATATTGGAATCGGCCAAGTGTTGAAATTATCGTGTCCGGTGCGATGGAACATTTAGCGGCGGATTTCTGGTTTCATGCAAATCTTTTCTGTCAAACGTGCTCAAATCTTGGTTGGTTTGATTGTTAAAATACACCTCTGTATATATTGCAGGACCCAACATATTGCTCGGAGCAGTCGTTGGACCAATATCTTGCTCGAGTTTTGCATGCAATTTTGGCTTAATGCTGCTCAGATCAATTGCAATAGTTGACTTGTATCCTAGACCTTTCTGCTCGATTGGAAGAGTTCTTCAGTTGTTTGTAAAACTCCCAATTAATAGTGCTGTCAGTAGCAATATCAATATAGACCTGTAGTTGCAAGAAATTTTATTTATCTAAAAGTTCGACAAATTATTTTATTTACTTGTTAGTATCGAATTATTACTAAACAATAATAAAAAAACAGATAGAATACATTAAAACTTAATAATTAAAAAATTGAGGAGTAAATCGCACAAATGGTCCCCTAACTATAGGATGCTTCTTTGTTGAGTCTCTTGACTATTAAAAGTTATAAAATAATCATCTAACCATGATATTGTTTTATTGAGTCTTTTGACTATAAAAAGTAATAAAATAGTAACCCGACTATTCATATGTTCCAAATTCGTCATTTTTCGTTAAAAAATTGACGATCGTTTGAGTTGGACATTAACATGCTGACTAAGATATAATAGTCGTTTGGGATTCTAAGATTATATCTTATCATATCATAGTCAACATACTAAAAACATCTAGCTCAGATTGTCATCAATTTTTTAACCAAAAAGGATGAGTTTGGAACATTATGTAACTTTTAATAGTCGGGGGACTCAACAAAGCAACACATATGATAGTCAAAGTACTATTTTGTAACTTTTAATAGACGGTGATTCAACAAAGCAACACCCTATAATTGGGTGATTATTTTTTAACTTTTAATAGTCAGTGAACTTAAGAAAGTATCACCCTACAGTCGGGGACCATTTGCAAAATTGAATTATGCATACCTTATTATCTTCCTTTAATGTTGTCTTTTATAACAAACACAGTCCCACCTACCGAGCAACCGACATAGGAATCGGCCATGTGCTGAAAATATAATTTCTCCTGCGACGGAACAACTAATGGCTGATTTGCAGTTCCATACCAATCAATTTCATCGTACGTGCTAAAGTCTTGGTTGGTTTGATTGCTAAAATACACCTTTGTATGTTTTGGAGTGCCCACGTTACTACTTGGAGTAGTTACCATCCCAGTAACTTCCTCGAGTTTTGCATTCAAATTTGGCTTAACGCTACCAAACTATGGCCATAAATTATTTTGACGACAACGTTTGAAAACGATCAAACAGACCACCCAACTATTTAAATAGTTCATTTAAGATATTGTCCGTTAATTTTTAACAGAGGTTGTGACGTGACAGTTAAGTCAAATTGGCATAATTATATATTATGTTCTTAATATTTATACATTATATCAATTTAGCTACTATTTCAATTCAATTAAATAAATTTGCCTCCAATCCGGAGGTGCCACGTGTCACTATATGATTTGAGGGTGAATTTAATATTTTAATTAATTCCCAAAGCTCACTCTTTAACTTGCAATTTCAGGTTAAAGAATCGTATTAGTTCAGCTATCGACATCAGAAAAGGAGTTCCAACGGCGTTGCTTGCGGAGTACGGTGCATGTGATTAGGGGGCATGTAGGTTGTATCATATTTTATATCAGAGTCTGAAACTTGTATGATTTTAATCCTGTTTAAAACATATGATGGTTTCTCTGAATTTGTATTATTTATAAATTTTTTTATGATTTTAATCGTTTTAATAGAAATTTTAAATTTTCCCAGATTTTTATCGTGAGTCGCTCCGATGGCCTTAATGTGACACTCCGGATCGGATCGGGTCACCTGCATCGGTTTGTGGGTGTTACATTTAGTTGTATCAGAACTTAGGTTAGGTCGAGTCTTTTGGATAGATCGGTCGATCGACTATCATAGGATGTCTGGTATGTACATGCCCCTAGATTATGGTTGTACTCTTTGAGCCGAAACTCTGATGTTAAGAAATCATCTAGTAATAAGTATACCAAAGTATCTTATATGTGTTGACTCAATCTATGCAAAAAGGAAATAATATTTGCATTCGTCCCAATCTTGGAAGTTACCGCACAAGTAACGTGAGAGATTATCCGTTCGATAATTTTGACCTGACTCCTTACCTAAATTTGAGTTGTTACCCCCAAATCCTCTGTAATGACAAATTCATAATCAAACATTATAAGTAAAGTTTTGAGATTAAATTCTGCTACTTAAGTAGATCGGAAAATAAAGTATTTGGTCCAGACTTAGACAAAGTGATTTGCCTCAAAAGGTTATACACTGATGTACTGAATTGGAGAATTTTGGAATCATGTTTGTTCTAATTTTATGAGATTGAAACCCAATAGGTGTCGAGCCATGTGCCTTAATAATTTGACTTGTATGAGATTAAACTAAATGTTTGAATACTTGGTAAAAGTATAAATCTTGAGATGATGTTGCTCGTATAAAAGGAAAAAATTATGTCTACATGATGCATTGAAAGTAAGCAAGTATTATTTTGATTAAGGATTTAAATTTAAGGTATGTTTCGTTTTACAAGGAGAATTTTGTTCAGATTTTGGAATTATGATGAGGAAGAGTTATGACAAGTAAACGTATTCTGTTGGTTAAGGTTTAATGGAGGAATCATGGTCCTTTAAAAGCTACTTAAATTGATAAAAGCTAAGTTTTCACATTTCTTTGACTTGGTCAAATTTCTAGGGAAAAGTTGAGGACCAAATTGTAAATTTTTAAAAGTTTGCGGCACAATTTTGGAAGTTGTGGGAAATTCATGGACTTTAACCCAAATTATCCCATTTTTAATGGGCAATGAAAAATAAACCCCCAATCGTCTTCTCCATTTAGAAACAAAAACCCAAAATTCTAGAGACCATTTTTAACACCTCTGTCGCCCCATTGCCGATCTGATTCATACAGCCACCATGTCATGCACCGTCGACACCATCAGCACCATCGTGACCTCGAGATCAAAACCAGTTTAGCCATTCACTATTAGCTGCCAGTTGATTTTTATGGTTTAGCTGGTTTTTGCTTGATTTGAAAAGAAAAGAAGTCGAACTTCCTCCCTTGACCTGGAAGCATTCTAGAACTGATCCAACCGATCTGACCGGCTCGAACCGGTCCACCCGGTCTGTTAACCCGTCCGAGTCAACTTGTTTGAGTTAACCTGTTAACTTTGACCTTTGACCGTTGACTTTGACCGAAAAAGTCAAAATTTTCAAAAAGCTATATTTTATGTTTTTCGACACCCTGAGTATAATTCCAAAGTTCGTTTTGCCAAATTCGTACTCGGTAAGCCATTTTTCAGTGTTTTATATACGGATTCAAGTTAGGTTTTTGATTAAGTTCAGTTTCTGGCGTAAATTCATTTGCTATGTATCTAATACATTATGGGACATGAAATTAAAGTTTAAAGGCGATAGAATGGAGCTTAAATGTTCGATCGGTGGAGCATGAAAATTGAGATAATACTCTACTAGCTTTTGTATGCTTTTCGGAACAAATTGATAATTGGTAAATGCATGAATGGAAATAATTGGTCCATGAGGTGTATTTAATTATCATTGGACTTAAACTGAATATGAAATAATGGCAGAACAGTGTAGAAGACTTAGACTGCTCGCAAAAGAAATTGGTAGACCGATCCGAAATAATTTTAAGTCCATGAATTATGTAATAACAAATTGATCTCAGAACCCAAAATTTTGATTTATTTCTTTAAAGGTTAAATGCGGGGAATAATTGATTATGAAATAACAAAAATACCCTCATGAGGTAAAAATGACTAAGTTGAATTGAATGGAAGTATCGTAAGCATCCGTATTGTAGAAACGACTGAATTACTCTGGAAACTCCGAAGTAATCGGGTTAAACTTGAATACCAAATTACCTAAGTACCTTCAAAGACCTAGAATCAAGTGTATAACTTGGATAAGTCTGGAAATGATGATGAACTTATATGTTGTACCGTCCATAAGGGTTTTGAACTACGATTCCTTCATGTCGACATTTCGTGATACCGTTGCAACACATAAATGAGATAAATACCATTAGAATACTTGTTCGTCCCTCTAAGATCCATTCAACGATGATCTTGATTTTGATCAGTTCAACTAATGCAGTTAGTAATAAGAAATGAATAATAGTGAAATATCACGGTACAAATGATTGACATGAATCGTAGTGTTAGGATATGTAGTTCAATCGGACTCGGAATCCTAGTATTTCAATATTTGTATAATCTTAAAATCTTAAATAACTCTAAACGGATATATCTGACAAATTAACCAAAAAGGTACATATGGTTTGGATTGAAATAATATTATTGAAATATCATCGAGCTATGAAATATCAAAATAACTCTGATACTCAAATGACTAAAATACCCATGAACCCCAAAAAGATTAAAATACCATGAACTTCAAGATGACTGAAGTAACTTCGAGTGTTGAAGTGGCCTGAATATCCTAACGGCTTGAAATAAGTGAATGTCATTGGATAAATTCTAGAAACACCAACAAACTTATGTTGTATCATCCCTAAAGGTTATGGAGCATAAATCAAGTGTGCTAAGTATTTTTGATACTGATACATCCCATAAATGTATAATACCATCAAATACATGATCATCTCCTCTAGTTTTGTTTAGTGGTTCTAAAAATAAACTGTTCAACAAGTGTAATCAATATTAAGAAGTGATTATTCATGAAGTATATCAGTCTGAAATATTGATAAGTTTTACAAGGTGGAGATCGGTTAGTGCGATTTGACTAAAAAACATGGTAATTCAATATAAATTTGAAATATTGCAAACTACCATTTTACCCGTATTGGATTAAGTTAATAAGAAGCCCTTAGAAATTAAAATGTATGGAATACTTCTAGCTGCCTAAATATGGGAACACTCATGTTAATTATAAATCTTTAATGACGCTGATGTAAAAGATTCTAAATGTCTTTCTGATATTCAATTGCCTCCGAAAAATATCTGAATACTATATGATATTGATAAATCAATTTCTGAACGAATGGTGAATCAGTTAGCTATCAAACCCCCTTTTATGAAGATCATGATTTTGAAAACCTATCAAATTACAAAAGTTTCATGGTTCCCTACCTAATAAATACCAAGTATCTCTGAAGAATATATGGATCCTCTAGTGTGTTCCTTATGTAACATGTAAATGTTTTATCTGTTTTAAATTGTGATTTTTCGAAATCACTAATTTCCTGGTTTATGAACTATGGTTACCTGAAATCTGTTTCATGGTTTCTTGTTTTCACTGGAAAATATAATAGTTCTTGATTTATGAATCATGAATCTATTGGTTACTACTTAAACTATTTTATTGGGACATTATCTAGGTAGGATACTGGAGTATGGAGGTTCATCTCAGTCAAACTGGTAATTCCTTATATAGGTTTAGAACGATCGAGCTGGTAATTCCTTACGGACCTAAGGTGACCCTTGGGTAGGCTTCGAGGCCCTGAGAAACTTTCTTGGGTAGGCTCTCAGGCCCCAAGGCACTCCCTTGGGTAAATCATGGGATTGCATATGGTGTATGGGTGGAGGCATTTATGTTATTTAAATAAATACATGATCTTTTTTACTTTATACTATTGGATCATTACTTTTATATTAAAGTTATTGCTCAATTTGGTTTCTACTAGGTACTATATGGGTAGGTTGGAGTATGCAAATTTAGATCGGTCAAACTGGTAATTCCTTATATAGGTTCAAGTTGATCGAGCTAGTAATTCCTTACGAACCTAAGGTGACCCTTGGGTAGGCTCTGAGGCCGAGAGAAACTTTCTTGGGTAGGCTCTTAAGCCCCAAGACACTCCCTTAGGGTGGCTCATTTGCTATGTGCATAGGGTAAATCCTTATGAATGCAGTTATGGGGAAACTGCATAATGTAGTTCGATTGGAGGGTTTTACTATGGTTTTAAAAATATGTTTTAAACTGTTACTATTTTAAAAGAGATATGTATCTATTCATTGGTTTTGGTTGGAACACACTAGACATCTTTTTCTAATCTCATGAAGACTTGTTACTCTAAATATTTCCTATGAACTGAAATCTTCCTGGCTTTTACTCAATGAAATATCAGTGGAACCTCAGCTCATTACAAAAACCTGCAGACGACTGAGTCAATAACGAAAATTGATTATTTACCTTTTATTTGCATGTCCTTTAGCATCACTTGGTAGTTCTGTATTACTGAGCTTCCCAAATCTCACTCTTTTACTCACCATTTCATGTTAAATAATCGTACCAGTTCAACTATCGACGTCAGTGAAGGAGTTCCACCGACGTTGCTTGCGAAGTACGACGCATGTGATTAGGGGGCATGTATGTTGTATCCTGTTTTTATATCAGAGTCTAAAAATTGTATGATTTTAATCCTGTTTATAACATATGAATGGTTTCTCTGAATTTGTATTATTTATATAAATTGTTATATAATTTTACGTGTTTTAACATAAATTTTAATTTTTCCTAGATTTTTATTGTGGGTCACTCCGGTGGCCCTAATGTGACACCCGGATGGGATCAGGTCACTCGCATCGGTTTGTGGGTGTTACACAACCATAAGGGGAAAATAGAGAAAAATTATGGAGAAATTATTTTAAGGTTAAACATGATGATTGGATGATTGTACAAGCTTTAGAATGTTGTTTGGACCAAATTGAAATTGTATAAAGGTTATGGAACAAAATCAAAAAGTGTTAAAATTATGGGTTTAAAATGGAAATTGATTTAAAAGTTGATGTGCATTGATTAAATGAATGGTTGGTATGCTTGAACATATTATTAGAACTTTAATTTGAAGTTAAAATGGTAAGGGACCATTTTGAATAGTTTTGGAAATGTTGAGATGAATCCTAAAAGAATTCATTTTAGTGATTAAATTGTGGAATTGAAAATGATTATGTGACATATTCTTTGAATTGGATAATGGGAGAATTTAATTTGTATTTTGAAGTGTTAAGGTTGACATTAATGTTATGAAATGGAATTAGTATCGAAAGAATTTTTTAGAAATCTCTATCTAACGTGTGCCTATGTTAGTAAGGTACTAACATGTATTTTGAAATGTACGTGTTTCATAAATGATGCTTTGTGTGGATTGTGATCAAAATCAAGATACAAGCAAGCTTAACTCTAAGGAAAAAGTGCAAGAGTAAAGCTTATATCGATAAGAAAGGTTTGCTAGTTAGGCATATTAGGTGAGTGCATTCACATTTATGAGAGTGTAGTCCATGTATTTTTGAACCCATTTTCCCCTCAAATGAAGTTAGGTTTTACGATAGTCTTGACCTCTTTAAATATATTCATGTCGCACAACTAGCCCACCTAATTTTCCATTTATATCTGATACTCTAAAATTGAACTCTTCATTCTAACATAACTTACTAGTTACTAATTTCATCACCTGAAAATGAGGATTTCTTGGTTTCATGTAAGAAAACCATCTCAACCCTCTGAATTCCCAATAATCTTCTAGTCGCTGAAATTTTCACCTCCGAACCCAACCGTCTTACATTCCAAGTAAGCACTCTCATCCTCGCTATACGCGCCAGCTATTTTTTTTGCTTGCTAATTCTCTTCCGAAAGAGCAATATCCCTAACATCCTCGCTTTTTTCACCTATAATTTCCACTCCAAGGCTCTTCACTAATTCAATGGCTTTCTTTGCCTCCTTAATTTACATTTACCACCAGGTTAGCGTATCTGAATCAGAAAGAGATCTACCTGATAATTATGGAATTACATTCCCTTTTGATTTATTCTTCTCCTTTCTAGTTGCCCTATCTCTCTTTTTCCTTTCCTGTTCTGATCGTGCTCTGTCTAGTAGTACCCTTAACAATCCATATATTTTCCCTAGTTTTTTCCTCGGTGCCATTTCTGGGAAAATTGCTTCAGTCTCCCTTGTTTCCACAATATAATATTTTTCGTTAGTCCTGTATATTCTCTTTGTTATGTATATCCACGCTATCTTCCCAGTAGGATTGCTAGTTTAAAGGCTCACCCCCTTCATTACATTCTCTAATTTCTACCAAATATTTTAGGTCCATAAATTGAGCATCTTCTTTTCCCCGATGTTTAAATTCCTTATTTCCCTAGATATCTCAACCTTGCAATCATTTATCTACCCTTTTAACTCTGTCTCCCTAATATTTGTTTCCTCCAAAAATCCCACCCTCTTTGGCAAGAATAGTTTAATCAGTCGACACACCACTCTCCTTTTGACTCATAGCTATAACTGCTACCCAGCTCGCACTAATTTTCCCTAGGTTACTATTATCTCATTTCTTTTGTCCAACGGCTGAGTTACCCTCCCCAGGCATGATTTTTTGGTTATGGGTACTATTTTCCAAGAAGTCACCACCATACTTTATAGCACATACCCCTACATGCCTATTCGAATCTAGCTCAATCATGCCAACCACATCACTGGTCGCCTTCCCAATATTCATAGCATTCTATGATTTTTCCTCTGCGTGCCTCCTTGGCCCCTACTAATTTCGATTGTTGATTCTGGTCAACTTCCGATGAAACATCCAACAAGCTTCATTGTTTGTTCGCTTATTGCTTCCTCATTTATTCTTTGCGACTATGTTTTATGGTTCAACTTGAGATTTTGAGAACCCCACCTACACCACTCTAATATTATAGATTATACTTCCAACTTTTATCACCACAATTTCATTTATGCTCTTTGTATCATTTGATGTTATTAGTATAGTCATCTTCTCTCCATCTTTGGAGAAATCAACATTTTCTCCCAAGGCTTCAAAGTTACCTAAGAACCATGTTTCTCGAATGCAAGGCACAAACCCTTCCAATGTAAGGACTCTGAGATGTTTACCACATAAACTGTGGTCGTATGGCTGCCTTTTCCGGCCATTTCACTCGCCCTTTCACGCGTCCACCACTTCACCATTAGCAGTTACACAAGTATCAATAAGAATGAACTTTTAGGTCCATGCATAATAAAGGTTTAATAGCACGGATTATTCATGTACTTTACCATTTTTACCATTTGGTTAAAAATAAAATAATATATATGACAAATTTTTATATAAGCATTGAAAATGCATTTAGAGATCACGTACTAATGACAAGAAAATAATTATTATAATAATTTTAATATTAAGTGTCAAAATTGGTCATAATTTAAAGAAGTACTTTATCATAATTTTTAATAATTATAGTATTGAATATTTAGTCAAAAACTTTATTGTGATTTCTTTTCTTTATCACAAAATATATTTTTAGGGATAATTTTTTTTTTTAGTTTTAACGATTATCGTCTCAAACATTTGGTGATTAAAAAATATTTAGTGTGATACTTTTATGGTCACGTAATATAAAGCATTCATGCATATATATGAAATGATATATGAAGTTGATTTGAAAAAGAATTCATGAGTTGAATATGGGCACGAAAATTGATCCAGAAATATATGAAAAATTATAATATTTAAAATATATTAATGGTAATACGAATAAGGGTTTTTTCCCCTTCCCTTCAAATTATTAAGTTAAAAATTGATTTAGAGGCTAAAAAATGATCGTTAGATAATAAAAAGGCCTTTCTGTTCTCCATATAAAAAAAGCACGATACATGACTTAAATTATACTAGAGATTGAAAGACTTTTAAAAGGGGAAGCAGCTGTTGGAGGAAGACTTGAACAAAAGTCGGTTATTATCCAACCTTGCTTATTTTAATATTAGTAGTGCATGCAAAGCAAAGCATCAATTTTAACCAAGAGAGTTGGAGATCAAGCTTCCTCGAGTTTTGCATTCAAGTTTGGCTTGTTGCTGGTGGGATCAATGTCGAGAGTTGACTTGAATCCTAGCTTACTGGCTTCAGCATGGTTGGTAGCCTTTTTCAGTTGTGCATTGATGTTGTCCCAATTAATAGGGCTATCAGTAGTAATCTCGGTATAGATCTGCAATTGGAAGCGATTGCATTGTTTAATCTATAAAATTAATACCAAAGAAAAAGAAAAAAAACAGATATGATCTTAATGATGAGTTCGGTATAAAGAATGAAATTGATGAATACCTTATTGTCTTCATTATTCCCATTCCTCCATGCAACAACCCACTTAATGTTTTGTTTGATAACAAACACAGATCCGGCTATGGAGGACCCGACATTGGAATCGGCCAAGTGTTGAAAATATCGTGTCTGATGCGATGGAACATTTAGCGGCTGATTTCCCGTTCCATACCAATCTTTTTTGTCGAACGTGCTTAAATCTTCATCGGTTTGATTGTTAAGATACACCTCTGTGGATATTGCAGGACCAACCTTGCTTGGAGAAGCCATTGTCTTGCCTTAGTTTTATATTTCAAAGTAACTTATGCTATTGGTTTGGTTGTGGAGTGGTATACTACAAACCCATATATATATACTAGTCTGCAGCCCACTATATGACAAAAAGTTGTTATAACTATATTTCTCACATGTTGGTTTTACATTAATTTTTTATATGTGGTTGCTGTAACTAATTACATTGGATTTGTATTCTGGCAGAATTGAATCAAGTCCATGTGCTGGTCTCTCCAAAGTGTTGAGCCCTAGAACATCATTATGTTTTTTAATTGTGGTAGTTATAACAATGTTGTCAGATTAAACATTTTAATATTAGTTTTTAACATGTGTTATCCACATGTTGATTCTACTTTAATTATTTGATACGAAGTTGTTATAACTAATTTCTTATTTTTTAAGGAAAATATAAGACTATAAATATTTGAATATATAACTATCATTATCATCCCATGTGAATTTTTCAATTTTTTATAATTTATTTAATTAATAAGAAGTTTCGTTTGAATTTTAGTAATGAATATTTAGTCAAGTATTCTGCGGTGATGCTATTTAGCACAATCTTATGAGTTAAATAGGAGCTTAATAATAACCTAAACCGTTCTTTTGAATTTTAAGAGTAACATATATCATAATATCATCATTGTGTTAAGTACTCATTAGTACAATATGAAGCATCGATGCATATATATGAAATGAGTTGGGATTTCCTTTAACAACATAAAAATTATGTGTTTGGAAATGATGTTTTTGTCCTCGCTATTTGTTGGAAAAGTTACCAAAAATTAGAAAATTTCAGCAATATTTTAAATAGGTAAAGATGGAGATTTCAAATAATGAATTTATTGATTCATATTATATTCTATGAGATGTTTACAACAATGTCTCATATGCTCAAAACGGTTGAGTGATAAATGAGAATATGCTCAAAGAAGAGTAACAAGCATAAGAGTGTTTATACACACCAACCCACTTTTTAATCACTAAATGATTTAAGATTGTACCTTGACTCTATGCATGTGTTGTAAATTAAAGTTCTCCCAATGCATAATGGAACGGGGCACCTTTGCATGAAGTGGGTGATGTGAATGTTTGGATTAATAATCAGCCCCATTAATGGTTTGTGGTTATTTTTACCCACTACAAATTAAGATTTTTTTATTAAATGTGACATATTTTTTTTAATGTTCTGAATTAAAATAATATCATGTGATTTTATTAAATTCGGATATTAATATGATAATATCTTGTAGTTCCAGAATATATACTTGATTAAATAAGGTATTAATGGCTTACTTTCAAATTTATTTGGATACTCATTGATTAACTTAATTTCAAAATATTTTATTTTCAATTATTCTCCTATGTAAAACACTATAAATACCGTGTAAACCTTCTAGGTTAAACACAACTCAAAACAAAAATTTCTCCTCTAGTTTTCAATGATAGGCGCAAACTAGGATATAGTTTGTGATCTTTACAATTGTGCTATTGTACGTTGATAATCTAATTGTTATATCCTAGGAGACAGAAGACCAACGATGTTCAGTAGCAAGGAGTTAAAAATATAACTTAAGAAAATTGTGTAGCTACAAGCCTCAACTCCTTTCCAATCCGATAATTTGTTAAAATTGTGTATTTATTTATAAACTATTCTTTTCGATTATTTAATAAAATATTCTCATTTTAATTTTTTATCATTTCAGATTGTTATATTTGTAATAATCTTCAAACAAATTTTGGTCATCTACATTTCTTCTAATCCAAGACGATTCAAAAATTTTGGTGAAATCGAAATAGCAAATATTTTTTTTCCAGGATTTATCCTACGATTCTAATGTGTTTGCTTAACCTCAATGTGCACAAATTTGTTTAACAAAAATTATCGTTAAAATAACATTGGTTACTATTTTTTTTCAGAATAAAATTATCGTTAAAATAACATTGGTTACTATTTTTTTTTTCAGAATATTGATTATGTCCGGTAACAAAATAAAAAATAAATGAGAATTAATTTTATGTTTATTACAATTAGTACTAATTATGCTTCCATTTTTTAAAAGAGCAATGAATAAGGGAGACTTCACCAATTCACCTATCTTGGTGCTAGAATGATGATTTTGGCTTAGAATTCAAATCTGAATATGCAATGGCAGTTAACAACAACGAGAAGTTGATGAAATGTTATGGATAGAATTCAAGACATAGAAACAAAAGATGTTTTTCTATCTAACCACAATGAACTTTGCTAGGTTCTTGAAGGAAGATCCTCCAGTCTTTAAAGAGGGAGAGAGAGAATGACATGTAGACAATATTATCACCTTTAATATTGTTTAAGCTTAGAAGCGCTCTATATTCCTGTGTCGAATTATATCCTTAATAGTTTACAGGATTCATTGTATCTATATACTCTGTTTATCAAAATGTTAAGAAATTGTGGGAGGCATTGGACCACAACAAACTATGCGAAGATGATGAACCTACAAAGTTTTTAGTTGTCAATTTCTTGAAATATACTATAGTTGATTCTCAACTAGTAGTAAATCTAGTGGGGGAACTCCAACTGATTATTTAAGATGTTTTTTAAAGAATGATCATAAGTGAATCCTTTCAGGTGGAAGTTATTATTGAAACATTACCTCTTAGATAGAATGACATAAAGAATTAACTGAAGCAAAAAAGAAAGAAAATGACAGTTAAAGAACTCATTGTTAGACTTCGAATAGAAGAGGACAATTGATTTAAGGCCAAATATCTAAACAAAGAATCCTTCAAAGGACTTTGAGAAGGGAAAATGACTCAATAATATATTGAAGCTAGGACCTAAAGGTGAAATTTTAAAGAAGGAAAAGTTTCAAGGAAAGCACTACAACTATAGAAATATTGGGCACAAGTCCTTTGAATGCAGACATCCAAAGAAAGCCAAAGCTCACGAGGCTAATGCTGTAGAATGAATTGCCAATGACGTGGAGGACTTTCGATGGTTTGACTCTAGAGCCATGGATCAAATTTGTTGCAGCAAAGGCTCATTTCCTAATTTAATACCTTGGGACAATAGGGATAAGCTCTACATGAGCAATGCTACAATTTCCAATATCAAGGGGAAGGATATTGTGCTCTCCAAGATGACTTTTGGCAAAGAACTCAAGTTACAGAGTGTGTTTTTATGTGTCTGACATATGAAAGTATCTTGTTTTTAAGGCATTCTTAAAATTTCATGGCTTTAAACTAATATTTGAATCCCAAAAAATGATTTTGTCTAAGGGGATGTTTGTGGGTAAAGGATATGTATTGAATGAGATATGGAAACTCAATATTATCTCTCTAAAATTCAAGAGCATGAATAAGAATATTGTTTTTTCTTCCATTTTTATGCTTGAGTTACTTAGTTTATCAAAATCTATACTTGGCATGTTAATTATGATAGACGCATATATTAATTAACTCGGAACATATCCATTCGTTTAATATTAATTATAATCTTAAATAAGAAACATGCGTTGAGGCCAAATTAACAAAGCCTTCTTTTCAAATTATTGAATAAAACACTAAACCTCTTAATTTAATACAAAGAAAAACCTGTGACCTGGATTTTATTCAAGCAAGAAGAGGCGATAAACATTTTATTACCTTTATTGACGATATAACAAAGAATTGTTATGTGTATTTCCTTAAGAGAATAGGTGAAGCTATAGACAAATTTGTACTCTATAAGTAGAAAGTCGAAAACCAACTTAATAAAAAGATTAAGATGGTGGGAAATGATCGTGGCGATGAATAAATTGAATCATGTAGTGAATACTATTCACAACATAATATTGTTTACGAAGTAACACCACCATATTCTTCTCAATCAAACGGAGTAGTACAAAGGAAAAATCAACTCTATTAGTTCACAAATAAAAATATGAAACACCACTAAAATAGTAGTTTCCTCCCCACAATTGCTCAGTAAAAAACCCAATGACACTTTACTAAAAGTTGACTCAAAGTTCAAAATAGAAATAAACAACACACAAGTAAATCTGTCAATAGCCAAGAATACCATATACAATGAATATAACTCAAGGCCACACATATTACAATATCGAAGGATTATTTGTGGACTATCTTTCATGCCAGGCTTCAATGGAAATCCTAAAATAAAGTAATATGCATCTAAAAACCTTCTTTTCTCCCAACATCAAGAATAACCCTACCACCAAGCTTTAAACATATCTCACTTAAAAACTCCCTCCCTTGAAAACCTCAAAGCCTTCCCATTACATGTTCTACAAAAATAATTAAACGCAACATTACCTATTAAGCAGGATAATATGTATATCTCCAAAAAGATTTCCCACTATTGCCAAAGCATCTGAGTGAGTTATGGATCCAATTCAAAACAACTTGAGAACTTGACTCAACTCGACAAAGAATTTTGACCGTGCACTTCACTTCTACCAAAACCTTCATAACATCACAAAATTTTTACTAGTGACCAAAATGAAAATTTTAAAAGTTAAGTGGCTAAAATATAAATTTAGGAAAAGTTTAAGGACCAAAATAGTAATTTTCCCAAATAGACATTTAATCCTGTAAATGGATAGTTGACCCGCTATAATGACATTTTTATGGCACTTGGATTTTCGTACAGAGTTTATATTAAAAACTATAAAGCGATAAAGTCCGAGAAAATTTTGGATAATCGGGTCGAATCATATTTTTGAGATATTTTGAATAATGATAAATTAAAGTCAATAATACCATTTCCATGTCTTAAATTAGTATGATTTAACATGGATCATTGGATATAAGATGATTTTCCATGTTAAACTGGAATGTTGGATTAAAATGGCAATATTATAATTTTTAAAAAGTAGAAGGGAAAAATATAAAAATATGAATATATTTGTTCATATTTAACTTGGAATGATGTAAAGATGATGATATTTACAAGTGGCATGGTAAATAACATGATATTTGAAAGGCAAAAAGGTCATTAGGCGTTAAAATGAATTAAAAATTCATTTTATCTAGTTATAAGACAAGTGCTATAAGATATTTGTTTAGAAAAATCAAGCACTTGTTCATTTTCTCCATGCCATTATTGTGAGCCTCATTATGGTAAGAAAAAAAATCTTTTTAATTTTAAGTCAATTTATTAGGATTTTGGATTAAAGGATGAAATATAAAATTATTCTATATGAAATTCTCTATCATTTGGTACCAATTATTCATGTTTCCCTTGCTTGGAACCTTAGTTTAATGAATAGGGTGGATGAAGGGGAGGTTGGGTTTTGAGGTTTTATGGATTTACTTTGATGTAGTTGGTGTTGTAGAATCATTTTCATACTTGTATGATGATTGAAAACCCTTGGAAAAGTTTAAATTTCAATTTGAAAAAATAGAGTTTTGGTATGAAATTGAATTTGGATTGATTTTGATATGAGAATGATTGTACAAGCTTCGAAATGATGTTTAGAGGTTGAATTAATGCTTTAATCAAGTTGGAAACTTTTAGTATGGTGACCTTTCATATTTGACCTATAGACAAAAATTAGGTAAAATTATGGAAAAAATTTTCTAAGGCTAGAAATGATGTTTGAATGATTCTACAAGCTTTAGAACATTGTTTAGACCGCTTTGGTAGTTTGTAAAGCTATAGGACCTATTTGCTTATTATGGAAAGTTTAGAATTGAAATGGAAATTATTCAAAAGTTGATATACTAAGCTTGAATGCATTGTTGGAATGCTTGAATATGACATTACAGGCTTGAATTTGAAGTTAAATGGAAAAGGACCATTTTGAATAAATTAGAATTTTTTGATGAATTCTAAAAGAATTCATTTTAATGGTTGAAACGTGAGGTTTGAAAATGTTATGTGAACTAGTTATGAATATGAATAGTAAAGGACTTGAAATGTCATTTTGAGGTATTAAGATCAACATTGATGTTGTAAAATGGAATTAGTATCAAAAGATTTTTAGGAATTTTATTCCTAATATGTTCCTATGTTAGAAATATACTAACATGTGCTTTGAAACTGTATATATTAGGTTAATGATGCTCATGCAGATCGTGATTGAAACTGAGACCGAAATGAGCTAAAAGATACGGGAAAAGTACAAGAGTGAGTGCATTACTATACTTATACTACTGTATGTGATATAAGAACGGTTTGCGATGAGCCAACCTCGAATGTTTTCTAATGAAAACGATTTGAATCATAATATGATATAAATGTTTTCAGGTATGAATTGCCCAATGCACTGTTATATTAATAGTTTGATACATGCTTGACATATGATTTCTACAAAGGCCCACTGTATATGCATTGAAAGTCATTAGTAAAATTGGAATGCCATGAGGTGGAGTGATAACTGATTACTGAACTGGTACATTCATGTACATCACACTGACACAATATGTGCATTATGAATTTCAAGATGTTTTGACGTTGTGCGATACCATATCTAATTACTGATTAGTAGTACAATGATGTTGTGCTCTATAGTACCAAAACATTACTGATGATGGCACTTAAAGTGCAATTTGTTTACTAGAAGTAAAACTGCATATTACGCACACTCGTCTGACTCACGTACTGTGTATTTTCATTTATTATACATTGGGTTGTGTTTCAAATGAATGTGAAAAGTGCAAGTTTACCTGATTTGTTGAAAGTAAAGCTTTCATCGAATATTATGATTTAGCATGAAGTGCCTTATATCGAATTGTTGCCTTTAAATTGTTTATTATGATATGTGAATTCTAAACTATTGGTTTCTGAACTATTGACTCTGCACTATTGACTGTTGATTTTTAAATTGTCGATACTGAAATGTTGATTATCATGTTACTTATATGAAAAGTGATTTAATAAGTTTTTTTATATGTTTACATATTAATTTCTATAATATGGTTTATATAATATTTTATATACATCGACGTGTCTTACTTTAGTTTTGAAATACCTCACTAAGTGTATACTTAGCGTGTGATGGTTTCATATGTAGGTGAAGAAAAACGAGTGGAGTCAAGAGCATAGTTGGGCATCACCGAATGAAGATTATCTCCTAATATCAATATGACATATGTTTTGATGTTTTTTATATTTCTAGTGGGCATGTATATTTTATATGTGTTATCTTTGCTCTGATATAAGTAATTTTAAACTGGTTTGTAGTATTATATATAATAGTTGACTTAATATTGTTACTATTAGGTATAATAGTAATTTGCATGATTAGTATTTTACTGAATTATATTTTTATTGTTATTTGGATGAATTTTTGTTTAGGTAGTTTTTAGAAAGTTTCATTTAGAATATGATACAGTATTGGACTGCCTTATTCCTGCATGAAATCAAACTTGATTTGAGTGTTAAAATCTTATATTTCGTCTTTAAGCAATTAAATATTTTTAACGAGAATAGTCTCAAAAGTGGTTAGCTAAGGGGAAAATACATAGGTAGGCTTTTTAGTGAGGAAACATAATGGTTAATCCTAAGGTGCCCAAATCATCTTTAAGCATCATGTTCATGTGTAATCTCAACAGTATTTAACATGCATGTTATAGAATACCAATGCCAAATTCGACACACTCAATCAAACAAAATGAGAGCGAAAATGATATGCTCGTTAAGGCTCAAATCTCACCAAATTATTTCATGCATTGAGCTAATCACATTTCAACCAATAAAATCATGGAATATCACAAAAACACCAACTTAACACAATTCATGCTATTCACTATCAAGAACATCCTAACCTAAACAATTATGTGTTCCCAAACAAGCATAGCATTCCAAAAAATATTCAACAAGAAAAAAAAAATTCAATGAAATTTCCGACAAATCCAATCAACACATACTAGCATCGAAACATAAAGATAAGCAAGGTTAAATTCAATCCAACACTCTACTCCCCCTCACTTAAAGCGTTTTGCCTCAAAACGAAAACTAAAGTGCAAGAGAAGGAATAAAGTACTCCCCGGATTTCATGTCGGTTTTGCTAACGTGCGTCGTTTAATTAAACGGTGCGCACGGCTGGGGAATTATTTTTTTCTGCTTTGTTCGACTGTTCACTGCTCAGTAGTCTCCAAAATTAGCAATGTTCGAATCATAATTTTGTAAATCTTCGTCGTTCAAGTTTGAATAAAAAAAATTCGATTCCTGCAAAATAAAATAAAACATGCTCGATCGAAATAAAAAATAAAACAAAAAAATAAAAATAAAAATGTAATGGAATTAAAACAATGGGTTGCCTCCCATAAAGCACTTTTGTTTAACGTTGTTAGCTCGACGACCTGGTTCAGACTACATGTTCTTCTAAGTTGAGATCTTCAACCAAGCAAATTCCGCTATTCGCATAATACGGTTTAATCCTGTGTCCATTTACTTTAAACCGAGTGCCCGAATTGTCTTCAATTTCGACTGCGCTATGAGGAAATATTCCAGTTACCGTATAAGGTCCGTTCCATTTTGATCGAAGTTTACCTGCAAAAAGTTTCAATTTTGAGTTAAAAAGAAGAACTTTTTGTCTGATAGAAAAAGATTTATAAACAATCTTTCGATCATGAAATTCTTTAGTTTTGTCCTTATATATCTTGGCGTTATCGTAAGCATCTCTCCGGATTTCCTCAAGCTCTTGTATATGTAGCTTTCGTGTTTCGCCAACAGCTTCTAACTCCATATTGCACTGTTTTACGGCCCAATATGCATTGTGTTCTAGTTCGACAGGTAAATGGCATAGCTTACCGAACACAAGACGATATGGCGACATGCCGATAGGTCCTTTATATGCGATCCGATAAGCCCACAAAACGTCAATTAATTTCAAGCTCCAATCCTTGCGATTTGGCTTAACTATTTTCTCAAGAATCATCTTTATTTCTCGGTTTGAAACTTTCGCTTATCCGTTTGTTTGCAGATGATAGGCCGTGGCAATTCTATGATTCACTCCATGCTTTTTCATAAGCACATCAATCACTCGATTGATGAAGTGTGTGCCGCGGTCGCTTATTATCGCTCTCGGTGTGCCAAACCTAGAAAAAATATAGTTCTTTAGAAATTGAACAATAGTTTTAGTATCATTGTTTCGAGTGGCTTTAGCTTCTGCCCACTTCGAAACATAATCAACCGCAAGGATTATATAATAGTTGCCAAAAGAAGAAACAAATGGACACATATAATCAAGTCCCCAAACATCAAATATTTTGTATATATGTATAGGATTAAGGGGCATTTCATTTCTTCGACTCAAATTACCTGCACGATGACAATTATCACAAGATATGCAAAACAAGTAAGCATTATGGAAAATATGAGGCCAAAAGAATCCGCATTCCAAAATTTTATGGGCGGTTCGCTTCGGTCCAAAGTGTCCACCACACGAATATGAATGACAAAAATTCAAAATTTAGCTTACCTCGCTTTCGGGAACACACCGTCGAATTACCTGGTCTAAACAATGTTTCCAGAGATATGGGTCATCCCAAATGTAGAAGCGAGATTCTTTCTTGATGCAGTTTACTTCGGCTCTCGTTAAATCAGATGGCAATTTCTCTGTAGCTAAGTAATTAACTATATCTGCAAACCAAGGTATTAACTTCTGGGCCATCATCAAGCTTTCCTCCGGGAATTCTTCACGAATGGGAGGATCAACTGTAGTGATTGGAAGCCGGCTTAAGTGATCAGCCACTAAATTCTCACATCTTTTCTTGTCCTTGATTTCCAAATCGAATTCTTGGAAGAATAAGATCCAATGGATTAGTCGTGATTTTGCCTCTTTTTTGCTGAGCAAGTACTTTAAGGCTGCATGATTAGAGAAAACAACAACTTTAGTGCCAAGAAGATATGATCTAAATTTATCTAATGCAAAAATAATAGCGAATAATTCTTTTTCGGTAGTCGAATAATTCCGTTGTGCATAATCTAAGGTACGGGACGCATAAGCGATAACGTGAGGCTCTTTCCCGATCTTTTGTCCAAGCACAGCTCCAACACTTCCATCCGAAGCATCACACATAACTTCGAAGGGAAAGTCCCAATTTGGCGGTTGGACTATGGGTGTCGAAACCAACTTTTCCTTTAATATGTCGAATGATTCTTGGCATTGTTGGTCGAATTGAAGATTTTATCCTTCTGTAAGAGCTCGCACAATGGTTGCGCCACCTTAGAGAAGTCCTTAATGAATCTACGGTAAAAACCTGCATGACCAAGGAAAGAACGAATTTCCCTCACCGTAGTAGGGTAAGGAAGTGAACGTATTATATCAGTTTTTGCCTTGTCTACCGCAATTCCTTTAGATGAAACAATATATCCTAGAATTAAACCTTTATCAACCATAAAGTGACACTTTTATAATTCAAAACAAGGTTAAATTCTAGGCATCGATGTAACACATTTTTCAAGTTTAATAGACACTCATCAAATGAATTACCGTAAACAGTGAAGTCGTCCATGAAGACTTTAATACCTTTTTTAATAAAATCAAAAAAAATACTAATCATACATCTCTGGAATGTGGCAGGTGCATTGCAGAGTCTGAAAGGCATGCGTCGATAAGCGAAGGTGCCGAAGGGACATATAAACGTCGTCATTTCTTGATCTTCTGGTGCTATTGGAATCTCGAAGAAACCTGAAAATCCATTAAGACAACAATAGTGAGATTTACCGGCTAATCGTTCTATCATCTAATCTATGAATGGAAGAGGAAAATGATCTTTTCGAGTTAAAGAATTCAACTTCCTGTAATCGATGCAGACTCTCCATCCATTCTGAACTCGTGTTGGTACAAGTTCTCCGTCAGAATTTTCGACCACAGTAACTCCTGTTTTTTTAGGAACTACGTGTATCAGACTTACCCATTTTCTATCCGAAATTGGATAAATAATATCTGCACCTAGGAGTTTTTGTATCTCCTTTTTTACCACTTCCAACATTGGTGGATTTAGTCGACGTTGACCTTCACGTGTTGGTTTTGTGCCTTCTTCAGTTTTAATTTTATGCATGCAAGTGGATGGACTTAACCCTTTTATATCAGCGATAGTCCATCCTATGGCATCCTTGTATTGGCATAAAACAGTGATTAAGTCCTTTTCCTCCTCATAGGTTAACATTTTTGATATGATTACTGGTAGAGTGTTATTTTCTCCGAGGAAGGCGTATTTCAAATGATCAGGCAATGGTTTCAGTTTAATTTTGGGTGCCTGCAAAATAGAAGGCAAGAATTTGGGCTTAGAAGAAATCAAATTCAACTCGGTATGATCGGAACTCATGTTTTCATCATGATCCTCCAGCTCCCTGCATATATCAAAGGAAACATTAGTCCTTAAAAATTCATCAGCCAAAGGATCAATTAAATCAACAGAATTTAAACTTTCCACTTTATCTGGATATCACATTACCTTATATACATCAAATTTAACGACCTCACCGTCGAATTCCATAGTTAAAATTCCATTTCTCACGTCAATTTTTGTATTTGCAATGCTTAGGAAAGGGCGCCCCAAAAGGATATCGGATGATGTGCTCATGAGATCACCGACCTGTCGGCAAGTTGTATTGAAATCTTTGTATCCTTCAAATGATCGTTAGTAACCATTTTATAAACAGATAGAGGAATTACATTAATTGATGCACCAAGATCACACATTGCTCGTTTTATCTCAACATTACCAATTTTACAAGGGATTGCGAACATACCTTGGTTCTTTAATTTAGGTGGTAACATTCGTTGGAAAACGGTTGAGACGTTCGCTCGCTCCTAAGTTTACTTTCTCGACTCTGGTAAGCTTTCTTTTAGTTGTGCAGAGATCCTTTAAAAACTGGGCATACCTTGGAACCTTTCGAATAACCTCAAGGAGAGGTATGTTAACTTCCACCTTTTGAAGTATGTCTAATATTTCCTTTTCCTCAGCTTTTTTGTTCTTTTTAACTAACCTTGATGGAAAAGGCGGTGGCACATCGTAGGGGATGGCGTTGGATCGTCCATTTGTTCTTCATCATTCTCTTTCTGGAATTATGCGTCATCAGTCTTCTTCTCTTTTTGGACTGCTTGGTCTGATGGAATAGGTGGTGCCACTACTGTCCACTCCGAAGAGTGATGGCGCTAACGTTCTCCCTCGGGTTTACTTCAGTTTGAGATGGAAGCTTAACTTGTGATTCCATGCGACTTACGATTTGAGCCAGTTGGCTCATTTTCTTGTCTAACTCTTGTAGGTGGGCTTCGGTGTGATTCTGAAACTTTTCCTGCGAAAGCGCTAACCTCTCGATAATTGATTCTAGTAATGTCTTCTACGGCTGTTGTTGTGGTGGAGGTGGTCTCGATTGATAGCTTTGATTTGGTCTTGGGTTCTGAGCATAGCTGAAATTCGGATGATCCCTCCATCCTGGGTTGTATGTATTATCGTAGGGATTATAGGCTCTTTGGGGATGTCCCGGGAAATTCCCGACTGCATTGACTTGAGCTGTTGCGTCATCTTAAATCAGTGAACAACCATCTGTCGGATGATCAGGCAATGCACATATTCAACATACTCGGTTTTGCCCTATCTTTCCTGAAACAAAAGAGTTTACGACTTCAGTTAGCTTATCGATTTTATTTTCTAAGGAAGATGAACTTATCTCATGAACCCTTCGAGAAGGTTCATTTTTTGTGTGAAATTGTTGGGAATTTACAACCATTGTCGATATTAAGTCTCTAGCCTCAGTAGGAGTCATATTCACCAAGGCTCCACCGCTAGTTGCATCGATCATCTTCATTTCCAGGGGAGATAATCCTTCATAAAAGTATTGAAGGAGTGTTTGTTCAGTTAACCCATGTTGTGGGCAGCTAGAACATAACTTCTTAAAACGCTCCCAGTAGTCGTAAAGTGACTCTCCATCAAGCTGCTTGATTCCAAGTATTCTCCTTCGTAGTTCACTTACTTTTGCCACAGGGAAAAACCTGTCAAGAAAAAGACGAGTCATTTGAGCCCATGTAGTAACAAAATTAGGAGGAAGATAAAATAACCAATCCTTAGCCGAATCGGCTAAGGAAAAAGGAAAAGCTCTAAGTTTTATTTGGTCCTCGATTACTCCCTGTGGCGTTATACTGGGGAATTCCTTGAGTTGTTTGTGTGGATCCTCGTTTGGTAATCCGCGGAATGTAGGGAGGAGATGAATAAGGCCAGTTTTCAACTGGTATGGAATTTCGCCTTGGGGAAAATCAATGCTCAAAGGAACTTGTTCAGTAGGTGTCATGACTAACTCCCAGATAGTAAGATCGGCCATCGGATTTATATTACCTGAATTCGTTTCTTCTTCTAGATTTGTTTGTTGTCTTCTTTTTTCCATAAATGTTTGTGCGTGGAGTCTCCTAGCTCTGGCTTCGATCTCCGGGTCGTACTCCACTAATGCACTCGGATTAGTCCTGGTCATAAATCAAAAGTAAACAAAAATTAGTAACTTTGGCGAAGTCCCTGGCAACAGCGCCAATTTGACAACTGTCGTTTCGGTGTCAAAATAAATTCCTTTTTCTCAATTAATAAATAAGGAAATACGTAGTATAGAGAAATAAGGGTCAAATCCTCAAGGACTTAGAAAATCACAAATTTATGTTTGAATGGTTTTTAACCAGGCGAAAAATAGTAAAATGGGGGTTTGTAATATGAGATTTAAATAGTAAAAACGAGTAAATAAATTAAAGCAATTAAAGTAAAAATAGGATGGTGAAGATTGTGAATAAATATGGTAAAACTCGCCTCAAGCTTCGCTTTGATTCAATTTCCTTTAGATCATCGAATAAGATTTTCTCTTCGGGATTCACGTCGGTTACTTTGTCTACAAGGGCTATCCCCGTGACTCTATCTTGTATACCGAACACCCAAGGCAATATTTGATTCTGGCTTCGATAATTGATTCTAACGACATCAACTGTCGTAGATCAATTACCGTTTAAGTTCATAGCATCCGACTCAGATTGTTGCTTCTATAACCATCAATTCCGATCTCAATTCCCTCTTTTAATCGCAGCAACCTCTTAACCAAAGTGTGTTTACAGGAAGTCAAATTGCTTTCTATAAACCGAATCTTCTTCCCCCACATTTAATCGCAGCAACCTCTTAACCAAAGTCAATCTTTGATTTTGAAAACTGTTTTGATTTTGAAAAATAAGGGCAGAGATTGAGAGAGATATTCCAAAGATATTAAGGGATCATTTCAATTCTCCCGTTGGAATTGAATCATCGCGACAGCTCTCGGCTTTTGAAAAGTTTAGCTAAGCATGATAAAAGTTATACTTAGCATTTTGAAAACAAAGCTTGAAAATAAAAGAAAAAAGGGAAAAACTTGAAAAGTAATAAGAGAAAACTTTAATAAAACTAGAGAGAAAATATGAATGTAATTTAAGTGATGACTTTAGGCTTACCCCAAGTGGGTATTTATAGCCTCTCAAAGCCTAAAGGATAAGCAAAGAAAATAATAAAATAATACAAAAGATAATTGTTTTTAAATTTAAATTGAAACTTAAACTAGTCTCCTAATGCAACTCTGCTAGTCAATCTTCCAGAAGGCGTGTGAACGAAGTCTTCTAGAAACCGCCACTGAATGGACCTTCTAGAAACTGCCACGTCAGACCGCGTCGTGGCCAGAGTCGTGCCCATGTCTCCAGCTGTGACCAAATAATAAAAAAATGCAAAATTCGCCCGTTTTATCACTAATTCTGGAAAGTAAGGATCTGTGCGAAAATAGGCATAACACAACCAAATCAACACCAATAACTCCACAAAATCGAAGAAATAACGAGCAAAGATTAACGATTATGAACACTCATCAAATTCCCCCTCACTTATCTCATGCTTGTCCTCAAGTATGATTAACCAAATCAGTCAAAAACTTCATTAAATGTTCTTTTGTCAAGTTTCACATTCAAGGAAACAAGGTAGAGACCATAATAACTATTCAAGTCAAGAAATCAATCAATTGAACATCACCAATTGAAGCAAGTCAAGTGCAATTGTAATATCCATTCATTCATTAATCTCAATGCTCATAACTCAACACCTTACCGGGATTCACTCAAATCACTCGATGTGTTTGGGGTAAAGAAACTCTCAATGTCAGAATTGACACGGTATTACCATAAGCCTCCAAGTAAATCAAATCTCCACTAGTAATAAGAATAAAATGCATAAATCAAAGGGTCTTTTATTGGTTAAAACGGGACTTAGGTAAAGGTGGGGAAAAGGCTAAAAATTCAAGGCAATGAACTAACAAATAATAATCTCAACTCCATCAAAACATTAAGCATAACAAGATAAAAAGACGACATATCAAACAACAAATTTCTTGTCAAAATGCATTTTTTCACACTTTTGTTGTTTTGTTTTCCATTTTTTCTTTCATGTATTTTTTTTCTCTCTTTTTCTTTCGAATAACCTTTTTTTTAATCTGCTATTTTTTTTCTTCTTCTTTCTAACATTTTTTTTCGATAGAGAATACAACGGTAAAATTATTCACAGGCCCTAAAAAAGGTAGAAAAGAGGGATAAAATAAAAAGGCTCGGGTTTATGAATATGGTGAAAACAAAGAAACGGGAATAGTCTCAAAAGTGGTTAGCTAAGGGGAAAATACATAGGTCGGCTTTTTAGTGGGGAAACAGAATGATTAATCCTAAGGTGCCCAAATCATCTTTAAGCATCATGTTCATGTGTAATCTCGACAGTATTTAACATGCAGGTTATAGAATACCAATGTCAAATTCGACACACTCAATCAAACAAAATGAGAGCGAAAATGATATGCTCGTTAAGGCTCAAATCTCACCAAATTATTTCATGCATTGAGCTAATCACATTTCAACCAATAAAATCATGGAATATCACAAAAACACCAACTTATCACAATTCATGCTATTCACTATCAAGAACATCCTAACCTAAACAATTATGTGTTCCCAAACAAGCATAGCATTCCAAAAAATATTCAACAAGACAAAAAAATTCAATGAAATTTCGGACAAATCCAATCAACACATACTAGCATCGAAACATAAAGATAAGCAAGGTGAAATTAAATCCAACACTCTACTCCCCCTCACTTAAAGCGTTTTGCCTCAAAACGAAAACTAAAGTGCAAGAGAAGGAATAAAGTACTCCCCGGATTTCATGTCGGTTTTGCTAACGTGCGCCGTTTAATTAAACGGTGCGCACGGCTGGGGCATTATTTTTTTCTGCTTTGTTCGACTGTTCACTGCTCAGTAGTCTCCAAAATTAGCATTGTTCGAATCATAATTTTGTAAATCTTCTTCTTTCAAGTTTGAATAAAAAAATTCGATTCCTGCAAAATAAAAATAAAATAAAATAAAACATGCTCGATCGAAATGAAAAATAAAACAAAAAAAAATAAAAAAAAATGTAATGGAATTAAAAACAATAGGTTGCCTCCCATTAAGCGCTTTTGTTTAATGTTGTTAGCTCGATGACCTGGTTCAGACTACAGGTTCTTCTAAGTTGAGATCTTCAACCAAGCAAATTTCGTTATTCCCATAATACAGTTTAATCTTGTGTCCATTTACTTTAAACCGAGTGTCCGAATTGTCTTCAATTTCGACTGCGCTATGAATAAATATTCCAGTTACCGTATAAGGTCCGTTCCATTTTGATCGAAGTTTACCTGCAAAAAGTTTCAATTTTGAGTTAAAAAGAAGAACTTTTTGTCCGATAGAAAAAGATTTAGAAAAAATCTTTTGATCATGAAATTCTTTAGTTTTGTCCTTATATATCTTGGCGTTATCGTAAGCATCTCTCTGGATTTCCTCAAGCTCTTGTATATGTAGCTTTTGTGTTTCACCAACCGCTTCTAACTCCATATTGCACTGTTTTACAGCCCAATATGCCTTGTGTTCTAGCTCGATAGGTAAATGGCGTGGCTTACCGAACACAAGGCGATATGGAAACATGCCGATAGGTCCTTTATATGCGGTCCGATAAGCCCACAAAGTGTCAATTAATTTCAAGCTCCAATCCTTGCAATTTGGCTTAACTATTTTCTCAAGAATCATCTTTATTTCTCAATTTGAAACTTCTACTTGTCCGTTCATTTACGGATGATAGGCCGTGGGAATTCTATGATTCACTCCATGCTTTTTCATAAGCACATCAATCACCCGGTTGATGAAGTGTGTGCCGCGGTCGCTTATTACCGCTCTCGGTGTGCCAAACTTGGAAAAAATACAATTCTTTAGAAATTGAACAGTAGTTTTAGCATCGTTGTTTCAAGTGGCTTTAGCTTCTACCCACTTCGAAATATAATCAACCGCAAGGATTATATTACAGTTGCCAAAGGAAGAAACAAATAGACCCATATAATCAAGTCCCTAAATATCAAATATTTCACATATATGTATAGGATTAATGGGCATTTCATTTCTTCAACTCAAATTACCTGCATGTTGACAATTATCACAAGATTTGCAAAACAAGTAAGCATCACGGAAAATATGATGCCAAAAGAATCCGCATTCTAAAATTTTATGAGCAGTTGTCTTCGGTCCAAAGTGTCCACCACACGAATATGAATGAAAAAAATTCAAAATTGAGCTTACCTCGCTTTCGGGAGCACACCGTCGAATTACCTGGTCTGAATAATGTTTCCAGAGATATGGGTCATCCCAAATGTAGAAGCGAGATTCTTTCTTGATGCAGTTTACTTCGGCTCTCGTTAAATCAGATGGCAATTTACCTGTAGCTATGTAATTAACTATATCTGCAAACCAAGGTATTAACTTTTGGGCCATCATCAAGCTTTTCTCCGGGAATTCTTCATGAATGGGAGGATCAACTGTAGTGATTGGAAGCTGGCTTAAGTGATCAGCCACTAAGTTCTCACATCCTTTCTTGTCCTTGATTTCCAAATCGAATTCTTGGAGGAGTAAGATCCAACGGATTAGGCGTGGTTTTGCCTCTTTTTTGCTGAGCAAGTACTTTAAGGCTGCATGATCAGAGAAAACAATAACTTTAGTGCCAAGAAGATATGATCTAAATTTATCTAATGCAAATATAATAGCAAATAAATCTTTTTCGGTAGTCGAATAATTTCGTTGTGCAGAATCTAAGGTATGGGACGCATAAGCGATAACGTGAGGCTCTTTCCCGATCTTTTGTCCATGCACAACTCCAACACTTCCATCCGAAGCATCACACATAACTTTGAATGGAAAGTCCCAATTTAGCGATTGGACTATGGGTGCCGAAACCAACTTTTCCTTTAATATGTCGAATGATTCTTGGCATTGTTGGTCGAAATTGAAGATTTTATCCTTCTGTAAGAGCTCGCACAATGGTTGCGCCACCTTAGAGAAGTCCTTAATGAATCTACGGTAAAAACGTACATGACCAAGGAAAGAAAGAATTTCCCTCACCGTAGTGGGGTAAGGAAGTGAACGTATTATATCGGGTTTTGCCTTGTCTACCGCAATTCCTTTAGATGAAACAATATGTCCTAGAATTAAACCTTTATCAACCATAAAGTGATACTTTTCATAATTCAAAACAAGGTTAAATTCTAGGCTCGATGCAACATATTTTTCAAGTTTAATAGACACTCATCAAATGAATTGCCGTAAACAGTGAAGTCATCCATGAAGACTTTAATACCTTTCTTAATAAAATCAGAAAAAATACTAATCATACATCTCTGGAATGTGGCAAGTTCATTGTAGAGTCAGAAAGGCATGCGTCGGTAAGCGAAGGTGCCGAAGGGACATGTAAACGTCGTCTTTTCTTGATCTTCTGGTGCTACTGGAATCTGGAAGAAACCTAAAAATCCATTAAGACAACAATAGTGAGATTTACCGACTAATCGTTCTATCATCTGATCTATGAATGGAAGAGGAAAATGATCTTTTCGAGTTAAAGAATTCAACTTCTTGTAATCGATGCAGACTCTCCATCCATTCTGAACTCGTGTTGGTACAAGTTCTCCGTCATAATTTTCGACAACAGTAACTTCTATTTTTTTAGGAACTACGTGTATCAGACTTACCTATTTGCTATCCGAAATTGGATAAATAATATCTGCATCTAGGAGTTTTTGTATCTCCTTTTTTACCACTTCCAACATTGGTGGATTTAGCCGACGTTGACCTTCACGTGTTGGTTTTGTGCCTTCTTTGGTTTTAATTTTATGCATGCAAGTGGATGGACTTAACCCTTTTATATCAGCGATGATCCATCCTATGGCCTCCTTGTATTGGCATAAAACAGTGATTAAGTCCTTTTCCTCCTCATCGGATAACGTTTTTTATATGATTACTGGTAGAGTGTTATTTTCTCTGGGGAAGGCGTATTTCAAATGATCAGGCAATGGTTTCATTTTAATTTCGGGTGCCTACAAAATAGAAGGCAAGACTTTGGGCTTAGAAGAAATCAAATTCAACTCGGTATGATCGGAACTCATGTTTTAATCATGATTCTCCAGCTCCCTGCATATATCAAAGGAAAAATTAGTCCTTAAAAATTCATCAGCCAAAGGATCAATTAAATCGACATAATTTAAATTTTTCACTTTATCAGGATATCGCATTGCCTTATATACGTCAAATTTAACGACCTCGCCGTCGAATTCCATAGTTAAAATTCCACTTCTCACGTCAATTTTTGTATTTGCAATGCTTAGGAAAGGGCGCCCCAAAAGGATATCGGATGATGTGCTCGGGCGATCATTCTCCATGTCGATTATATAAAAATTGGTGGGAAATATCAAGTCGCTTACCTCCACCAATACATTCTCTAAAAGTCCTTCTGGATAGTTCACCTGTAAAAACTAGAAGAAAAACTTCCTATGAAAATAAAATAACCGAAAAAGGAGAGATGGAAAATAGAATGTAGGCTAAAGATGCTCTCTAGCTATTGGTCAAATGACCTGTTAATATAGCCACGCCGATTTCCTCCTTCATGGATTAACACTGATAGTTTAATCCAACAAAGGACAGCTAGCTTAACCGCTTAACAAATTCACCATAAACAGTTAGCAAAACCAACAGCAAACAGCTCCAGGTGGCAATTCTTCCAGCTGGCATTGCTCAATTCACCTCAATTCTCAACATTCACCCCATTTTTCCAACTTCTTAAGATAAAAAGAAACTTAATTCTTGTGCAGCTGAAGCCTCTGCAGTGAGAACACATTGAGCTTTTGGCGTAACTCCTGAAATCGAGTTGTAACTAACGGCTTGGTTAATACATTCGCAATTTGACAATTTGCAGGAACATAATTGACTGTTAGTTTCTGGTCCATGACCTTCTCTCTAACAAAATGAACATCTAGATCTACATGTTTAACTTTAGCATGCAAGACTGGATTAGCAGCCATGGCTACGGTGCTAGTGTTATCACACCATATAACCGGAGCTTGAGCCAGTTCAACATTCATATCATCTAGAACTGCTTTAACCCACAGAACCTCAGCCGTTGTGTCAGTAAGGCTTCTATATTATGCCTCAGCTATTGACCGGGACACCGACCTTTGCTTGCGTGAGCTCCATGACAACAAATGACTGACTAGGTAAACACAATACCCGAAAAATGATCGCCTATCATCGGGATCACTGCCCCAATCTGCTTCTGTAAATACCTTGATTTGATATTGCCCTTGTCCCTTGATCATCCATAACCCATAATCCATTGTACCTTTTAGGTAACGTAGAATTCGTTTAACTCCTGTCCAATGAGCTTCACAAGGGGACTGCATAAACTGTGCTACCTTATGAACCACAAAAGCAATGTCTGGTCTAGTATGGCACACATACAATAGTGCACCAACTGCACTTCGATACTGTTGAGCATCGACAAGAGCTCCTGCATTTTGCGAACTCAACTTGGGAGTAATAGGTAAGGGTGTATCCACTGGTTTGGCATGAATATTAAATTTGGTCAATAGCTCTTGCACATACTTCTTTTGATTCAAAAACATTCCAGTTGTTGTATGGACAACTTCAATACCCAAAAAATAGTGAATAAGGCCGAGATCCTTTAACGAGAATCTGTCATGTAGCTTCTTCTTAACCTCGTTAACGCATTTTTCATAAGAACCCGTGACCAGAATGTCATCAACATACACAGCAACATAAGTTATATCATGCTTTGTGCCAAGAATGAATAAAGAGTTATCAGCTCTAGAAGGTCAAAATCTCATATCACACAGGCACTGTTGAAGTTTTGTATACCAATTGCGAGGGGCTTGTCGAAGTCCATAAAGGGTCTTTTGAAGCTTGCATACTAGCTTTTCTCCATGAACACCAGACTGTTCGAACCCTTCTGGTTGAGTCATGTAAACCTCCTCCTGTAGATCACCTTTGAGGAAAGCATTATTGACATCTACTTGGTAAACTTACCATCCACGAGAAGCAGCAACCGATAGCAGTACATTTATTGTGAAGAATCGCACCACAAGACTGAAGGTGTCAACAAATTTGCATCCTGGTACCTGAGAGTACCCTTTGGCGACAAGCCTTGCTTTGAATCTATTAACAGAACTATCCGAGTTGTGTTTAAAGCGAAACAGCCATTTACACCCAATGGCTCTCCGATCAGCTGGTAGAGGAACCAACTTCCACGTGTTATTATCAGTCAGCGCCTTGAACTCCACTTCTACTGCAGCACGCCAATGTTTATGTTGTAAAGCATCCTACACATTTAGAGGAGTCTCATTAAACAAGGTATTATAAACCTTAGGTTTGAAAACTCCTGCTTTGCTGCGAGTGACCATGTGATGCTTATTTGTAACGTGCTGAGCATCCACACAGTTAGATTCATCAGATACATGCCTGCTTGAAGCACCTGACTCCTGAGCATTTGTTTAACCATTCTTATCATCATTGGGAGTAGCACTTGAATGCGTAGGTTCACTATGAGTAGCCTCAAGTTGAGCAGCAGCTCTCGACACAGCATCTGGCTCTACCTCCATTGTGTGAGCTCTATCATCAAGACTAAGGCTGACACCAGGTGTGTGAGATGAGTCAACCATAGTATCTTCCACCAAGTCAGGTACATTAACCAGATTATCACACCTAGTATCCTCATGACCGTTCAAACTGAATTCATTGCAAGGAAAATGAACAACACAGTTGACTTGTTTAACATGTTGATTAATACCAACACGCTGAGACACACATGGAAACATAGTTTCATTGAACACCACGTGTCGAGATATATACACACGACCTGATTCATCAAGGCACTGATATCCATGATGTTGTGGATAGTAGCCAAGAAATATGCACGGCTTGGACCTGAAGTCAAACTTGTGTCGATTGAAAGGTCGAAGACATGGGAAACATTGACAGCCAAACACTCGAAAAAACTGATAATCGGGTTTCTTACCGTACAGCTTCTCAAATGGTGAGATTCCTCCAAGCAAATCTGCAGGTAACCTATTGATTAGGTAAACTGCAGTAAGAACAGCATACGACCAATATTTGAAGGGAACAACTGATTGAGCTAGAAGATTTAAGATTGTTTTAATGATGTGCCAGTGTTTACGCTCAACTACACCATTCTGTTGCAAGGTATGTGGACATGTAACCCTGTGTTTGATTCGTGCAGCTGCAAGACACTGCTCTAAACCACGATACTCACCTTAAACATCCGTTTGTAAAGCAACAATGTTAGTTTTAAACTGATTTATGACAAGGGCATGAAACAAATTGAAAGCTTGAGTAATATCCGATTTATTACGCAATAAGTATACCCAGACATTTCTGTTGTACATATCTATAAACGAAACATAATATTGCCAACCACCAGACTTAATCGGTGCTGGACCCCATACATCGATTTCTACCAGCTCAAACAAACGATTGTAAACTGTATCAGATTGTGAAAAATGAAGCATGTGACTTTTCCTAGCTGACATGCAACACATATTTCACTATTATATTAACAACATTCTTAATGTGAAAGAGTGAATATATAGTTTTTGATGCAGGGTGTCCCAACCGTCGATGCCATAGCCAGAAGCTTTTATTGGACTGACCATCTTTTTCCTCAGTAGAAGCAGTAACCTGATGAAGCATGCCATCCATTCGGGCAGTTTTATTAAAGCAATACAGCCCATTTTCCAATTTTCCTTCTAACTGGATTCGACCAGTTTCTTCATCCTTCACAAAGCACTTGTCTGAGTGAAATTCGAGATATATATTATTGTCTTGTGTAAGTTTAGAAACAGATAGCAAGTTCCTAGTTATTTTTTGAACGCACAAGACATTTTTTAGCTGTAAATCACATGTATTGGTAGTCAATGGCACATTACCTATATGTGATATTGGTAATGTGGAGCCATCACCAAGGTAAACCTTACCTTTTCCTCAGTATGGTTGACCCAAGGATGCTCCAGCTTTGTCGCAAGTTACATGGTGTGTAGCACCGGAGTCGGGATACCATTTGTCAGCAGCAGACAGAACTCCTTTAGCAATGAGAGAGTTCATTTTCACAGTGTCAGTGGTGGCATCTTTAGTGACCACGTCACCTCCTGCAGCTGTGTGAACAAACGGATTATAAGATGAGTCATTAGCATCATGGTTACATACATTGGCCTGCATCTCATTATTATCTCCGGACTGCCTCGAAGCAACTCCTTTAAAGTTCTCATCAAAGAGGTGTCAACACATGTCCACTAGATGACCAATCTTCCCACATAATTAACGTTGTTGCCTAGGTCTACCCTTGTATTTATTCACGTTCTGAGTTTTTTCACGAGTATCATTTGACCTATTACTAGTGTAATACCTGTCACGATTACCATTAGCATTTCCTGCATTGTAATTGTTATGCCTGGTCAAGTTTATGCTGACCGATGTCTTAATAAGATCACCAATTCTCGATTCAGCATCAATGAGAACCGAAGTGACAGTGTCAAAGGTATAAGGTTCACGACTCACTTTTATGGCAGCAACAAACGACTCAAAATCGCCTGGAAGACCATTGAGTAATGTAACAATTTGATCAATCTCATAAACCGGTCTTCCACTCGTCACAAGTAAATCACAGATTTCCTTGATTTGTGTGGAAAATTCACGCACATATAGGTCTCCTTTTTTAAGAGATCTGGGTCTTCCATGCAAGCTCATAATCTTTGTAGTGGAGAGTTTGGAGAACATACTGAGAACCGTATTCTAGATCTTAGCAGAGGTATGTGCTCCTAAAATATGAGGAAAAATGGAAGAACTGATTATTGAAAGAAGCCAGAATACCAAAGAACTGTCCTGCTTTTTGTGACGTCGATACGTCGGATTTACAATTAATTCACCAGACTCATCGACAATGGTTTGAGGTGGAATCAGTAGCGATTCATCCAACAGATGTTCCAGCCCGTGTCCTTGAATCATAAGGAGAACTTGATGCTTCCAAAGAAGGAAGTTGTTATAATCTAGACAAACATTAATATACTTGTTCATGAATGGCGTCTCCACCATCCAAATATTGGCTGCAGCATCACTGCTTCCTTCTGATATTTCTTCGACTGCAACAAACGAGTCAGGCATGATGAGCAGAAAATAGAATCATCAAAGAAATATCATCATTGAATCACTGGCACTTGGATCGCTAGACATCTGAAACCATGTTAAAACTAGAAGAAAAACTTCCTGTGAAAATAAAAGAACCGAAAAAGGAGAGATGGAAAACAGAATGTAGGCTAAAGATGCTCTCTAGCCCTTGGTCAAATGACCTGTTAATATAGCCATGCCGATTTCCTCCTTCATGGATTAACACTGATAGTTTAATCCAACAAAGGACAGCTGGCTTAACAGCTTAACAAATTCACTAGAAACAGTTAGCAAAACCAACAGCAAACAGCTCCAGCTGGCAACCCTTCCAGCTGGCATTGCTCAATTCTCAACATCATCGACCTATCGGCAAGTTGTATCGAAATATTTGTATCCTTCAAAGGATCGTTAGTAACCATTTTATAAACAGATAGACGCATTACATTAATTGATGCACCAAGATCACACATTGCTCGTTTTATCTCAACCTTACCAATTTTACAAGGGATTGCGAACATACCTTGGTCCTTTAATTTAGGTGGTAACTTTCGTTGGAAAACAGCTGAGACGTTCGCTCGCTCCTAAGTTTACTTTCTCGACTCTGGTAAGCTTTCTTTTAGTCGCGTAGAGATCCTTTAAAAACTGGGCATACCTTGGAACCTTCCGAATAACCTCAAGGAGAGGTATATTAACTTCCAACTTCCGAAGTACGTCTAATATTTCCTTTTTCTCATCTTTTTTGTCCTTTTTAACTAACCTTGATGGAAAAGGAAATGGCACATCATAGGGAGATGGCGTCGGATCATCCATTTGTTCTTCATCATTCTCTTTCTAGAATCATGCGTCATCAGTCTTCTTCTCTTTTTAGACTGCTTGGTCTGATGGAATAGGTGGCACCACTACTGTCCACTCCGAAGAGTGATGGCGCTAACGTTCTCTCTCGGGTTTACTTCAGTTTGAGACGGAAGCTTAACTTGTGATTCCATACGACTTACGGTTTGAGCCAGTTTGCTCATTTGCTTGTCTAACTATTGTAGGTGGGCTTCGGTGCGATTCTAAAACTTTTCCTGTGAAAGCGCTAACCTCTCGACAATTGATTCTAGTGATGTCTTCTACGGCTGTTGTTGTGGTGGAGGTGGTCTCGATTGATAGCTTTGATTTGGTCTTGGGTTCTGAGCATAGCTGAAATTCGGATGATCCCTCCATCCTGGGTTGTATGTATTGTCGTAGGGATTATAGGCTCTTTGGGGAGGTCCCGGGAAATTACCGACTGCATTAACTTGAGCTGTTGCGTCATCTTTAATCAGTGGACAACTGTCTTTCAGATGATCAGGCAATGCACATATTCCACATACTCAGTTTTGCCCTATCTTTCCTGAAACAAGAGAGTTTACGACTTCAGTTAGCTTATCGATTTTATTTTCTAAGGAAGATGAACTTATCTCATGAACCCTTCGAGAAGGTTCATTATTTGTGAGAAATTGTTGGGAATTTACAGCCATTGTCGATATTAAGTCCCTAGTCTCAGTAGGAGTAATATTCACCAAGGCTCCACCGCTGGCTGCATCGATCATCTTCATTTCCAGGGGAGATAATCCTTCATAAAAGTATTAAAGGAGTGTTTGTTCAGTTAACCCATGTTGTGGGAAACTAGAACATAACTTCTTAAAACGCTCCCAGTAGTCGTAAAGTGACTCTCCATCAAGCTGCTTGATTTCAAGTATTCTCTTTCGTAGTTCACTTACTTTTACCGTAGGGAAAAACCTGTCAAGAAAAAGATGAGTCATTTGAGCCCATGTAGTAACAGAATTAGGAGGAAGATAAAATAACAAATCCTTAGCCGAATCGGCTAAGAAAAAAGGAAAAGCTCTAAGTTTTATTTGCTCCTCGGTTACTCCCTATGGCGTCATACTGGAGTAGACCATGTGGAATTCCTTGAGATGTTTGTGCGGATCCTCGTTTGGCAATCCACGGAATGTAGGGAGGAGATGAATAAGGCCAGTTTTTAACTGGTATGGAATTTCGCCTTGGGGAAAATCAATGCACAAAGGCACTTATTCAGTAGGTGTCGCGGCTAACTCCCGGATAGTAAGATCGGCCATCGGATTTATATTACCTGAATTCGTTTCTTCTTCTGGATTTGTGTGTTGTCTTCTTCTTTCCCAAAGTGTCTGTGCGTCGAGGCTCCTAGCTTTGGCTTCGATCTCCGGGTCGTACTCCACTAATGCTCCCGGATTAGTCCTGGTCATAAATCAAAAGCAAACAAAAATTAGTAACTTTGGCGAAGTCCTCGACAACGATGCCAATTTGACAACTGTCGTTTTCGGTGTCAAAATAAATTCCTTTTTCTCAATTAATAAATAAGGAAATATGTAGTATAGAGAAATAAGGGTTGAATCCTCAAGGACTTAGAAAATCACAAATTTATGTTTAAAAGGTTTTTAACCAGGCGAAAAATAGTAAAATGGGGGGTTTGCAATATGCGATTTAAATAGTAAAAATGAGTAAATAAATTAAAGCAATTAAAGTAAATATAGGATGATGAATATTTTTGAATAAATATGGTAAAAATCACCTCAAGCTTCGCTTTGATTCAATTTCCTTTAGATCATCAAATAAGATTTTCTCTTCGGGATTCACGTCGGTTACTTTGTCTACAAGGGCTATCCCCATGACTCTATCTTGTATACCGAACACCCAAGGCAATCTTTGATTCCGGCTTCGATAATTGATTCTAACGACATCAATTGTCGTAGATCAATTACCGTTTAAGTTTGTAGCATCTGACTCGGATTGTTGCTTCTATAACCGTCAATTCCGATCTCAATTCTCTCTTGGCGAAACTATCTCGCCAAGTGTGTTCCCATGAAGTCAAATTGCTTTCTATAAGCCGAATATTCCTCCCACACATTTAATCGCAACAACCTCTTGACCAAAGTCAATCTTTGATTTTGAAAACTGTTTTAATTTTGAAAAATAAGCGCAAAGATTGAGGGAGATATTCCGAAGATATTATTAAAGGACTGTTTTAATTCTCCCGTTGGAATTTAATCATCGCGACAGCTCTCGGCTTTTGAAAAGTTTAGCTAAGCATGACAAAACTCATACTTAGCATTTTGAAAACAAAGCTTGAAAATAAAAGAAAAAAGGGAAAAACTTGAAAAGTAAAAAGAGAAAACTTTAATAAAACTAGAGAGAAAAGAATAATAGAATTTGAGTGATGAGTTTAGGCTTACCCCAAGTGGATATTTATAGCCTCTCAAAGCCTAAAGGATAAGCAAAGAAAATAATAAAATAATACAAAAGATAATTGTTTTTAAATTTAAATTCAAACTTAAACTAGTCTCCTAATGCAACTCTACTCGTCAATCTTCTAGAAGGCGTGCAGACAAAGTCTTCTAGAAACCGTCGCTGACTGGACCTTCTAGAAACTGCCACGTCATACCGCGTCGTGCCCATGTCTCCAGTCGTGACCAAATAATAAAAAAATGCAGAATTTTCCCTTTTTGTCACTAATTCTGGAAAGTAAGGATATGTACGAAAATAGGCATAACACAACCAAATCAGCACCAATAACTCCACAAAATCGAAGAAATAACGAGCAAAGATTAACGATTATGAACACTCATCAACATCCTCTAAGGCTAATTTTACTATTGGTAGATTGGCGAAATCTAATCCCACGCCCTCAATTGGTTTGAAGAAATTTGCTCTAATTATCCCACTATCCAAACACAGAATTCCCTCTCATCTTGATTTTCCCTTTACAACAACCCCTCACATGCTAAATTTTACTACCTTAGCAAGAAGATAAGACCAATAAGCTCTTAATTGCTTGATATCATGGATGGACATGCAACATATATAAATCCTCTGATTTGAATCTTCTGACCATAATCTAACCTCACTAAATATCTCCTTACAACCATTATAAATCCTCTAGTAGCATGAATAGTTTGTCATCCTCGATTGATATCAGATATATTTTCCCACCCAATTTTTTTATTTTTATCTCACCAAGACCACAATCATGTCTCTAAACTCTCCATACACTGCAAATTATAGACATCTTCTAAGAAACTTTGGAGCCAAACCATCTTCTTGCTGGCTTCCGTAACAACGACATATTCTGCTTCAGTTGTGGAGAGAGCAACTATCTTCTGTAGTTGAGAAACCCAACTCACTGCAGTACCTCCTAGAGTATAGACATACCCTGTAGTGCTCATTTTGATGTCAACATTTATGGCTAAGTCAGCGTCTACATAGCTTTTTAGTATCGTATCTCCAACTTTGAAACAAAGTGCCTTCTTTGTAGTACCTCGCAGATATCTGAGGATCCATTTGACTGCTTCCCATTGTACCTTGCCCGGATTATTCATGTACCTGCTAACAACTCCTACTACTTGAGCAATATCTGGTCTGGTATAAACCATGTCATATATCATACTTCCAACTGCTGAGGCATATGGCACCTTCACCATGTGTGCACGTTCTTTCTCTTTCTTTGGTGAATGTTCTTTGGAGAGTCTAAAATGAACACCTAAAGGCGTACTTACTGGTTTAGCATCTTGTATGTTGAACATGGAAAGTACTTTGTTGATGTACTCAACCTGTGATAACATCAAAGTCCCCGACTTTGTGTCTCTCTTGATCCTCATCCCAAGAATCTGCTTTACAATGCCCATATCTTTCATTGCAAACTGCTTCGATAATTTTTGCTTCAAGTTTATAATCTCTTGCATGTCTGAGCCTATAACGAGCATGTCATCAACATACAACAATAAATAATGAAGCTTTTGTCGAACTTCTTGATGTAAATATGCTTGGCATCTGGTAAAAACACTACTTCCCATGAAACTGTCGAACTTCTTGTACCACTGTCTAGGAGCTTGTTTTAAACCATACAAGCTCTTCTTCAACATGCATACCAGGTTTTTCTTGTATGTCTCTATGAAGCATTCTAGCTGCCTCATATAGATTTTTTTGTCCATATCACCATGAAGGAAAACTGTCTTTACATTTAACTGCTCAAGATGTAGATTATTTACAGCTACAATTTTCAACACCAGTCTGATTGTAGATAGCTTCATGATTGGAGAGAAAATTTCATTGTAGTCAATACCTTCTTTTTGTTAAAAACCTTTGACAACCAATCTTGCTTTGTAGCGTTTGCTCCCATCGTGCTCTTCTTTGATCCTGTAAATCCACTTGTTATGGAGTGCTTTCTTGCCTAATGGTAATTCAGCTAATTCCCACGTTGGATTTGACATAGGCGAGTCCATCTCATCTTTTATGGAAGACTCACACTTGACTGAATCCTCCACCTGTATTGCTTCATCATATCACTCTAGTTCACCATTGTTAGTCAGCAAGCAAAGAAGGCGAATAACGCTGGGTTGGTTTATTAATTATGGAGGAGCGTCTCATTTCTGGTGTGCCTGGTTCTTCTTGAACTGCTTCAGGACTGATCTGAACATCATTTCCAGAAATCTCCTCAAACTTAGCAAATTCCTTTGTTTCAGCTTCGGTATTGGAGCTACTTGAATTCTATGGTTGGTCTGTCTTTGTACATCACATTCTCATTGAAAATGACATCTCTGCTTGTGATGATCTTTCGATTTTCATAGTCCCAAAATCAGTAACCGAACTAATCACCACCATAACCAACAAAGACATATTTGTTGGACTTGGCATCAAGTTTACTTCTTTCAGCAGAATTTATGTGTACATAAGAAATACAACCAAACACTCTTAAGTGTGAAAGATTTATTTATTTCTTGCTCCAAACTTCATATGGTATTCCACCATCCAAGGGAACTGAGGGCCCACAGTTGATCAGGTAAGCTGCAGTGTTGATAGCTTCAGCCTATAGTAATTTGGGAAAGCCGACATGTATCCTCATCTTCTGGCATGTTCATTCAGAGTTCTATTCATGCGCTCTGCTATGCCATTCTGTTGCAGTGTCATGGGAACTGTTTTCTCCATCTTGATCCCATTGTTTGCGCAAAATTCTCTAAATCTTCTATTTCTGTACTCTCCTCCATTATCAGACCTCAATCACTTGACTTTCAAACCAGTCTCATTTTCCACCATGACCTTCCATTTTCTGAAGGTATCAAAGACTTCTAATTTCTTATTCAGAAAATAAACTCACACCTTCCTTGTAGAATCATCGATAAAGGTGACATAATATAATGAGCCTGCAAGAGATGGAACTGGAGATGGTCCCCATACATCAGTATGAACCAACTCTAACTTTTTAACCTTGGGTGTCTTGCCAATCTTTGTAAAACTATCTTTCTTTTGTTTGCCAAAGATGCAATCTTCACATAGTCCGACATCTATATTCTTTAGATCCGGCAACTTCCCTTTTGACAAAAGTGTCTTCATCACTTTCTCGTTCATATGCTCAAGCCTTTGGTTCCATAAGTTTGATTTTCCATCAGCATCGGCTATTGCAATGATATTCTCTAAATTTGATGTTACATAGAGAGTATCAATCTTCTTACCACGAGCAATAACGAGTGATCCTTTGGTAATCTTTCATTCACGGCCTGAAAAGGTTGTACTATATCCTTCTCCATCAAACTGTCCTACAGAAATTAAATTTCTTTTGAGGCCAGGAATATGTCTCACTCCTATCAGCTTCCAGGTGGTCTGGTTTGGCAACTTTAATCGGATGTCTCATTTTCTGACGATCTTCAAGGTTTCATCATCAGCTAGATGAACCTTCCTAAAATCACCACTAACATAGTTCTCCATGATTTCTTGGCATGGGGTGAAGTGGAAAGATGCCCCTGAATCCAAGATCCATGATTCAATCAGATTGTTGACGCTTAGAATCATGGCATCATCTATCTCCTCTGACATGTTGGCAGATTCCTGAGCGCCGTTATCTTTCTTCGGTGCTCGACAATCTCTTTTAAAGTGATCCTTCTTGCCACAATTATAACAGTTAAAATCTTTCTTTCTCATTCTTGATTTTCCCCTTCTGGATTTCGATCTACCACGATTTGAATTTCTTTCTGAAGTTCTCCCTCTAGACTCTGTGTGAAAGGCTGAGGAGCTTGATGCTTCACCCGATTCTCTCCGTCGAATTTCTTCACTCAATACCAGATCCCGAACATCGTCGAATTTCACTTTACTGTTTCCCGACGAGCTGATGACAGTTGTAACAGTAGAATTCCAACTGTCTGGTAGAGATGATAAGAGAATTAAAGCTCGAACTTCATCATCAAATTCAATTTCCACAGAACTCAACTGGGTTGTGATTGTGTTGAGTTCATTTAGATGTTGAGCCACTGATGCCCCTTCCGCAAATTGAATAATCGCCTCATCAAGTGAACTTTATTTGAGGCCCATGGCTTCTCATACATACTGGAGAGAGCCGGCATAAGACCCGCCATGGTTTTTTCCTTTGCTATATTGAAAGAAACATTGCGGGATAACGTCAGTTGGATAACTCCGAGGGCTTGTCTATCGAGAAGAGCCCAGTCTTCATTCTTCATTCCCTCTGGTTGCTTTTCTGAGAGAGGTTGATATAGATTTTTCTGGTACAGAAAATCTTCAATCTGCATCTTCCAAAAGCCAAAGTTCGCACCATCGAACTTCTCAATTTTTACCTTCTCTTCGTCTGTAACCATCGCTCCCACTCGAATCTGGCTTCTTTTGGATCGCTTATGACAATTCTTGCGAACTAATGTGTATTAGAACACCTCATTCGACAAATTCGTATCACCGACCAAATTTTACTATTCAAGAAATTCTCTATTCACGTGAATAGTAACCTCACAGAAAAATCAACAAAATTAACCACCAAAAGCTCTGATGTCAATTGTTGGGAAATAAACGAGTAATTTTCCTATAACCAGATTAGTGAGACTGTGAAATAAAAGCGGAAAAATAATACCCAAAATTGATAACGGAGTTCAACCAATTATGCTTACGTCTCCGGACTGCTGCAGATCTTTTACTAAAGAAAGAAAATTTATAGGTATTTACAAAACACTCACAACTCACAAGAAAGCTCTCTAGTATTGGAAGAAAGAAATGATTTGGGATGATTTTGAAGCTAAATGGGTAAGGGTATTTATAGTTGAAGCTTAAGGACTAAGCTTTGAAAATACCCTAAGTATAGGGACTAAAGTGCAATATTCCCAAGCCAAAATTTTCAACAATTATCAGCTTGAATTCGGTGCAATAAATGCACCACTTTCGGTGGCCTCCCTTGCCTCCCTTTTTTGACTTTTCCAACAACCTATTCCAAGAAATATATGTTTGCTTAGACTTATCTGAAACTCAAATTGAAGAAGTGTCCTTTTCTTCATACCCTTCAAGTAATCTTCAAAAGTTGATAATGACTGATTGCGAGAGCCTCAAATTACTCTTAGAGCTTCCATCAAATTATCTGAAGCACTTGAATACACATGGCTGCATATCATTAGATAGTTTATCCTTCACAGAACGAAATTCCATTATTTTGATATTGAAAGTGACTATACAATGATATTCTCTAATTGCTTCAGCTTGAATCAAGATTCAATTGATAGCATTGAGGCAAATGCGATGCTTCAAATTCAATCCTAAGTAGAGAAATGGGCATCAAGAGATGATCAGAAGTTCTCGCTCCATTACATACCAAATTTTATTTGTTGTTTTCCGGGAAACATAATTTCAGCAAATAGATTTGAGTCCCATAGATGGAATTCTTCTTTATGTTTGAAGATAGGCTCAAGTGTGAGTAGTGGGAGCAGACTCTTGATTTTTGATATATGTCTTGTGGTTGATCTCACTGACTACAACAAAACCAGACCAACAACTTCAAAAACAGCTTTCGAAATTCTTGTATTCAACCACTATCAACACTACCACTAACTCAAGAACTATGTTAACATTCTACAACACATAACAGTAAGAAACACGCAATTACTACCATGCTTTGAATAACAATTCTCGCTTCAAACCATCCTTTGCTAGAAAGTCTGCCATCCCGATCTGCAAACTCGGTGAATAAGCGAAGTGCAACGAAGATATTTCTTTAGCCAGACTATCCACTTCAACGAAGACGCTTAATATCACCAATAACCTTTACATCCAAGAAGGAATTATACCAATTTTCATCCACCAAAAAACTATCTAATTTGCTTCTATTAAACGGACCAACCCAAGTAAACTCTGTCGCCTCATCCATACTCCCTGTTCTCACAAAACCGAATCTAGAACCTCTCCTGCTTCTCTTGTATGCAATATAAACCCTCCTCACGACCTTATGACGACCAAAGATTTGCCACAAACCCTTCCAGCGTAACTCCGATGGTAGATTGTCGACAAACAACGAAACTCCTTCCACAAACCCAGTTTCCATTTTTATCTTATTTTACCTAATAAATATATATATATATATATAGTTAGGTTTGGTCGGGTGTAATCTTTTATCTTAAAATTTGGGTTGGGTAGGATCTTCCTAAACCCGGGTCGAGTTGAGGGTGGGTGGATGAGTTCAATATTTTGGTCGATTTCGAGTGGAACAAAAACTCGATCCTACCCGACCATACTATTGGAAACACCTTCCATAATGTTTTAAAGCCTTCTGATATTGGTTATTAATGATTGTGAGGGCCTTAAGTTAATCTCACACCTTCCATCGTATCGACAAAGCAGCGAATAAATTAGTTGTGACATTCAACAAGTTTAACATGCCTCTGTCACTATTTTATAGATTGCTGAATTTGAATTGGTATGACTGAACTAACACGTTAGATGATTAAACTAATCAATTTGACCTTTGACATGACAGTTCACTTGTATTTTATTATTAATGTGACAACCTTTGAATCTTGTATTTTATTAAACTAAATGATTATAAAGTAGTATTTAATCTAAATACGTTAAATTTTTTAACAATGAACATTTAATTACTTTTTTATAGTTGTTGGTTCTCAAATATGAGACATGTACGAATAGCAACACTTCTTTTAATTATTGAAATAATTTAGTCAGTTCGACTAATTTTATTTGATTTGAATCTAAATATGTCAACCTTTGACTTTGAAAGGTTGCAAGTCGTTTTCGGATTAAACCATATATTAAAAAAATAAAACTAATGCTGAATTTGTATAATTAAGAATCGTGAAGCGCAGTTTACCAAATAAACGCGTCCATTCTCTTTCACGATCAACAAAAGACAGCGATGATGATGTTATTCTTTATTTTATGAACAGAATAAAACAAGCCAAGTCAGGCAAATCTCCCCTGCTGTTTTCTCGCTTTTGCTTCAATCACACAATCAGTATTTTTTCATGGCTTCTTCTTCCTCTTCTCCTCCAATGAAGCATCAAGTCTTCTTGAGCTTTAGGGGCGAAGATACTCGTCTTAACTTCACCTCTCATCTACTCAAAGCTTTGAAAGACACAGGGATGAGTGTCTTCTTCGATGAAGACCAATTGGAAAGAGGGGAGTATATTTCACTAGCGCTTTGTCATGCAATTGAAGTCTCAAGACTCTCCATAATCGTTTTGTCCAAGGAATATGCAACTTCAAAATCATGCTTGGATGAACTCTCCGTTATCATGGACCGCAAGAGCACTCATGGTCAAATTGTTCTTCCCATCTTTTATCATGTTGATCCCTCTGACGTTCGGAATTGTGGTGGAAGCTTCAAAGCATCATTTGAAGACCATGAATCAAATAGGTCTGTTGATGAAGTGGAGCGATGGGAAGCTGCCTTTGCTGAAGCCGGTAAATTAAAAGGGTGGCATATGGAAGGAGGCAAATTTGACAGGTAAATATACTTTTACTCAATCTTCTATTATTTCACTTATCTTTGGTTTAACTTTTATTTTTCTTATTATCTGCTAGATCTGAAACCGAGTACATTAATGATATCGTTGCATATGTATTAAAGAAGTTGATGAATAGCTATTCTGAAAGTGCTTCTGAAGAATTGGTTGGAATAGATGATCAAAAAAAGAAGATTCTAGAACTGATTAAGCAAAAAGACAGTCGAGTAATAGGACTATGGGGAATGGGTGGTATAGGCAAAACCACTCTTGCTGATGCTGTTTATAAGGAAGTCTCTACCACATTTGAAGGTTGTTACTTTCTTCAAAATGTTAGAGATAAAATAGAAAAACAAGGGAAGGAATCTGTGCGAAATGAATTTCTTTCCATACTTTTAATGGATAAAGATATTCGTATAGACACCCCTTCGATAGGGTACCCTTACATAGAGAGGCTGAACAATTTACGAGTAATTATTGTTCTTTACGATGTTAATGACTCAGAACAAGTAGACTGGATGGGTGTTAAACATTTTGGTAATGGAAGTAAAATCATTCTGACGTCTAGAGATAGACAAGTGCTTAAGAATGGAGGAGCTACCCAAATACATAAGGTGGAGAAGTTAAATGAGAAGTATTCTCTTCAACTTTTTTCTACTTGTGCATTTAAGCAATTGAATCCGACTGCTCATTTCCTAGATTTGTCGAACAAGTTTGTTGAGTACGCAGATAGCAATCCACTTGCTCTTAAGATTTTGGGTGGTAAGCTATATTCAAAATCTATAGAAGAGTGGAAAAATTAAACAAGTTTGATAAACCAAAAATTTCACACATTTTGAAGAGTAGCTTTGATGGGTTGGATAAACTACAGAAGGATATATTTCTCGACGTAGTATGCTTCTTTAAAGGGGAATCAAAAGAAAAAGTATAAAAAATTCTAAGTTGCGTGTATAAAGGTGATGTGAGTGGAATAAGCAGCTTGCTCGACAAATGCCTATTTGACATCAATTCTTGCAGGCGGATGTCTATACATGATATGCTTGAAGAAATGGGTAAAGATATTGTTGATCAAGAATCTAAATACCCTAAAGAGCGTAAAAGGCTGTGGAATCCTAAAGACGTGTATCAATTGCTCAACAATAATAAAGTAAGAGTTATTTATATTTATACTTATTTCGCCCTTTCGTATGATGTCCTATGGTTCAGTATCACACTATATATACACACACACGCACACACACTTGATATTATGTAAAATATATGTTTTAGGATATAGCATAGGTTCTGCTCTAGTGTTTTATGGGTTAGTTATATATCTAATGCACTGCTTTTATATAAAAAAGGCAATAAAAAGAAACATGTTTAATGATATGTCCAATTAGTGTAAGTATTTCCTAATATAATTACATTTTATTTATGATTTAACTAGCATCCATGTAATCTTTTTTATACTAATACTTTGGTAAATTGTTTTTTATATCAGGGAAGCGACCGAATTGAAGGAATAAAGTTCGACATGTCTCATAGTGATAACCTAAAGTTGAGTTCTACATGTTTTGAGAGCATGCCTAATCTTAGATATATCAAATTTGATGTCCCTGAATTTCTATCGAGTTGGGCTCAGAAATCACTTACAAATAGAGATATCAATATCGATATTGTATATCTTTCAAATGAGTTAAAGTGTCTTCAGTGGGAGTATTACCCCTTCAAATCTTTATCGCTAACTTATAATCCAAAGAATTTTGTATTGTTGAACTTATCAGGGGGCAATATGGAACAACTTTGGAATGAAGATTTTCAGGTATATGCTTTTATGCTGCCTTCATCTATGAAGATCCCTAATCTAATGCTTACAAGTAAATATGTTATGCGACTAAAGTAAATAGATAATTCTTACAAGTAATACAATTATTTTATATGTTGTTTGTACAGGATCTTGTTAATTTAAGGAAAATTGATGTTTCTTTATGCGTGAAGTTAAGGAAGATCCCTAATCTATTAGGAGCCATCAAACTCGAAAGCCTTGACTATAAGCTGTGTAGAAGTTTGGTCCAACTTCCTGAACTCCCAAATATGTTGAATCACTTAAATTTATCGTTCACTAAAATAGAAGAAGTGCCTGAATCAATTGAGCATCTGGACAGACTTCAAATATTGTATTTGGGATGTCTTCCAATTGTCAAATTTCCAAAAACTCCAAGAAAGGTATATTTCTTAGACTTATCTGAAACTCAAATTTTAGAAGTGTCCTTTTCTTCAGAGCCTTCAAATAATCTTCAACGGTTGAAAATGACTGATTGCAAGAGCCTCAAATTACTCTCCTCCATCAAACCTCAAGTACTTGGATACTCATGGTTGCATATCATTAGAAAGTGTATCCTTCACTGATCGAAATTCCCATTCTTTTGACGGTGAAAGAGACTACACAATGATATTCTCTAATTGCTTCAGCTTGAATCAAGATTCAGTTGATAACATCGAGGCAAATGCCATGCTTCAAATTCAATTCCTAGTGGAGAAATGGACATCACGATATGATCATGAGTTCTCGATTGATCCCGAACCAAATTTGTTTTATTGTTTTCCGGGAAACAAAATTTCAGTGGATAGATTTGAGTATCAAAGCATGAATTCTTCATTAAGTTTGAAGATTACCAAAAGGGGGAGTAGTGGGAGAAGATTATTAGTTTTTGCTATATGTCTTGTGGTCGATCTCACCGACTGCGATCGCATTGGAAATCTTAAGTTTATCTATGAATATCAACCTTTAGCCGCCAGTGGTAATGATGGCGACGGTGGTTTTAAAAAGTTCAAAAGTGAATTATTTTTCAGGTCAATTACTTGGACGATTCATAAGAGCAAGAGTGATCATGTTTTCATTCTATGTGGTAAGGATATGGTTAAAGAAGACCAGAATTATGAGGAGGCATCGTTTCAATTCTACATCAAACATCTCTCATTCATTAAGAATGAAGAAAAACATATCAAGGTGAAGAAATGTGGGGTTCATGTAATTTACGTGGATGCAAAGAGTTTCACCATTACTGATGTTATGAGATGTGATGAATCCAACCTCAATTTTGATTCTCAAGGAGATGCTAATACTATTGAACCCCATCACCATTCAGCTACAGAAACAAGCACAAGGAGACCAAAGCGGCACAGGGTCAGGTGATTGGAACTTAGAAATACATTTGCTTCTCTATCACATCTGATAACTGCACAAATAAATTATTAGTTAATCTCTTGTTATATCAGATGCAGAAACAACAAGAAGGGGATCAATCCGGCGCATGGTCTCAGGTGATTGGAAATTAGAAATACATTTGCTTCTCTATTACATCTGATAATTGCATAAATAAATTAGTATCAGTTAATCTCTTGTTATATCATATACAGGGCATTAATCATGTTGTTGCTGGCACTAGCATCCGTGTCGTTGGTCCTGATAATGATGATGTGGAAGATCTCGAAGAAGATATGCAATCAGTCATGAGTAGGATTGACAAAAGTGGCAAAGTGTTCTACATGCAGGTATAAGACATAATGAAAACTCCATAAGTAAATATTCCTGTTAGTGGTATCGACGTAGGCCCTGTACACAAATAAGACATAATGAAGGGATAAAACTAATGCTGATTGGCGGGAGGAGTGGATACTTGTTGTTGGTGTGAATCGGTTGTTGATGATGTGGATCACCTGTTTGTTTGTTAATTGTAGATTTATACAGGGTTTCTGGCGATCTTTTGCACATTTGTGGACTGTGGCTTGGGGCGATTTGTGTAGTATCGAGGAGTTATTTAGGTTTTGTTTTTCCTTTTTTTTTCATTCTGAAAATTTGAGAATTCTAAAAATTCGGTAATCCGGCGCACACTCAGTATCTGCAATTTTTGGAAGACTTCGTTGTGTGCCGCAATACCAGTTGGGGCTCGGCGATTTTGGTCTTTCTTTACGGGAGCTTTGCAAGGCCGCACTTGTCCAAACGGGTCGAAAACTCGATGTAGCCAATTACAACAGCCTCAGTCGAGTTTTCGCTGGTTGCAAGGAATTGTTTAACTTTATTTATTTAAACTTTTTTTTGAATTCCATAAAATTAATTATTTTTTATTTGTTTATAGTATTTTTATTTTTAAATATTTTAGATGATGTTATAAAATGTCTAAGACGAATTTGGCGGGTGCCACTACACAAGACATACGGATAAGGATCAACATCGTCGATCGACATACAGTATGACAATGATTTTTTTTTTGAAATTTTTGAACTTTATATATACTAACTTTGGAATTTAATATTTACAGTTCTCTCGACTTCCGTATGTCGACGAGGAGATCAACTAGTTATTGTCGTCAGGATTTTTTACGGGTCCCACTTGTGGTGTGTCGTGACGTCGTTGTGGTTTGATGTGACGGTTTGCATCGCGCCAGTAGATCCCTATGCTTATGGTTCAAATAGACGCGCTTCATACAATTGATACGCGTGGGAAACATGAGAAAAATTGGCTGGTGAGGCACGCTTTCTACATCGAGCAATGGAATCAGTGTGACCAATCACTCCCCCTACGTCAGGACATCACACCGCTGGACCTCGATTTCGACTATTCTCCCTATCTTTGTAATTATGAAGCAAATGAGAAATCATATCTGATGATACCGAAAAAAGGGGAGAATGGAAAAATCACCAGGCCACATGCGCCAAGTCGAAGTCTAATTCCAAGAAGAAAGAATCGTCATCTTCTGCTTCCGCTTCAGCATCTGCCGCTGAAGAGTACTATTATGCATTCCAGGCAAGTTTTAGTTTCTATCCTCCAATTCATACTTCAGTCGAGACTCGATCGAATTGGGTTGGAGGTTCAAAGGATACATCACAATACACTCAAGGATCTTCCACAGAACATGCGATTGTGGGTGAGTGGGAACATATCCTATATGGTCACCAAAGCCAAGTCGAAGCAGATATAACAATGATGGCATCAAATGTCATAAATCCATCACCTCATTTCGAAGACGGATCGCAGACTGTGTTAAGTATACCATCTCGACAAGATGACGACGACGACCAAGGCCTAAGACCCTGGTGAACTCGACAAGTCCCGTGACATTATCATTCGACAACTCCTCAGCATCGTCAAGAACTTAGAAGATGTAGATTTTTTTTAATTTTCATGTAAAAATTTATTTCTTGCAATTATTTATTCACTTTGTATTTTGTAAAATGATAAATTCATTTTTCTTTTAATTTTAATTCTTTTATTTTTAATTTTACCTTGTCAAACTCGTCACCTCGAGGTGACGAGTTTCAAGTGACCGTTGTTGCCTGTCTACTCATTGACCAATGGCTAAAAGAAGGCTAGTATTTTTGAATTTGAAAGAACTCGTTACCTCGATGTGACGAGTTTACCCAATTTTTTACAAAATCTATAAAAAAAATTAAATTTTTTAAGAAAAGTATTTTTTATTGGACTCGTCACCTCGAAGTGACGAGACATTCTAAGGAAAATAAATAATAGCCCATGTGGAACCCTCTACGCGAGGACCAATTAAAAATAATATTCGAGCAAACTCCTCACCTCGAGGTGATGAGTTTGGGGTGTACTGTAGAAAATATTGTATTCTCCTAAATAAACTATGGTGTTGCCCAATACCCCAAATAATCTATCCGCTTGGAGTACTGGGCCAAAAAAACCCGTTCTGTGTAGTATTTTTTAATTTGGTTAAATTCACGTTTGGCCCTTCTGATTTCGTAAGTTACTCAATTTAATCTTTAAATCACATGTATTAATTGTGGATACTAATTTTCATCCGATTTATTTTTTTTATTTTATTATAATAGGATACATTACATTTATTCCATGTTTTACACTTTCAGGCCCAAACACCAGTGCAAGTGGAAGCCCAACAGTGATTGACTCCAACAGTGCATTTTAAACAAACAAACCCACGAATCGGGTCCAAATCCTCATCCCAAATTGGTTAGGGTTTTAAAACCCTAACCCCATCTTTTATTCCAACCATTCTCACCAGCGTCGCATCAGCCAAGGAGAGTCCCACTCCGACCTCGCCACTCACACCAGTCCTGGATTTCTCGATAACACGAAGCCAACAAAGCAAGCAACCATTAGACTCTCAACAAACCGAGAGTTTTACTCGGAATAGGATTCTAAAATAGCGCTTTTTCCAGTATAAATAAACATGTAACTACACTATAAAGAATACAAATTTTTTACACACGATACACACCAAAAATACCAGAAAAATACGAGTAAAGAGATAGTGAGTTCGAATCATTTTGTACCATTTTCGAAGGGAAATAAAAAGGTTAGATTCTTACCTCGTGTTGCTTTCTTGCTTGCATGTTATTTTTTACTTGAAGAATACCCAAATGGCCAATGAACGAGGGGAGGGTTCGAGAGTTTGGAACTCAGATCTAGCCCTCCCCGAGGCTAGTTTTTTTAAAAAAGTTTTGGTTTTTCGTGATGGGGAGGAGATCTTTCATAAAAGAAAAAAAAGAATGAGTTTCGTCGTCGATGACCGGCGGCCTGCGCCGATCAATGGTGGCCGACGAGGCAGTCGGTGGCCGGATTCTAGAATTTTGGCTATGTTCTTCACTTAGAGAAATTTGAAGAAAGGGGGCTCTCGGTTTGAAGGAATGAAAATGAGGGGAATTGTAAAAATGTTGGGTTATATATTAACTCGTTGGACCGTCCACGACACAACCCACAAAACACCATATCCTCATATTTTTAATTTAAAAGGGGTAATTGTGATTTTCGTCCCCCTATTTTTTAATAATTTATTTTGCACCCTAAAATTCAATTTTGCCCCTAAATACTTAGAAATTGGCCACCTAATTTGTTTTTCTTACAACTTCATCCTTTTCTAAATTTTATTTTATTTTATATATTTAATAATACATTATATTATTTATGTATATATTTTTTATTGTTCTTTAATATTTTCTTTTTATTTTTTTGGTTTTTCTATTTTAGTTTTTCTTTCCTAATGTTTTAATTTTTATATACGTTTACTATTATTTTTTTATTTTACTTATTTTTATTAAATACTATATCTTATTATATATATATATATTTATTTATTTATTTTTAATTTATTATTTCTTTTCTTTTTTGGTTCCGTTTTATTATCATTATTATTTTATATATTTTTTATTTTTCTTTAGTTTTCCTTATCTTTATTTTTTCTTTTTTCATAACAATTTATATGTATATTTTTACTTTTTTCGTTTTCTTATTATATATATTAATTTTGCTTTTTTTATTCATATATTATTATTATTATTATTTATTTTATTTTCCACCGAAGAGCAACAAAATAGGTCCAATCAAATCTGCTAGGGGCCCATTCACTTCTTTTTTCCTTCTTTTCTTTTCTCTCTCCCTTTCCATCGAATCCTTTCCCCCCAATTTCACTTTCTTTTCAATTCAGTATTCACACGCTTTATATAGTTCATGTGTACAGTACACAAATGGCCCCACACGTTTGTCATCTTTTTTGGTAAATTGTTAACGTGTTTGTTTACTCTTTTTCTTCTTTTATTTATTTAATATATTCTTTTATTATTACTTATTTTTTTATTTCATTTATTATTATTATTTTATTTTTATGTTTTTGTTTATTTATTTATTTTTATTTATTATTTTTATCTAACATTTTTTACTTTTTAGAAGAATTCCAACCAATCAAAGGTAAGTAATTTGAATCGATTTTTAAATTTCAATTTAAATTTTTCAATATTCGCAATCAAAGACAACCGACAAATTAATTGGTACCAAAAGGGCGGTTCAAGAGTACTAATCCTTACTTGACCGTAACCGACTCCCGAATCTCGAATATTTCATGCATCATGCATTTAGACATATTTTTCATTTTGTTATTTTCATGTCTTTGCATTCGCATTAACAAACAGAAGAATGTCTCATCAAAAGGAACAAATACTGGATATACCACCTCAAGCATTGGACACACCCCATCCACATAACACCCGGTTAAAAAAGGAGAAGATGGAAGAGAAAATTGCTCAACTCGAGGAAAATATGTTGTTACAGAGAGAGCTAGAAGATAAGATAAACAAGAGCAGTCTGAGTACTCTGGATACAATCATGAAAAGCCAAGAGTCCTTGGTCGTTCAAATTGTGGCCAAGTTATCTGGTATACATCAAGCGAGTCCACCTAGGGCAGGTTTATCAAAAGGGGTAACTATACCATATACCCCACAAGTGGTTGTCTAACCCGGAATCTTACCGTCACTTTAAGGGGATTCATCCGCTATAAAAGCGAAGACCCCATCTGCTGTAAAGATACAAACTGTTGTATTTAACACTGAGAACAATCTGGGTTATTACCATATTCCGGATTGGACGAAGAGGAAAAAACAAAGAAGATGGAGGAAAAAATCAAACAATTAGAGGACCAAATGAAAGTGGTCAAAGAAGACCATGACCACTATAGAGTTGATGTTGCAGAACTCAGTCTAGTCCCAGACTTGGTTCTTCCTCCAAAATTTAAGTCCCCAAAATTCGAGAAGTTCGATGGAAATAGCTGCCCATCCGCCTACATTACCATGTTCTGTCGAAAGATGATAGGATATGGAGAAAACGATCAACTCCTGATCCACTGATTCCAGGAGAGTCTGTCTGCCTCAATCATCCGATGGTATAATCAATTAAGAAGATCCCATATCAAGACCTGGAAGGATTTAGCCAAGTCATTTCTGGAATAATGCAAGCACGTCAATGACATGCGGCCCGATCGAGTTAAGCTACAAAGCATGAAAAAGAAGCAATATGCACAGAAATAGACGAATTTGGTTGTGCAAGTTCATCCACCCTTGGATGAAAAAGAAATCAAGAAGCTTTTTGTATAGACCCTGAAGGCTTAATACTTCGGACACATGGTTACATTCACATCAGCAAGCTTTTCAGACTTAGTTATGGCCGAAGAAATGATCGAGTCGATCATAAAGTAAGGCAAGATTAAGGATGGGGAGACCAGTAAGAAACCTCCTATGAGGGAGAGGGATTAAGAGATTAATAACATCAACCACGTCAATAAAGGTGTTACAATCTCCAGCCCAAAATCAACTGCAGCTGTACCGTCAGGTACTTCTAAACAAGATTCCAGAGAACCTAGGAAGGAAAGGGAGTATTTCGACCTTATTCCGATATCATACAAAGAGCTTTACCAATAACTTTTTGACACCCACGTAGTGTTACCATATCCGGTGGAACCCATGAAGCCCCCATACCCAAGTGGTATTATGAGAATGCTTAATGTGAGTATCATGGCGGTGTCCTAGGGCACACAATTAAGAATTGTTAAACATTCAAGAGAATCGTTCAGAAGATGCGTAACAAGAACTAGATCGACTTCAACAACTCGGGGGCATCCAAATAAGGAAGAAGATCATTTCATTTCATCATTTGCAACATCATGTTTGAATTCATTTTTTAACTTTCTCATATTTTGGTGTAACTTGTTTTTAAACTTTCCTTTTCATATGAACATTTAAATAAATTTATGTTACTTTAAAGATGCAAACAATGAATTAAATCTGCAAAGTTGCAATTCTTTGAATATCAACTGAATTAAAGAACTTTGTAAATGATTCAGAGTTACAAATCTTTGACAAAGTAACATGATTTAAAAGTGGTAAAACAAGGACTTTTACCTTACCCAAAAGATACATTCAAACACCGTACCTTCTCTTGCAAATAACCGATATAGCATTCTCTTCTCATAAGGGAATAAAAAAGAGGCTTGATATTTAGGTGTGCATAGGTGCGAACAACATGGGGCATCTTTTGCATGACATTACTATATTTTTTTGTTTAAGACGTTCAATGATGATCATAATGTTTACAGATTGAAGAGCCAAGTAAGTGAATCTAGTTTAGGTCAGTTGCTTGGAAATTGAACTCTAAAGATGAGATTTCTTGACTTTTAAAAACACCTAGAATATAACAGGTGCTTCTTGACAATCTTAAGAAATTAAATCTGTAAAGTTGAGTTATTCCACTAAGGAAATTGGTTATAGATGAAACTCGAAAGCTCTGTATTTATGAATAGATTACGTTCAAACCATGGCATTGCTCAAACACTTGGCAATTCGGTGTTTGCTCCACTGCTATTGTCCAGCCGAAGACTTTGTGATGAGATGAACTCTTCAGTTAACTTGATAAAAGTGATTATAATATTAAGTTATCCCTCTAAAACAATTGGTTAAAAGCCCCAATTTTATGGATTCGGCTAGCCAGATAACGACCAATTAACTCAAATTTATCTAAACAAGGAGTTTTCGATAATGATGGACTAAGGGAGTTAAGGAACACCTGTTATAGTCAATTTCACACGAGCACTCAGGAATTTCATCTTTAGACCGATGTTTTTTGCACTGCCTTTGTTAGAGGAGTCTATGAAGCTTGAATAAATGGAGGATTTCAGAGGACCGAAATAGAAGGTCTAGTAGTTGATTATGCTAGTTGCGTCATTTTGTCCGCGTCCGATTCAAATACCAAGCCAAGAGAAAGGGGCATGTTGCGATATTTTGGTGGGAGAAACCATAGAAAATAGGAGTTCAACTTGAACCAACTCATCTATTTTAATATTTTTCAAAGAGCTATAACTCTGAAAGCATTAAAAGAGTTATCGATTCCTTTGATATACTTTAAACTCATGTTTATGATTTGATTCGATTGCAAACCTGAATTAAGAAGCAATATTTTACAGAAATTTTATATTTTTTCCTCCTAAAATAAGAAAAAGGAGAAAAACATTTTCAAACAGGACAATCTCAAATATGAAAGGTTGCAACCCAAGAAGAAAATGAGGCATGATTGATTCCAAGGACCAGATCGGCAGACAAAGCACGAGACTCCACTCAAGACTAATTCATATTGCATGCATCTTAAACATACTTAAGAGCATCACATTTATCATTTTTCACATGCATAATTTTTGTAGCTTTTAGAGTCAAGTTTCGACTTCATGACGAAAGATATTCGATTCAAAAACACCTACAAAGGTCGATGGTGATTGCTTAACTCAGCAGTGAGAAGTTACACCTCAACCGACTTGACATATCGACAGATCTTAAAATCAATTTTAGATGGGTTCGAGAGCCAATTCAGAATGAATCCAGTTCAACCTAACTCAACAATGAGTAACATGTTTCAAGTTAACGTTTTCAAGCTAGATTTTGATTCCACGATGGAAGATATCCGGCTGACATAATTTATCAGTGGGATTTCCCGTGAAAGGGAGTCACTCAAATATCATCTCACCTGGTTCAGACTCGCTCAGGGGGACCACTTGAGAATTACGATCGGCTTAGAACCGGGAAGGGGAGACATTTTTCACTTAAATGAAATACTGGCAGCGTAGCTCAAGGCGAGAAGAGATATCTGTCAACCAAGACCTTCGAGTTCGATTACACTCAGCTCAAAGGCATATCCAATTTACAGCATAACTCAAGGCGAGAAGGGTTATCTGTCAGTAAAGACCTTTGAGTTCGATTACATTCAGCTCAAAGACACATCCAATTTACAACATAGCTCAAGGTGAAAAGGGCTATCTATCAGCAATGACCTTCGAGTTCGATTACACTCAGCTCAAAGACACATGAAATTTACAGCATAGCTCAAGGCGAGAAGGGTTATCTGTCAACAAAGACCTGTGAGTTTGATTACATTCAGCTCAAAGGCATATCAAATTTACAACATAACTCAAGGCGAGAAGGGTTATATGTCAACAAAAGACCTTCGAGTTCGATTACATTCAGCTCAAAGGTATATCCAGTTTACAGCATAGCTCAAGGCGAGAAGGGCTAGTTGTCATCAAAGACCTTCAAGTTTGATTACACTCAGCTCAAAGGCATATCAAATTTACAGTATAACTCAAGGTGAGAAGTGTTATCTGTCACCAAAAGACCTTCGAGTTCGATTACATTCAGCTCAAAGGAATATCAAATTTACTGCATAGCTCAAGGTGAGAATGACTATCTATCAACCAAGACCTACGAGTTCGATTACATTCAGCTGAAGGGCATATCAAATTCATAGCATAGCTTAAGTTGAGAAAATCTATTTGTCAACAAAAACTGTCGAGTTCGATTCGATTCAGCTCGACGACACATCAACCACACGGTAGCATCGAGAAACTATTTTCTGGTTGAAGCCGAGATTTTCAAGTCAAGAACAAGATCTGGGGCAATCTCTCAACTTAGTATAACATAACTAAAGGCGATAAGGGTTATCGGTCAATGAAAACTTTCGAGTTCGATTCCATTGAGCTCGATGACGTATAGACTACTTTCTGGCTAAAGTTTAAACCGAGGTCTCTAGGTCGAGAAGAAAACCTGGGTTAGTCGTGCCTTAGTGATAAGAAGTCATTTTCCAACAGCATAGCTTACGTCGAGAAAAGCTATCTTGTAGACACCCGTTTTTGTCCGGGTTATAAATATTAAATTAAAATTATATTATTATATTATTATTATTATTATAACTATTATATTATAATACATTATTATTATTAATATTACTATTATTAATGTTACATATTATATTTTACAAACCCAAGACACAATTACAAATATCAACCCAATTACAAGATGTTGGTTCAAGCCCAAGACCCGAATCCATACTCGGTTGCAAGACCCGACCAGTTCAGATGCTGCCTCCTACACGAAGTCAGTGATCAACACCCCATGCCTCCCACGTGAAACCTGCAACAAATCATCCAAAGTCAATAAAAAAATCAATCATCCACCGGAAAATTATCAAAGTCAAAACCAAACACAACCCTGAAAATCAGGGGATGATTTCATCTAAACCCGTTATTGTCTTACCAAACACAAGAAGATTAAGAGGCAAGGACAAGAGTGATTTGGTGATAAAAGGAGGAACGATCTCGACCAGAGGGGGGGTCTCGGTCATAAGAAAAAATAGCAAATACGGTGAATTGATTATTAGAGGGGATGAGCAAAAAAAGAAAACATGATTACAACAGAGGGGACAGTAACAACAAGAGGAATTCATCAACAACAGAAAGAGAAAACGGGGGAAATTCTTTCATTCGGGAAATGAATAGAGAAACAATGTAAGGGATTTTGTTATCCATCCATTCAAAATCAATAAAAGAAGTATTTTATCCCATTATTTTTTATATATACAGAGTCTTTTTCAAAATCGAAAGAAATTTAAAACAAGCGTTTTTATCATTATTTTTTTTTCTTTCGATTTTTTTGTCTTTTTTATGTGCATGTTCTGTATTGATAATAGAAAAAGGTAGAAGGGTAGACCTTATTACTTGTGTTTTGCTTGGAATCTCGTCGGTGTCGTGGACCTTTCGTCGAGATTACAACGTCACCGGAGCTGGGTTCGAGGTTAGAATTTCATTAGGAGGCCTGCGATAGTTTTAGATGTTAGTCTTCAATTTTTTAAAATACCAAAATAGAGAATACATGGAGAAAGGGAAGTAGGGTATTTTACCTTAGTCTCGGGGTAGTCGAGGAGTCCTGCCATTAGTGGAGGTAGGTGGTTTTCACGGCGATTTCGTAGGCTTTGTGACTCGATCAAGGGGAGAGGTTTTCGTTCAGGTCAGGATTCGATTTTGGGTTTCCCTAGCGTCGGTTTGTGAGGGTATGAGTAAGAATGGCCACCGTTAAAAGGTGGCCTGCCGACGGCGTAAGTTGAAGCCCTTGGGGCTTTCGGTTTCGAAGTGGGAAATTTGAAGGCAATATTAGAGAGCTTCAAAGCTCTCGAATGGAGAAGGGAAGGGGTGAGAAAGCAAAGCGGCAGCATGGAGTTAAGGCAAAACAATTTAGGTTTAAAATAAAAACTAAATGGCCTTTTATTATAATATTATGTGCCATGGTTTAGAATTAGAGTAGTCCATATGTAATTTTGGGTTAATTGCTACAAGGGCCTTCTCATTTTGGAATCAATACATTCTAGTCCTCTCTTCAAGATTTATAAATTTGTGAATCTAGTTCCCTTAATTTTGGTCGCATTTTATTTTATTCATCAATGTAATTTTAGTAAAAAATATATAGTTTCGAACATGTTATAAATATATACATACAATTGCATTGATATCTTGGCCTTGCATTTGTTTTATGCATGTATATTCGTGTGTTTTATTGTGCAGTATTCCATAAATAAGCATTATATGGGCCATTACATGCATGTACATAGTATATATATATATATGAATTAGTGTATGTGGGTATTTGAATCAAAGTTGTAGGTATTTTAGAATTATTAATCCAATAAATTAGTGCGTGTATGCACATATAAAATAGAAGTGCTTAGTTTTGCGCTTATATGTATTCTTAATTTCATGACTTCCGTTATTTTTATATATTATATTAAATGTTAACCGCATGTGCATGACTCAATCTAATCGCATAATTGGATTAATGATAATACCCTTTTAATTTAAAATTGTTTGAATGGCTTTTCTTAACTCACTAGAAAGTTGTTTTAGATGATTTTAAATTAAAAGTGTATCCCATCAGTGTCACCAAAAGAATTGATTATTCACCTTAAAATTTGGGAACCAAAGAAAATGAAATATTCAATTATTTAAATTTTTCGAGAAAAGATCGTTAGAACTCACCTAAAGATCTGGTCTCAATATTTTAAATAATTGAATATTCTTTATCTTTCTAATGGTTTGGTAATTTTAATTTAACCTATTTCGTTACTTTTGAATGTTGTAAGATTCACATTTTGTTGTTTTAAGGGATCATAAACCAAGTTACATTCGAATTTGTAAATTTCGTTACAAATACATTAATTAATTGACTAGGTACCAATTTAGGGCGCTGTGGGGGTGCTAATCCTTCCCCACGCGTAACCGACTCCCGAACTCTGGTAACGCATACATCAACTTGTTGTTTTAATTAAAATTATTTTTTATTTAAAATGATAAAACGTTTTTGGGTGTCCAATCACACTCTAATCAAAGATTGGTGGCGACTCCTCGAACTGTATGTTTTATTTTAAAAAGGAATCCTAAATTTTTCGAAATGAGAGGTTTTCTAAAATCGCAATGTTTTTTAATCAACCATAAAGAGAATAATTAAAAATGGCGTGGTTTTCGAAATCTCACACACCCTAAGAAAAAAAATTGTTTTGACAGCTTGGCGACTCAGCTGGGGACTTTTTTAGAGAGGCAAGCCGATAGTCGATTAATTAATTGTCTTTGCAAACGAAAGTTATAAGTTCGCTTTAATTTGGTTTTTGATCCCTTGTTTGTTTTGAATATTTTTGTATGCATTTTAATTTGTGATTTGGTTAATGAATAAATAGTTGTACTAACGTGTGATTTGCATGTTTAAGTTTTCTGACCTTCAGTTTGTTGTTTTTCTTGGATCGAGGCAAAGAATTTTGAGTTTCCCCCATTGTTGCTATAACCCTTCGATACTTAGAGCCTTCTAACTGTGCTTTGTCCCGTTAGGTAGGGGTGAACGCTACGCTTACGTGAGAAAAATTACTTTTCTCCGCATGGGCTTTAGCAAGTAACCTCTGGGGTACATTCCTTATGTTTACGAGCGAAACATTGAGATTCCTCGCATGGACATAAGGAAATGTATCATCTCGAATTGAACTTGACCCGTTTAAGCCTATAATGGGTGAGGGTCGAGGGACTACCAAGCCCAAGGGGGCACCAGCAAAGGACAATTCGAGGACCCCGTTAGTGATACTAAAACTATGTCCGTCTTATGCTGAATCTCTGTCTGCAGACACAAAAGGGAAACTCATTCTGACCTTTTCCTCGAATTTATTTTTGCAATAAATATGAGAACTAGAAAAGCATGCGGTTAGGTTTTATATTTCCGTACGAAGCATGTGAATTAGATATCATGAGGTTAAGGTTTATTGTGAATAACAAAACATGTGGGTAAATATTATGTCGGGTAGGATCTACTAAAGCATGATTGGGTAGTTAGCATGTGTGGGTAGGTTTTATTTTATGTTTACGATACTTACTATCTTGTTGTTTATCTTGTGTGTACTAAACTATTTTTGTTCTATGTCTATTTTATTGTGATTTCATTGCATTTGAATTTTCATGTCATCAAGGGGTGTTAATTCGTAAGTGATTGACTAATAAGAAGGCTGATCATATTGAGGCAAGAAATTCTCATCCATGTAGTCAAAACCGGGAGATCCAAAGATGTTCAAGAGATCCATGGAGAAGGACATCCGATGAATGAAGAAATCTGAAGCTATGGAAGAATTCTGTCAAATGTGTAAAGGCCAAGATGTTGACTCAAGAGATAGATACGGTCATACCAAGGACGAAAAAACCTTTCATAGAGACATGAAGACCGCTTCACATTGGAGGTAAGAATGGAGATCTCAAGATACAATCTGAGGACATCCGATGAATGAAGAAATCTGAAGCTATTGAAGAATTCCTTCAAAGGTGCAAAGGCCAAGATGTTGACTCAAGAGATAGATATAGTCATATTAAGGACGAGAAGACCCTTCATAGAGATATGAAGACCACTTCACATTAGAGGTAAGAATAGAGATCGTAAGATTCAATCTAAGGACATTTATCGTCATCAAAGGTGACAAGATACACCGACAACTTTGGGCGCAATGTTAGATCCCACGAAGAGTACGGCTCAAGGAAATGAAGAGATGAAGAATCACATTTATATTTTGACTACATGGTGTACTTACTGAATTCTTGTCGTCTAAATGAAGGTTGTTCTATAAGTGGTCACTTTTGGAATTAACATCTTTTGCATTTGTATTTGGCATCCACATGTGCATTCGTATTACTTTAATTTTAGCATTTTTACATGCATCAATCATGAAAGCGTAAGAGCAACTCGTTAAGGATACTGTGATTGAAGCTTTGAAAGCAAATTAAAGTTACTCGGGGTGTCAGAGAATTCAGGAGTGAAAGTTGGTAAAGGTTTAGGACGTCGTTTGAAGGGACTCATGGGTCCAATTTACCCTATAAATGAAAGAGACAAGTTTAGTTTAGGGTATCAACAAACTTTAAAGAAAAACTGAGGGGCATCAAGAAGAGTCAAGAATTGAGAAAGACAAGACTGATTGGTGAGGACCCAAGCTGGGAACCCATGACCTTCCTGCCATTAAGTAGCACTTTCACATCATGAGGGAATATGTTTCAAGGGAATTCGAGAAGCAGTGAAGTGATAGTTGAGAATGCCTTAGAGGATTCAGGTATTAATGTTATAACCGACGAGGAGTTCGAAGAAATGAGGGCTACAGGCATTTACCCTGCACCATCAGGCTTTGTGTTGAACAACTGGATTGCGAAAGAATTGTCTGTTGTTTACAAATATTTTGTAGAGTAATACACTAGAACTCTTACTTATTGTTTATACCCTGGGACAATAGGTGATTTGATGTAAAGGGTTAAGTTGTTTGTTTTTACTTGCTTTCAATAAAATATGTGTTCTGTTAATTCCCAAATGGCAAACATTTTCCATACATATTATTCTTGGTTGTATATGTATATATTATTTCGTTCTATCCATTTATATGGGAAAAATTTCTCCCATATGTGTATATGTATATATATTCTCTCTTCCGTTATTCTTTCAGGAACTCAGATATCAATGATGTAAATGCTGATAACCCTGACCCGGAGATTGATTTCGAGATGCCCATATGTCAAGGGGAAATCAAAGGTTGTGATGATGATGAGGGATGTGAACTACCTTCTGAATTGCTAAAGATGGTTGAACATGAGGATAAACAGATTATGCCTCACGAAGAGCATACAGAGATTTTGAATTTGGGTACGGATGGGGATGGAAAAGAAGTAAAGATTGGTACTACCCTGTCTGTTGAGGAAAGACAGAGTTTGATAGAATTACTTCAAGATTTATAGGATGTATTTTCTTTGTCGTACAAAGATATGCCAGGTTTGGATACAGAGTTGGTTGTCCATAAATTGCCGATCAAGCCTGATTGTAAGCCCGTTCAACAGAGATTGAGAAGAATGAGATCGGAGATGTTGCTCAAAATTAAAGAACAAGTGAAGAAACAGTTTGATGCCAGTTTTCTTACGGTGGCCAAATATCCTGAGTGGGTAGCAAATATTGTCCCGGTGCCAAAGAAGGATGGGAAAGTTTGAATGTGTGTCGACTATAGAGATCATAATAGAGCTAGTCCAAAGGATAACTTTCCTTTGCCACATATAGACACGTTGGTGGATAATACTGCCGGAAATTCCTTATTCTCATTTATGGATGGTTTCTCTGGCTATAATCAAATTAAAATACACCCTGAAGATATGGATAAAACAATGTTTGTCACTATGTGGGGAACATTCTGTTATAAAGTCATGCCGTTTGGGTTGAAGAATACGGGGGCAACCTATCAGAGGGCTATGGTGACGTTATTTTATGACATGATGCATAAATAAATTGAAGTTTATGTTGATGATATGATTGTCAAAGCCAAGACGGAGGAGGAACATATCGAGAATTTGATGAAGCTCTTTCAAAGATTAAAGAAGTGTCAATTAAAACTTAACCCAAATAAGTATACATTTAGGGTGACATCGGGAAAGCTGTTGGGATTCGTAGTGAGCCGAAGGGGAATTGAAATAGATCCCGATAAAGTAAAAGCCATTCAAGATTTGCCAGCCCTAAGAACATAGAAAGAGGTTTGAGGATTTTTTGGGAGATTGAATTATATAGCCCGATTTATATCGCAGTTGACCGAGAAGTGTGGTCCCATATTTCACCTTCTTCGGAAGAATAATTCAGGAGAATGGAGTGAGAATTGTCAAGAGGCTTTTGAGGAGGTAAAGAGATATCTGTCGAATACTCCGATCCTAGTGCCACCCATCCCAGGCAAGCCTTTAATTCTTTACTTGTCAGTTTATAACAATTCAATGGGATGTATGTTGGGGCAACATGATCAAAATGAGAAGAGGGAGAGGACTATCTATTATCTCAGTAAGAAGTTCACTGAGTGCAAGGCCAAATACTCACCAATTGAAAAGCTGTGTTGCGCTTTAGTATGGGCTTCCAGAAGACTTAGACAGTATATGTTGTATCACACTACTTGGCTCATATCCAAGCTAGACCCTTTAAAGTATCTAATAGGTGTACCTGCATTGTCTGGAAGATTAGCCCGTTGGCAAATCCTATTGTCCGAATTTGATATCCAATATATAAGTCAGAAGGCGGTTAAAAGGAGTGCCATAGCAGAATTCATTGCAAGTAGAGCTTCTGAAGAATACGAACCATTCCGGATGAGGATTTAATGGCTATCTCGGAGGAAGAAACAATCGCATCCACTGGGAAATACTGGAAGATGAACTTTGACGGTGCTTTAAACGCCTTGGGGCATAGGATTGGGGCAATCTTAATCTCACCAGAGGAAGAGCATTATCCTTTTACCAGTAGGCTCAATTTTGATTATACAAACAATATGGTTGAATATGAGGCTTGTTTTATGGGTCCTAGAGCTGCTATTGAACGCAAAGTAAAAATGCTCAAAATATATGGGGATTCAACTTTGGTAATTTACCAACTCAGAGGAGAATGGGAAACAAAAATCCTAAACTTGTGGAATACCGTAAATTAGTCCTGGGACTTATTGAAGAATTTGAAGAAGTGACTTTTAATTACCTCCCAGAGAAGAAAATCACATGGCAGATGCCCTGGCTACTTTGGCAGCAGCCTTTAAGATGAACGCGCATGCAAATATGATGCCTATTGAGATGAAGGCTTATGAGTATCCAGCTCAATGCTTTAACGTTGAACAAGAAGGAGATGGAAGACCTTGGTACTATGATATCTTGCAATATATACGGTATCAAAGTTATCCTGAACAAGCGACTGAAAATGAAAAAAGAACCATTAGAAGAATGGCTGCAGGGTATATGCTCGATGATAAGACCCTATATAAGAAAAGCATGGATCATGTCTTATTAAGGTGTGTGGACACTAAAGAAGACAAAATGATTCTTGAAGAAGTACATGAAGGAATATGTGGTACCCATGCTAGTGGGCATGTAATGGCCAGACAGATTATGAGATTTGGGTATTATTGGTCAACTATAAAAACTAACTGCGTCAATTATACCCAAAAATGTCACAAGTTTCAGATTTATGGAGATAGAATATACACCCCTCCTCATCCATTTCATGTGATTACAGCTCTGTGGCCATTTTTAATGTGGGGTATGGATGTCATAGGACAAATTTTGCCGAAAGCGTCAAATGGCCATCTCTTCATTCTAGTAGCAATAGATTACTTCACCAAATGGGTAGAAGCAGCTTCCTATGAAAGTTTTACCCAGTCAATAGTATGTAAGTTCTTGAAAAAGGAAATCATCTGTAGATATGGCTTACCGGAGAGGATTATCTCTGACAATGCATTGAACTTAAAAAACAAGATGATGAACTCTGTCTATGAGCAATTCATGATAAAGCATCATAATTTCACTGTTTATCGCCCAAAGATGAATGGAGTAGTGGAGGCGGCTAATAAAAATATTAAGAGGCTTATAGAGAAAATGATAGAGACTTATAAAGATTGGCATGAGAAGTTGCCATTTGCTCTGTTTGCCTATCGAACTTCAGTACGGACGTCAACTGGGGCAACTCCGTTTTCTTTAGTTTACGGCATGGAAGTTGTCCTCCCTATTGAAGTGGAAATTCCCTCACTCCGGGTTTTGTCAGAGGTGAAGCTAAATAAGGCATAATAGGTACAGACCAGATATGACCAATTGAATTTGTTTGAAGAAAAGAGATTGAAAGATATTTTTCATGGTCAGATGTACCAGAAACGGATGGTACGAGCACACGATAAGAAGGTTCTCCCTCGAGAAATCCACGAAGGAGATCTGTTGCTCAGGAGGATATTGCCCATTCAAAAAAGATTTTCGAGGGAAATGGATGCCCAAGTGGGAAGGACCCTATGTTGTCAAGAAATCTTTTTTTGGAGAAGCTCTAGTATTAACTGAGATGGATGGGTCGGAGCTATCATATCCAGTGAACTTTGATGCAGTTAAGAGGTATTTTGCTTGAAGATGAAAAGGAAAAAATGAGAAAAAAATGAGAAAAAATGAAAAATGAAAAAAATGAAAAATGAAAAAAAAATGAATAAAAGGGGGTTCAAGATGAAAACTTGAAAAGGGCGTACTGAAACCAAAGGAGGTCTCAAGTTGAAAACCCGCAAAGGGCGGCTTGAGTTTTAAAATTCAGAATTCATGCATGGTGGAGGTTCTGAATTGTTTTTGGAAGTGGAAAATAGCTCCTAACATGGGTATCAACAATAACAGTAGTGGGTAATCATGATTGAGACCAAAGATTAATGAGTCTCGATGGAAACAACCAGGGGAGAAATTGAATGCACATGAGATTCAATACTGGTTTAGGGCATCCAATAATGGGAGATTTTGGAATTAAGAGAAAGCTTCACACTCTTAGGCATCATCACAATTTTGGAAGTCCTTTTGACAGAAGCTATACTCGAGTCATTCTAACGGCGTGCCAGTTCAAAAGCATTTGTGTTATTGATATTTGAGGGCGTCTATCCTTTTGTTTTTCAATTCAAAAATTTTCCATGTAGTTGCCTAAAAATTCTCTGCATTTATATAAGTAAAGAGATATTTTTCCTTTTCAATTTCCCTTTTACAAGCATCTAATTTTGAAAAAGTTAAAACGCATAGCTTAATTTTTGGTACATGAGATCATTTTGTATTATTATGCAAAAGGTTTTGGAAAATGCATGTATTCTGAAGCTAACAATGATTTTAATATGTAAGCTTGTATGGTTGTGGGAAGCTAAAACCTTGGAATTCATAGAAGATCTCAGTTATTAATAGATGAACCAAAGAGGTTGTCATTTATTAAGAAATGGTCATGGATACTGGCAGGTTTCAAGAAAGAAAGAAGTCAAAGCCATGTTAAGCCGAAGGTTATGGTATTGAGATTGTAACTGGGGTGAACTGGTCAAATGTTCTATGCCCGAGACAAAATCGATTTCCATTGAAATCAAAGGAGATGGTGTTCCTTCGAAGAAGAAACTGTATTGAATTGCATACTTGCATACATTTTAGGCATGAATAGGATCATGACATTGCATGATGACTTAAATATTTACAGATTTCCCAATGATAATTGAAGATTGAAGAGATTGAAGCATCAAGATTGTTCGAGTCTTATACTTTCTCAAGGAATAGGAAGCAGACACGATTGTTGACGATTGTTCGAGTCTTATACTCTCTGAAGGAATAGGGAGCATACACGATTGTTGAAGATTGTTCGAGTCTTATACTCTCTGAAGGAATATGGAGCATACACGTTTGTTGAAGATTGAGTCCTATACTCTCTGAAGGAATAGGGAGCGGATACGTTTGTTAAAGATTGTTCGAGTGTTATACTCTCTGAAGAAATAGGGAGCAGACACGTTTGTTGAAGATTGAGTCCTATACTCTTTGAAGGAATAGGGAGTGGATACTTTTGTTGAAGATTGTTCGAGTCTTATACTCTCTGAAGGAATATAGAGCAGACACGATTGTTGAAGATTGTTCGAGTCTTATAATCTCTGAAGGAATAGGGAGCATACACGTTTGTTGTATAATGAGTCATATACTCTCTGAAGGAATAGGGAGCGGACACGTTTGTCGAAGGTTGTTCAAGTCCTATACTCTCTGAAGGAATAGAGAACATACTCGATTTATGAAGATTGTTTGAGTTTTACACTCCCTGAAGCAAGAGGGAGAGAACCCGCTGGTCGAAGATTGTTCAAAGAAGAGGGAGCAAATCCCTCATCAAGTTTTAAAGCACGAAGAAATAACTGGACAAAAACACACTGTCTTTTTTATCTTTTTCCTATTCTTGTTAACACAAGAATGGGCAAAGAGGGAGCGGATCCAGACTCGGTTACAAGACCCGACCAGTTTAGATGCTGCCTCCCACACGAAGTCAGTGATCAGCACCCCATGCCTCCTACGTGAAACCTGTAACAAATCATCCAAAGTAAATAAAAAAATCAATCATCCACCGGAAAATTATCAAAGTCAAAACCAAACACAACCCCAAAAATCATGGGATGATTTCATCTAAACCCGTTATTGTCTTACCAAACATAAGAAAAATAAGAGGCAATGACAAGAGTGATTTGGTGATAAATGGAGGAACGATCTCGACCAGAGGGGGGGTCTCGGTCATAAGAAAAAATAGCAAATACGGTGAACTGATTATTAGAGGGGAGGAGCAAAAAAAGAAAACACGATTACAACAGAGGGGACAATAACAACAAGAGGAATTCATCGACAACAGAAAGAGAAAACGGGGGAATTTTTTTCATTCGGGAAATTAATAGAGAAGCAATGTAAGGGATTTTGTTATCCATCCATTCGAAATCAATAAAAGAAGTATTTTATCCCATTATTTTTTTTATATATACAGAGTCTTTTTCAAAATCGAAAGAAAGTTAAAACAAGCGTTTTTATCATTATTTTTTTTTCTTTCGATTTTTTTGTCTTTTTTATGTGCATGTTCTGTATTGATAATAGAAAAAGGTAGAAGGGTGCACATTATTACTTGTGTGTTGCTTGGAATCTCGTCGGTGTCGTGGACCTTTCGTCGAGATTACAACGTCACCAGAGCTGGGTTCGAGGTTATAATTTCATTAGGAGGTCTGCGATAGTTTTAGATGTTAGTCTTCAATTTTTTAAAATACCAAAACAGAGAATACATGGAGAAAGGGAAGCATGGTATTTTACCTTAGTCTCGGGGTAGTTGAGGAGTCCTGCATTAGTGGAGGTAGGTGGTTTTCACGGAGATTTCATAGGCTTTGTGACTCGATCGAGGGGAGAGGTTTTCGTTCAGGTCGGGATTCGATTTTGGGTTTCCCTGGCATCGGTTTGTGAGGGTCTGAGTAAGAATGGCCATCGTTAAAAGGTGGCCTATCGACGGCGTAAGTTGAAGCCCTTGGGGCTTTCGATTTCGAAGTGGGAGATTTGAGGGCATGATTAGAGAGCTTCAAAGCTCTCGAATGGAGAAGGGAAGGGGTGAGAAAGCAAAGCGGCAGCATGGAGTTAAGGCAAAACAATTTAGGTTTAAAATAAAAACTAAATGGGCATTTATTATAATATTATGTGCCATGGTTTAGAATTAGAATAGTCCATATGTAATTTTGGGTTAATTGCTATAAGGGCCTTCTCATTCTGGAATCAATATATTCTAGTCCTCTCTTCAAGATTTATAAATTTGTGATTCTAGTTCCCTTAATTTTGGTTGCATTTTATTTTATTCATCAATGTAATTTTAGTAAAAAATATATAGTTTCGAACATGTTATAAATATATACATACAATTGCATTGATATCTTGGCCTTGCATTTGTTTTATGCATGTATATTCGTGAGTTTTATTGTGCAGTATTCCATAAATAAGCATTATATGGGCCATTACATGCATGTACATAGTATATATATATATGAATTAGTGTATGTGGGTATTTGAATCAAAGTTGTAGGTATTTTAGAATTATTAATCCAATAAATTAGTGCGTGTATGTACATATAAAATAGAAGTGCTTAGTTTTGCGCTTATATGTATTCTTAATTTCATGACTTCCGTTATTTTTATATATTATATTAAATGTTAACCTCGTGTGCATGACTCAATCTAATCGCATAATTGGATTAAAGATAATACCCTTTTAATTTAAAATTATTTGAATGGCTTTTCTTAACTCACTAGAAAGCTGTTTTAGACGATTTTAAATTAAAAGTGTATCTCATCAGTGTCACCAAAAGAATTGATTATTCACCTTAAAATTTGGGAACGAAAGAAAAGGAAATATTCGATTATTTAAATTTTTTGAGAAAAGATCGTTAGAACTCCCCTAAAGATCTGGTCTCAATATTTTAAATAATTGAATATTCTTTATCTTTCTAATGGTTTGGTAATTTTAATTTAACCTATTTCGTTACTTTTGAATGTTGTAAGATTCATATTTTTTTTGTTTTAAGGGATCATAAACCAAGTTAAATTCGAATTTGTAAATTTCGTTGCAAATACATTAATTAATTGACTATGTACCAATTTAGGGCGTTGTGGGGGTGCTAATCCTTCCCCACGCGTAACCGACTCTCGAACTCAATTTTTGGTAACGCAGACCTCAACTTGTTTTAATTAAAATTAATTTTTTATTTAAAATGACAAAATGTTTTTTGGTGTCCAATCACACCCTAATCAAATATTGGTGGCGACTCCTCGAACCGTACGTTTTATTTTAAAAAGGAATCCCAAATTTTTTGAAACGAGAGGTTTTCTAAAATCACAATGTTTTTTAATCAACCATAAAGAGAATAATTAAAAATGGCGTGGTTTTCGAAATCTCACACACTTGAAGAAAAAAAATCTTTTCAACATATCTGTCAACGAAGATTTCTGAATTCAATTTTGAAGGCCTGTCAACCTCATGGTGGAGTCAAGGAACTATTTCCTAGTCGAATTTTTAAACCAAGGTCTTTGAACTGAGAAGAAGACCGAAGATGACTACAATTCGGCAATGAAAAGCCACATTCCGATTCAAATTCTGAACTATAGCTTCAATTCCACATCATTTCAAGATGAACTCGACTTCACGATGAAAGAGTCATCTGTAATTCAGTAACACCGAAGTCTTCAGGTCAAGTTTTCAGCTTCACGATGAAGTATCTTGAACTAGAAGACGATTTAGGGGCAACTTGCCAAAGTTGAGTTCGACTTCAATCGCATCGAAGGATATCGTGCTCAGAATTTTCCAATTCAACTCAACCTCATGACGAGGGAGTCATTTCGTGATTCAATCCAAATTGACAAACCAGTCTTAACATCAGATTTCAACTCTACGAAAGAGGACATTCGATAAAATGAAGGATGTTAAAATCGGTGATACATTCATAGACAAAAATTGTATCTTGTAATCTTTGCCATATCCCCGTTACATGACTATAGGTAAAGAGGGGCAGTTGCGGATACTAATTTTCATCCAATTTATATTTTTATTTTATTATAATATGATACATTACATTTATTCTATGTTTTACACTTTTAGGCCCAAACACCAGTGCAAATGGAAGCCCAATAATGATTGAGTCCAGCAGTGCATTTTAAACAAACAAACTCGCGAAGCTGATCCAAATCCTTAACCCAAACTGGTTAGGGTTTTGAAACCCTAACCCCATCTTTTGTTACAACCATTCTCACCAGCGCCGCAGCAGCCAAGGAGAGTCCCACTCCGACCACGCCACTCGCACTAGTCCCGGATTTCTCAGCAACACGAAGCCAACAAAGCAAGCAACCATTAGACTCTTAACAAACCGAGAGTTTTACTCGGAATAGGATTCTAAAAATAGTATTTTTCAATATAAATAAACATGTAACTACAATAGAAAGGATACAAATTGTTTTACACATATACACACGAAAAATACCCAAAAAATACGAGTAAAGATATAATGAGTTCGAAGCATTTTGTACCATTTTCGAAGGGAAAAAAAAGGTGAGATTCTTACCTCGTGTTGCTTTTCTTGCTTGCATGTTATTTTCGACTTGAAAAATACCTAAATGGCCGATGAACGAGAGGAGGGTTCGAGAGTTTCGAACTCATATCTAGCCCTCCCTGAGGCTAGTTTTTTTATAAAAAAAAGTTTTGGTTTTTCGTGATGGGGAGGAGATCTTTCGGAGAAGCAAAAAAAAAAGAATGAGTTTCACCGCTGATCAACGACGGCCGGTGGCCAGATTCTGGAATTTTGGTCGTGTTCTTCACTTGAGAGAAATTTGAAGAAAGGGGGGCTCTTGATTTGAAGGAATGAAAATAGGGGGATTTATAAAAATGTTGGGTTATATACTAACTCGTTGGACCGACCACGACCCGACTCACAAAAACAGGATATGCATATTTTTAATTTAAAAGGGGGAATTGTGATTTTCGTCCCCCCATTTTTTAATATTTTATTTGTGCCCCCCTAAAATTCAATTTTGACCCTAAATACTTTGAAATTGGCCACCTAATTTGTTTTTCTTAAAACTTCGTCCTTTTCTAAATTTTATTTTATTTTTATTTTTTATTTAATATTACATTATATTATTTATGTATATATTTTATATTGTTCTTTAATATTTTCTTTTTATTTTGTTTTTCTTTTCTATTTTAGTTTTTCTTTCCAAATGTTTTAATTTTATATACGTTTATTATTTTTTTATTTTACTTATTTTATTAAATACTATATCTTATTATTATTATTATATATATATATGCATTTATTTTTTATTTTTTATTTCTTTTCTTTTTTGATTTCGTTTTATTATCATTATTATTTTATATATTTTTTATTTTTCTTTCGTTTTCCTTATCTTTATTTTTTCTTTTTTCATAACGATTATATGTATTTTTTACCTTTTTTTCATTTTCTTATTATATATATTAATTTTTCTTTTTTTATTCATCTATTATTATTTTTTATTTTATTTTATTTTCCACCAAAAGAGCTACAAAATAGGTCCAATCAAATCTGCTAGCCCCTTCACTTTTTTTTTCTTCCTTTCTTTTCTCTCTCTCATTCCATCGAATCCGTTCTCCCAATGTCACTTTCTTTTCAATCCACTATTCACACACTTTATATAATTCATGTATACAATACACAAATGGCCCCGGTAAAATTTTAATGTGTTTGTTTACTCTTTTTCTTCTTTGATTTATTTAATAAATTTTTATATTATTTATTTTGTTTATTTCATTTATTTTTATTTTTATTTTATTTTTTTATTTATTATTTTTTATCTAACATTTTTTTTATCTTTTTTAGAAGAATTTCAACCAATCAAAGATAAATAATTTGAATTGGATTTTTAAATTTCAATTTAAATTTTTTAATTTTCGCAATCAACGACAACTGACAAATTAATTGGTACCGAAAAGGGCGGTTCAAGGGTGATAATCCTTCCTTGACCGTAACTGACTCCTGAACCCGACACATTTTTGGTAAAATACAGATCAGATAAGATAGTGTATGATCCACCTAAATGTTTTTTTAAAGTGATTGATGGCGACTCTAACCCAATTCATTCAAGTCGAAGCCTAATTTCGGGCTCACCAAAAGAGGGCCGCGACATTAATTGTCGGGTAACCTATTTAATTTAATTTTTCTTACAATTAGGTACAACATGTTTATTTATTAATCAATATAGTTTTACTAACATATTTTTGTATTTCAATGAATATAAAGGCGTGCATCACAAAGTTATTTTTGGGATTTAAAAAATCAAGGTAATGTTATTGTCGAGACGGTATTTCGTCCGGCGAAAACAAGTGTCGTTGCTTTCTAAATCTCATGTAAAAAAAGTAAGTGTTTTTCTTCTGGTATAAGATAAAACACAATTTGTGGAGTCGCCACCAATCATTTTATTGAGGCGTGATTGGTCACAAAAAATGTTATGTTATTTTAATAAAATTTATAAAAAATAATATTAAAATAACACAAAAAGGGTCTGATTACCAGAAAATGAGTTCGGGAGTCGGTTACGTGTGAGGAAGGATTAGCACCACACAACGCCCAAAACTAGTACATTTGTTTATTAATTAATGTTTTTGCAATAAATTAACAAATTTGTATTTAATTTCAATTTGTGATCCCATAAAAATAATAAGGATATTATTTTATACCAACAAATCATTTAAAATACTTTCCTAATCAGTTAAGAAAATATTTTATGACATATTGTATAAAATAATATAACCCGATTGCATATAATAATTTTAATGATTTAATCAAGAAAATACAAAAATTAAGGTTACTATTATAACTACTTAATATGCAAAGTACTATAGTTGTAAATAATCCTCTAATAATATGAAAATATTAAAAATATTAAAATTATGAGAATAAAATATATATTTCTATAAAAAAAATAAAAAATGAAGTATTATAATTAATTAAAATTAAAAACGTGGGATTATTTTAAATATATAAAAAATGTGGACACAACTTAGTGGAAAGTATTTTAAAATGGAACACCATAATTATAATGCTCCAATTTCTATTTTTTATTATTACTTTTAATAATGCTATTACTTTATGTCATTATTATTATTTCTATTCATTATATTATTTTATTTTAAACACTAATATATATTATTAGGATACACATATGTGACTAAAATAAAAAATATAAATAAGTACTAGATTTAAAATATTTAAAAATAAAAGGTAATAATAAAATTAAAATTGTAATTAAATAATAACCAAAATAATAATATATGATTAAATTAAAATATATATAAATTAATTGTCAATATTCGAAATATTATAAAATATATATATTAAAAGTGTAAATAATCCTAAAATATTATTTAAATATATGTAAATATACGGGTAGTGACTAAAATAAAATTAAATAAAATGCAAAGACAAAAGTAAAAGATATAGAAACCTGATTTTGGTGATTATAATGGAAGATTACATAATACAGGGACCACGGACAAGGTTAAACCAATTCTGAAATTACACACACTCCCTCCCCAAAACAACATAATTTTGATTTGGGTATAAATAAGCCAAAATAGGCCATTTTCCCTTATTCTTCCTCATTTTCTATTTTGCTTCTCTCTAAAGAGAGAGAAGCACTCTCTTCTCTCTAAACTCCCTCATCGGAGGAAGCTCCATTCACCGGCCGGTCACTTTTCACGGTCAAAAAAAATAAAAATAGCTCAAATCGTAGATCAGCTCACCCTAAACCCGAAATCATCCTCCTTTTTTTCTAAAAAACTTCAAAATGACCTAGATCTAAGATTTTACCTTTGGTAAAATTAACTTTTCCGACGACGTTTGGGTTTTGACGAAGGTAAGATCTCCTCTCTTTTCTTCTCCTTTCAGTTTGTTTCCTACTCGTTTGGTGTTGCTTTCTCTCTTCCCGTTCTTGTCGTTGTTCTCCTTTTTTGTAGGTTTTCAAGGCTTTTTATAGGCCTCAGAAAGTTTCAAACAACCGTTCATTTTGGTGAGTCACCGGATCTACAATGGTGACTCACCATAGGGATCGAGGTGTGCAGTTCTCCTACATCTTCTGGAGTCTTTCGTGTGGCAATGACGTCATGACGACAGCAAGTTGGAGAAGATGTGGAAACCCTAGAAGTATCTGAATCGGGCTTTGGGCCAGGTCTAGATCTGGATTTGGGCCTCCAGTTTTGTAAATGGACTCCCAATTTATTTTGTAATAATAATAATAATAATATGATAGTCTCAGATGAAAATGACTGTCGACAGCTGCCCCTCTTTGTTTATTTTTATGTTAACAAGAATAGAGCTATGATAAAAAGACAATGAATTTTCGTCCAGTTGGCTTCATGTTTTGATGGGAAATCCGTTCTATTCTTTATGGGAGAGATCCAACTGGTGTATGACATTGTTCCTTCATGATGAGGACGTCTGGCCATCTTTGAAGATATTTGAGATAACATGGTTCCTTCGTGATGAAGACATCTGCCTATCTAAGAATGACTTGGCTCCTACGTGATGAGGAGATCTGATCGATAGATGACAATGTTCTTTCGTGATGAGGACGTCTGGACAACTTTAAAGATATTTGAGATAACATGGTTCCTTCGTGATGAGGACATATCTAAGAATGATGTTGCTCCTTCGTGATGAGGAGTTCTGATCGGTGTATGACATTGCTCCTTTGTGATGAGGACGTCTGGACATCTTTAAAGATATTTGAGATAACAAGATTCATTCGTGATGAGGACATCTGGCTATCTAAGAATGATGTTGCTCATTCGTGATGAGGAGTTTTGATCGGTGGATGACATTGTTCCTTCGTGATGATGACATATGGCCATCTTTAAAGATATTTGAGATAACAATGTTCCTTCATGATGAGGACATCTGGCTATCTAAGAATGATGTTTCTCCTTCGTGATGAGGAGTTCTGATAGGTGGATGACATTGTTCATTCATGATGAGGACATCTGGCCATCTTTAAAGATATTTGAGATAACACGGTTTATTCGTGATGAGGAAATTTGGCCATCTAAGGATGATGTTGATCGACATGATATCCTTCGTCGTGAAGTTGAAATTATGGATGCATTGTTGCTGGTGGACACGATATCCTTCGTCGTGAAGTTGAAATCGTGGATGGCCCCTTCATCGTGAAGTTAAGCCTCGAATTGGATATCATTCACTGTGAAGTTGCAATCCAATCTAAAGATGAATGTTGCTGGTGGAAACGATATCCTTCGTCGTGAAGTTGAAATCGTAGATGGCTCTTTCGTCATGAAGTTAAGCCTCGAATTGGATATCCTTCGTTGTGAAGTTGAAATCCAATGTTGCTGACACGATATCCTTCATCGTGAAGTTGAAATTGTGGATGGCTCCTTTGTCGTGAAGTTGAGCCTTGAATTGGATATCCTTCGTTGTGAAGTTGAAATCCAATGTTGCTGACACGATATCCTTCGTCGTGAAGTTGAAATCGTGGATGGACCCGTCTTCGTTAAGTTGAGCCTTGAATTGGATATCCTTTGTTGTGAAGTTGAAATCCAATGTTGCTGACACGATATCCTTCGTCATGAAGTTGAAATCGTGGATGGCTCCTTCGTCATGAAGTTGAGCCTTGAATTGGATATCCTTCGTTGTGAAGTTGAAATCCAATGTTGCTGACACGATATCCTTCGTCGTGAAGTTGAAATCGTGGATGTGTGGGCACGATATCCTCCGTCGTGGAGTTAAAATCATGGATGGCTCTTTCTTTTTGAAGTTGAGCTTTGAATTAGATATCCTTGGTCATGAAGTTGAAATCCAATCTTTGATTGTGTTGTTTTGAGTTCAATATCCTTCGCTGTGAAGTTGAAATTGACTCTGAATGATTTGAATTGGATATCCTTCGTTGTGAAGTTGAAATCCAGTCTTTGGTTGTATTGCTTTGAGTTCAATATCCTTCGTTGTGAAGTTGAAATTGACTCTGAATGAAACTAAAAAGTTATTTGTTGAGTCCAATATCCTTCGCTGTGAAGTTGACTCTGAATGAAACTGAAAAGTTGTTTGTTGAGTCCAATATCCTTCGTTGTGAAGTTTAAATTGACTCTAAAAGTCTTGTTTTATCTACTGGGTGGAGTCTTATGCTTTGCTTGTTCCTGTATATGGGATTTGAATTCTACCTTCCATTTGTAAGGTATTTGTCATCATGAATCTTTTTTCATGCGAAGATCTGTAAAAACCTTATGTTTGAATGCAATCAAATGTATCAATGTAATGCATTTCTATTATGCAAATGATGTTCTTATGAATGCATAAATATTAATTCATATTCATTTGACTCCAAAGTGGCGAATTTGATCTTCTTCCACTTAATAATTCCTTTCCAGGGTTCACTTCTATCATCAGTATAGCAACTTATGCTATCAAGCTTGCATTTCTGAAGAACCATCTGATCAACTTGTATCTTTGTGTCTTCTTTATCTCAATTTGCATTTAAAGTCTCAGAAAAACTGTTTCATTTATGAAACTGTTTCATTTATGGAACTCTTTTCATACTCAGAATCATGACCTAATTGTCCTCATTTTGTCCTTTGACAGCGCATACTTTCTGAACTTGTGTTGAAATCCAATAAAGCTTTCATTTTTGAAAAGTGAATCTATCATATTTGAAGAATGTAGATATTCCAAACTCCACAGAGATTAATTAGGAGAATAGTGTCTATTCTGATTTGACTCTTGAAATACATCACAAGGAGGATTTATCCTAATTCCTTTTATATCTCCACATCTAATCGGATCTCGTACAAGCCATTCAGACCATATCATGTTGAGATATTTAGGCAACAACCCATCGTTCAATCTTAGTTGGTTCCATTAATTTCTTGAAAATTTCAATGCCCTTTTTCTGTGGAAAGCAATCTTCATCATTTCTCATTTTTACCCCTTGGAGTTGTAGCAGACAACCTTCATCTCAGATCAACAAATGGAAACAACATATGATCACAATATTGGTTTAGCACCATAATCACTGGTTCATAACATTTAATAACACATTTATTCTTTCCTATGAATTCTGCCCAGATTGTTTTTGTCAGTGAAGCTCTTTGTATAGCGTTTGGAGCTTTTGTAGGAGGTTATTTAAGAACAAAGCTCAGTGAGACCACAAGTGGGATGCTTTAACTTGTCAGCATCAACATATGTGAAATTACCAGTATAATACAACCGTATGATAAACAAAATGATCATATATGGTCATCTCCATTGTCACTATTTCACCATTTTCATTCTTCATACCTTTCTATATCATTAGAAATATTTGTTCAAATCAATGATCTTTCTTAAGGATGATATGGGCCTTTAGCATGCCCAGCATTTGCTTCGTATTGATATGAGCCTTCAAAAATGCCCCTTATGAATCATTTCTGATTGATTGAAATAGGCTTTCAAAATGTCCCAACATTCTTTTTCTGGTTGAAATGGACTTTCAAAATATCCCAAGCTTTTTATGTTGGTGTGAGCCTTCAAGATGCCTCACATGGATTACTTCTGTCTTTTTCATGCTGATGTGAGCCTTTAAGATACCCACATGGATAACTTGCGTCTTTTTTTATGCTGATGTGAGCCTTTAAGATGCTCCAGATGGATAATATGGACCTTCAAAAATACATCCAACCTTCAAGTCAAAAGGTTCACTCTCAATGTCCATTGAATTTGAATCTCATGTTCCTACGAGGTACAACTTTGATAATGCCCCATTTGTGGATCATTGTGGCTCTCTTCGTGCCCAAATCTCTTAATCTTGAATGCTCTCATTCCATTGTTACTAAACAATAATATTGTTAAGTAACTTGAGGGATTCTCTTCATGTTGTCACAAACTTAAGAAGTGATCAATCCTTATGACAGATATGTCTGAGATATGTGCCTCTTCCGAATGAGGTGATCATCTTATTCTTGACGGGTCACTTTCTTGCCTTTTTGGTATGCTCTGAGATATATTCCCCTTTTAAATAGGGTAATCCTTCTTGATGAGCTGCTGATAATGTCACAAAAGAGCATTTACAAGTGCAATTCTCCAGACTTTCTAGCTTATCAAACCACTTTCATTCAAGAATGTGAAATGCTTCATTATTCTGGCATTTCTTATTCTTTTTCTCTGATAGAGGTAGAATAAGCGTCAACTTGCTTCAAAGACCTTTCTCATTTGAGACTGTCCTGTTTGAAAATGTTTTTCCTTTTTTTATCGAAGAATGAAAGAATTTTGTAAAGTATTGCTCCTTACAGGTTCACAATTGAATCAAATCATAAAACATGAGTTTAAAGAATATCAAATAAATCAACTATACTTTTAAATCAGAAAATCATAGTCCTATGGAAAATGTCAAAATTATTGACTGATTTAGTATAGGTTGATTCTAGTAAAGTGAGGTTTCTCAGGTTGGTCCAGCACATATGTCTCTTTGAACTTCCTCTAATTTGAAGAAATAGTTGTTGTATTCATCTCATAGAGATACTTCTTGATTCCAGAATTTCATGAACATCTTTGGGATGTGCGGTGCTTCATCAAGAGCTTAAGATCGTCTCTTATGTCATTTTTGCACTATTCAATATTCGAGCCGCCTTTTCAGGTTTCCAACTCGAATCCTCATTTGATTTCAAGATGTTATTCAAAATTTACATCTTGAACCCCCTTTTATCATTTTTCATATCATACATTAAAGATTTTTAAAAAAATAATTTTTGCAAATAAAAAATCAATCCTGAGAGGCGGAATGAAATATGAAGATAGTCTCTTTCACTAAGAAATTTATCTTGATGCCTTCAATCTTTCCTTGCTTGACTTGGATCTACTTTGTTACTTGTCTCTCATTTTTTTAGATCCCTCTAGACTGTCAATTTTTGGTTCATTTCCATTTTCTTATATATCCAGCATTTCATGTGCTTATTATTGAATATGGATCTTTGAACTAATTGCACTTGATCAACCTTGTAACTTGAGGCTCAATGAGTCACCCATCCTGATTCAATTTTTTTTTCTTTTCTCTTTTTTTTCTTTTCTCTTTTTTTCTTTTTCTTTTTCTTTTTTTTTATTTTTTTATTTATTTTTTTATTTTTTTTTATTTTTTTTCATTTTTTTCTGATGGATGAGTATAGGACTTCAATTGCTTTGAGCACCTCTTTTTTCTCTTGCATTTCGGAAATTCTTTCGTTATTCTTGAATGGATTGATCTTCAAGCACTTTGTATTTGATTTACCTTGTGGTATCTTGATATTTCTCACTTTATTTCACCATGATTTACTTTTGTAGCGAAATCTGGATTGATGATCTCCACTCATACGAATAGATGTCCTTCATCTTAGGCCCCCAGTGTGGAGGGTGATCCTTGGTTAGGGTTGAATCAGAAGAAAAAATCATTTAATACATAGAAGTCTTTGTAAAAAGAGGTATCCTCAGGAGGATGAATATTCAGGATTAACTTTATTTACATGAAAACAATGTAATTAATGCATGATATAATTATTTAAATCAATCCTCTTATTTTTTTTCTTCTTGCTTCGAGCATGCCCTAATTACTCAAAAATTCTCTTCGACATGTTGATCCATGATGCCTCATCTTGTCTCTTCCTGCAGGAAGATTCACGTATAATTAAAAGTTTGGTTCTTTTGAGGTTTTGGTTTTACCAGAATGATGGTTTTGGTATCTGGAAGGATAAATTTATGACTTTTGAAGTCGTGTATATGGTAGAATGTTATAAACTAATCAACTTTACCCAAAGCTGTAAACATCTGGATTTGGTGTCTCAAAAACAGGTAGACACATTATTTCAAAGTCTCAGATAAATGTAGTGTCAGGATTTGGTTTTTGTAAGGATCAAGTAATTAGCGTTGGATGGGATATGGAAGGTATAATTTTACCACTTGGCAAAAATCTATGACTCTTGAAAATTAAAAGAATATTTAATTTACTTGATACTCAAAAACTTCAAGATTAAAATTTGATTCCTTGCTCATAACCATAAAAGCAACAAAAATTTATTTATCACAAAAAGGCGGAGAAAGGAACAAGAAAAATATGATCAAACAAGATGCTGAAAATAGAAAGTACTACAGTGGTAGATAACAACTTCCACTTGTGTATTAGGCTTGCCCTATCATTCTTAGAATGTTAGGTTTATAATTGGACCAAAGTCTTTGTCCTCACTTGCCCCCATCTTTTGATCATTTCTCTTATCTGGGCTCGTTTAGATGATTCCTCAGACCCATCAGTTTCTACTTCTTTCTTAGCAATTTTTTGTTCAGATCTCATCTCCTCTTTTATCAATTGGAAGTTGGGCTCAAAACAATTCTCATTGGTGACAATAGCTTTGTCCTGGTTCTGAACACATATTGCAGCTGTGATGGGCGTAGTATTCGTCAGGTTCTCTAAACTGCCCAAAGCCCTATCTGTCCTCAGGAAGTATGATATGGGTGTTTGAGATATTTTCAGGGTGGCATCTTCCCAATTTATTTTTAAACCTATGGGCCAATCTCGAATTACATCCATGGGAGCCTTTTTACTTTGATTTCTTTTCCCATTTTCTTGCATCTGATATTCTTCACAGGATTTGATCACATTAGTCTCTGTTGAGGCAATGATTTCTGAGCATTGAACCTTAACCCCTTCTTCTACCTTCCACTTTTTAATTGCTTGCTCTAAAGGATCTTGGAAATTTCCCTCGAGGTTACTAAGAACCTTAGTTGAACAATTTGGAGTTCCAGTCTCGTTTATCCAAGGAACCTCCTTATAGGTCCACTTTTCATTTGGAGGCCAATGTGGCTGAACATATCGTGCAGTAATTAATTCTGCTGAGAGCATTTTTGAATGTAAATTTTCACTCGAAAAGTGGAATGGAGGGAATTAAAAACCCTGTGTACTCTTTTTCTTCTTGATCAGCCTTTGACCCTTTTCTATGCCCTCTTCCTTGGGTAAAGTTTATCTTTCACAAGGGAAATTTTTTCTTTCATTTATTCTTCATTCACCATTAATTCACCAATGCCCCCTGGGACCAAATCTTGAAGCTGAGTTGGATTTTTAAGTTCCCTAACAGGTTCTTGGTCATTTATCATAGTAGCAGTAACTATATCATTAAGATCCGGACTTTTTCCCAAGGCTTTCATCCTTTCATACTCAATAGGGTCTTCTAACATCTTATCCCCATATAGTAGAGTAACCATCATACTCATTATCTTAGACATCTATTCCCTGGACTCAACTTGGAACATTCTTGTTTCTTTAAACATTTTTCGTTGACTCTCTACAAGTTGCTCTTGGATTCTCTCAATCTTTCCAACTCGTGTTAATATTCCATTCATTGCTTTCAATCTTTTAAAGACCTGCCCCAATTCTTGAATGCACTTTTAGAACTCCTGATTTCATAATCCTTTACTGATTACTCCCATGTTTTCATGATTTAATGCATGTAAAGTAGTTCAAAATAAAATGCAAATGCATGATGTAAGATTGAAACTATAAATATAACTATGCAAAGATGCAAATGCAAAAAATATAAATACAAACATGAAGATGTGAATGTAAAATGAAAATGTAAATACAAACATAAAAATGTGAATGCAAATGCAAAGATGTGAATGTAAAATGAATATAAAAAATGCAGAAATGCAAAAATAAGAATGCAAATGCATGTATACAAAAAGGTGTTGATACTGAACTGATTCCTTAGAACAAATTTTATACTAAAACGAAGTTTTAAACATATTACAGATACATCTGCACTATTTTCTACTTCATATAGGACTCTTCGTTCTATATTTCTAGCCTTCTATATGAACATCAATCATGAATCAACACCATTGTATGAAAAATGTAATGCATAATGAAAATGATAAAAAAACCAAAGGAAAATTAGGTAGTAATATCATAAAAATCCTAACCTCATGTAATCTAGTTCCATGTTTTATTTGGAAAAATAAATCTAACCGCATGATTTCTAGTTCGCATGCATTTATTAGGAAAATAAAGTAATACTAAGTAAATTAAGAATCAACATGCTTTTCCTTGTGTACTTAATCTTACAAAACTCAATCAGGTTAGGCTCCACCTAGATACCAGTTCTAGGCTTTATTATATGTTGGGTTTTGACTCCAAGGTAAAAAGGGTCAACGAATTGTCCTTTGTTAGTGCCCCCTTGGACTGCCAAGCCCTCAATCCTAGTCTATTACAGACTTTCGGATTGAGTTCAATTCGAAGGAACACACTTCCTTATGTCCATACGGAGGTGAAAACCACACGAGGAACATAAGGTGTGAGCTCAAGGAATGGTCCCCTATCCCATACGGAGGTGAAAACCACACGAGGGAGTAGTTTCTCATTCAAACTAAATAGGATAGAGTGGGATTTTAGCTCATGTCATGATAATGCAGTGCACAGTGTGTGATGAAAAGCATAAAGAAAAACAATGTATAACACATAAATTTATTCTTTAAATATAAAGACATATAATTAAACCTGAAAATATTAACAAACAAGTTATTACAACTATTTAATTGTTAATAAAATAATCAAGGAATTAAAACAAAATTAAAATAAATTTATAATTTTTATTGCAAAGACAATTAATTAATAGACTGGTGGCTTGACTCTCTAAAAATGTCCCCAGCAAAGTCGCCAAGCTGTCGAGACGGTATTTTGCCCGGCGAAAACAAGTGTCGTTGCTTTCTAAATCTCGTCTCGAAAAAGTAAGTATTTTTCTTCTGGTATAAGATAAAACACAATTTGTGGAGTCACCACCAATCATTTTATTGAGGTGTAATTGGTCACCAAAAATGTTATGTTATTTTAATAAAATTTATAAAAAATAATATTTTAAATAACACAAAAATGGTAAGTTTACCAGAAAATGAGTTCGAGAGTCGGTTACGTGTGGGGAAGGATTAGCAACGCAACAACGCCCAAAATTGGTACATTTGTTTATTAATTAATGTATTTGCAATAAATTAACAAATTTGTATTTAATTTCAATTTATGATCCCATAAAAATAATAAAGATATTATTTTATACCAACAAATCATTTAAAGTACTTTCCTAATCAGTTAAGAAAATATTTTATGACTTATTGTATAAAATAATATAACCCGATTACATATAATAATTTTAATGATTTAATCAATAAAATATAAAAATTAAGGTTACTATTATAACTACTTAATATGCAAAGTACTATAGTTGTAAATAATCCTCTAATAATATGAAAATATTAAAAATATTAAAATTAATAGAAAAAAATACATATTTCAAGAAAAAAATAAAAAATGAAGCATTATAATTAATTAAAATAAAAAACGTGGGATTATTTTAAAAATATAAAAAATGTGGACACAACTTAGTGGAATGTATTTTAAAATGGAACACCATAATTATAATGCTCCACTTTCTAATTTTTATTATTACTTTTAATAATGCTATTATTTTATGTCATTATTATTATTATTTCTATTCATTATATTATTTTATTTTAAACACTAATATATATTATTAGGATACACATATGTGACTAAAATAAAAAATATAAATAAGTACTAGATTTAAAATATTTAAAAATAAAAGGTAATAATAAAATAAAATTGCAATTAAATAATAACCAAAATAATAATTAAATTAAAAAATATATAAATTATTTGTCAATATTCAAAATATTATAAAATATATATATTAAAAAGTGTAAATAATCCTAAAATATTATTTAAATATATGTAAATATACGTGTAATGACTAAAATAAAAATAAATAAAATGCGAAGACAAAAGTAAAAGATATAGAAACCTGATTTTGGCGACTATAATGGAAGATTATAGAATACAGGGACCACGGACAGGGTTAAACCAATTCTGAAATTACACAAGCACTCCCTTCCCAAAACAACTTAGTTTTGATTTGGGTATAAATAAGTCAAAATAGGCCATTTTCCTTTATTTTTCCTCATTTTTTTGTTTTGCTTTTCTCTCTAAAGAGATAGAAGCTCTCCCTTCTCTCTAAACTCCCTCACTGGATGAAGCTCCATTCACCGGCCGACCATCGATCGGTCAATATTCCAGTCACTATTCACGGCTGGAAAAAATAAAAATAGATCGGCTCACCCTAAACCCGAAACCACTCTCCTTTTTTTTCTAAAAAACTTCAAAACGACCTAGATCTAAGATTTTACCTTCGGTAAAATCAACTTTTCCGACGACGTTTGGGCTTCGACGAAGGTAAGATCTCCTCTCCTTTATTCTCCTTTCAGTTTGTTTCCTACTCGTTTGGTGTTACTTGCTCTCTTCCCGTTCTTGTCTTTGTTCTCCTTTTTTGTAGGTTTTCAAGGCTTTTTATAGGCCTCGGAAAGTTTCAAACAACCGTTCATTTTGGTGAGTCATCGGATCTACAATGGTGACTCACCATAGGGATCGAGGTGTGCGGCTCTCCTACATCTTCTGGAGTCTTCTGTGCGGCGATGACGTCATGGTGACGACAAGTTGGAGAAGATGTGGAAACCCTAGAAGTATCTGAATCGGGCCTTGGGCTAGGTCTGGATCTGGGCCTCCGATTTTGTAAATGGGCTCCCAATTTATTTTGTAATAATAATATGATAGTCTCAAACGAAAATGATTGTCGACAGTTATCGTGTCACGTTAGCTAATGTGATAATGTCCTAACTCATTACATGTTATTTTGTTAATTATTTGTGACACATAGTTATCATTCATAAAGTTCTCATCATTTTTTTAAGGGTAAACTACAACATATATTATTAAATTTTAAGTCCTGGCTCATTTATAACACCAAACATTTAATTTTTTTAATTTTAATATTAACGTTTTATTTTAAGTGCAATAATGTCACTTCGTCGATCGAAACAAGATCGTTTTAGCGCGATTGTTTTAATACTCAAATAACCCAAACCGACGTCATTTTGTTTATGAAAAATATATTTTCCATGTGATTCGAACCAAACAGCTTTATAAACAAACACAAAACACCCAAACACCAAGATAATTAAACAACTTATTATACTTTTAAAAAAATTAGTATATATGTTAAATAGCACTGATTTGTTAAATAGCACCGATTAAGTATATAACAAGAACATAACCAGCACCACCGTCGTCAAAGATTCAACGCCCAACCCCAACGACTGTCCTGCAAGATTCAGTTGATATTCCCTCCCAGCCTTCCCAAACCCTCTCCAACGTCTGGCTCTCCTCATTCAGCAGCCAAACATCCACTCAACACCCTCGCCATTACCTTCAGGCTTCAACAAGCTTCACTTTCTTCAAAGCTTTGATCGATTATTTTGTCGTCGGAACTAGCTTCGGAGCTTCTTGCATCGACAACTCCATAGCCATTGCCGCTGACCCATCATAGTGTTTCCGCCTCACAATCTTTGATAACGGTGATGTTGTTATATTCTTGTTAAATAACTTAATCGGTGCTATTTAACATATATATTAATTTTGTTAAGATTACAATAAATTCTTAAGTTAATTTGGTGGCTGGATGTTTAGTATTAGTTTATAAAGGTCTTTAGTTTGAATATCTTAAAAAGTATAGTTTTTCATAAACAAAACGACGTTGTTTTAGGTTTTCTAAGCATCAAAAGAGTCACGTCAAAACAATGTCGTTTAGGTGAGACAACCACACCAACAACGTCACGACACACATCTACCACCATTTTGAAATATAACGAATAGTCCAGTCACTATTTTGTAACTTTAAAAAATTTATGGACTCAACAGGAGATTATTTTGTAACTTTCAATAATTGGGGACTCAACAAAACAATATCTTATAGTTAGAGAACCAATTGCGTACTTTACCCTTAATAAAATGCCCATAAATTTCTCTATGCTAATATTTGATAAATTGTTTGTCAGGGGACTGATCTTATTGAAAGAATAAAGTTAGATATGACTCAAATTGATAACTTACATTTATGTTCTACCATTTTTGAGAAGATGCATTATCTTAAATATATTCTCTTTGGTGTTCCTCAACATATGCGAGACAGTTGGAATGAGAAACTACGTGTAGGTGGAGTTGATAATATCTCTTCCAGAAGAGCTAAGGTATCTTTGTTGGGACTTTTACCCTTTCAAGTCTTTACCATCAAGTTTTAATCCGGAGAATCTTGTGGTGTTGAAATTACAACATGGCAACATGGAGCAACTTTGGAATGAAGATGGTCATCTGGTATATGCTTTCATACTTTCTTCATCCAATAGTATTTTTCTTTAGAAAAAGATTATGATAGATGATATTATGAAGTAATATAGTTATTCATATTCTTATTACGCAGGATCTTGTTAATTTAAGGGGACTTGACCTTTATTGCAAGAAATTGAGGAAGATCCCTAGTCTAGCAAGGGCCGTCAACCTTAAAAAGCTTTACCTTCAAGGGTGTGAAAGTTTGATTGAACTTCCTTGCCTCAATCATTTGTCATCTCTTGATTGGCAGTGGTTTAAGCTTGAGGAATGTTATAGTCTCAGCAAGTTTCCAGAGCTTCCAAATAATTTTGTTTATTTAAAATTAGAAAAAACTAGTATTGAAGAACTCAAGGGTCAAATATGTATCAAGCAATATCTCGAAGCTGAAATCCCTTATTGGCTGGATCTTAGTCATTGTCCTGTCACCGAATTTGCAGAAATCCCGAGAAGATTAACAGAATTAGACTTATCTGGGACTCGTATTATAGAGGTGGCCTTGTCTTTCTACTCTTTAAGTGATCTTCGGTTCTTACATATGAGCAGCTCAAGTATTCAAAAGCTTGAATGCAATGTCTCCCTCTCTGGTTCAGTAGCGGTTGATGTGTCCTCACCAATCATGAGATGTAAAAGCCTTGGATCTTTGGCAGTGGATCATTGCAAGAGCCTTAAATTACTCTCCGAACTTCCACCGTATCTATGGTTATTGGATTCACATGACTGCACATCGTTAGAAAATGTATCCTTAACGGATCAAAATTTATATCAATACAGTTCAGATGATGATGATGATGATGAGGGTGGTGGTTATGGTGTGTTTTACTTGTTATTCTCTAATTCTTTCCGCTTGAATCAAGATTCGGTTGACAACATTGAGGTGAATGCCATGCTTAATATTGGATCCGTAGCTGAGAAATGGGCATTCAGATATGATTTGTACTTCCATCCTGAATGTGTACCGAGTTTGATTTGTTGTTTCCCTGGAAATAAAATATCGGCAAATAAGTTCGAATATCGGAGCTTGAATTCTTCGATAAATTTGGAGATATCCCCTAATGGGAGTAGTAGGAGCAGAATTTTGAGCTTTGCTGTCTGTCTTGTGGCCGGTCTCACTCCCTGCCACGTCTTCTATATGATTCGTACTTCCATCCTGAATGTGTACCGAGTTTGATTTGTTGTTTCCCTGGAAATAAAATATCGGCAAATAAGTTCGAATATCGGAGCTTGAATTCTTCGATAAATTTGGAGATATCCCCTAATGGGAGTAGTAGGAGCAGAATTTTGAGCTTTGCTGTCTGCCTTGTGGCCGGTCTCACTCCCTGCCACGTCTTCTTTACTCTTAAACACATCTGTGAATACGAACTGACTGCAGCTGGTGGTTGTGGTTATGAAAATTTCGAAACTGGTTTATATTACTGGAGAGAATATCAGCAGGATCGGAAGTGCATCGGTGATCATGTGTTGATTCTATCTAGTATCAAAATGTTTATAGAAGACAAGGATTATGAGGAGGCATCATTTGAATTCAAACTCATAAGCTACAAGTTCAGTGCGGACGAAGAAATAGAAGGCAATTATATCGAAGTGAAGAAATGCGGTGTTTATGTATTTTACGTGGACGCAGAGAGTGATGCCTATAGTGAAGATGCTAATACAGAGGAAATCGTCGAATCCAGTGAAAGTTTCGACTCTGATGAGATGAGCAATGATGACTCCGGCAGGAATTCGGACTCCCGAGAAGATGCTAATGTTGAGGAAGTCCATGTTGATGATGCTACAGAAACTGGACATGGGGACAAAAGAAGATTTATATATGATGGTGAAGAAGGGGATGCAGAGCCTAAGAGATTGGAATAATTTTGAGGAGATCCAACTTCTGAATAATGTCATCCAAATGCATAGGTAAGTGGGTTTCATTTCATTTTTCATGTTACCATACTGTTTTTTTTCCTGCCATGGTTAGTAGTGAATTTTTAACCTGTAAATAGATTGCCCATGGTAGAAAATGAAGTGCTATACCATTTTTCAGATATTAAGATCCATAATTAATTATTTTTGGCAACAGACTAGTTATTGGGTGGGTTTAATTCATAGGAACAGTTGTGGACTTCATTGGTTTCATTGTTTAGTTTCCAGCATTGGTGATGGTTTTGAATTCTGTGGTAGTGATGGTTTTGAACAGTTAAAAAAAAGTAAGTTATTGTTTAGTATGCAATTATAAATTGCTTGTCATTCACATAGTGATATACCATTTTTGAGGAACTGGAACCTTTTGGGATAGTTGTGCATAAAATGGGAAATTTGTTCAATAACTCGTGATAGTTGGCTAATATGATTAAACCAATGCTCAATTTGTGTATTCGCATCTTGTTTTCCGATTAAATCATTTAGAATAAAAATCATATAGTTTAACATGAATATCCTAAATTAGGTGTGCTTATCGAGCGTGGATCACGAGGTGGACAATACTCGACTCGTGCTCGTTAGAAAATTTTGTTGTTCGACTCGACTCGTTGCTTGTTAAAATTTTACTCAACACGTTGTCACGAAATTGGGCCTTTTCCCCACACTTTGGGCTATTTTGGCTATGTTGGGCCACATTTGGTCTTGGAGGTTGAGAGAATAGTGTAGATTATTCTAGAACACTCAAGACTTGTACATATTCTAGAAGCATTCTAGAGTCTTCCATGTTAGGTAGGAAATAATGGAGAATTCTAGAGAATCTCTCCCTACCGTAGGATCAAATCAATCTCCACCGTCCATTGAGGAGGTGGGATGCTATAAATAGGTGTAGAATCCTCATTTGTAAATCATCCAAGAGTTGTGAGCATTCAAGCATTCAACAAGCTTTCTCTCTAAGTTCTTTCCTTTCTCCTTTGTTTCCTTGCCAATCCTTTCTCTAGCACGAGTTCGAGTGAGGCTGACTTAGCTATCGCGAGGGGCGAAAAGGAGCTAAGGCCGCACGAGGCTTATTGAGCGATTAAGTCCGTGACAGTTGGTATCAGAGCCAGTAAAGGCGTCAATATCGTGCACGTGTATTGTAGGAATGGCCGGAAATTCGAACGAGTCAATTGTTGCTGAGGAACGTGGAAGAGAAGCTGCACCCACCAACAAGAATAAGAAGAGGGACCAAAGTAAGGCCCGCGAGAGCACTTCCATAGAACCGATGGTGGCAGAGTTTGGCGAGAAGCTGGAAAGGGTCCAGCACGACTTCAAGACGTTGGAGGACCATGTCTTGGAGCAAGTTGACACACTCAAAGGAAATGCCGAAGAGACCAACAACGAGGTGGAAGCTCGGTTCATACAGCTCGAGGATATGATCCAAGCCGTCCGTGAAAGCATCGAGGGGATGCGGGAGGACTTGACGCTCTGCAAGAGAGCCGCCGTTAGCGGGAGTGCTAACCATGTCTCCACCCCGAGGGTCGAGTGCCCCAAGCCACAAGGGTTCAACGGGGCAAGAGACGCCAAGGAAGTCGAAAACTACCTATGGCGGATGGAGCAATACTTCGAGGGAATCGACCTTAACGACGAGGCCGCCAAGGTAAAGACCGCTGCCTTATATCTTTCCGATACTGCTATGTTATGGTGGCGTAGGAAACATGCCGACATTGAGTGGGTTTAATTCATAGGAACAGTTGTGGACTTCATTGGTTTCATTGTTTAGTTTCCAGCATTGGTGATGGTTTTGAATTCTGTGGTAGTGATGGTTTTGAACAGTTAAAAAAAGTAAGTTATTGTTTAGTATGCAATTATAAATTGCTTGTCATTCACATAGTGATATACCATTTTTGAGGAACTGGAACCTTTTGGGATAGTTGTGCATAAAATGGGAAATTTGTTCAATAACTCGTGATAGTTGGCTAATATGATTAAACCAATGCTCAATTTGTGTATTCGCATCTTGTTTTCCGATTAAATCATTTAGAATAAAAATCATATAGTTTAACATGAATATCCTAAATTAGGTGTGCTTATCGAGCGTGGATCACGAGGTGGACAATACTCGACTCGTGCTCGTTAGAAAATTTTGTTGTTCGACTCGACTCGTTGCTTGTTAAAATTTTACTCAACACGTGCTCGTTAAGAAAAATTTGTTGCTCGACTCGTTGTTCATTAAGCTCGTTGCTCATTAAGCTCACTAAAATTTTTATTTAACTATAAGTAGAATATACTAATACTATATAGAACTTAAAAAAATTATCAAAAGAGTGTAGGAAACAAATTTAAAGTCTAACACTAAAATAATCATCCATAAATACATTAAAATAATAATTAGGGTTTATTTTTGGGTGTAGTAAAATAATAATTATTGATTATTAATTTAGTATTTTTAATTATTTATTAAAAAAGTAATAGATTAGTAATTTATCATCTTTTTTATTATCCATTAGTAAATTAGTAATTTTTTGAATTAAATAATTTTTTAAGATGATTACTAAAAAATCATAAAAATAATTAACAAGTTGCTCGTAAGCTCATTGAGTCGAGTTGAACTTTAATCGACTTAACTCTGGAGTTCAAGTCGAATCAATTTTTATTAAGTTTTGACTTAGTTAATTTCGAGCTGCTCACGAGTTGCTCAACTCATTACATGTTATCTTTTTAATTATTCGTGATATGTGGTTATCATTATCAAATTTCTCGTCGTTTTTTCAAATAAGATAATGTTGTTTTATTATGGTAGTCAATGTGATGTTGTCCTAATTCATTGGATGTTATCTTTTTAATTAATCTTGAGAGGAGGGCATCCTTCGCAAAATTTGCATTCATATAAGGATTATATTGTAAATGTAGCTAACCGTTGAATTGTTCTTTGTTTTCTTTTCTTTTAACCTTTCTTCGTGGAATCTAATGCACAAATACTGATTGTTGGTAATTTCATTTTATTTTATTATTATCATAATTACATTTTGCTAATATATATTTTCTTTTATTTTTTTGTAGGATCATTTCCTCGAAGATACATATTTTCATCAATATTTTTACTACTACTACTACTAATATTATTATTATTATTATTTATTTTACGAACAAGTTTTTCTCTTTATAACTTCGTTAATTATTCTTTTCACAAAGTGAGACAACCTAATCATTTTTAAAATAAATTTAATTTGAATTTTAAAATTAATTTATTAAAAATAAAACTTTAACTCAAAAAAATTGTTTAAACTCGATTTTAAAACGTGATATTTAGACTTTGACTCGATTAATTAAAAAATAACAGTATCAACGGGGATCGGTTCAAGTGGTATGCATGTTAATATCTTTTAAGCAAGTCTAAAGTTTGAGTCATTGTCTATGCAGAAAAATCTTATTTAGATACTCACCCAATAAAATCAAGTGTGTGACTCAAATCGACATCCAAAAAATATTAATAGTAAAAGGTTCTTAAACTTAAGCATACATATAAATATATTAAAAGAACTTTTTTAATATAAATCAAAAGGGTAAAATTAAAGGTCCAGTCCCTGATTAGTCTATAGTTCACATTTTTAAAACTTATGAATTGGTTATAGAAACTTTACAAACTTTCCAATTCAATCCAAAATTCAGAATTAATATATCAAAAATCAAATTTAAACCCAAAAATTATTTTAATCTCGATTTAGGGGCACAACATATTTGATTATCTTATTAGCACTCTTCTTTAACATGATCAACTAAAGATTATTTTTTAACAGTAAAAGAGATCTTGAACGTATAAATACATATACATATATATATTAACAAATAAATCTTAAATATATATATAATACATAAATTTAAAAAAAACATATGAAATTTATCACTGATAAGATTTTTAAATTAGTGGCATATCTAAGATGTCACTAAAAAAATTTCCACAATTTTTTTGTTAATTCCTGATGCCAAATATTAAGTAACATAATCTCATGATGTCTTTTAAAATTGTTATATAAAAGACAAGAGAATGTGACAAATAGTTGCTTTCGTTATGTTAAACCTATTTGTGGTACAAATAAAATGGCATATTCTATATCTTAAAATATATGACGAATCAAATTGTCACAAAATACAACCTATAAGTGACAAATCCGTAATGTCACTAATACAAATAATATCATTATAATAATAAATCATCGCTAATAGTTAAATTTTATTGGGGACAATTTCATAACGTCACCATTTTATCTAAACGTCATTAAAAGTTTTCCTACCAAAAAAATTTGGAGGTAAATTTTGACTCCAAACATATAATGAAGAAAATCAATGACAATTTTTTAAAATTGCCATAAAAATATATCATGAATCACTAAATGTGACGAAAACGAAAAAAACATCACATTTATAGTATATTTTATGACGTGATTTGCAACGTTATATAGAAATTTCATCATAGATTGATAAATTTGTTGTAGTGCCCTAACTATAATTTTAAAATTTCGTCAATATGATCACTTAACTATTTAATTGGCTTCAATATATCCAATCACTATTAATATTTGACTGAAGTGTTGAAGTGACAGTTAATAAAATTGATATATTTATACATTTGGTTCTCAGTAGTTACATATTATTTCAATTTAGTCTTAATTTTAAAAGTGCAATACATCTAATTCTTCTTAATCATGGCGAATCTGGAGAGTAGGTTTTCAAGGGGGAAGTGTGTCGTATTGATTGTCTTCAATCTCCCATAATATCTCCATTTCAAAGGGCTTCGGCTTATCTTCGACGAATATGATGAGGTTGTGGACTCTTTCATTCCCAAAAAGAGAAGCAAGGGGAAACATATTCGGTTTTGTTCGTTTTTCTAATATGAAGGGTGCAAGAAGAGCTATTCATAATCTCGAAGGCTCTCATATCCAAGGAAACAAGGGTGAGAGAAATTAAGGTCTAAGGATCGGATTGATTCTCGCGAATTCATTGATATTTCTTTGGTGGACTTTGTTGTCGGAAATTGCTAAATTGAGTTGTAAATTTGGAAAGATGCAGTTTTTTCATATTTGTAGAAGCAACAAAACAATGGTTGTTTAGCTGATAAAGGAATGAATGTTGTGCCGTTTCTTGTTATAAGCTTGGTAGTATTTCACACAGTTTGAGAATTGGGTGGGAATAAATTTAGAGCGAGGCTTAACTGTGAACGTTTTGGAAGGTCTAATTTGTACTGTAGAGTGTTGTGCTTGATTGAGTTTCGTGTAATGCAGTTTTCTGGCATGTAACAAGGCCTTTGTAGAGCTATCTCAGTTGTTTATGATCAAGCAAGCTTGTGGGTTTTAATGTGATAATAAGTCGAACCACAATGTGAAACATGCAAGCTCAAGCATTGGTTTAGCAAAGGATGTCATCAAGTTATTCTATGCTTCATGCAATTGTTAGGTGAGCTTTTAGAATGGGTATTGTCGTGCACTTTGGTGATTCTTTTTTGCATGAGTGATTTTGTAAGCTTGGGGTTTATGTTTTGTTGGGTGATTTTTTTGTTCGATGTTAACTCTTTTTATATTGTCGGGGAGAAAGTACTCTTTTCATCCTTTTAGGATTTCAGAGGTTTTTAACGAGACACTCTCCTTGACTATTGTCTTTATAGTTATATTAATAAAAATTATAATTGCCGAGCAAAAAAATTTGTCTTAGTTTTAATTTAATTCAAAAAAAAAGTCATACAATTGGTTATTTTGACACATTTCAATAATGACATGTGTAACCACCTAAATGAAGTGTTTTTAATTAATTTTATTATTTAATTTAATTAATTTTCTCACTAATTAGGTGGTGACACATATCACCGCCAATTTAACAAGAGAAAAATGAGAAGAAACATTTATTGTTAAGAGGAATTGACCCAAAGGCATCAATCTTTCAGGGTCATACCTCACCACCTAATTGGTGGAAAAATTAATTGAATTAAATATTAAATTTAATTTAAAATCTCTCTAATAAGATGTGACATATGTCACTATTGAAATATGTCAAAATAACTTGTTGACATGTGGTACTTCCTGATTAAATGATTTATTTTTTAAATTAAATTAAAACTATGACTATAAATTAATTGAATGTGTAACTATTCAGATAGCCAAGACTACTGAGGAGTTAGAGCGCGTGGGTTTGGAGCGTAGGAGGGATAGAGATCGAAACTAATTTAGGAGGCCTTCTAGTTCAGTTGACATTTCTACGCGATCCAATAAGAAAGGTAGATACGAGTCTTCTTAAAGAGGCAGTATGAGGACTAGGCTTACAGCGTCAGCTATACTGATAATTCTAGGTTCTAGTTAGGGTGGATCTTCTAGAACACCATCAATGGTCACTTGTGTGCACTATGGAAAATATTACTTTGGAGAATGTAGAAATAAGAAGGTTACTTATTTCAAGTGTAGGTCTGGCGACCATTTCTTGAGGGATTGTTTGGAGTCAGCTCCTACTACTCAGACATCAGTTCAAACACCTGCTTGTACTTAAAGTAAAGTTCAGCCTTTAGTTGGGGTTCGTAGTCAATCTTCTCAAAGTAGGGTATAGCTTGGACTGAGGCCAGACAACCTGGGTTAGTTTATGCTGCCAGATGTTGACAAGACCGCTATGAGCCTGATGTTATTATAGGTATTGTTACTATATATTCAATTTTATACTTTTATTTTATTTGATTCTGTTTTTACCCATTCCTATGTATAGTATTCTATTTTTGGGGGTCTAAATATCCCAATTGAGAATACCGAGAGTCTAATGATAGTTCAGAGTCTTGTATACCAAACTATAGACTTGGACTAAATTTATAGATGGTGTCCTATAGAGATCCAGATATTCTTAGCTAAGTTAATGAAGCTACCTTCAGAAGAGTTTTACCTGATTCTTAGCCTGGATTGGTTAGACAAGCTTTGAGGTAATCTCGATTGTGAGACTAAGAGAGTTGTTATGAAGACTCCTAATAACATGAAGATATTGATGATCGAGGAACTTTGAGGGTTCATAACGAGCTAAAATTATGAGCATGAAGGGTTCTAAGGCGTTCTTTGCTTATATTCTATATAATAGGGGTTCCCGATCTGCCTTAAAGGGAATCTGGAGTGTTAAAGAATTTCTCGATGTTTTCCCCGAGGAATTGTATGGGTTACCATCGGATAGAGAAGTTGATTTTAAGATTCAAGTCTATTCCGTTTTAACACCAGTTTCAATGGCTCCTTACCATATAGCCCCTAAAGAGCTTAAAGAATTAAAAGTTCAACTCCAGGATTTCTTGGATAGGGGATTCATTTGTCCCAGTGTTTCGTCATGGGGAGCTCTAGTTCTCTTTCTTAAGAAGAAATATAGGAAATTAATACTCTATATTGATTATTGGATGGTGAACAAGCTCATAGTCAAAACCAATTTTAAGGGGATACTGTCTTCTCGAATATATACTTGAAGTATGGTTATTACAACCTCAAGGTGAAAGATGTTGACATCCCGAAGATTGCTTCCGTACTCGATATGGGCATTACAAGTTTTTAGTGATGCCATTTGGGTTAACTAATTCCCCTACTATCTTTATGGATATGATGAATCGAGTGTTTCAACCCTATTTGGACCAATTTATAGTCGTATTCATAGACGATGTACTAGTGTATTCCCAGACTGAACAGAGCATGATAAGCATTTGAAGATCGTTATGCAAAGTTTGAGGGAGAATAAATTGTATACCAAGTTTAGCAAGTGCTAGTTCTGGTTCAGCGAGGTGGTTTTTCTGGGGGCATATTATCTCAGTTGAGGGTATTCAAGTAGATCCAAGTAAAGTGGAGGCCATTTTGAGCTATAAGCAACCCAAGAATGTCTCGGACATCCATAGCATCTTGGGCTTAGTTGGCTATAGTTCCTCTGACGAAGCTATTGAGAAAGGATGTTCTATTTGGATGGTCTGAAGTTCAGTAATCTAGTTTTGAAAATTTGAGGATTATTTTGACTGAAGCCCAACCTGGGTCTGAAAAGGATTTTTTAGTTTACAGTGATGTTTCTCATTCTGGATTGGGATGTGTTCATATGCAGGATGGGAATGTTTTAGCTTATGCGTCCCACCAGTTAAAGTCGCATAAGCGCAAGTACCCCACCCACAATCTGGAGTTAGATGTTGTAGTATTTGCTTTGAAGATATGGAGACATTATCTCTATTAAGAGAATTGTTATATTGATATCAACCATAAAAGCCTGAAATATCTGTTTACTCAGAATGAGTTGAACCTGAGGCAGTGTCACTGGTTAGAGCTTCTATACGATTATGATTACGAGGTATAGTATCATCCGGACAAGGCCAATGTGGTGGTCGATGCCTTGAGCCGTAAGAAAGTTTTGATATAAGAGCCTTGTTTTCCAGTTGAGCTTGTATGATAATGGTAGTTTGTTACCAGAATTGCATATTAAGTTGACCTTAGCTAAGAGATTAAGGTTAAACAACTCTTAGATAGCTTCTTACTTTCCATTATCTAGCAAGTTTAGTAGGGTTCGAGCTTGGATTATACCCTTGATCAGGATGATATTTTGTGATTCGATGGTCGTTATTGTGTTCCTAGGGATGATAAGTTGAGACAGACTTTTCTTCAGGAGGCCCATAGTAGCCCTTATGCTATGCATCCTAGTGGAGACAAGATGTACAATAATCTCAAGGAGTATTACTATTGGGTTGGTATGAAGAAAGATTTTTCTAGTTATATGGAGAGGTGCATGACTTGTCAGCAGGACAAGGCAGAGCATCAACATTCATCTGGTTTGTTGCAGCCTATCAAGATTCCAGAACAAAAATGGAGCGAATTATGATGACTTTGTGACTGGCTTGCCTCTAACTACTTCTAAAAAGGATTATTTCTGGGTGATTATAGATAGACTCACTTTGTCAGCTCATTTTATTACAGATCGAGTTAATTATTCTTTGAAAAGCTGGCTAGGTTGTATATTTCTAAGATTTTCAGACTTCATGGTATTCTGTTGTGTATTATTTTTAAACTAGATATGAGATTCTCTTTTAGATTCTGGAAGGTTCTGTACAAGGCTCTGGGTACTTGTTTGAACTTTAGTAATGCTTTTTATTCGTAGACTGATGGCCAGTCTGAGAGAGTGATACAAGTTTTGGAGGACATGTTACGAGGCTTCCTTGGAAGATGGGAAGATTTCCTACCATTAACCGAGTTTGCTTATAATAACAGCCACTAGACTAGCATTTGCATGGCACCGTATGAGGCTCTGCATGGACACAAATGTAGTATTCCTATATGTTAGATTAAGTTGCATGATAGGAGGATTTTGGATCCAAAGTTAGTCCAAGAGACTGAGTATACTATCATATTGATCCGTAATTGTATGAGAGAGGTCTTTGATAGACAGGAATCTTATGTTGATTAGAGGATAAAGGATATTGAGTTTGAGGTTGGTTATCAGGTATTTCTGAAAGTATCTCCGTGGAAGAAGGTGTTGAAATTTGGACGCAAGGGCAAGCTGAATTCGAGATTTATTGGGTCATATCGTATTCTGAAGAGAGTCGGACATGTTACTTATCAACTTGAGTTGCCTCCCCAGCTTAGTCAGATTCATGATGTTTTTCATGTTTCTAAGCTGAGACAATACCGTCCGGATCCAAGTCACATCATTCAAGTTGAGGATATGGCTTTGAAACCTGATATGTCTTATGAGGAGGAACTTGTTCAGATTTTAGACTAGAACGAGACGGTTCTTTGGAATAGGTGGTTTTCAATGGTTACAGTCCAGTATAGCAACTGCAGTCCCTCATAAGCTACTTGGGAGACATTAGAGTTGATGAAGGACTAATTCCCGCATATGTTCATATCAGGTAAATTTTGAGGACAAAATTTCTTTTTAAGGGGGGAGAATTATCATACCCCAAAGTATGAGCTAAAATTTACAATTTCTTATTTCAGTATTAATTTTGATTTTCGGCTAATTCGGTTAGTTTCAGATCTAAATTAGTAAATCTTAAAAGCTCAATGACCAATGCCATGATTTTCCATTTCCCATAATTGGTGCTTTTACGTCCCATAAAGTTAGACCAACCTATTTTGGAAACCCCGCTTCTTTTCTTTTCTTTTCACTCTCTTTCCTCTTTTATTTTTCTTCTCCAAGCCACGTTTAAACTATGTTTCATCACCGACCATAGCTCTATTTTACACCGCCCCTACCATTGTGTTCCTTGCGTCGTCCTGAGTCCATCAATACCAATTTTATGGCTTCCGTCGTTGATGAGTGAAGGCATGAGAGTGAATAAGTTTTTGGCATAGCGTAATCAGGATCTCCACCGTTCACTTGAACTGATCCTGGTAAGTGGCCCTAAACGCTTCAAAATAATTTTTAATTATCTTAGTAATTTTTCAACCGCCATAACCCGCACACGCGCCCCCACGCACAACCACCACGTGTAGGGCTTGTTCCCGGTCAGTGAACCTTCTAAAAGTAAGTAAACCTGACCTATTGACCCGATCTGGCCCGTCTGACTAGCCCAAATTCCAAAACAGCCTAGCCGAGCTCTTGACCATTGACCGGCGTTGACTTTTTCTAAAAACCTCCCTTTTAACATTTTTTATATCTTGAGTTCGATTTTACAATTCATTTCATCAAATTCTGATCCGAAAGCCCCAAATCGAGCCCGTTAATCAAAAAAATGCTTAGTATTTTTTGCTAATTTATTTGGAATTATATTATGAAATTGATATGAGATTATATTCTCGTGAAGGTACTTGTGATTCCCCTGACCAAGGGTCGATTAGATCATATGTTTCTTGTCCAAAAAATCAACCCGATGCACGTTCTTCGAGAGCTATCGTATATTTTTGTAAATTACCTACTTAGGGATTATTATTTATTATATTAGACTTGTGACCTCGTTTTTCAATTAGTAGGATCTAGAGATACCGTCAATCATGATAGGCAGACCCAATAGTAGGCTACTATATCAGACTTCTCAGACTGGTTCAAGTGTGTTCCTATTGGTGTTACTGTATCATTTTAAACTCTCTGTCTAAACTGTTTTAAAATTCTGATGATATTAAATATTCAGACTGCATGACATCTATTTTATTGTATGTTTTGACCTCTGATATCTAGTTTCCTTATATTAATGACATGATCTTTGGTTACTGTATTTTTCATATGATTTTGGAATTTGGCATGATTTAATGTTTTGTAAACTAAATTGTTGTTTTCACTATCATTAGGGTATAATTGGAGAAAGCATCTCAGACATAGTGTATGACTACTAAGAGCTTACTGTAGACACCTCTACTTAGTGCACAAGCTAAGACCTTACCGCAGGTACTTATACTATTAGTATAAGGCCCTTTTGTGTGTATATGTGGGTGTATAGTTCAGGAGAACCTACACATTTTAGTATTTCGGATAGGGGTAGTGTTCATGTTTTAAAAAACATGTTCTTTAAATAAACTTTTACTGAAATATTTATCTGAACATTTTTACTCACCGTAAGGGGAACACTGAGCTTTTTAGCACTCTTTAATCTTTTTTAACTTTTTAGATACTATCTGACAATAGGTTAGCAAACTTTGCATCAGTAGGGTCGATCGTTCGTCCTTTTGATTCAGTGTATATTTCTACATGCCACTTTTGATATATTTTGGTGACACGTGTTTTACTACTATCTTGATATATTGTATTACCAGTATTTTGTTTTCTGACGTTGGTAACTTTATATGTTTACCGTATGGATATTTTTTATTTTTATTTTGCGCCATGTTGTATTATGGATTATATTTAACGAAGTGAATTTAAAATATGAAAAATGAAACTTTGTATCTAATATATGACCGCCTAGATTGGGTCATAACATCTAGATCGGGTCTAGGGGGTTACATGCCCAGAGTCATGTCCACTAATCTAGCCTTGACTCCAAAAATAAAACTACAGAATTTCACTTGTTTAGTACTATTTCTGGAATCCAACATCCTGCATTAAAAAAAATAAAAATGCCCCAAATCAACAGTTCAAATACATAACAAGGAGTAATTAACAGTAAAATAGTAACGAAATAAAACACTCATCAATACATAGTTTCATATGTCAAGAATAACAACCTTAAGAATTATACTTGAAATTGCCGCTCCGTGAAATTTATAAGTACATCAAATGGATGTTAAAACAACTTTCCTAAATGGAGATCTTGTCGAAGAAATATATAGAACAACTTGAGGGTCATGTAGTTTTAGGTCAAGAAAGGAAAGTATGTAGATTGGTGAAGTCTTTGTATGGACTTAAATAAGTACAAAAAGAATGGCATGAGAAGTTTGATAGTGTCATGATGACAAACAATTTCATGATAAATGAATATGGAAAACATGTATATGTCAAAACTACAAACATTGGATACATCATTCTATTTTCTATGTCAGTGACGTACTCATTGGTACAAGCAACAATGAAATGGCAAAATATACCAAAAACATGTCAAATTCAAGATTTGACATGAAAAATATGAGATTGGCCGATACAATTCTAGGCATCTAAATTAAAAGGTCATCTAAAGGCCTCATTTTGGTTGGTGAAAAATAAATATATTAATTTAAAATAAACTTAACTCTCCGATCGAATTGTTACACTTGCCACCAATGACACTTGACATCATCTTATTCTAGTGTTACACTTATTTTAGTTTATTGAAAATATTACTAAATTGATAGAATATGTAAACAACAATGGCCAAATGTGTAATCATACCAAAATATTTAACGGCCACGTCACCTTATTTGTTAAGTATTAACGGCAAGTGACTTGATTGACAACACTTAAATGGTTAGGTGGTCTAATTGATAAATTAGAAGATCATTAGTTAAAGTAAAATGAGGCAACAGTTAAGTGGTCATTGGTATAATTTACCCTATTTTTACATTTCATAAATTATCTATAAAGTGCCAAGTCATAGCATGTTGAATTAGAGAATATTACGCGCTCGGATTCATAATTTTTATATTGTTGTAACAAAAAAAATAACAATTGAAATAAAACTCAAAATTTTAAAAATGTTACACTATAAATTTTACTATATATTTTTTTGGAAACCTTTTTTTATTTAATAAATAAGTTATGGTAGATTGATTCATTTATTTGTATCTTGTATACACTTTTTCATGTATTATTGTATTTAAATTATTCTTATATTTGTATTAATTAATTTTATGTAAATTGGAGTTAAACTTATTTTTAGTTATCAAGGTAATATATTTTCTGTCACCCAACTTTGTCCAAGTTTCTATCTTTGTCACTTACTTTTATTTTTTTTAATTTTATCATTAAACATTCAAATTGTTTTTGTTTTGGTCACTCAACTGTTAAATGTAAAAAGCTCTTGAAAATTTCTTCTCAACCCCAAATTTGTTGACTCTGTTTGATTCACCAGTAAATTAATATTTTCTTTTAAATTCAAACTGTGAAGAGTTTGAGAATAAATATAATATATTTGGATTTCATGTTGATCAAGAGAAGAAAAAAAATAGTGTTAAAATATTTACCGTCTTTATATTGTAAAAAGCGAAAATTAGTTATAACAACCAAAAATCAAATAATTTAAAATAAAACCAACACGTGGAACATACATATCCAAAGTTTTTTTATTAACAATCAATGTAGTATTTATTTTAAATATTTTTAATAATTTGATAATAAAAGTTCATCAACCTCTGTAGTCTTTGATGTTCGAACTTAAAACTTCTAAAAATAATAACTATTCATTTGATCACTAAAGCAACTTAATTCGTGTTACATGTCCGGTATTAATATGTAAATATTTAAAGAGTATTTTATATTGTAAAGAAGAGCGACCTAGTTACAACAACCACAACTGAAATGCTTAAAGTATAAAAAATACGTGGAACATACATGTCCGAAGCTAAGTTTGAAATATTTAGTCTTGCAATATAGTTATAACAACCATTTAATTAAAAAGTCTTAATATAAAAAATTAAACTAGATCTCTTTTCTTTTCTTAGGTATTTGAAATTTTTTTCGTTTACGACGTTATTATTTTAAGTGTTTTCTATCATGATTGCTAAAAAGATCTGTTAAAAATCAATCAACCAATCAATATTTGACATGTGGTAAAATTTTTCATTTCCTTTTTAATTTTTTAAAAAATAAAATTTATAAATTTTTGAAAAAAAATATATATTAATTTTTAATACTTTTCAAAAAGTACCTCAAAATTAATAAAACTATAAAATATATTAATTTTGTCGTCGATCATCATCACCCCGACGATCACCCACTCACCTGTTAATTGGTATTTAGGGATGTGAATCTTGAGATATAGGGTTTGGGTTTATAGAATTGGATTTTGGGGAGAGGCTACAACAAGGGATGATCCGCTGACGATGGGAGAGGGCCTTAGCAGCAGGGGACGACCAATGAGTGGGGTTGATGCTTTAAAATAAGGATTTTGAGAATTTGTTTTTGAGATTTTAAAGAAAGATTGAGGTTTTTTTAAACAATAATAATTATAAGTTTTTTAAATGTTTTTTTTAAAGAAATTATAAATACACTTCATGTCACAGTTTGAGTGTTGACATGAATTTTTTTAATGGTAGTGAGGAACCATACACTTAAAATGCACTTACATTGATAGAAAAATAATTTAGGCACTTAAAAAAATATAATTTGACTATTTTTTAATTAATCCTAATAAAAACGATTAAAAGTAAAATCAAACCACAACATTCTAGAGAGATTAGCACATTACATAAGATTTTATGTTAAGAAAACGAAATTATAAAATTTCAAGAGATAAAATCAAAATATCAGTTCAAAATACAAAAAAAAATGTCTAATTTATATTAGAATTTAAAAATTTTACCGATAATCGGTTGGTGTAATAGGATAAGGCGCTAGATCCTTTAAACAATGTTAGAAATTCAAATCGTGATGATTATAAATAATATAAATTAGATTAGAATGATCATCCTCACAATAAATTTTCAGGGGAATACCGTCCCGTCAACTCTCTTATCTTTCTATCCACGAGCACATTGGACTTATATTCAGTTCTACCCGTACACAAATCAGACGTGTTCCACGTGATTTCCAGATAAAAAAATATAAAAATGCGGGCACTATTTTATTTTCATAGCAACTTCTTCTCATCTTTTGGGCTACAAACTAGTATATATGGGTGTCTAGTACAGCATAAGCTACTTGGAAGTTTCAAACTAAGACAAGACGATGGCTGCTCCAAGCAAGGTTGGTCCTGCGATTTATACAGATGTGTATCTTAACAATCAAACCGTCGAAGATCTCAACTTGTCGGAAGCAAAAGATTGGTATGGATCTGGAAAACAGCCGGAAAATGTTCCATTGAAGGAGATACGATATTTCCAGCACATGGCCGATTCCGATGTCGGAATCTCGGAAGGTGGAATGGCGTATTTTATCAAACAAAACATTCAGTGGATTGTTGTCTGGAGGAATATGAAAGATCAAGATAATAAGGTATGCATGAATTCTGTTTTATTCCATTTTAATACCATCGCACCAAACTCATCATTATGTTAAAAAAAAAAGCAAACTTGAGTACTTGACTGTTATTGGATCCTATTTGTTTTTCTTGGGTAAACTACCTATTTAATCATTCACCTGTTACTTAGTTTCTATTTGGGTCACCCAATTATTTTTTTTCAAAATCATATCTAAGTTACGTTTTGGTTCTATTTTATTCACCCATCGTTAAAATATTAAAAGTGATTCTGATGCGTCTCCGTAAGGCAATTCCACGACACCATTGAAAAATAATTTAAAGAATATAACGTTAACATCATCGTTAGTTTTTGGGTAAACTGCATGTTTGGTACTGCAACTATCTTTTTTGTTCTATTTTGGTCACCCAACAATTTTTTTGTTTTAAAATCATACCTAACGTTTATTTTTAGTTTTATTTTAGTCACTGTTCGTTAAAAAATTAACGGTGATGCTAATATGTCACCATAAGATAATGTCACATCAACATTAAAAAATGTTAGGTTAACAATTCTTTAATTTTTAACGGTGAGTGACCATAAACTCATAGTCAAACTAAAATTAAACGTTAGGTATGATTCTGAAACAAAAAAATAGTTGCATGGCCAAAATGGAACAAAACTGATAGTCAAGGTACTAAACATGTAGTTTACTCTTACTTGTTCTTTGTTATTAGATAGTAGCAGAAACAATTGAACCAAATTTACCATGAGTTAAATCGTTTTTAACTGCAGGTCTATACTGATATTACTACCGACAGTACTATTAATTGGGACTTCTACAAAGAACAACTCGTAAAGTCAGACGGCCATGTAGAAATGACAAAACTTGGATACAAGTCAATTCTTAACATTGATCCGTACAGCGTTAAGCCAAACGTTATTGGAAAACTCGTAAGGACTAATACTGCATGATCTCCTATTATCGTAGTTTTAACTCGTAATATTGCAGCTTTGCTTGCATTGAACAGATTAAGTGGCATATGATATTCATCTTGTCTCTTTTTATATGAGTTCGAACTTTAATATTTATGTTAAAAATGTAACATTTCTTTACTTAATTAAAAATAAAGAGGTGACGTAAATCTTCTCTTAATATTATTTTGTTTAAGTGATGTATGGCTCTTTTATTATATGGAGGAACGGAAAAAATAAAAAGTATTACACTTGTTTGATCATATACTAATATTTGTTTTAGATAAATGTGTGTATTAAATCTAAAGAAGTAACAAATTGCTATAAAGATTAACAAGCGCATCCAATAAAAATCCGACATGATAATATCTGTTGAAATACTTTTAATCATTTAAAAATAAAAATTCATACTCGTATATGCAATACTCCAACTCGAAACCTAAAAAAACAATCACTTAACTGCTAAAATTATTTGCTTTGTACGAGATAATAATGAAAATTAAATATTAAAAATATTTGAAGTCGTATATTTTTTAGAAAAGAATAAATTAGTTATAACAACTTGGTATCAAATAATTAATGTACAACCGACATGTGGATCATATGTCGAAAACTAACAGCGAAGTATTTAGTCTTGCAATGTAGTTACAACCACTACATGAAAAACAATAAGAAAAACATAATGCTTTGAAGAGACCAGCACATGGACTTAATTCGGTTCTGCCCGGTTACAAATCGCACGTATTCCAACGTAATTTCCAGTTAAAACAAAATTATGTTATGGGATCGTTGTAATTAATGCTTTGAAGGTGTTGAGTAGATGGCTAAGCCCCTTGTATGGTTTGTGGATTCGTGCTTTACTACGCGCCAAAATAGGTTTTGCTTCCCTCTATTTTTCGTTACCACCTATAAGAGGGAAAATCAGGCTTGGGTTTCCCAAAACATGTTCCGGTTTTTTATATATGAAAAAAATGTTATTTAGTCTATCGTCTTTATATTGCTAAATAACTTGTGATTACAGATCCACCTATAAGAGAGAAAATCAGGCTTGGGTTTCCCAAATCAGGCTTGGGACCAAAAGTTTCTTTTTCGCAAATAATTGTTATTATAAGCGGATTTAGCCAGTGACAAATAATGTTTCCAACTAAATTGTTATTATAAGCGAATTTAGTTAGTTAATTACGTGTGGAGAAGGATTAACATCCCACATCGCCCAAAAATTAATACCTATTCAATTACCCTATATTTTAAAATCAAAAATTTTGAGTTTGATGTTTTATTTAATTTAAAACCCAGTATAGATGCAAAATTTGAAGAGGATGTTAGTTTACCAAGATCAGTAACGACCACCCTCGAGCATTTTTGCAAAAGTTTCATTATCAATTTCAAAAGAAAAACATTGCCTCGATGATTTTGAAATCATGATGTAGGGTTTTGAAAAAGATGTCCACTTACTTCGGGAATTACCAGTGTCATCGCTTGAGCATAATGCGGATGATAGACTATTAACTTCTTGATAAATGAACATTGCCTTGTTTTGAAATCACGATGTGAGCAAACAATTAATTTATTGAACCAAATTATACTAGGTGGGTTAATTAAGGCTCCCCTAACCTAAAGTGTCAAATTATGAAATTTAAAGAACCTAAAGGACTAAACCTAAAAATGAAGGCTCTAATATTAACCCTAATAAATTATTGAATCGAGTAATCGAAATGGACCATCGACCAATAAGGTTAGGGCGAAATTGAATTATCCCCTAATTAAAGGAATAAAGTGAAATTAAGGCTAAAGTGGAGGCTCTAATAATAACCCTAAATTATTGAGTGGAATAATCAAAATGGATCATTGGGCATTAAGGCGAGGGCTAAATCGAATTATCCCCTAATTAAAGGACTAAAGTTGATTATTATCTTTAGATGTCTTAGATTCGACCACCAACGTTTACAGGGTATTTAAGCGTTCATTGTTAAATGGTTGAAAGTCTTCAGAATAAATATTACCACTTATAATCACCCTAGATTAATCAAATAAATAAATAAAATAATTTGTATGTATGTCTTATATTAAGATTAAAAAATATCAGATTTTTTCGTCTAGGATTATAAGTATCAGATCTGTCTTAAGATTAAATGAAAAATATTAATCTAAAGAACAATAATTGAATTGAACAAAAAAATAAATACATAATTAAAATTAAAGAACGAAATTGTTTATTCATATGTAGTCGTGGATTTAGATAAACAATGTTGTTGAGGCCTCTTTACATTGTTTTCTTAAGATAAATTTAATCCTTCCTATGATATTAGAGAAACGTTGATCGTGTGTCTTCCAAGATACGACAATGATATGAGCAAAGCAGTAACATGAACTATAACATCATCTTCTTATGTCACCAAAAACGTTTGAAAGTCCAAGTTTACATGGTTTAAGTTTGAGATTCACACTGAAAAATTATTCAACAAAATATTTTTCGTATTGGGCTAAAATTATTCACATGCCCTTGATTAAGCCAAACATTTAGCAACATCTGGCATGCAACCCAATTTACACCCTTTACACTTGTACAAAAAGCAAAAAATTTTATTGCACAATTACAATACACAAATTGGTTCATGTACATAAAACTTTCCCACACTTGTATCCAACCAATGTGGGATATAAGTTTTTCATTTTGATGAGCATAATTAACAAGTAGCTTACTTTGAGCATTAATTTTTTATTTATCATTTAACTATTTTGAGTATATGATATATCGTTGTAAAGATCTCATAGAATAAAATATAAAACTATAATTTTATGATTCGAACCTCCACCTTTACTCATTAAGAATATGCGTCAAAGTTTAAAAAAATCAATTTTTTCAATAATAACAATAATATCAATTGAGCTAAAACTCGATTTTAGTATTTTAAAAGTCTTAAACTATAAATTTTAAGTATATAATATTTTTTTCAATCCTAATCTTTTTATTTTATCAATATTATTTACTTTAAAAGTGATGTATTCTTATCTTATATATGCATTCTCATATTAATTAATTTTTTGTACTTAAAAAAGTAACTAAAGAAATATTTTTACTCCAACGGGAACGGGAATTAGATTCCTGGTACATGCAGGAACATTGGCCAATGTAATTGGCAAATTTACATGGGATAATAGTGATAGTTTTTTTAATAATCTAAGATGAATATGCTATAGTATCTGTTTAAAGACTATTAACTATTTAATATTAAAAACTCATATTTTTATATATGCGATGATATAACTCGAGACCTCAAAAGATAATAAGAATCTATAAATCACTGAGATTATTTAATTCATGCATAATGATAATGATAATTAAATATTAAAAATATTTGAAGTCGTGCATTTATTTTAAGAAAATAATAAGTTAGTTATAACAACTTGGTATCAACTACAGTTAAAACTCTATAAATTAATAATGTCAGGACCGGAGAAATTTTTTAATTTAGAGAGTTATTAATTTATTAATAAAAGCAGTAATTATATTGTACATACCAAACAAAAAGGTAAATTAATCTATGCCTCTTAGAATTACGTTGCAAGAGATGAGTTAAATTAATAATAAGCTCCAAATAGACTTGAACTTTAAAGGAAAATATACAACTATTGAATCATATTTCAATAGAGGGTAATATATTTTTTTCAGTTTATATGAATTATTAATTTATGATTTTCTTGAGACCGAAAATTATAAAGGGATCTCATGAAAAATTATTATCTTATTATTTTATCGAGTTTTTCAATTTTTTACATTGGCCCAAGTCGGGACCGGACAAATTTATTATTTTAGAGAGTTTATTAATTTACCGAGTATTAATTTAAAGAGTTTCTACTGTAATTAAAGTACAGCCAACATGTGGATCATATGTCGAAAATATGAGTAAAATGCATGTTTAATACATAAACTATCACTTTTGTTTTATTTTAGTATCTAAACTTTAATTTTTTTCAAAACCATACATATAGTTTACATTTTGTTTCATTTTAATACCCCGCCATTAAAAATTTAGGTACTGAAATGAAACAAAAAGTTAACGATGGGTACTAAAATGAAATAAAAAGTAAATGCCGGGTACTAAAATGAAACAATAAGTAAACTTTAGGCATGATTTTAAAAATAATTGAAAGTTTAAATATTAAAAAAATAAAAACGATACTTTAAATACTATACGTATAATTTACCCTTAACATATTTAGTCATGCAATATAGTTACAACTACCACATGAAACAATATAGTTACAAGCACCACATGGAAAACAATAAAAAAACATAATGCTTTGAAGAGACCAGCACATGGGCTTAGTTCAATTTTTCCCGGTTACAAATCACACGTATTCCTATGCAATTTCCAGATAAAAAAAACATTATGGGTTCGTGGCAATTAATGCTTTGAAGGTGTCGCAGGTAAAGTGGCTAAACCCCTTGTGTGGGTCCCAGTTTTTCCAAAATGTTTTTAAATGTTTTTAGTTTCTCCTCTTCACAGGCTCGTCCTTGAGCATGGGCAAGAGGTATCTCCCTTGCCCCCGGCTCAAAGTTGTAATTTCACATATGATTAAAAAAATAATAATTATTTATATACTCACTAATTTATTATTTAAATTTTTTTTGTAATCAAATTATTATTATTTCTCAAAATCACATTTAACATTATATTTTTTTATCCAAACGATGTTGATGTGATATATTTAAATTACTCTTTTACTTTTTATTTTAGAGAAAATTAAAATCTAACATGTACATATTTAAAAGATGATCATGCTTGTTTTGTGTGAGGAATTTGATGTTTAATAAAATTTCTTATTATTTTCTATTTAACATTTAATGTATTTATTAGGTAATTTATTAAACATAATAAAAAACCAATTTACAAGTAAATTTATTTAGTTTTGCTTGTTGTTATAATTTAATTTTTTCTATACTTATTATTAGGACCTAATTTCTATATTTGTTCCATACCATTAAAATCTCAAAAACGGACCAACCTCTTCATATTGCTATATAACTTATGTTTATTAAAAGTCTCCTTCATATGATTACGGATCATATGGAATTTGTCCTGATAGTCGTTATTATTAGCGAATTTTGCTAGTGACAAATAATATTCTCAAATAATAATTGTTATTATAAGCAAATTTAGCTAGTAACGAATAATGTTCCCACCTAATAATTGTTATTATAAGCGAATTTAACTAATGGCAAATAATGTTACCAACTGCTTTGGAAGTCGATCACACAATCCCTCAACACATTCTCAAGAGTTTGGATCACTCGTACGGATGTAATTAGGGATTTTATCCCTAACTTTTCTCTTAAATAATTGGACAGCACAACTTCTTCCTAACGGTCATAGCTCTATGCCTTCAGACTACACCAATGATACAGCACAAGTCTACAATATGACAATAATATCTATGACAAGTGTTGTTCCTTCTCCAAACCACACATTTGTTGTTGGTCCTCCATCTATTGAAGCCAATGGAGTTTTGAGGAGCCTCTAGTGTTCTATGTCCTTTGAACAACTACATTCCCTTAACATTATATGCCCTAGCCAAATCTACAATATATATGACATTAATATCTACATGACCTAGCCAAATATACAATATGACATTAATATCTACATGACCTAGCCAAATCTGCAATATGACCTTGCCAAATTTACTTGTCCCACATGATATGCCCTAGCCAAATCTACAATATGGCAATAATATCTACAAGCCATGTCATCGTATGAATAACATCATGACCTTAGGCCTCACATCCGAAATAGGGTCAGTATATAAGGCATCATACATGACTAGAGAAGGACTCTTGCACTCTCTTTTTACTTCTTGATTATTGCTCTTCACATCGAATACCATCTTCTTCAATTCATTGAAACCACCAACCGCAATTCTTCATCCAAATTAAAAGGGTTGAAGTGCCAACAATAGTCACAACCAGATTTTTCTCATAAACACAAACTAAATTTTTTATTAATTAAATAAAGTATAGAAAACTTAAAAAAATTCACATGGGATGATAATGATAGTTGAATATTGAAATATTTATAGTATTATATATATATATATATATATCTTAAAAAGGAGAACAAATTAGGTCAACACAAAATATATTTAAATATTTAGGGCAAAGGACACAAAATACTCCCCTGACTATATATAGAGTGATGACTTATTGAGTTCCCTTACTATTAAACTTACAAAATGGTCATCTGATTATCATTTTTTGCTTTGTTAAATTCTTCAACTATTAAAAGTTACAAAATGGTCGCCCGACTATTCTTATGTTTCAAACTCGTCATTTTCTATTAAAAAATTAACGTTAGTCTGAACTCGTTAAAACATTAACCAAACTCATCATTTTCCGTTAAAAAATTAATGTTATTCAGAATCTCAAACAACTATCATATCCAAGTCATCATGTTAATGTCCAAATCATATATACACCAATTTTTTAACGAAAAATGACGAGTTTGGAACATATGAATAGTTGGTTGATCATTTTATAAGTTTTAATAATTATGGAACTCAGGAAAGCAACACTTTATTGTCGAATGATGATTTTGTATCTTTGATTAGTCGAGGGACTTAATAAAGAAGTACCCTATAGTCAAAGGACTATTGTATAGTTTACCCAAATATTTATTCTTGCAATATAGTTATAACAACCACATTTAAAGCAGTTAATGATGTTCCCGGGCGTTACACATCGGAGAGATCAGCACATGGACTTAATTCAATTCTGCCCAATGCACAAATCACGTGTTCCGATGTGATTTCAAGGTAAAATAAAAAATATTATAACTTCTTGGCTGCAAACTAGTATATAAAAGGATGTCTAGTATAGCACACAAATCGCAGCACAACCAAATCAATAGCATAAACTACTTGGAAATATCAAACTAAGACAATGGCTGCTCCAACTGGTAAGGGTCCTGCAATATATACAGAGGTGTATTTTAACAACCAAACCGGTTACGATCTCAGCATTTATGACAAAAAAGATTGGTACGGGGGAGGAGATCGGCCGCTAAATGTTCCGTCGCTACAGACACGATATTTTAGGCACATGGCCGATTCCTATGCAGGAAGCTCCGAAGGCGGAGCTGCGTATGTTATCAAAGATAACATTAGGTGGGTTATTGTGTGGAGGAATATGATGGATGAAGCCAACAAGGTAAGCATCAATTCAATGTTATTCTATTTTTTCTTTGATAGTAACAAACAATTTTTACTTCAATTAAATCTTTTTCAACTGCAGGTCTATACTGCGATTACTACCGACTCTTATCTTAACTGGGACTTCTACCTAGAACAAGTGAAAGCATCTAAAGAACATGCAGAAGCGACTTATTTAGGATACAAATCAACTGTTGACATTAATCTGAACGAGGTCAAACCGAACGTGAATGCAAAAATTGAGAAAATTTAAGATGTGCTATGAATGCACAACTAAATTTAGAAATGTGGCGTAATAAATGACTTGTGTTAAAGTTTTCCGTTAATGTACGCTTTTATATTTTAAATTTAAGATGTTATTTGATGTTTCAAGTAATTTGAGTCATGTATGGTGTTTTTATTATAAGGAGAAAAAATATCTTTTTATTATGATATTGTTTAGTGTTTTGCCTCCAAATAGATCTTTACCTTAATTATTTGGTCTTTAATTGTTTTGCAATTTTGTTTGCCTTTTGGTGCTTTCTCTGTGTTGATGTCCTTAGGTGTTCCCTAATGTCGGAACTATGGTTGTTTATCGAGCTAGTCGATCACGAGCTGTGCAGTGCTTGACTCGTACTCGTTAAAAAAAATTGTTGATCAACTCGACTCGTTGCTCATTAAGCTCGTTAAAATTTTTCTCGACTCGTGTTTATTAAAAAAACTTGTTGCTCGACTTGTTACTCGTTAAGTTCACCAGAAAATTTACCTTGTTTTTTAACAATAGGTGAAATCTACTAATACTTTATAAGAGTTGTGAAGAGTAGCATACATAAGAACTGACTGCCTAGCCACAGATACCACTGGCCCTCTACTCTGATGTGAACGGGCTCTAGCGTTAGCCTTAGAAATAGATCCGGAAGCTTTCCCCTAGTTACGTCCCTTAGCTGGGGTTTGAACATAAGGCTATAAATGTACAGGAGTCTGAGTAGGTGCACACTCTAAAATGGCTAGATGTGGGTAATTTCTAAGGAAATGCTCACTAGACCCACATCGATAATAGGTATCCATTTTTTTAACATTCTCCCCCATGATGATTGCCACAATGCTCACATTTCAACAAAGGAGAGAAACCTAAAAAATCATCGCGACTAATTGCTGGGGGTGAAGGTGTTGCAGGCCTAGAGCTGGTATTACTCCTCTAGAGAGCATAAGTACGAGTCCTCTTCCCATGGCATGCAGAAGACTCAGTTGGGTCAGAAGTCCTCCTAGATCGCTCTTGATCTACTTGGCCTTTAACAGGAGCCATGGCCTCAACCTCCTCAATTTCTGTCGCTCTGCTCACCAGAGTATCAAATACCTCATCCTAATGGGTCACCACCTGCCTACGCAACTTATATTTGAGTCCTCGGGTGATCTCTTAGTAGAAATCAGGCTAGTACCATACTTCAATAGCTTCAAGAACTCCATCTCATACTCAGAGGCTGTTATATATCCCTGAACCAAATCCTAAAAATGTAGTCGCCTCTTAGCCATATAGCACTCTCCAAGAAAATTATTCCTAAAAGCTCCTTGAAGAAATTCCACGTTAGGCAATCAGTAGGAACACTGCTCACTACAGACTCCAACCAAGTATGTGCATTCCCATTCAACATCGATATGTCTCCCAAATATCACTTCTGTAGATCCAAACCCAGTTGATCCACGCGCCTCTTAGTATGATAGTGCCAGTCATCGGCCTCAGTAGGATCTCCTCTAGTTGGGCCTCAAAAGGTCCTAACCACATTGGCGACAAGGTCTATGTAATTGGAACTTCAGGTGTGACACTTGCTGCTCTGACTGCCCCCTGAATCAGCTAAAAAAATGTCTGCTCAATTGACGCTCCTCTAACAGGTGTCGTCATATCTATACCAGGAGCAAGTGGTGGATCTCTCAAAACTGAATGGCAAGAAGGGGCGGGAAGGTCTACTATTGGCAGTGGTAGGTCCTCAATCGGATCAGCGAATCTAGCAGATTGACCTTACACACGAGAAGGTCGACGATCTCTTCTAGCACTCATCTCAGATAGTCTCAAGGTTCATTACATAAGATAAAACCTAGGATTAAATCTAATCATATTTGTCTATTTTTTTACAAATTGTCTTTTTCAATTTACCAATATTATTTAACTCATAGTCTTCTCCAATCTCAATATAATGATAACATAATACATTATTCTTTATTTTTAAATTTATTATTCAAAATCAAACTTCATATCATAATTCATAACCACATTCAATTTTTTATTCTCTTATTTAAAGTGTTTTCTTAACAAAATAATAAAATTAATGTTAAAAAAATTTGATCATTTTCTATGATATTAAATTAATTTTTTACAGTGATAGAATATACTTTTTTTTTATAAGAGCCTTTTTTTGAGTTTTCACTCAGTACCCAAAAATATTCGAGACGACTCTGGCCACAAATGACATGGTAAGCCTAGTCGATCTAATAATTTTTAATGACTTGGGGCACGTGAGATATTAGAACTGTAATTTGATAAATTTTAGTAATACCCATGATGTTTACACTTGTTTGTTTATTAGTCCTTGAATGCTTTTTTTTTAACTTTAAATAATGCTACGTGTTATAATTTGAGTTCAATTTGTAACACCCCTATTTTCAGTTAATTTCAAATTAAATTCATCTAATTAATTTTTGGGGACCAATTCAAAAGGTTCTGAAAACTTTAGGCCAGTTTTTAAATCTTAAGAAGTTCAAGGACCTATCCTTGATTTACCCATTTTATGCCACCAAGAAAAAACATAACGGAGTGGCTGACGCAATTTAAACTCCTGACCTATAGGTGATGGGTGTCTACGCCTTAGCGGTTAAGGCACTGTTCTAGTTTTATTTTAAACAAAATAAATTTTTGAGTTTTAGATGGGGTTTTTAAAACCTTAATCCATTTTGAATCAAATCCCTAAAAATCAAACCCATCATCGTCGTTCGTCGCCTTCACCATTGAATCACCACCGTGCTTGTAACCGCCACCACTGATTGAAGCACCACATCTATCTGACCAAAAACCCCTTGTCCCTTGCCTTGAAATGTCATCATTCATCGTGAATCGATGTTTGTTTACTCATCGAAACCCAAATTCCCACCCTTGATATTCTTCAATTTTTTGATTGACTCTTGTGTCCTATGTCCTCACGGCCTATGCCGTTGAACTCCTTGAGTGGTTCCAACCGAAACTCGATCCGTTTACCCCATTATCGTTTCTTTTTCATAGAGCTTTGTCCATCATCATTGAAGAAGTTTTGATACTTTGAAATGCTCTTTTTCGTTAACATTCATCAGAAAACAGCACCACAACGGACTCATCGGCCTTTGATTTACAAATCTGGAAGTTTTGGTGGAATTCTGACAACTAAGGTCACCGCACGTGCCCACGCATCACTCTCTGCATGTGGGGAAAGTTTCCAGCCATGAGACCCTCTTGAATCGGTTGGATCAATTTGAATTAGCAAAACTGGTACGAGTCATTTAAGTTGAGCCACCTGAGCCGTTTAAGTCAAGCAGGAACTAAACCAAGCCTTGAATCGAGCCGAGTCACGAGCTGTTGACTAGAGTTGGTCTTTGACCTAACTAGTGTTGAATGTTGACTTTGACAAAAAAAAGTTAAATTTTTTGAAAAATCGTATTATATGTTTTTCAACGTCCCAAGTCTTAATCCAAAGTCTGTTTCACTAAATTCAAACCTAATAAATTATTTTTCAGTGTTTTATCCTTCGATTCGATCTGTTTTCCCAATTAAGTTTTGTTTCTAGCATCAATTATTTTGCTATGTATCCGAGATATTTTGGGACCTCGAATTCAAGTAAAAGTGAGATTGAATAGAATTTAAATGATCGAGTGATGTGACTTGAAAATCGAGGTAATACATTACTACTTTTTGCTTGCTTTATGGAACACATTGATATTGGTGATTGCATGAATGAATATTATTGGTAAATTATGTGTAGTTAATTACTGCAAAACTCGATCCAGATACGGTAAAAAGGAAGTAAACTGAATAAAACTCTTACGACTTGTATAAAGGACTAGAAGACTGATAAGGAATAATACCAAGTTTAATGAGCAAACGATAAGCACCAAAATGACTAGAATAACTTTGAGTGCTGAAATTATCTATATACGCTCACAACCTAAAACTAAGTTTATGTCATGGAATAAATTTAAAAACACATGTAAAGCTAATTATTTTATGGTCTTAAAGGTTATGAAGCACGACCCAAACATGTCTATCATTCTTGATACTATTGCAATACATAAATAAGATAAAGACCCACCAAAGCATGTTTATCTTCTCGAGATCTGCTCATTGATGATTTTAAAGGTGATCAGTTCAACTAGTGAAATCAACTATAAGAGGTGAAAATTCGTGAAGTATCTCAATCCGAATAATTGACAGGTATCATAGTGTTGGGATCTTTTGGTTCGAATGGACTCGAACTCCTGATAATTCAGTATAAATCTTGAATACTAAGAATTCTTCAAGAATCAAAATGTCTAAAATGCCTTGGATGACCTAAATGTTGGAATCATTCTGGTTACATTTGAAACTTAGTAAATTTTGATGTAAAAGTTCCTAAATACTTTCATGGTGCCTTTGAATCCTAAGTGTTCCTGAAGTAGCAAATCCTAAAGGTTTGATTAAGTCACTTAGAAACCGAACATATTTTGTAAGAATCTCATCTCCGAAATTCGATCAACTTGCAGAAGTTTATATTTCCTTCTTGATATTTACCTAGTGCATCTAAAAAATATCTGAATCCTCTAGTATAATCCCTAAAAAGATGTTTTCTTTGATAAAAAAAATATGACTTTGATATCTGAAATAAAAATCCAGTCTTTAATCTCTATTTTTTTATATAAGATATCTGGCTCCTGACCTCTAATATTATTGATTATTGTTTATTATGTGTTTTCTCTAATTTATATTGGGGTACTTCTAGTATGTATTATGGAGTTCATCAGTTTTAGATCTGATTAAGTTGGTAATTCCTTATGAACCTAAGGCCATCCTTGGGTCCAAGGGTGGGCTCTTGGGCTCAATGGGTCTAGTGGTAAGACCTTACGGATCCTAAGGCATTCCCTTAGGATGGCTCATTCACTTTGTGCATAGGGTAAGTCCTTATGGACCCGGGGGAACTCCCATAAGGTGGCTCCTTTGTTTTGTGCATTGGGTATGTCCTTATGGAGCTAGAGACACTCACCTCTTGTGGCTCCTTTGCTTTGTGTATTGGGTTAGTCCTTATGGACATGAGGGAACTCCCCTCAGGTGATTGCTTTTCTTTGTGCATTGGGTAAGTCCTTATGGACATGGGGGTACTTCCTTTAGGTCACTCCTACGCTTCGGCTAGGGTAAGTCCTTATGGACCCAAGGTGCTCCATTAGGTTGGCTCCTACGCCCAAATGGCCTAGGGTAAGTCCTTATGGATGCAATTATGCAGAACTACATATCAGTGTTTGGTTAGAGGGTATTAATGTGATTTGAAAATCTATTTCTTGAAATAAATTACTACTGTTTTTAAACTACTCGCACACTTATTTATGGTTTTATGGGAACACATTAGGCACCCCATTTCAATCTCTTAAATTTTTCCATATGAATGCCTCCTCTGAACTATAGGTTTCATGGCTATTACATGAAGATTTAAATAATAAACCTCAACTCATCCCTAGAATCTATATATTTCAGGATCAATAAGCAAGTTTTATTCTTTGTCATATCTACTTGTCCTTTAGCATTATCTAATAGTTTTGTATTACTAAGCTTTCCCAAAACTCACTCTGTTATTTACTATTTTAGGTTAAAAGAATCAATCATCAGCAGATATCGACATCAGCAGATATCGACATCAGCAATGGGAGTTCCCTCGGTATAGCTCACGAGTACGATACCCATAGAATTAGGGGGCATGTAGGTCACATTATTTTTATATTGAGTTTGTAATTTATTTGATATGTGGCATTTTCAGTTATTGTTTTATTATATGAATGAATTATTTTTTAAATTGTGTTTTTATTTATAAAATGTTTTATGGTTGAAAAGGTTTAACAAAAATTTTATGTTTCCTGGAATTTTACTTGGGTCATTCCGGTGACCTTAATGTGACACCCCGAATCAGATCGAATCAGCCACATCGTTTTGAGGGTGTTACACAATTTGATCCATGTATGATGATTAATTGTAGTGAAATTCCAAAAAAAAAAATGGAGTTCAAATCGATTGTAAAATCGAACTCTTTTAAAACTGGAGAGTAACATTGTTTGTATGATTAAACTTTTGGACATGGTAAGGGTGTTACACTTTCCAATATGCTTTGGAATGATGGAATAATTCGACTTTAAAATCATGGGCATGCAAGATTTGGTATAAATATTTACTTAAGGAGAATTTTTCTTGATTTCAAATTTAAATAAATTAATAAAATTATATCTCAATTTTTATTTTTAATTTAAATAAATTAATAAATTTATTTTTCAATATTTTATTAATTTTTACGTAGATTAATATTAATTGAGTTCCACCACAATACTATTTTTTGAATAGTACTTTAAAATTCGTTTAAAATTACGTATTTATTATTTAACCTATTAGTTTTGGTCCGTTTTAGTATCTAAGCTTTCAATTTTTTAAAAAGCATTTTTAAAGTTTAGTTTTTGTTTCATTTTAGTACCCATCGTTAAAAACTTTAGTTTTTGATTCATTTCAGTACACTATTCCAAATTTAACGTTAAGTTTTGAAAAAATTGAAAGTTTAGGCACTAAAACGAACCAAAACTGATAGTTTAGATATTAAACGCGTTACGTTTTTAACGGAGAGATACTAAAATGAAATGAAAACTAAACGTTAGATTTGGTTTTGAAAAATTGAAAGTTTGAGTACTAAAACAAACAAAAATTGATAGTTTAGGTGCTAAATGGATAGTTTACCATTTAAATTAACATTAGTATACACTTTTAAATAATCATAAAAATATAACTTAATCATTTAATAAAAAATAAATTAGATAAATATTTTTATTAAGCATCAATATTAATGAATAAATTATAAAAAAATTAATTAAAATAATTAAAATCAACAGATCGCACGAGACAAAGCCAATATTAAAATATATAGTCTTTTATATAGTAAAGAGAGATATTTAGTTATAACAACCACATATGAAATAATTAAAGTAAAACCAACACGTGAAACATACATGTCAGAAGCTAATATTGAAATATTTAATCTTGCAATATAGTTATAACAACCACATGGTACAGACGATTAAAGTTAAAATCAAGCATAATGATGGTCCAGAGTTCTACACTTTGGAGGGACCAGTGTTTCATTGTAATTTCCAGCTAAAAAAAATATTTATTTAGGCAGTATTTTTACTTTTATGGGTATGAATTATCTATTTGATCACTCACCTAATATTTAATTTTTGTTTGTCATTCAACTATTATTTTCTTCAAAATCATATCTAACGTTGTTTTTTTTTTAATTTTGTTTTATTCCTCCGCTGTAAAAAAAATAACGGTGATGCTCATGAGATGTTTTTTAAAAACCATTTTCAATGTTGAGGCGACGTTACGTTATGGTGTCACGTTAACATCATTCTTAATTTTTTTAATGACGGGTGACCAAAACGGAACTAAAACATATTGTTACATATGATTTTGAAAGAAAAAAATAGTTGGGTGATCAAAACGAAACCACATGAATAAGTAGATGACTAAATACGTAGTTTACCAAGGAAATTAACAGTGATAATGACGTGATATTTTTTTCGTATTAATTTTAATGTTGACATGGCAATATCATATGGCGACATATCAACATCACCGTTAAAAATATAATGTTACCTAACACTAGGCAAGATTTTCTTTTAAAAAAATAATAATAATTGAATGACCAAAAGAGAAACTAAGTAATAGGTGGGTGACCAAATAAGTAGTTTACCCTTGTCTTTATTTACTGGCTGGGTGTGAACAGATGGTCCATCGTCATTTGGGGTGCAAACTAGCATATATATATATATGGGTGTCTACAACGAAACCAAACCAATAGCGTAAGGTACTTGGAACTATCAAACTTAGACGATGAATGCTCCAAGCAAGGTTGGTCCTCCGATATCGACGGAGGTGTACCTCAACAATAGAACCGACCAAGATTTCGGCAGGCTTGATAAAATAGATTGGTGTGGAACCTCAAAGCCGCCGGTAAATGTTCCGTCGCAACAGACACGATATTTTATGCAATTGGCCGATTCCTTTTTAGGATGCTCCGAAGGCGGGCTTGTGTTCGTCGTCAATCAAGACATTAAGTGGGTTGTTGCGTGGAGCAATACGTTAGATGATAACAAGGTGCATATAATTTTCCATTGATTTTCTATAGATTTTTTATCGACATTAATTTCTTGTTTTGGTAACTCAAATATTCTTTTTTAAAACAATACTTAATGTTACCTTTTAGTTTTGTTTTAGTCATCTGTAGTTAAAAAAAATTAAGGTTGATGCTGATTTGTTATCACAAGTTAATGACGCACAACATTTCTGTTTTTTTTCTCTTGTGATCAAAACGAAACTAACACATAACGTTAGGTATAATTTAAAAAATAATAATTGGGTGATCAAAACAGAACTATAAAAATAGGTAGATGACTAAATATGTAGTTTACCCAAGATTTTAACTTTTTTTCTTTGTTGGTGACAACCAAATGAAACAATTCCATCATTTTTTTACACAAATTAGATCTATTTCAACTGCAGGTTTATACTGAGATTACTAAAAAAGAAACAATTGAATGGGACAAAATCAAAGAAAAATTGGAGAAGTCTACCAGCAATGTAGAAGTGACTGATGAAGGATACAAGTCAACTGTGGACATTGATCCATACAGTGTTAAGCCAAACGTTAATGCAAAACTCGAGGATGCTCCTGCTGCTTGAACACCTACTCTCGCGGTTTTAAATAATAGGGTAAATTATTCATTTAGTATCTAAATTATCAGTTTTAATCTGTTTTAGTATCTAAACTTTTAATTTTTTCAAAACCATATTAAATGTTTAGTTTCTATTTCATTTTAATACCCCTCCATTAAAAACTTAACGCGTTTAGTATCTAAACTATAAGTTTTGGCTCTTTTTAGTAACTAAACTTTTAATATTTTCAAAACTTAACGTTAAATTTTGAATGGTGTACTAAAATTTTTAACAATGGGGTACTAAAATGAAATAAAAACTAAACTTTAGATATAGTTTTGAAAAATTAAAAGATTATATATTAAAACATATCAAAACTGATAGTTTAGGTACTAAATTCATAATTTACCCTAAAAGTAAAAATGTTGCTTTGCATGATCTACTGATATTAAAATAAGGAGGATGTAATAAATGACTTGTGTTCAAATCTTGGTTAAGCCAGACGTGAATTAAAAACTCGAGAAAGTTCCTTTGTTTGAAGTTATAAAGTAGCTATTAAACTTTATAAATTAATACAAAATAGGCATTACACTTGATTTAATTAATGCAAAATTATCATTGAAACTTAGCAGTTACAAAATGATCTTTATACTTATCAAAATTTATATTGTAGCAGTTGAATAAATTTAATAATTATTCTATTACTCCTAAACTTTTAGTGACACTACAACATAATAGGTCTATAACCTGTTGCAGATGCCCACCCTTAAAGTTCCTCAAATTCAAATTTTCTTCTTTATAACTCGAAGTTTTCTTCATTAATATATTTGTGCCTACCTTGAAATTCTATGGTGTCCACCTTAAAATTTTATCGTATCAAATTTTTTATTATTAATATATGTATGCCCACCCTCAAAAAAATTTATGGATCAACCATTGTCTATAGCGGTCTTTTTTTAGTCCTATAATGGAATTTTAAAGTGCCGCTAAAAGCACTATCGGGGAAAAAATGCCACAAGAAACGCCGGCAAAACAAATGTCGCAAGTGTTAACAACATTTTATGTTAACAAACTCCGCAAAAGTTAGGTTCTTTAGCGGCATTTTGGATAAAAAACATCGCAAAAAGTAAAGTTATTTAGCGGTGTTTAGGATACAAATACCGCTAATTGTGATGATATATAAAACATCGATGCAAACGCCCAAATATGTTTGGTTATTTAGATGTGTTTTAGACACAAACACCAATAATAATTATCTATATAGTGGTGGCTTTCCACACAAACGCCGCTAATTATGTACTCCATTAGTGGTGTTTTTTATCCTAAAGCACTGCTAATCACAACTGATTTTCAAAATGTTTTTTCCTACTTTTTATTATTCAAATTTAACTTGTAACAATATATCCAATAACAACCTTGAAATCTAATTATGATTCCACTTAAGTAAAAATACATAAAAATATGAATAAATCAAAGTTTACAAACATCCAACTGAAATGTAACGTAATTCAACATTGTTCACTAGAATAAACAAAGCATTAACCTTAAAAATACTTGGGATGAAGAATTCTTCACTTGATTCCGCTGCATCATCTGCTTCATAACTTCAAGTTGATTTTGAAGTTCTTCATATCTTTCTATATGCTACTTTTCTCTCTTCTCTCACTTTTCTCTTTGATTCTCCCATTCTCTATGTTTTTATTGTTTCACCCTTGGCTTTCATTTGAGCAAAATTTTCATCCATTTCAGTAAAATGTTGTTTTGATCAATTAACTTCTTATTGAGAAGACTGAATGTGTGATGACATGTATTGGAACGAGCTTGATCCAAAATAATTGGTCGGGATAACAAATGATCCCCGACAGCGAACTCAACAATATATTTCAGGACCAAAAACTTCATCAATAACTTATTTTCAATCTCATCCACATTAATAGAACCATGAGATGAAGCCGTAGCTTCATACTCTACCATTTTATAATTCAATTTTTCCTAATAATCAATTAAGAATTTAGAACGAACTTAAACATTATTTAAAATAAAAATGTTAATACTATAAATATAAGTTAACTGGTGAGCGTTCTAAATTGACATTATTTACTTGTTAATTTTTCGTGTTATAAATTTATCACTGCTAATTTGGTTCTGTTATGTTTATTTTCATGCATAGCTCTACTTTCTAGAACCAGCAGATAAAGATTGTTGTTCACATTTGTTTATTATCCGATCATGGTCAAGGACATGGGCACTACACGAATATGATGTGTTAGTTTCTAGATGGTCCAGTTAGCATTGGGAAGATTCTGGAAGTAGCATAGTTAGCATAATTCGAGGAGATCTTTTAGGAAGTCTAGTTTTAATTTTGAATTCAAAACACTTAGAATTATGTATTGAATATTTGCATTTGAATTTCCATTCTATATTTATGGATTTATAAAGCTATAAACACCCTAATTGGATATAGCTTGAACACATCAATTTTACTTTGTTACTTTGTTTTTATTTTTATAAAAAATACTTTTTTAATTTTCACTTGATTTTACTTTATGCTTTTATTGTTTTCATAAAATATGCTAAGTATGATTTCTATCATGCTTAGCTAATTTTCTTATTAGCCGACAGCTAACGATGACTCAATTCCAAATGTGAGAATTGAAAAAGCACTTAATACCTTCGGGTTACATTCTCAGTTTTCTGGATAATTAGTTTGGCAATCGGCCTTACTTTTAAAAATCTTAACACTTCCAGTTAAAAAATGACGTTGGTCTGGATGTTGTTCTATTTTACAGTTGGGAGCAAAAATCGGATGTTAGTCAGTTTGACTTCCTAGGAACACACTCGGCGGCATTCCGCTAAGGGAAACTGAGATCAAAATCGATTTTGTAACGCCCATAACCCGTATGCGTCTCGAAATATTAGTTAATGATGTTACATCAACATTACATACATTCACTTGTCATAAACGCTTAAAATTTGTTTCATTTTAAAACTTTTTGTTATCAACTTTAAAACCATTTTATTAATTGTGTATAATCAGAATATTTGAATGTTCTAAAAAAAATAAAATTTTATGTAGTAATTAGGCAGTTTAGGGTTGTTTCATAAGTTATATAAAATTTCCTAAACACTTACTTAAATAGGAAAACCAATTCTCACATAATTATATATAAACTATTCATTCATAAATACATACATAATTAGACTAACTAAAATAAAATGGTCCTAATTTACTATTACATACCATTGAAAAACAAACCTGATAAAGCAACGTACATATATAATATACATGCCACTAATAAGTCAAAGACAAAATATCTTATTGATACTGATATTAGGAATGATTTTCTGAAAAGATGCTCAAGAGGCTCCTCACTTCACGTTCCTCTTTCTATGTGTACAGACGCATGGAAATCATCACGCGCTAAGAAAACCTTAGTGAGGCAGTAGCATAGCTAAAGTGATATAAAACATAAATTATATAAAGTATTATAACATAAAATTGTAATTTAAATAAAAAATTAAAACTTTCAAACTAAGCTATTCAAATTGTTTTCTTCTTGAAAACTTGAAAATCATCATCTCATGATTTTATCAAAAATAATGTAAATCAACATCAAATATCATAAAAAATTCATATTTTTTTATTCGAACATCCTTCAGCACATTCATTTCATTTTCATATTATTTTCTTTCATATACTTGTCATAACTTTCATATTTACTTTTATAGCCCAGTGTATATGTAAAACAATACAAGGTACGTGAGTTGAACATAATGTGTGCACTGGGCACTTCACGGTGTCAATCGTAATAATCATCATAAGATGCACTCCAAGTGAAAATCATAAAATATGCACCAATGGTGCAGATTATAATGTACACGAATGTACCATAACTTAACCTACGACTCTCGATGCAACATACAATGGACTTTTAAATCATATCGTAACCATTTAATAATCAACATTTAAAAATCAAAATCATTTTTTAATTCATCATCGTAAAACATAAACTTGGGCATTTCATACCCTATATCATTCATAAAATTTTATATTAACATAATGGAAATAATCCATATTTAAAATAGAAACATACTTTAAATAGTACGAGCTTGACTTATCACAAGTCATCCTCAATCATAATAACAAAATAAATAAATTTCACTTTGACACTTTATTTATAAGTCAAAATATAAGCCTCACTAAGGTTTAGATTTAATCCTTTGCTTTCAATTGCTTTAATTACATAATTTATTGAAATTCCATACTCTGGTAGTTTTCATTGCATTCAAATAAATATTATTTTGTATTAATATACATACTTAAAAATTATTCCGAATGTATAAATGGAAAACAAACTCGAATATGAATCTAACCATATACAACACTCCTTCTAGTTCAACTTGTACAATTTATAGTGATTTTTCAAAGTTGACTTACATAAGTTGTTTTGAGCAGAATCTGCTGCCATGTTTTCTGACCTATCCTCGATTAAAAATTCATATCTTTTTGTATATTACTTAAAATCAGTATCCATTTGTTTTAAATGAAACTAGAATGATATACAAATCCAACGGTGTAGATATTATTTCATAATCAGTTCTTTATAATTTATGGTGATTTTCTAAACATACTGTTCGAATCATAATTTCTAGGCAGCTTTCCTTAATTAGCATCCTTAGCTTATTCCATAAATCTGTTAGCTTTCCAAATGAACATATGTGCGTGAATCACAAATAAAATATTGTTTAGGAGTCACTTCTTATCATAGAACCCCGTCATTAATGTTCGTTCAATAACATAAATATAAATTAATTATGCACTCACCATTGCCTCGCTATCGAATATTCTCTACGATAATCTTCTCAACCGCACTTTTTCTCCCCTTTCAAATTACTTGAATCACTAGATTTATTCTGGTCTGATGACACCCATAAAATAACATAAAATATTCAAATTATATGTTAGTTTCGAACTAACATAATCTAAGCTTAAATATAAAATTCGATAGAAATAAAATCGATACTTAAATCATTATAAAACTAAATCATATTTTCCATCAAAATTTCAAACTTCTCAAAAAACGATCATTTGATTCCATACATATTTATTTCCTTCATCAGCTCTTTAACTTTTGCCAATTGCACAATCAAGCCACTAATTATGAATTCTTTCTAGAATTCACCTTAACTTTTCCATTAAATTCATAATGATCCTTCACCATAACGATCATTGCACATTAATTACTAAAATTTTCAGCACCTTAAATATATATTCAATTCAATACTTTAACCTTCACTTGCAATTTCATCCTTTATTTCCTTGGACTTTTCGAATTCAACCACCTACTTTAATAATCTTACAATTCTATCCCAAATCCAATATTTAAACTTAAAAATCAACATACTAATATAAAATTTCCAGAATTGAAATTTCATACTAAAATAATACCATCACATTTGAAAATTCACAATTAAATCCCAACTTTTGAGACTATTCGAATTCCATCGCCAAATTTATCCAAATTTACACTTTGACCCAAATTACTTATTTAACTTAAAATTACAACATTTCAAATATTAAAAATTCAACATTGAACACTCCAATTATCACATTTATGCAATAATATCCTACAATTATCAAAACTTATAAATTAGCCCTTTTACTATCTCAAGGTTCCAAATTGATCCAAATTAATCTCTGAATCATATAGAACACTTCTAATATCAATTCTAGACCATATGAAACTTTTCAACATTTTCCCCCAATTTAATCCCCTATGGCCAAATATAATTAGTATACTAGGACTCGATGCTTAAATCTTAGAACTTTTTATGAGATGAAACTTTAAGAAATACTTTTGCTTTGAAGGTATTTAATCTAATATGACAATGCAAGTCTCAAGCTTAACTTTGCAACAAGCGCACCATCATTCTTTATTGAAAACCAGTCATCTAAAGCTTTCAAAGAAGATAATATTTTTCGACTAAGTGTGCCAGCTACCACATTACCCTTTCCAAGATGATAATCAATAATCACATCAAAATATTTAAAAAAATCATTCTATCTCCTTTCCCTTAGATTCAATTCCTCTTGAGTTAGCATATATTTCAAACTTTTATAACTTATATAAATATAATACTGCTCATCATAATTAGTAGTGCAAACTTTTAAAGCAAAAACTACAGCTGTTAACTCCAAATTATGGGTCGGATAATTTCGTTCGTGCATCTTTAATTGTCTTGAAGCATAGACTATCACTTTTTCTTGTTATATTAATACACATCCCAATCTATTATAAGACACATCACTGTAAATTACAGAATCTTTACTTGATTTTGATTGCACTAAAACTGACGTTTCTTTCAGAATCTTCTTAAGCACATCGAAACTTTCTTGTCACTTTTCAGTCCAAACGAATAACACATCATTTCTAAACATCTTAACAAGTGGAGAAGCAATTATAAAAAAAAATTCATGAATCGCCGATAAGAACTGATGAATCCCAAGAAACTTCGAACTTCATAACATCTTTAAGAATTTCCATTCTACTATAATTTGTACTTTCTTGGAATATACTTTGTTTTCTTATATTGTAATCACATGGCCAATAAAAACAATATACAATAACCAGAATTCACATATTGACAACATGTCATATAACTTTACATTTCACAGTGTCTAACGTATAATGCGAAAGTGAGTGTCATGTTCCTCTTTAGTATTAGAATAAACTCAAACCATCATCAATAAACACGACCAAAAATTCATCATATCTATGAATGTTGTAGGGCATTAGTCAGTCCAATTGACATCATTACAAACTCATAATGACCATATTAGGTTCTGAAAGTTATCTTCATAACATCTTCCTCTTTAATCACTAACTAATAATATCCAAATCGAAGATCAATCTTTGAAATCACTAAAATACCTTTAAGCTAATCAAATAGATCATTAATCCTTAGAAAATAGTATTCATTCTTTACCGTCACTTTATTCAGCTAAGGGTAATCCCTACATAATTGTATCAATCCATCTTTTGTTTTTAACTAAGAATACTTGTGTACCCCACAGAAACACACTCGGTCTAATAAAACTCCAATCATGTAATTCATGTAATTTTGCCTTTAGTTCTCCGAGTTTGGTTGGAACAATTTGGTATGGGACCATTGTGATAGGTATTATACCTAAAAATACTAATCTTAAGCTCCACTTCTCGACCAGGAGGTTATCCGAGTAACTTATTAAGAAATACATATGAAAACTCTGAAACTATAAAAAAACTTCCAATTTAACTTCAGATATTTAGTTGTTAATTATCTTTACCTAAAAGTTGAACAACCTTTTAATGTCAATTTCGTTGCCAATATTGTTGTTATCATATTAGGCGATAACTTTACATTTTTCACCTATTACTTTTATTTCGAAACCCTTCACATTTTTTAGAAACAATCACTTCATGTGACAATCTACCCCAACCATGTTGCATAGATAACCAATCATTTTTTAAAGCAATTTATTCATGCATTTCACTCTTTACGGTAAGTTTCCACTTTACTACTTGTTGTTATTCTTTATACACTTTCTCACTTCTATAATCCTACTCTAGTTACTATAATCTTGAAACATTTCAATTTTCGTAGATCAACAACTACACTCATTTATACTCATTTTAAATCTTTTCGGAGGATAACGTAAATATCATCAGAATTACTAAGAACTTAGCTTTCTTAACACTTTTCGATCCATAACAATGGGACATCCTTTCTCAGTATCTTGATAAGTGGAAAAGCAATCATCAAGAATGTTTGAGTTAATCGATTGACGGAATCGACCAAGAGGGGGTGAATTGGCAATAAAAATTTTGGTGGAAACTTTTGCAGAAAATTGATAGAAATTGCACAACGATTTAGAGTGGTTCGACTTTCTCAATCAAAGTCTACGTCCACTACCTTAGCTATCCACACTAAGGATTTTCCATAAATTCACTAATTTGTCTTTCTTTTGAGGACAATGAGTAACCTTATAAACCCTCAAGAATCATACCCCAAATTCTTGAGAACACTCTCTCCCAAAGAGAACAATACAAATTTGCAAACTTACAAGGAAATCCTCACAAGGTAGATTATTTGCACAATTCTAGAACAAAGAAAAGAACACTCAAGAATGAATACAATTGAGCACAATAAGTGTTCTTGAAAGCAAAATGAATATTGAATGAAAAATAGGCTTGAAATGCTCAAACTTGAGGTTTGATGCTTTCTCTTTAATTCTCTCTTGATTCTAGTTGCTTGATGTTTCTTGTTATTGATCAATGGCTTCTAAGCTTGCTTAAATACACCTTGAATCACTTTTGAACGTTGGGGATCATTAATGAAGATAATATAGACGTTTTAGTGTGAAATCAATTAATAAAATAGCTTGAAGCATGGGGGAATCGGTACCCCATAGGGGGAATCGATTCCCTAAGTGTAAAATTCAAATATTTCAATCGTTGAATAGTGGGGGGAATCGGTACCCCCTGGGGGGAATCGGTTCCCTTCGAGCATACTGGAATTCTCGGAGCCAAACCATTCAAGGGGGAATCGGTACCCCCTTGTGGGGGAATCAGTTCCCTCTGAGCAATCTGAAATTTTTGGCTTTGAGATGGTTCGAAATATTTTGTAAAATCGTTTTGAAATTATTTTAAAATTAAAACTTAATTTTACACTTGAGTAAGGATTAAAAAATAACATTTGAAAGATTTGGAGTAATATTTTGTTATTCGAATAATTATATCGAATATACTTAGAAAACCTTAATTAAAAATCTTAAAATTCATTTATCTTAATTTGTTATATCGAAATATCAAAATGTTTTCAACAATCTCCCCCTTTTTGATATAACAATTTTTTTTAGTAATTTTAAGATTTTGAAATCAAAAATGACGTTTTTGAAAAATTACTCCCCCTTACTTTAACACTTCTCCCATTTAAAACATTTAACACTCTCCCCCTTTTTGTTAAATCAAAAAGACTCGTAAAAGATTTTAAACAAGGTTTTTGAAATCATTTAGTCAATTGATTATATATAGTTTAAGCTGCTAAGATCACAATCAAGAGAAACGTTAACCATTAGTTTCATAATCAATATTCATAAATAATGTGACATGGCAAAATTGGTCATATGTCTAGCATGATGTAAATGATGCAATAAATTTAACTAAACCAAATATATAAATTCAAACATCCAAACAAATCCAAAGTATATCGAAATCAAATATTCCAAAATATTCAAAATGTTGAAACAATAATCTTTTAGTTCAAAGCTCTAAAGCTAAACATAGAATCAAACATCCGGATCGGGAGGAGGAAAAGGAGCTCGCATAGCGGCCATCTCATGTGAGAGTGCATCAATACGTTCATTCATCGAAGCGTTGTTTGTGCACATCTCTCGGAGGATTTCTAATTGTTGAGCTCCCATTGTGGATAAATAGGACTCTATAGAAGTAAAGCGTGAATCCATGGTAGCATATCGGAAATCGAATGTCTCCATAAAAGATTGAAAATATGGAGGCATTTGATGCGTTCGTTGTGCTTGCTCCTCGGGTTGCTCCTCGGGCTGTTCAGGCTCATCTTCGGCTTCATCAATGTCTCGCATTAATTGTTGAAGCTCAGGATCATCGTCACCTTCTGGTGGAGCTCGTGAAGAACTAGCACCCGGAGTATTTTCAGAAGATCGAACCTATTCACTGGTTTCCTTATCCTTTATCCATTCCACTCTCGTTAAGAAAACAAGATTAATTTGTTTCTTTAGAGGAAAGGAGGCATCTAGACCAACTCTAAGTCCTGCTTTAGAAAATAGATTACTCAAAATGCAACCGTAAACTAGAGATGAACAAAGTTTCTTGTTAGGAACAAGATTTACGGTTTCAACAATTTCAGCAAAAATGATCTGAGGTAGGTTTATTTTAATACTGTTTTTGAAACAATGTAACCACCAAAGATCCAAGGCTCTAAGAGTAGAATAACGACCTCCGGATGGTCGAAACCACCAAGAAATCATTAGATGAAGAAAACGCTCACGAAGGTTTAAGACACTCGCACTATCCCTTCTTTTATAACGAGAACCTAAATTTTATTTTTCATTTGAAATACCATCGTTATCTAATCCTAATGCCTTGGCTATGTAGGCCGAGTTAATATGTAAGAATTGTCCTAGGAAGTAGGAACGAACTTCTATGGTCTCAGTTTGAGCTCGGTTTTTGACACAAACGACATTAGAATAAAATATGCGAATAAGTTAATGGTAAACTATAGGTTCAAGGTCACAAAATTTATCAAATTTCCACTCTTGTAAAAGAGGAAGATATTTAAAATTAATATCTAACATAGTTTGAAGAGAAGGGATACGTTCTTCTCTAATTTTGTAAGAGTCAAAATATTGATAATACCAAAAACGATGATTTCTGGGACCAGGATAATTGAAGCATGAATTTTGGATAGTTAAATTGGGATCAACTGGATTAGGATTAGGAATTGGAATTTCAGGAATAGGTGGAGGATTTGGAGGTGGATTTGGTTGACGGTGTGAGCGACTAGATGATGACCTAGCATGTTTAGGATTGTACATGGTTTAGGAAATCGGAATAGAATGGATAACCTACAATTTAGAAAACACATGTATGCAATTCAATCAATCCCAAAACTCAATTGAGTCCTCAATATTTCAAGGTTCTCTAAATCAATCCTAATGGGCAAAGTTTTTGAAAACTATTGAAAAATAGGATTTTAAAAAACAATATATGTATAGTTTTCATAACAACAACACAATTCAATTAAAACACAATAATTTGAAAAACAATTTTTTTTTATTTCGAAAAATTCAAAATTTTTGGAAAATTCTTGTGTTTTTTTATGAAATTAGTTGTAATATCTAGTTTCTAATCACTAAACAATCAATGTCCGATCACTATTTCTATCTAGAACTAATTAAAACTAGTCCTATGTTCAAAATCAATGAAATAGAGAGTTTAGAAAAATTTACCTTGAAAGATGAGATTGAGTGGATTTTGATGTTGTTTGCACAATTTTAATGATGCTAGCAAGTTTAGAAGATGATATTTGAAGTGAATTCCCATTAAAATCGTTGATTCGAGGAAAAATAGAGATTTGAGAGAGTAGAGGGGAAGAACGGTGGCAATGAGGGGAAGAACGACAATGAGAGAAAGAAGAGGGTTTTAGGATTTTTGGGTGTTATGCCCGTGTTAAATTCCAGAACCCCAGGGGAGTATCGATTCCCTTAGGGGGAATTGGTTCCCCTTCAAAGGGGGAATCGGTTCCCTCATGAGGGTATCGATTCCCTCTGTACCAAAATGCTAAAATCTGATTTTAAACACACAAAATGCTAAATTAACTTTCTCTAGTGGTATTGGCAACTCATATATTGAGAATTAATCGGGCAATGAAAAATTAATCATGTTCAAACAATCAAATTAATATTTTAACTATATTTGAATATAAAGTTAATTTTCATCAAGAATCATAAACTCCCCCTAACTAATAGTAATGAATGCAATAAAAAAAATTACTATTCTAAGCATTTTTCATTTAGTCTAAAAAATGCTAAAATTATTTTAAACACTAAGTGAAGATAGATTGGTCAAACCTAATTCTCTCCTAAGTGTCCAAAATCTTTCCTTGTCTAAAGGTTTTGTAAAGATATCTGCTAATTGGTGCAAAGTATCAACAAATTCTAGAACTACATCTTCCTTAGTGACATGGTCTCTAATGAAGTGATGTCTTATTTCAATGTGCTTAGTTCTAGAGTGTTGGATGGGATTTTTAGTGAGACAAATAGCACCAGTATTGTCACACTTGATAGGAATGGTACCTAATTCAATTCCATAATCAAAAAGTTGTTGTTTCATCCATAAAACTTGTGCACAACAACTACCAGCTGAAATGTATTCGGCTTCAGTGGTAGATAATGCAACACAATTTTGTTTCTTTGAAAACCAAGAAATCAGCATATTTCTAAGGAATTGGCAAGTACCAGAGGTGCCTTTCCTATCTAATTTACATCCTCCATAATCAGCATCAGAAAAGGCATGCAAGCTAAAGCTAGAGTCTCTAGGATACCAAAGTCCTAAACTAGGAGTGTCCTTAAGGTATCTAAAGATTCTCTTAACAGCTAGTAAATGTGATTCCTTAGGGCATGATTGAAATCTAGCACATAAGCAAACACTAAACATAATGTCAGGTCTACTTGCGGTTAGATAAAGTAGAGATCCAATCATTGACCTATATAATTTAACATCTACACATTTACCTCCTTCATCCAAGTCAAGCTTTGTAGAAGAGCTCATTGGAGTGTCATGAGGTTTCCCATTTTCTAGTCCAAACTTCTTGAGCATATCTTTGACGTACTTAGCTTGATTGATGAAGATGCCATCTTTTCTTTGCTTGATTTGGAGTCCCAAGAAAAATGAGAGCTTCCCCATCATGCTCATCTCAAACTCACTTTGCATTAGCTTAGAAAATTCTTGGCAAAGAACATCATTAGTAGAACCAAATATTATATCATCAACATAAATTTGAACTACTAATAAATCTTTACCTTTATGCTTTAAAAACAATGTGGTGTCAACCTTCCCTTTTGAAAAACCTTTTTCAATTAAAAAGTTTGACAATCTTTCATACCAAGCTCTAGGAGCTTGTTTTAAACCATAAAGCACTTTTGTCAATCTAAGAACATGATCCGGAAATTTTGAATCTTCAAAACCTGGAGGTTGTTCCACATACACTTCTTCCTTTATAAAACCATTTAAAAATGCACTTTTAACATCCATTTGATATAATTTAAATTCATGAAAACATGCAAATGCTAATAACATTCTAATTGCTTCCATCCTAGCTACGGGAGCGTATGTTTCATCATAATCTATGCCCTCTTCTTGAGTATATCCTTGAGCAACAAGTCTAGCCTTGTTTCTCACTATATTACCACTCTCATCAAGCTTATTCCTAAATACCCATCTAGTACCTACAGTAGATTTATTACTAGGTCTTTCAATTAATGTCCATACTTTACTTCTCTCAAATTGATTTAATTCTTCTTGCATAGCCATAATCCAATGTTCATCTTTTAATGCTTCTTTAATATTCTTAGGCTCTATGCATGAAATAAATACAACATAATTACAAATATTTCTAAGAGAAGAATGAGTTGTTACCCCTTTGGATGGATCACCTATAATCTCACTATCCTTGACATAGTTGTACTCTCTTGGATAAGATACTTCCCTTTCTTCAATGGTTGGATTCTCAAGAGGATCATGAGTTACCTCATCTTTTGTTTCTTTCTTTGATGATGATTCTTCAACGTCATATCTAACTTCATTTGTATTTATAATACCTACATCATCATTCACACAAGAATCCTTCCTCGGAAGGGGATTATCATCGAAAAAAACATGTATAGAATCTTCTACAACTAAAGTTCTTTTATTAAATACTCGATAAGCTTTAGAATTTAAGGAATAACCCAGAAAAATTCCTTCATCACTTTTAGCATCAAATTTGCCAAGGTTTTCTTTACCGTTGTTTAAAAAAAAACATTTACATCCAAAAGGATGAAAATAGCTAATGTTAGGCTTTTTATTTTTGAAAATTTCATATGGAGTTTTCTTTAAAATAGGCCTAATCATTACTCGATTTACAACATAACAAGCGGTATTTGTGGCTTCCGCCCAAAAATATTTTGGCAAATTATTTTCACAAAGCATGGTTCTAGCCATTTCTTCTAAAGTTCGATTTTTCCTCTCAACAACTCCATTTTTATTGAGGGGTTCTAGGTGCTGAAAAATTGTGACTAATACCATTAGAATTAAAAAACTCAGTAAATCCAAGATTTTCAAATTCAGTGCCATGATCACTCCTAACACTAGTTATAGAGTAACCTTTATCGTTTTGGATTACTTTTGAAAACGTGATGAATTTTTCTAATGCTTCATCTTTAGTACTTAAGAATAGAACCCAAGTATATCTAGAATAGTCATCTACCAAGACAAATGCATATTTGTTTTCCACCCAAGCTAGTAGTCCTTGGCCCAAAAAGATCTATATGGATCAATTGTAATACTCTACTAGTTTATACGTCATTAATGGATTTAAAAGAAACTCGCTTTTATTTTCCTTTAGCACAAGCATCACAGATTTTATCATTATCAAATTTAAGCTTAGGAAACTCTCGAACTAAATCACCTTGAGTTAGCCGTTGCAAAACACTCATACTAGCATGTCCTAGTCTCCTATGCCATAACCAACTGTCATGTTCATCCTTAGCAACTAGGCACAAATTAGTCATATCAATAGAATCTAAATGCACCATGTATATGTTTCTTATTCTATGACCAACAAGCATAATCCGATTAGATACAATGTCAATGACTTTACAACCATTAATATCAAACATAACATTGAATCCCTTATCAAAAAATTGACTAATACTCAATAGATTATTCTTTAATCCATTCACATATAAAAACATTCTTAATTTGTATGGAAGAGGTATTACCAATAGTACCAATACCTTCAATGTGACCTTTTGAATCATCACCAAAAGTCACTTCTCCTCCATTTTTGGCGTTAAGCTCAATGAACCGGTTTTTGTCTCCGGTCATGTGTCTTGAGCATCCACTATCAAGGTACCATGAATTTGGATTTGTTTCTCGTGCCTTGTAGCAATGCTCCTTTTCCTACAAACATAGATTAATTTCTAATTTTTGGTACCCAAATTCTTTTGGGTCCATATTCATTAGTTTCCAAAATCCTAGTCCCCTTAGGTATCCATTTGTGTAGGATATCCTTATCTTTAGTAATGAGCTCTTTAGGAACCCATATACTTCTAATGATTTTTCCATTAGAGGTTCTTTGGGGACCTCTATGATTGTAGTTTTTAAAACTTTTTCTAACAAAGTTGGATTTTGAATTTTCTCCATTTTCAAAACGTTTTGTTCTAACTTTATCAAAAGAAGTTTTAAGATCATCAATTTTCTTTTGATGATCATCATTGACCTTTGAAAGTAAATTTTGCAAATCCAAAATTTTCTTTTCAAACTCTTCTAGTTTGATTTGCAAATCTTTGATTTTACTTTCAAGATCGTTGTTGGTTTTGGATATGAGTTTATTTTCATTTTTTCAATTTTGAAACATCATTTTTATATTTTAAAAACAATTTCTCATAATCCGAATCCAACCCATTATATTCCTCTAATAACTCATCATAGGATAAATCATCAAAATCAGATGAGTTAGAGGTTACCTTAGAATCTTCCCCGAATGCCATCAAGTACAAGTTTGCTACTTCTTGTTCCTCTTCATCGGAACCTTTTTCATCGCTCCATGTAGCCACATGAGCCTTGTGCTTATTCTTTGATTGACCCTTTTTCTTCAATTGTGGGCAATCATATTTGACATGCCCTGACTTTTTGCATTCATAGCAAATGATCGGGTCCTTCTCTTTTGGGTTCATTTTTGAAACCTTCATTTCGTTTGAATTTTCTTCCTCGGTAAGGTCTCATCATTTTTCTGAACCGTTTGGCAAACAATGCCATTTCCTCGTCATCGTCATCTTCATCCGAATCACTCTCATTTTTTTGTGGATTTGAGAGCAACTCCAATGTTTTTCTTCTTCTCCTTCTCCTTTGGTGTCTCTTCAATCTTATCAAGGTCCACCTCATCTTCAAGCATTGTTTCATGAGTGAGGAGTGAACCGATTAGCTCTTTAAGAGTTAAGGACGTTAGATCCTTAGACTCGATGATTACCGTCTTCTTTGATTGCCACGATTTTGGGAGGAAGTAAACTAACTTCCTCACAAGCTTTTCATTTGAAATGATCTCTCCATATGATTTGAGACCATTGACAATCGTTGAGAATCTATCCGTCATAGCTTTGATATCTTCATTTGGTTTCATCCTGAAATTTTCATAGCTATGCATTAGAATACTAATTTTAAATTTCTTTACCTCATCGGTACCTTCATGAGTGACTTGAAGTTTGTCCCATATTTCTTTGGTGGTTCTACAAGATGAAACTCTTCCGTATTCATCTGGTCCAAGAGCACAAAATATGATATGGATGGCTTTGGAGTTGAGCTGGAACATTTTTGTCTCTCCTTCACTCCATAATCTTGGATGAGTGAGAGGCTTGAAGTATCATTCTTCTACAACATTCCATGCTCCCATATCACTTGCTTGAATGAAGTACATCATCCTATTTTTCCAATAGGCATAATTAGCCCCATTGAAGAAAGGAGGCTTGTTGACAGGCATCGAATCGAGACCGGAGTCGAAGTTTGAAGTAGAGGCCATTGATGACTTTGATTATCGATGTAACTCTTCCCGAATCAACTCAAGAGGTGATTAAACCTTCAAATTAGTTAGGCTCTGATGCCAATTGTTTAGTTAATCGATTGACGGAATCGGCCAAGAGGGGGTGAATTGGAAATAAAAAATTTGGTGGAAGCTTTTGCAGAAAATTGATAGAAATTGCACAATGATTTAGAGTGGTTCGACTTTCTCAATCAAAGTCTATGTCCACTACCTTAGCTATCCACACTAAGGATTTTCCATAAATTCACTAATTTGTCTTTCTTTTGAGGACAAAGAGTAACCTTACAAACCCTCAAGAATTATACCCCAAATTCTTGAGAACACTCTATCCCAAAGAGAACAATACAAATTTGCAAACTTACAAGGAAATCCTCACAAGGTAGATTGTTTGCACAATTCTAGAACAAAGAAAAGAACACTCAAGAATGAATACAATTGAGCACAATAAGTGTTCTTGAAAGCAAAATGAATATTGAATGAAAAATACGCTTGAAATGCTCAAACTTGAGGTTTGATGCTTTCTCTTTGATTCTCTCTTTATTCTAGTTGCTTGATGTTTCTTGTTATTGATCAATGGCATCTAAGCTTGCTTAAATACACCTTGAATCACTTCTGAACGTTGGGGATCATTAATGAAGATAATATAGACGTTTTAGTGTGAAATCAATTAATAAAATAGCTTGAAGCGTGGGGGAATCGGTACCCCATAGGGGGAATCGGTTCCCTAAGTGTAAAATTCAAATATTTCGACCGTTGAACAGTGGGGGGAATCGGTACCCCCTGGGGGGAATCGGTTCCCTCCGAGCATACTGGAATTCTCGGAGCCAAACCATTCAGGGGGAATCGGTACCCCCTTGGGGGGGAATCAGTTCCCTTTGAGCAATCTGGAATTTTTGGCTTCGAGATGGTTCAAAATATTTTGTAAAATCGTTTTGAAATTATTTTAAGATTAAAACTTAATTTTACACTTGAGTAAGGATTAAAAAATAACATTTGAAAGATTTGGAGTAATATTTTGTTATTTGAATAATTATATCGAATATACTTAGAAAACCTTAATTGAAAATCTTAAAATTCACTTATCTTAATGTGTTATATCGAAATATCAAAATGTTTTCAACAATCTCCCCCTTTTTAATATAACAAAAATATTTAGTAATTTTAAGATTTTGAAATTAAAAACGACGTTTTTGAAAAATTACTCCCCCTTACTTTAACACTTCTCCCATTTAAAACATTTAACACTTCTCCTCTTTTTTGTTAAATCAAAAAGACTCGTAAAAGATTTTAAACAAGGTTTTTGAAATCATTTAGCCAATTGATTATATATAGTTTAAGTTGTTAAGATCACAATCAAGAGAAACGTTAGCCATTAGTTTCATAATCAATATTCATAAACAATGTGACATGGCAAAATTGGTCATATATCTAACATGATGTAAATGATGCAATAAATTTAACTAAACCAAATATATAAATTCAAACATCCAAACAAATCCAAAGTCTATCAAAATGTTAAAATTCATTTATCTTAATTTGTTATATCGAAATATCAAAATCTTTTCAACAAAGAATTTCATCAAGAATTTCCAATAATAGCCAGCTAACCCCAAGAAACTTTGAACTTCATAAACATTTTTGGATTTTTCCATTCCATATAACTTTTACTTCCTGGAATCAACTTTGATTCGTTCTACGAAAATCATAGATTCAAAGGAAACAACCTCTGGTAACTAGAATTCATACTTTGACATAAAACTTTTTAGTATTATAAACTTCTTTACCCTTATCCTTAGTTTCTGACATCTAACACATACATTTCAAAAATTACGTTAGTCAGGAGCAAAATCACAAATAAAATCATCAAACCATACCTGATCAGTAATTTTGACATTCTAGTGGCATGTACATATTTCTAACATAACATAGGCTCGGTTTAGGCCAAGAATCGACTAAACCTGCTACTTCGATACCAATAAATGTAACACCCATAACATGTATATATCTTGAAATACAAGTTAAAGATGTTACATCAACATTATAGACATTCAATGATCATAAACGTTAAATATTTGTTTCATTTTAAAACATTTTGTTATCAACTTTAAAACAATTTCATTAGTTGTGTATAATAATAAACAACAATATTTGAACGTTTAAAACAAATAAAATTTTAAGCAACAATTAGACAATTTAGCACTATTTCATAAGTTATATAAAATTTCCTAAACAATTACTTAATTAGGAAAACCAGTTCTCACATTATTTTATATAAATTATTCATTCATAAATACAGACATAACTAGACTAACTAAAATAAAATGGCCCTAACTTACTGTTAAAGACCATTGAAAAACAAATCTAATAAAGCAACGTACAGATGTAATATGCATGCTACTAATAAATCAAAGATATGATGTCTTTCTTATACTGATATTAGGAATGATTTTATGAAAAGAGGCTCAAGAGACCCCTCACTTCACGTTCCTTTTTCTCTCCGTACCTATGCATGAAAATCATCACGCGCTCAGAAAAACTTAATGATGTATTGGCATAGCTAAAGTAATATAAAACATAAATTTCATAAAGTATTATAGCCAAAATATCTCTACCCGTCCACCTTCCAGAAGGTGCTAACTAGATCTTCTAGAAAACCGATGATGATTGGACCTTCTAAAAACTGCCATGCCAATCAGTGTCATGCCCAAAGTCGTGCCCATGTCTCCAGTCGTGACCAAATAATAAAAAAATGCATAGTGCACCCTTTGTACTACTAATTTTGGAAAATAAGATCATGCACAAAAATAAGCACAATACAACCAAATCACCAGTAATAAATCCATAAGATCGAAGAATTAACGAGCAAATATTATCAAATTATAACAATCATCAAATTCTCCCTCACTTATCTCATGCTTGTCCTAAAGTATGGTTTAGTCAAATCAACCAAAAACTTCATTTACCTTTCTTTGCCAAGTCTCACATCAAAGGAAGCAATGTAAGTAGATACCACTTTGATCATCCAAGTCAAGACACCAATCAAGTGAACAACACTAACTGGAACAAGATAAAATATAATTGTGACATCCGGTCATTCATCAATCTTAATGCCACCTAACTCAACACCTTACCATGATTCACTCAAAGCACTCAATGTGTTTCGGGTATAGAAATGCTCAACGTCAGAATCGACACGATATTACCATAGGCCTGAAAGTAAATTTAATCTCCACTACTAATAAGAACAAGATGCATAAATCAAAGAGTCTTTTATTGGTTGTAATGGGACTTAGGTAAATGTGGGGAAAAGGCTAAAAATATGGCTAAAAATTCAAGACAAGGATCTAACAAATAACAAGTTCAACTCCATCAATCTACTAAGTACATCAAGATAAAAAGAAACAAACCATCAAACAACACCTTTCCTTTCGAATTGAATTTGACTGTTCCACACTTTTGTTGTTGTTTTGATTTTCCACTTTTTCTGTTTTCTTTTTTCTCTGCTATTTTTTCAAACTACTTTTTTTTAAAATCTGAGAATAACATTTTAATTTTGCACGTGACTTCCTTTCTAACACCACAAAAAAATTTCTGCTCATGAAGCATGATCATACACCAGAAAAATTGTTCACTTGTCCTAAAAAAGGGTAGAAAAGAGGGATAAAATAAAAAAGGCTTGGGTTTATAAATGTGGTGAAAACAAAGAATGGGAATAGGCTCAAGATGCCCAAATCATTTTTAAGCATCATGTTCGTTTATAATCTTGATGGTATTTAAAATAAAGGTTCTATAAAACCAATGTCAAATTTGACACACTAAATCCTGAAAAATGAGAGCAAAATGCTATGCTCGTAAAAGCTCAAGTCTCACCAAATTGTTTACATATATTGAGCTAAGCACATTTAAACAAACAAAATCATGGAATATCACAAGAAATCTAACTTTGATAATAATTCATGCTATCCATTATCAATAAGATCTTAACCTAAAAAAGTATGTGTTTTAAAACAAGCAGGGCATGCAAAAAATATTCAACAAGACAAAGAAATTCAATGAAACTTTCCACAAATCCAACCAACACATACTAGCATCAAAACATAAATATAAGCAAAGGAAAATTGAACCTAGACTCTACTCCCCCTCACTTAAAGCATTTTGTCCCAAAATGAAAAATTAAAGTAAGAGAGAAGGAATAAATAACTCCCCAAATTTATTTTCGAACATGGCCATGACGAGAGGTATTGGGATGAAAATATGAAAGGATTTCGGCAATGTTTATCTTAATTGTGTTGAGACGATTGTAGACTTCATTTATTTGTGTTTGCATGTCCAAACGAGATGTTGCAGGTGGTGGTTGTGGTGCATTGCAACGAACAAAAACCTATTCGCTGCAAGGAGTAAGGACACCAAGTGGAACAAAGTATGGTACACTCAGGGTTCTAACAAGTAAGCCCATTGAATCCAATCATCTCTCATCCAAGGCATCTATGGAAAAGTATAAGTAAATCTGGTCAGCAATGCGAGAAGCTAAATAAGTGATATAAGAGCCAAGGATAAGCAGGTGATTGGACCGAATAACAATCTCAAATGCCCGAGCAAACCAAAAACCTAAGTTCACTTGCTTATCGGCTAATATACACCATAAAAATAAAAGTTCAACTCAGCTCAAGGAAGAAGAGAGTCATTTCTTCCTAAGTTATTGTAAGCCAGGAAATGGTGTATATAACATAAGGTCAGGTCGTGTATATAAGGAGATCGAGTCGAGCGAGCGTTGAACTTATGACAAGTCAATCTAGTGAGTGCCTCGTAAGCCATATCGACATCAAAGTCCTGTGGAATCTCAAGCAGAGCAGTCAGATACTCACGATTTGTGACATCTACTATGAACCACATAACAAGGTTAAAATTAGAAAAAGATATGGAAAAATAATTTTCGCATAACCGAAAGGTAACGTCATCAAGAGAGGTAACATTAATAAGATGATGTTATATAAAAGTGAAAGTGGCATAAAATTCAATGACAAGTTCATAAAACATGCCACAATTAATCATAGGATATAAATTCAAACCAATGGTTGTAAAGTAAGCATGTATAGATTCGTGTAAATGTAGAGTTTCCAAAGTTTGAGTCGGAATATATTTACCCACATGAAAAAGATGATGCCTTACCAATTCAAAATGAACTAACTCCTCGTTATTGAACTGTAAGCAACCTTGCAAAGTTTCTTTAGCAGGCACCGTATACGAGTGACCACATCGATTACGTTCTGGATCCTCATGGACAGGCAGTAGACTCTCAAGAGAAGGAAAGTCATTTTGCTGGAGGAGTGGGATGGAGAAGTGGGTTACCTGAGTTGATGATGTGAACTAGAAGCATGGTCAATTGGTGTCATCGGTGGAAAATCGGCATCGAAATTCTCTGTAAAAATCATAAAAATGATGGTACATTAAATATGATTGAATGGAAATATGATCATAATTTACCTTAGGATTATGGGTAGATACCATCAAATTCATGGAACACGAGGGGAAAACTGAATGTTGTGGATGAAAGAAATAAGTGGCCACGATTAGCATGGACTAGAATGACGAAGATAGTGAGCGCGACGGAGAGGGATGATGAATAGTGTGTGGTCCGTGGCAGAGAGAAACTGTGGGTACGAACGTCGAATGGTATGATGCGGGCAGAGAGTTGGGTGTGTGGCCTCGTCCTTGTGCCAGGAATGGAGCAAGTTTCGGTGGTTGTGGCTTAGAATCATTGGGCACTTCAACGAAAGTTGGTGCGTTGAGCTGGTGACGCCCACCGAGGATGGTTGGGGGTGGTGCAACGTCATTGTGTTGTTGGTTCCGTGTGCCAACCATTGTGAACAACAGTGAACAGGTAAAAGCACATCAATGTAGGTGGAATATTGTGGTGAGGCCGGCGACAGCGAGCGCGGTGGAGATGAAGAGTCGTCAAACTACTTTTGGGTGTTATGGTTTGAGGAAGATTGATGCGTTTGGGTTTTCAATTTGTTTTGTTTGATTAAAAAAACACGTGGGGGAAAAGTTTTAATATGGGTGAAATTAGGGTGTAAAAAATAAGTATTTAAAATTGAAAATGATAAGGAAATATGAGATAGGTGAGGCCTGCGGCCAAAGAAAAAAAGAGAAAGAAAGGGATATGGTGTAATGGGTGACAACATGTATGTTTCAAAATGGGTGGAAAAGGTGATTTTGGGTTTGGCTAAAATGCATCTGCCTGCAAAAGGGATATGCTAACATACGTCTTTTAATGAAACGAGTTGCACGGTGCTGGAATATATTCTTTGATTGCTTTGAGTGATAATTTTTTCTTCTTTTGGGACTGAATTTTTTACTGTTCGAATATAAATTTTACAAATCTTCCTCGTTTAAGCTTGATTGAAAACATTTGGTTCCATGAAGCTCTTTTGTTTAACGTTGTTAGCTCGACGACCTGGTTCAGACTATAGGTAGGTTCTAAGAGAAATACTTCATACGCTTTTTCCAACTAAGAACTTTCTTATGAGAAATTCTACGATCGTATAATTATTTTATTTTCTCCTTGTAGAATTTGGCATTCTCATAGTTTTTTCTTCGGATCTTTTTAGTTTTGAAAGCTTATCTGAAATAATAATCGTTGAAGTATAATTTTCTTCTTGAAAGGTATTCTTTAAGTGTTTCGGTATTTGTTTCAGTTCTATCTCATGTGCCTGCAAAATAGAAGGCAGAACTTTAGAATTAGTGGCAATTATCGTTTTGATGTCAAATAAAATTCCTTCTTCTCAATTAATAATTAAGGAAATTCGTAGTAAAGATAAGTAAGGATCGATCCTCAGGGACTTGGTAAAATTCCAAATTTATGTTTGAATGGTTTTAACCAGGTGAAAGGTAGTAGGGGTTTTTGTTTAAAATGGGATTAAGTAATACAAAGAGATTAAATTAAAGGCAATTTTAAGTGGAAATAAGAAAGTAAAGAGTGTAACGTTGAAAATTGGATATGGTAAAAATAGCCTCAAGCCTTGCTTTGACTCAATTTCCTTTAGATCATCGAATTAGATTTTCCATTCGAGATTCACGTCGGTTACTTTGTATACAAGGGTAATCCCTGTGAATATTTTGTATACCGAATACCCAAGCCAATCTTTGATTCTGGCTTCGAAAACTGATCTGATCAACATCATTTGTCATAGATCAATTACCGTTTAAGTTCTTGGCGACCGACTCGAATTGTTGTTTCAATAACCATTAATTCCAATCTCAATTCCAACTTGGCAAGGCTATTTCGCCAAGTGTGTTCCCAGGAAGTCGAATGTGCTTTCAATAAGCCGATCCTTCCTCCCACACATTTAATCGCAACAACATCTTGACCAAAGTCAATCTTTGATTTTGAAAACTGTTATGATTTTGAAAAATAAGCAGAGAGATTGAGAGAGATATTCCGAAGTTATTAAAGGCCTTTTTCAATTCTCCCGTTGGAATTGAGTAATCACTTCAGCTCTCGGCTTATGAGAAAATTAGCTAAGCATGAAAAAAGTTATACATATCATATTTAAAAACAAAGCTTAAAATAAAAGGAAAAACTGAAAACTTGAAAAATAAAATAAAGGAGAGAACTTTTATAAAACTACAAAGGAGAAAAAGATTGTAATATGAGTTGTGAAATTAGGCTTACCCCAATAGGGTATTTATAGTCTCTAAAAACCTAGAGATAAACAAAGAAATTAAAATAAAATAATCCTAAAGATAATTATTTTTCCTAAATTCAAACTTTAAACAAGTCTCCTAATGCAACTCTGCTCGTCCATCTTCCAGAAGGCACGCTGACTAGATCTTCTAGAAAAATTGCCGCTGATTGGACCTTCTAGAAATTGCCACGTCAGACCGTGTCATGCCCAGAGTCGTGCCCATGTCTCCAGCCGTGACCAAATAATAAAAAAATATAGAATGCACACGTTTTACCACTAATTCTAGAAAGTAAGGCCCTGCACGAAAACAAGCATAACACAACCAATTCAGCAGTAATAATTCCATAAGATCGAAGAATTAACAAGCAAATACTACCGATTCTGAACACTCATCACTTAGAAAGAATTAAACGTAAATCACAATGAACAAAAAAATTCCAACTCCTTGATTTCCTCATTGTAATCTTCTAACTCCCTGCATATATATCAAAAGATATATTAGTTTCTATAAACTCATTTTCCAAATGATCAATAATGTCAACATAATTTATGCTCACCTCTTTGTCTGGGTGTTCCATTGCCTTATCACATCAAATTTAACGATCTCACCATCAAACTCCATGGTTAAAGTCTCGCTTCTTACGTTAATTTTATATGTGATGCATTTAGAAAGGGACACCCCAATAGAATATCAGAAGAAGTACTGGTGCGATCATTCTCTATGTCAACTACATAAAAATTAGTGAAAAATATAAAGTCATTTACCTTCATCAACACATTTTCCAATAGTCTTTCTAGGTATATGACAAATCTGTCGGCAAATTGAATTTATATTTTTGTATCTTTCAAATGCTCATTAGTAATCATATTATAAACAGAGAGAGACATCACATTAATAGAGGCGCCAAGATCACACATGGCTCACTTTATCCCAACTTTACTAATTTTATAGGGTATTGCAAACATAGCTTGGTCTTTTAGTTTTAGTGGCAACTTTCGTTGGAATACAACTGAGACATGTTCTCCCATATTTACCTTCTCGTTCCCAGTAAACTTCCTCTTTGTTGTATAAAGGTTTTTTTAAAAACCTAGCATATCTTGAAACTTTTCGGATAACCTCAAGGTGAGGTATATTAATTTCCACCTTCTGAAATCACTAATATTTCCTTTTCCTCATCTTGTTTATCCTTTTTCACTAACCTTGACAAAAAAAGATGGTAGCACAACATAGGGAGATGGTGTTAGATCCGTTTGTAATTCATTTTTCTTCTTTTTGGATCCTGAGTCAATGGACTTCTTTTCTTATTGGAATGCCTCATCTTCTAGAACAGGTGGCGCGACAACTATACCACTCTGAAGAGTGATAGTGTAGACATTCTCCCTTGGGTTTATCTTGGTTTGAGATGGAAGTTTACCTGCGATTCCAAACGTCCCACGATCTGAGCCAGTTAGCTTATCTACTTGTATATCTCTTGGAAGTATGCTTCAGTACGAATATGGAATTTTTCTTGGGAAAGAGCCAACCTCTCGAAGATTGATTCTAATGATGACTTCTACAGCTGTTACGATTGTAGATTTGGCATTGATTGATAAGCTTGATTTGGCCTTTAGTTTTGAGCATAACTAAAATTTGGATGATCCCTCCATCCTGGGTTATAAATATTGATGTACGAATTATAAGCCCTTGGGGAAGGTCCTGGAAAGTTCCCTGCTGCATTAACTTCAGCAGATGTGTCATGTTGAATCAGTGGAGAACCTTCTGTTGGATAATCAGGTAATATACATATTCCACATAATTTGTTGGTTCCAATCTTTCTTGCAACAAGAGAGTTTACTACTTCAGTTAATTTACCTATCTTATTTTCTAAGGAATATGAACTTATCTCATTAACCCTTTGAGGTGGTTCATTAGTTAGGCGAAACTATTGAGAATTTACGACCATCTTGGAAATTAAATCCATAGCCTCAGTAGGAGTCATGTTCATTAAAGTTCCTCTGCTGCCAGAATATATCATCTTCATTTCCAAGGGAGTTAATCCTTCATAAAAGTATTAAAAGAATGTTTGCTCAGTTAAGCCATGATGTGGGCAACTAGCACGTATCTTTTTAAATCTCTCCCAGTAGTCATAGAGTGACTTTCCCTCTAGTTGCTTGATTCCAAGTATTATTCTTCATAACTCACTTACTTTCGCCGCAAGGAAAAACCTTTCAAGAAAAAGGTGAGTTATTTGAGCCCATGTAGTAATAGAATTTTGGGGTAAATAAAATAATCATTCCTTAGAAGAATCGGCTAAGGAAAAAGGAAAATTTCTAAGTTTTATTTGGTCCTCAGTTACTCTCTATGGTTTCATGCTACATCAGACCATGTGAAATTCTGTGAGATGTTTATGTGGATTCTTGTTTGGTAATCTGTGAAATGTTGGAAAGAGATTAATAAGGCCAGTTTTTAACTGGTATAGAGTTTTGCCTTGGGGAAAATCAATGCATAAAGGTTCTTGTTTAGTAGGAGCTTCGACTAACTCTCTGATCGTGGCATCGACCATCAGATTTGGTTCTGTATTAATGAATTTGTTTGAACTTGATTCTGAATTTGATTATGGATCTAATTGTTGTCTCCTTCTTTCTCGAAGTGTCTATGCATGAAGTCTTCGAGCTCTAGCTTCGATTTATGGGTCGTAATCCACTAATTCACCCGGGTTTGTCCTGGTCATAAATCAAAAGCAAACAAAAATTTATAACTTTGGCGAAGTCTCCGACAACAGCGCCAATTTGAAAACTTTCATTTTGATGTCAAAATAAATTTCTTCTTCTTAATAGAATATAAGAAATACGTAGTAAAGAGAATGGTCGATTCTCAGGGACTTTGAAAATACCCAAATTTATGTTTGAATTTGTTAAACCAGGCGATATGTAATAAAGAGAATGGGGGTTTTGAATTAAAATGATTGAATAAAGAAAAATAATTTAAAGCGAAAATTAAGAAAGTAAACAAAGATTTGAAACTAATTATAGTAAAAAAGCATCCTCAGGCCTCGCTTTGAATCAATTTGTTTTTGATCATCAAAATTGGATTTTCACTTTAGGATTCATGTCGGTTACAGTCTACAAGACATTATCCATGGAACTTGCTTTTCACTTTGGTAACCGATTTTCCTAAACCCAATTTTTGGAAATCCAACTTTTAATTGAACCAACTACGACAATCGTCGTTAGTGCAAAAACAATTTTAGTTTAGGAAAAGCCCGACTTGAATTATGTTGTCTCTCTGAAAATCAAACCCAATCTCAGTTTCCCTTAGCGAACCACTACTAAGTGTGTTCACAGGAAGTAAGATATGTTATTCGTCGATCTTTCCTCCCAACTTTAAATCAGAACAACTTCCTGACTAGCGAGCTCTTTTTGAAAAAAAAATGTTTTGTTTTTTTAAAGGATAGGTCAATTTTCTATCCAAGTTTTTCAGAAAACTGAGAGAGACATCCTGAAGATGTTAGGTGCTTTTCAATTCTCTCATATTGAATTGAGTCATCGCTTAGCCTTTCGGCTTATAAGAAAATTAATTATGCATGACAAAAGTCATACTTATCATGTTTAAAATTAAAACTTAAAGCAAAATAAAAACGAAAACTTGAAAATAAATAAAAGAACTTTATAAAACCAGAAGCAAGAAGAAGACTGAAATCTAAATTGTGTGTTTAGGCCTACCCTGAGAGGGTATTTATAGCTTCTAAAATCCTAGAGATAAACATAGAAATTAAAAGAAAAATAATCCTAAAGATAATTTCAAATGTTTTCCAAATTCAAACTTTAAATCTTTTAAGATATCTCTATTCGTCCACCTTCCAGAAGGTGACGACTAGATGTTCTAGAAAATTGTTGTTGACTGGACCTTCTAGAAACTACCACAATAGACTATGTCATGCCTAGAGTCATGACCATGTCTCAAGCTATGATCAAATAATAAAAAAATGCATAATGCACCCTTTTTACTACTAATTCTGGAAAATAAGATCTTGCACGAAAATAAGCAGAATACAACCAAATCAGCAATAATAAATCCATAAGATCGAAGAACTAACGAGAAAATATTATCAATTTAGAACACTCATTAGAGAGATTTTGAACTCCAAATTAAGTTGGATGGCTTAAGGGATAATTGTCCTAAATATGGTATTATGGTAGATTTTTGAGAGATTTTGAACTCCAAATTAAGTTGGATGACTAAAGGGATAATTGTCCCAGATAGGGTATTATGGTAGATTTTTTTAGAGATTTTGAACTCCAAATTAAGTTGGATGACTAAAGGGATAATTATCCCAGATAGGGTTTAATGGTAGATTTTTGGCAAAAAGGCACCCAAGGTTCCCGTACTTTTAAAAAAACCAATTTGGCTCTCGTCCTTTTTTTCAATCAATGTGACCCTCCAACTCGTAAAAAAAAACTCAATGTGACCCTTTGATCAATGGTTTACATCTTTGACCAACATAACTGTTACTTTGGAAAAAGGTATTTGCGTTTTGTTTAGCATTTTTAGCCGCCACTATTTTCATTTCTGAAATGGAAGTAAAAGAGACTTTGGAGTTGAAGGAGGCGAGTGATCTGTCTCGTTTAAAGGGGTTTTAGTGTTTGATCTAGGGGTTAGATGAAAGGGGTTTTAGTGTTCGATCTAGGGGTTAGATGAGGAGACGAGGAGTATGGGTTAGATTTTAGAGGGAGCCGTTTGGCTTGCTCAACACAGTGGTTCCTGGTTCTATGAGTTCTCGGTCGAGATGTAGATGGAGTTAGAGAAAAAGGGGAACATTTTGCGTTGATTAGGAATAGGATTAAAAATTTCAAGCCCCATTTGATTCAAAATTTCATTGTAATTAATTTAATTAATATTATTTTAATCATATATTAAGAAATAATAATAATAAATGCCACATCATACATAAATAATAATAAAATAAGTTATGGGGATTAAAATAAGAGTATTTCAAAAATTGAGTGATTAAATTGAAAATTTTTAAAGTTGAATGATAAATTATGTAATTTACCCAATTCTAACAGCATTAAACGGTTGAGTTGGACAAGTTAACGTGGCACGTCAGCCGAAAGTAACGGTTTCATTGATTAATGACGGAAAACGTTGGTCAAATGGTCACATTAAATTTTTTTTCGAGTTGGATGGTCACATTGATAAAAAGGGAAGAGGGCCAAATTAGTTTTTGTTTTTAAGTACAGGGACCTAGGGTGCCTTTTTTCCTCGATTTTTTTAGCCTCACGTGGGAAACGTAGAAAGTAAAAGATGAGGAAATTTTAAATGCTCTGTACTCTTCCTCCTTTGTCTCTTGTGCCATTTCTTCATTTGTTTTCTTTCATTTTCTTCTCTCCTCAAAGGTGAGAGATTTTTCTTTTCCAAGAGCCATTTTATTTCCAGCTCGAAATTTTCCAATCTTCCATCACAAGTTAAGGTAAGCTTCTTCTTCATCTCTTCAAGAACTGTAAGTTGAGCACAACAACACCAAGAAATGGTATCTATTGTAAAAAAAAAAGATATTTCTTTTGCAGAATTTAAGAAAAGAATTTATTTTTCCATAATATTTCCAGTCATTTTATGTTTGCTTAATCATCTTTTAGCTCATTCATACAAAGTTTTTGACTAGAAATATTTAATTGGTATTTTGACTAGTAAAACAAGTTGGAGGAGTTTTCTCAAGTTAGAGAAAATGTTGTAGAAATGTAGCTTGAGCTTCTTCTTCTTCTTTGAGATAAAAAAGGTAATACTCAACTTATTTGATGTGATTAATGAATGTTGTAATGTAGAGTTTGGTTGCTTAAATGTGCGTTGCTTGATTATTTTAGTTATGTTTGAGTAATAATAAGGATATTATTAATATTATGGTAATTTGTATGAGTTTATAATGCTATAAATAGATTTTATAATGAAAATAATTATTGTGGAATAATAATAATAATAATAAAACGATCTGTTATTAAAAAGTTAACCAGAAGGAAAAGTCGATCAGGGAGACGAACATGAGAAATCGAGGTGGGGGTTTTTAAAGTTATGATATTTTAAGTTTATTATAATATATATTTGTGTATAAGACAAAAAGAAAGGAAAGCTTTGGTTTTCCTTTAAGGAGGGCCGACGTAGTTAAAGAAAAAGGTTTTAGCTGTTTTGATAAAAGTAGTTAAATGAATTTTAAGATATCAAGTATTAGCGACAACAAAAATATAATTGAACTTTTATTATCAAATAATATTTATAATCATCTTACTTTAATAAAATAATAATAATAATAATAATAATAATAATAATAATAATAAGATAATAATATTAATAATAATAATAATAATAATATAATATATAATAATAATAATAATAATAATAATAATAATAATAATAAGAGTAGTTAGAAAGAGTAAAAAAGAAGAAATGGTAAATTGTAACATCAATACCTCGAGGTTAGTAAAGTTTTGGCCTTGCCCTTTGATTTTAATATAGTTCTAGTTATGGCATAGTAGTTAGGATTGATTCAATTTAGTCCTAGAATCTTTTAACTAGATATTAATGGAGTTTCTTAATGTCAGAGGAAAATTATTCAGGAGTCGTGTTCATGTTATGAATTACCCGTGTTCATGAGAAGGCCAAGCTTAACGTCGGTAAGTTGAATTCTAGAAAATTAAGGTGAGTACCTCTCGAACTCCGTATTGTTTCATAATTTTCATAAATGCAACCCCCTCAAACCGATACAGGTATCTTGATCCGATCCGAGGTTTCATATTAGGCCATCGGAGCGATCCACTGTAAAAATAATAGAAAATTTAAAACTTTAATTAAAACATGTAACTTATAAAATGATTTATCAGTATGCAGAAATAAAACAGATTTTCAGACTCGTATATAAAACAAAATACAATTACATGTCCCCTAATCACATGTACCATATTCTGCAAACAACGCTGGAAGAACTCCTTTACTGAAGTTGATAGCTGCACTGATACGATTCTTTTAACCTGAAAAGGTGAGTAACAGAGTGAGTTTTGGAAAACTCAGTAATACAGAACTACCAACTGATGCTGAAGAACGTGCAGATACAGATAAGCATATATTTCTTTATTGGTTCAGGCATCTACAGATTTTATGTTTAGCGGAAATCCTACTGATATTTCAGGTAGTAACAGAAAGTGAGCTTTCAGTTCAGAAAAATATTTCGAATCATTGAGTTCATGAGATCAGGATACGTTATCTAGTGTGTTCCCGCAAAACCAGTGAAAATATACATATTTTTTTAAATAATGGCATTTTAAAACATATTTTTATTCAAAAACCATATTAATCCCTCCAACCGTACACACCATAATGTGTAGGTTTCCCAGAACCATACACCACCAACACACCAAGTAAGGCCTTGAGCACAAAGCAGAGGAGCCTGCAGTAACGGTAATGGTAAATTCCTCCAACAATACCCTCTCATAAAACATTTATCAAAAACCATAGTAATCCCTCCAACCGAACACACCATAATGTGTGGGTTCCCCAGAGCCATACACTCAACAACACACCAAGTAAGGCCCTGAGCATAAAGCCAAGGAACCTGCATATATACTTCCTCCAACAATACTCCCAAATAAAACATTTACCATTAATAAACAGAGATATCAGAAAACAAAACATAATTCAGATCATATATCATAACATAATCCAGGTCAGGAAACAGAACAAATTTCAAATCAGATGTTAGAACAGAATTCAAATCGGAAATCATATAAAATATTAATATGGGTAAGGAACACACCAAAGTTTACATATATTATTTAGAAGTAGAGAATAATCTTATCAGGCATAGAAACCCAGATCTTCAATATACCGATAGAATGTTGGGATTTAGAATCACTATTGGAAGAGTTCAATAACTGACGGAATCATAAGTTATTCAGATTGAGACTTATCGGGATCATATATTATTCATATATTTTTCAGAAGCTCTACATAATCAAAAGGGCATTCAGAATCCTTTACATCTGAGTTACTTGTATTTTTATATATAACCTGGCTGATTTGAGCTGATAAGGGAGAACAACGATTCAGGAATTTTATAATCTTTGTTGATTTATCGGATTAACGAGTTACTCGATATGAATAGTTCCCATAACTAATGTTTATCGGCTGGTCAATTCTTTGTCCCTCCAGGGTATCTATTTTTTATACCTAAAATTCTTATCCATAGATATTCCAATGCTCTTTATTTCATTTTCACGCTTCCACGATATCATGAAATGTTGACGTGCTTGATTTATAGTTCATGACCCATAAAACACATTTCATCATGTATGTTCATTAATGTTTCCAGACTCATCCAAATCACTTATTAAATCACAATCAATGAGGTTACTTATTTCATTTAATAGTCAAGTCTATCCCGGTTACTTCAGAGTTTCCCAGAGTAAATCGAACATTTTCTGAATTTCAGATACATGTTGTACTTTCGTTCAGTTCAGTTAGGTCTTCGTGGTTGATTTGTCGAACAAATATCCAATTCTTAGAACTGAATGTGATCTAGAGTTGAGCTGAGCTGAATACTTCCAAAATTATCATTGAGCCAAATATGAGAAAACGAACATGAATTCAAGTAATATTTATGTCGTTCAGGTACTGACATATCATTAAGGTTGATCGGCTCACTTAAGTTGTGTTCCATAAGTTTTAAGGGTAGTACAACACCCATATTTACTTGGATTCCTTAATTAATTCAAAACATTTACTTAGTCTAGGATATAAGGGTAGTTTGGTCATTTTGGTGCTCAGTTTTATTCTATTCATTTCAGAGCTTGAGGATATCCAATTATTTCTATGTTTGGTGATATTCTTGGTCATTTCTATTCCAGGGGCATTTTGCTCATTTTACAGATACAATATATTTCAATTTTTTCCTTATGTTCGATCTTATTATTTAATCCGCCCTTATCATCTATTTCAGCCCTTTTCAACCAATTCTGACAAAGGGAACCTTCGCTAAATTTATCCTTCACGTATTACTCACAACTCGGACATTTACGGATTATCAGAAATTTTATGAACAAAAGTATGATCTTAACAATTTAAATTAATAATTCAACGATGGAGGCATAACTTCCCGGGTACTTTCTCATTCCAGGTCAACTGGGGATACTTTTACCTCTCAAGGGTAATTTCGTAATTTCTTAACAAAATAATTTCGATATTAACTCCTAATAAGGATAATTATAATTTAAAGATTTTGGGGTTAATCATTTTCCCGTATAATCTATAAACTCTAAATTATTCTTTAACAAAACTTTTAATATCTTGTACAAGCCATCTTGGATTTAGAAATCAGTTATCCCGATTTCCTAAGTAAAACCAGTATTTTCTGTACACATCAGTAGTTTTATCATATCAATATGTCTTTAACAATTCTTATCCAACTTTCAGAGTCAATTCTTGTCCTTATTACAATATAAGGGTATTTTCATAATTTTACCTAATCGAAGTATTCTCATAATTTATCATCCAAGTACCTTTAATGAGAGATATTATAATTTAGCTATTCATGACTGATTCCTTTATCATTCAATCACAAAACATGGAATTCAATAGAGTCTTAACTAATTTATCACTTAACTCGTATTCGGTTCAAATCCATCCATAATCAAACAGACATAATAGACCAACCATATACATTCATGCATTTATCAATTATCAACATGTTTCATAAAGTATAAAGAGTTAGTAATGTATTACCTCAATTTTCGTGCCATACTGATCGATCATTTAAACTACATTCGAAGGTCCTCGATCTTGAAATCAACTTCCAATAATTCCTCAGATATATATCAACATAAATTTCATAAAAAACGGAGCTTAATTATGTAAAACAGATCAAATATGGTGATAAATCAGTGAAAACCAGCTTATCGGGTTTGAATTTGACGAAACGGACTTCGAATTCAGATTCAGGAGTCGAAAAATAAAAAATATGACTTTTTAAAAATTTTGACTTTTTGGTCAAAGTCAACGGGTTTGACTGACAATTTTGAGGCTTTTGGGTCCGAATTTGGCAAAACAGATTGCGGAATCGAACTCAGGACGTCGAAAAATGTCAAGAAAGGTATACTCGAAAAAAGTCAATAGTCAGTCAACTCTCGGTCAACGCCGATCAAAGGTCCGGTCAACGCCGATCAAAGGTCCGATCAACAGTGGTCAAATACGGTCAACGGTCAACGCGGTTAACAATGGTCAACAGTAAACAGCTCGGTCCATGTATCTCGGCTCGGCTCAAACGGCTCCCTAGCTTCTAAACGAAGCCTACTCTCAAGGGGTGGCGCGTGCAGCACGTGAACACTGCTATGGTGTCTGAAAAATTCTCGAAAATTTTCTAAAAAAATATTTTATGGCATTTTGAGACACTTACCAAGTTCGGTTCACAATTTTGAACGTTGGAGATCTCGATTCCAAAACATCGAAAACTTTGACTTTCTCACCTCTCCATGCACCGGCAACGATAGAGACAAGTAGGACACCGGTTGACTCGGAATGATGCAAGGAACACGATGGTGTGGGAGGTGTCGAAAACAGGTGACTGGATCGACGTGAATCGACGAAAAACCAACGGAATTTGAGTTAAAACTGACGATACTTCCGATTGAAATTAACGACGAACGACACCGATTCACGACGAGAGGTTTGAGGCATTTTGTTCATCTTTCGATAACGAACACGATGGTGGTTTCGGTTTGTCGAATGGTGACTGGACGGTGAGTAGATCGGAGTTTAAAATCGTTGACCAGGGAGAAGAAAAATGAAAAATTTTCTGTTGAACATACAGGGAGAGAGGTTTATAATTCTCTCCAAAAGAAAAATGGGAAAATCGTGAGTTTAGTAACTGAATTTCTTGCACTTTATAAAATGGTATTCTAACTTTTAAATTTTACAATTTAATCCTCAATTTATTCCAAAATACCAATTAAATCCACCACTTTATAATTCTAAAAGTTAGCCCCTAAATTAGGGTGTTACAATTCTCTCATTCTTAAAAGAATTTCGTCCTCGAAATTCATTCATGTCACAATTGTAGAAATGAAAATTCCAACAGTTCTTTCACATCTTCAAATAACTTTTACAGAAGTATGATTTCTTTACTAGTCCTTAACCAGCTGAGTATACATTTTCGTCATAACTCTCCCTCATTCCAATAAAAGAATCGGAACATATTTATCCTTGTGGAATCAACTCAGCATTGGTTACGAAAATAGACTTATAGAGCCATAATATATCCTAATTTCATTTCTGGAGTTGGATCGAAATTTCTCATATGAGTAATTCTCACATGGCTCGTAAGGTACTTTACAGAATTTAGACAGACGTTACTGGTATTCCTTTTTGCTAAGGTAGAGCTTTAACAGATAGAAACTTCGGTTTGATCGTTACAGATAGGGACTCAACCTTGGAGTTCCAGCTCAGAGAGGTACGATTGTAGTATAGGGGCATGCACTGATCAAACATTTTTTAACATTTGATCGGTCGGTCTATCATGAAAATTTTGACTCAAACCATAGCTCTGATACCACTAAATGTAACCCCCTCAGACCGATACAGGTAACCCGATCTGATCTGAGGTGTCAAATTAGGGCCACCGGAGCGACCCACTGTAAAAATAGCGGAAAAGTTAAAACTTTTATTAAAACATGTAGCTTATAAAATGATTTATCAGTATGAAGAAATAAAACAGCTTTTCAGACTCGTATATAAAACAAAATACAATTAAATACCCCTAATCATATATACCATACTCTACAAATAATGCTGGAAGAACTCCTTTACTGATACGATTCTTTTAACCTGAAAAGATGAGTAACAAAGTGAGCTTTGGAAAGCTCAGTAATACAGAACTACCAACTGATGCTGAAGAACGTGCAGATACAGATAAGCATATATTTCCTTATTGGTTTATGCATCTACAGATTTTATGTTGAGCGGAAATCCTACTGATATTTCAGGTAGTAACAGAAAGTGAACATTCAATTCAGAGAAATATTTCGGATGACTGAGTTCAGGAGATCAGGATAGGTTATCTAGTGTGTTCTCGCAAAACCAGTGAAAATATATATATTTTTTTAAACTGTGGCAGTTTAAAACATATTTTTATTCAAAAACCATATTAATCCCTCCAACTGTACACACCATAATGTGTAGGTTTCCCATAACCATACACCACCAACACACCAAGTAAGGCCTTGAGCACAAAGTAGAGGAGCCTGTAGTAACGGTAATGGTAACTTCCTCCAACAACACCCTCCCATAAAACATTTATCAAAAACCATAGTAATCCCTCCAACCGAACACACCATAATGTGTATGTTCCCCAGAACCAAAAACTCACCAACACACTAAGTAAGGTCCTGAGCATAAAGCCGAGGAACCTACTTCCTCCAATAATACCTCCTAATAAAACATTTACCGTCAATAAACGGAGATATCAGAAAACAAAAATATAATTCAGTTCATATATCATAACAGAATCCAAGTCAGGAAACAGAACAAATTTCAGATCAGATGTTAGAACAGAATTCAAATCGAAAATCAGATAAAATATTCATGTGGGTTGGGAACCCACCAGAGTTTATAGATATTATTTAGAAGTACAGAATAATCTTATCAGGTATAGAAACACAAATCTTCAATATACCGATAGAATGTTGGGATTTAGAATCACTATTGGAAGAGTTCAATAACTGATGGAATCATAAGTTATTCAGATTGAGACTTATCGGGATCATATCTTATTCATACATTTTTCGGAAGCTCTACATAATCAAAAGGGTATTCAGAATCTTTACATCTGAGTTACTTGTATTTTCAGATATAACCTGACTGATTTGAGCTGATATGGGAGAACAACGATTCAGGAATTTTACAATCTTTGTCGATTGATCGGATTAATGAGTTACTCGATATGAATAGTTCCCATAACTAATGTTTATCGGCTGGTCAATTCTTTATCCCTCCGGGGTATCTATTTTTTTATACCTAAAATCCTTATCCATAGATATTCCAATGCTCTTTATTTCATTTTCACACTTCCACGATATTATGAAATGCTAACCTGCTTGATTTATAGTTCATGACGCATAAAAAAAACATTTCATCATGTATGTTCATTAACGTTTCCAGACTCATCCAAATCACTTATTTAATCCTCAGTCATTGAGGTTACGTATTTCATTTAACAATCAAGTCTATCCCGGTTACTTCAGAGTTTTTCAGAGTAAATCGAACATTTTTTGAATTTCAGATACTTATTGTACTTTCGTTTAGTTCAGTTCGGTTTTCGTGGTTGATTTGTCGAACAAATATCCAATTCTTAGTACTGAATGGGATCTAGAGTTGAGCTAAGCTGAATACTTCCAAAATTATCATCGAGCCAAACTTGAGAAGACGAACACGCATTCAAGTAATATCTATGCCGTTCAGGTACTGACATATCATTAAGGTTGATCGGCTCACTTAAGTTGTGTTCCACAACTTTTGGGGGTAGTACAACACCCATATTTACTTGGATTCCTTAATTAATTCAAAACATTTACTTAGTCTAGGACATAAGGGTATTTTGGTCATTTTGGTGCTCAGTTTTATTCCATTCATTTCAGAGCTTTTGGATATCCAATCATTCCTGACTTTGGTGATATTCTTGGTCATTTCCATTCCAGGGGCATTTTGGTCATTTTACAAATACAATATATTTCAATCTTTTCCTTATGTCCGATCTTATTATTTAATCTTCCCTTATCATCTATTTCAGCCCTTTTCAACCAATTCTGACAAAGGAGCACCTTCTATAATTTACCCTTCACGTATTTACTCACAACTCAAAGATTTACGGATTATCAGAAATTTTATGAACAAAAGTAGGATCTTAACATTTTAAATTAATAATTCAACGATGGAGGCATAACTTCTCGGGTACTTTTTCATTCCAGGTCAACTGGGGATACTTTTATCTCTCAAGGGTAATTTTTTAACAAAATAATTTTGGTATTAACTCCTAACGAGGATAATTATAATTTAAAGATTCTGGGGTTAATCACTTTCCCGTATAATCTCTAAACTCAAATTATTCCTTAACAAAACTTCTAATATATTGTACAAGCAATCTTGGATTTAGAAATCGGTTATCCAGATTTCCTAAGCAAAACCAGTATTTTCTGTACACATCAGTAGTTTCATCATATCAATATATCTTTAAAAATTCTTATCCAACTTCTAGAGTCAATTCTTGTCCTTATTACAACATAAGGGTATTTTTATAATTTTACCTAATCGAAGTATTCTCATAATTTATCATCCAAGTACCTTTAATAAGAGATATTATAATTTGCCTATTCATGACTGATTCCTTTATCATTCAATCACAGAACTTGTAATTCAATAGAGTCTTAACTAATTTATCACTTAACCCGTATTCGGTTCGAATCCATCCATAATCAAACAGACATAATAGACCAACCATATACATTCATGTATTTATCCAGTATCAACATGTTTCATAAAGCATAAAGAGGTAGTAATGTATTACCTCGATTTTCATGCCATACTGATCGACCATTTAAACTCCATTCGAACATCCTCGATCTTGAAATCAACTTCCAATAATTCCTCAGATACATATCAACAGAAATTTCATAAAAAACAGAGCTTAATTACGTAAAACAGATTGAATCTGGTGATAAATCAGTAAAAACCAGCTTATCGGGTTTGAATTTGACGAAACGAACTTCGAATTCAGATTCAGGACGTCAAAAAACATAAAATATGACTTTTCAAAAATTTTGACTTTTTGGTCAAAGTTAAAGTCAACGGGTTTGACTGACAATTTCGAGGCTTTCGAGTCCGAATTTGGCAAAACGGATTGCGGAATCAAACTTAGGACGTCGAAAAATGTTAGGATATGTATACCAGGAAAAAGTCAACAATCAGTCAACGTCGATCAAAGGTCCGGTCAACGGTGGTCAACAGTCAACGCAGTCAAACGGTCAACAGTGATCAACAGTAAACGGCTCAGTCCAGGCGGTTCGGCTCGGTTCGGCTCAAACAGCTATTCTCAAACGACTCCCCAGGCTTCCAGACGAAGCCCACTCTCAAGTGGTGGCACGTGCGGCGTGTGAACAGTGCTATGGTGTCCGAAAAAATTCTAAAAAATATTTTATGGTATTTTGAGACATTTACCAAGCTCGGTTCACAATTTTGAACGGTGGAGAGCTCGATTCTGAAACCTCGAAAACTTTGACTTTCTCACCCTTCCACGCGTCGGCGACGACGGAGACACGGAGGACACCGGTGGACTTGGAACGATGCAAGAAACACGATGGTGTGGGAGGTGTCGAAAATGGGTGACCGGATCGAAGTGAATTAACGAAAAACCAACGAAATTTGAGTTAAAACCGACAATACTTCCTATTGAAATTAACGACGAACGACACCGATTCACGATGAGGGGTTTTGTTCATCTTTCGACAACGTACACGATGGTGGTTTCGATTAGTCGAACAATGGCCGGATAGTGAGTAGATCAGAGTTTAAATTCATTGACCGGGGAGAGGAAAAAGGAAAAAATTTCTGCTAAACAAAGGGGGGAGAGGTTTATAATTCTCTTCAAAAGAAAAATGGACAAATCATGAGTTTAGTCATTGAATTTCTCGCCCTTTATAAAATGGTATTCTAACTTTGAAATTTTATAATTTAATCCTCAATTTATTCCAAAATACCAATTAAATCAACCAGTTTATAATTCTAAAATTTAGCTCCTAAATTGGGGTGTTACAATAAATGTTATGTTTTGCATGTTTTGTATGTATGCATGATGTGTTACCTGAGTAGAGAGCGAGTAAAATGACCAAATTACCCCTAGATGTGATTAGTGAATTAAAAATGATTTGAAGATAGCTCCGATTTCACAAGTTTCTTATAAATGTCGTGAATTGTTAGTGGTTGTCTTTTATACCTGAGTGAAAGTCCATAATGTCCTTGAGTGGGTAAAATAACAGAAATACCTCTAGTCTTAATAAGCCTTAGAAAAATCAACGAATACATAGCAAAAGGTGTTATGACATCGATCAAGAGCTCTGTCTATAAGTTTTAATTGTTTGACATACGTGTGAGTGTCGTACATGATTAATCCTCCCTTATGTGTCAAGATGACTAAAATAACCTTATGGGTTATAAGTTTGATAAATCCTTGAAGAATGAAATAATTGAGTAGTCATGTATAGAAAAATGATTAAAATATCCATAGCAGTAAAAAAAATCTATAATACCTCAAGTTGTGAAAATTATGATAATAGCCTTATGTAAATTGGGACTATCCGGATATCCAATATTTGATGCATATGCAACCCATCTGTTATATTTGCACAATGATGTATATAAGTACTAATTCTGATTTTCATCTGTAAATACATTTCTGATCTGATATGGTCTACGACTTTTGCATATATTATTGTCTGTAATATTTCCTTTAGTCTGGGAAATAATTTATAAACATCTGACTAAGGTTTTGTGCTTATTGAATTCACCTTGTTAATGATATTAACAAGGCTAGAAGTGAGGTAAATTTGTGAGTTGTTTTGTTCTAAAGTATGACGTACGTTGTATATTATATTTGATTATGTGTGATGTTATAAATATGTGTGTGCGCGGGCGCCACTTTTGATCGTGTAATCTCATCTGTTATTGTTGTTTGTAGTACTCGAGGCTAAATGAGTTTATGTTCTAGACAATTATTATCTGATGCTAGATGGCATGAAATGACATATTATTAGTAAAAATATACTTTATAGGCTAGACGAGATATTGACTTATATTACACTTGATGCCTTTATGCTTATATCTGATTTGCATGCTTATGTTTGTGATCCTTATGGAACTTAGTAGAGTAGCTGTGTACTCACTGGGCTTAATAGTTCACCTTTTAAATTATTACAACTTCAGGTTATTGGTTCCGTGGATCGCGATGTGACAACGATACCATTGGAGGAGTCTTAGTGGAATTACCTGAGTACAACAATGAGGACTTTAGTGGGCATGTAGAGATTGTAATTTTATTTGAGCCTGTTATAAATTATTTATTTTCAATTGTTGTGTATATTTTTTAAATATAGGTTAGTTACTTAGATGATTCCACGTGACATTCAAATCTTTGAGATTTGGGTGTTACATATAGAGTGACGTTCGAAAAGTATTTGGGAGACAAGGTGATGATGTGGACTCGTTCATTGCAGAAAAATGGACATAACAGGAAAAAGTTGGTTTTGTGAAATCCTCAAATATGAGGAATGCTAATAGAGCTATCGATGTTAGTCTTGCAAAGTTCAATGGAAGATCTATGTATTGGAGGAAAAAGAGGATCTACATCAGATCGTCCATTTCATCAGAAGTACGGGTTTTCCAAAAAGTTGCCAGAGAATGTGTGGTATCTCGAGGTCAAATGAAGAGCAATCAGGTGAATCCAGTATGCAAAGTGAGGCGCGAGGTAGAAGCGGTAAGGGTAGATGAAGGTAAAAGGAAACATGGCCATGTTAGAGGAGGAGGCCTTGTGAAAACTTAGTGAATGCTTAATAGGAACTATGGCAACTGATTGCAGCTCGGAAGTGGTAAAGTCGAAACTCCATAACTGAGGTCTTGGAGGATTAAATATAAAGAGCTTGAGAGGTAAAAGGTTTTGAATAGACATAAAAGATGACGAGATGCTAATTAAGCTCTTGAAGGAACATAATTGGTCTCTATTAAAGTAAGTCTTCTTTGTGGTATGCTACTGGTCTGAATCTTTTAAAGTAACGGAAAGAAGAACATGGGTGGAAGTGAGTAGAACCCCACTTCATTGTTGAAACCATATTACTTTTAAAAGGCTAGCTGAGATGTGGGGATCATTAGTGACGACGGGTGTGAATGAAGATCAATCTCAAGACCGCAGAAAAGTGAACTCGTTGATTTCAACGAACCAATTGAGCTAGATAGAGGAAATAATTGAAATAGAAGTAGAAAATGATATTTTTGGTGTCCTTGTTCGTGAGGCGAATTTCATTCAAGTCTCGTCGACCGCTCAAAATCCTCTTTCTGATGAAAAATCAAATCCAAATAATAGGTAGGAGGGAAGTGAGAGTTCGTCGGAGTTGGCTCCGGCTCCTTTACAAGGTAAGTGGTCGGAGGTGGCAGGAGACAAATCTGTTTGAATTGATGAAGCCATAAATGCAGTTTATTGCGGTTTGTCGATGCATATTAATGAAGATTCACCATACAGAGATGACTCCAGATTTTACGTGGAAAATGAGCTATTGGGGTTCAGCCTTGAGAACCAATGCGTTGACAGGTCAGAAACCCGAGCCGTTATTTTTCACAAATTTCTAGGTTAAAATTAGGGTCATAAAATAATGCTTAATGACCCAGTACACAATTTTCTTCCAATTTTATTTTAATAAAACGCTCAAAACTAAGGTGTAAAAAGTTGACCCGACTGTAAAATTGACTGAAACTAACTCAAGTTAAAACTGTTTTTGACCTGCACTGTGACGATCCGAAACCGACTTGAATCGGAACTACTGTTGACCTGAACCCGAGTTGGACTAGGAAATTGTATATTTGAACCCGAACTGCATTCGACCTGAATTCGAATTAAACCGAAAATATGATACCCGAACCCAAACTGCATCCGACTGATATGAACCCGAACTACATCCGACTGATATGAACCCGAACCCGAAATTAACATGGTAAATAACTGGTATTACCCGACCTGTTTTCAACCTAACCTGTTATGAACCTGACCTGTAATTGACTCAACCTGTAAATGATCCGACATGTTATTAAGTGATATAATATTATTCTGACTTATAAGTGAAGTTACAATTAATATAATTATATTATTTTAAATTTATAATAAACTAATGATAATTAAATTATTATGATAATTAAATTAATATGATTACTTTTTGAAATTTTATCATAAATTATTACGATAATTAAATTAATATAATTACTTTTTAAAATTTAGTTTTATATTAATTATAATTTGTATGTTATAATTTTGATTTTATTAAATTATATTACCTGAGTTAAAATATTCATAAATCTAATTTACTTTTAATGTAAAAATTGATTAATAATTTAAGTAAACTTAATTCAAAATTTTAAAATCAAAATATATTAATATAAATGATGGACTTATTAAATATTAAAAACTTGAATAACATTATAAATACTAAAAAAATATTTATAAATGAAAGTAATTTTATTACACTTGAAAACACTAAATTACAATAAAATCAACTAAACAAAATAAATTTATATTGGAATAAATGATCTCAGATCTTATAACTAAGGTTTTACAAGGCTAAAAGCCTAACTATACTACCAGAAATATCATCATAAAAGACTTTATACCTAATTATGGGCAACATGAAACCCTAAACATCATGTGATGATATGTTTAATCAATGACCAATGAGTGCAAATGTAAGTAAGATGCATTGGATGGAGAAAGGGATAGATTACGATAATGCAATTGTCATATTTTGTTGTTTGAATATTGAATTCATCTTTCAACAAAAATCGTGTTGAAGCCTCCGAGTTTCCAAAGCAGAGGAAAACATGGAATTGAGAAACAAATGATAATGAACTTAATAACAAGATACGCATGGAAGATCACTAGAACAGCCACACCAACTTACAAAAATATTCTGAAAGAGAGCCACACATCATTTCTACTACACATGTTGGAGTTGAGAATCGAATTTGCAAGCTTATAAATTAAGATCGCATTGCTAGAAAACTGAACGGAGCAAGTTCAATAATCACCACGATTTCTGAAAAAGCAATGCCTATAGATTCATAAATTATACATAATTAAAATGAATGCATTAATTAAAATAAATGCATAGACCAAAAGGTTTAACAAACCTCAAATTAGTAGTTCAATTCCCATAAAATGTTGCTAAAAACTCACCAGCTAAAGCTTTTATATGTTCAACAATAAACATCTTGTCGCAACCGTCTTTCGATTGGGCCCCGGAATTGGGCTTCGACTTAGGAAAAATGGATTGGAGTCGCCACCGATCATTTATTTAAAAATAAATGGGTTGATCGGATACCCTATTTCTTACCTGATCTGCGTCTTACCAGAAATATGTCGGGCTCGAGAGTCGGTTACGGTCAAGGAAGGATTAGCACCCTTGAACCGCCCTTTCGGTACTACGTAATTTCCAGTTGTCTTAATTAAGAAAAATAACAAGTTAAATTAAAAGATAAAGTTTCGACCCCAATTACTTACCCTTTATTGATTTGAAAATATCCTTTTATTTCCTTTTCGAATCCTTTACAATAGCTTTGCCTTTGTATCTTCCCGTGCTTTCCTCTATGTTTTGTATGTAAAATCGTCTATTACAATGGTGAGTTACAATGGCTATTTATAGTGCTTGTGGATCCTATCTTTAGGAATTTAAATAATAGTAGAACTCTATCCTATTTTTTGAATCATAGCAAAATTCTATCCTATCTTTAGGAGTTTGAATTCTAGTAGGACGAAAAGGTGTGTTGACAGCTGCCCCTCTTTGCCCATAGTCGTGTAACGGGGATAGGGCAAAGATTAAAAGACACACTTTTCGTTCAGTGGAGTTGAAAATTGACTCTGATGTTTCAATAACTCCCTGTCGAATTGAGTTACGGATGACTCCTCCATCGTGAAGTCGAGTTCATCTTGAAATGATATGAAATTAAAGCCGTAGTTCGGAATTTGAATCAGCACGTGGCTTCCCGTTACCCTTCGGTCTTCTTCTCGGTTTAAAGACCTTGGATCGGAATCGAACTCAGAAATCTTCATTGACAGATAGCTTTTTCTTGACTTAAGCTATGCTGTTTGAAAATGGTTGCTTGTCACTAAGGCACGGCTAACCCAGGTCCTCTTCTCGACTTGAAAACCTCGACTGCAATCGGAAAGTAGTGTGATTGATGTGTCATCGAGCTGAATGGAGTCGAACTCGACAATTTTGATGGCAGATAATCTTTCTTTGAGTTGGATATCCTTCGTCGTGAAGTTGAAATCCAAGTAAGTAGCATTGTTCCAAGTCCAATATCCTCCGTCGTGAAGTTGAAATTGGCTCTGGAACCGGAAATTGTTTGTTGACAACCAGCCGTCCCTTCGTTGTGAAGTTGAACTTGTGTTGTCTCGAGTCCAATATCCTTCGTTGTGAAGTTGAAATTGAATCTGAATGAAATTTTGTTGACAAGCAGCGGTCCCTTCGTCGTGAAGTTGAACTTGCGTTGTCTGGAGTCCAATATCTTTCGTTGTGAAGTTGAAATTGGCTCTGGGATTGGGAAGTTGTTGTTGAAAAACAGTGGTCCCTTCGTCGCATTGTCTGTAGTCCAATATCCTTCGCTGTGAAGTTGAAATTGGCTCTGAATGAAATTTTGTTGACAAGCAGCGGTCCCTTCGTCGTGAAGTTGAACTTGCGTTGTCTGGAGTCCAATATCCTTCGTTGTGAAGTTGAAATTGGCTCTGAGATTGGAAAGTTGTTGTTGACAAGCAGCGGTCCCTTCGTCGTGAAGTTGAACTTGCATTGTCTGGAGTCCAATATCCTTCGCTGTGAAGTTGAAATTGGCTCTGAATGAAATTTTGTTGACAAGCAGCGGTCCCTTCGTCGTGAAGTTGAACTTGCGTTGTCTGGAGTCCAATATCCTTCGTTGTGAAGTTGAAATTGGCTCTGAGATTGGAAAGTTGTTGTTGACAAGCAGCGGTCCCTTCGTCGTGAAGTTGAACTTGCATTGTCTGGAGTCCAATATCCTTCATTGTGAAGTTGAAATTGGCTCTGAGATTGGGAAGTTGTTGTTGACAACCAGCGGTCCCTTCGTCGTGAAGTTGAACTTGCGTTGTCTCGAGTGCCACGATATCCTCCGTCGTGGAGTTGAAATCGCGGATGGCCCCTTCGTTGTGAAGTTGAGCCTTGACTTGAATATCCTTCGTCGTGAAGTTGAAATCCAAGTATTGTATGTTGCAGGTGGACACAATTCCCTTCGCCGTGAAGTTGAAACCGTGGAGACCCCTTTATTGTGAAGTTTGGCTTCGAGCTAGATATCCTTCATCGTGAAGTTTAAATCCACTCTCGAGCAAATTGTGTCGCTTTGAGTTCAATATCCTTCGCCGCGAAGTTGAAATTGACTCTAGCTAAAACCTGAAAAAGTTATGCATATATGTGATGCTATGGATGCAATGCTCTTAGGTGTGCCTAAAATGCATATGCAACATATGTTATCTTGGGGCTCTTGAGAGACATCTCGATCTCCAGTTGCCTGTCTGGAATCTTGATTCTTGAATCTTCAAATTTTGATCTCTGATCTTGAATTCTTCAAATGTTCAAATCTGATGTGCACATTCTATTTTTGATTTGAGAAATGCTTCTCAACCATCTCAAGTATGTGCCTGAGCTGAGTGTAACGGTTCAGATGATGCTTCAAAAGAAGTTGCCTTGAAAGAGATATAATTCGTTTCAAGGGAAACGATCTCAAAGATATCTGTTGTTTCATGAGAAACGGTCTCAAGGGAAACAAAATTATGTTTTAAGGGAAATAAATTTGAAGATTTTGTGTTTCAAGAGTAATTGTCTCAAGGGAGACAAAATTTGTTTTAGGGGAAATAAATTCAAAGATTTTGTTTCAAGGGAAACTGTCTCAAGATAGACGAAAATTGTTTCAAGAGAAACTGTCTCAAGAGAGACAAAACTTTGTTTCAAGAGAAACTATCTCAAGAGAGACGAAATTTATTTCAAGGGAAATGTTTTCAATGTTTATGTTTCAAGAGAAACTGTCTCAAGGGAGACAAAATTTGTTTCAAGGGAAACTGTCTCAAGAGAGACAAAACTCTTCTAGTGAAAACGGTCTCAAGCGAGACAAATCTTGTTTTAAGAAAAACAATCATGAGTGAAATAAATCTTCTTTCGAGTAAAACAGTCCCAAGTGAGACAAAGTCTGTTTTAAAAAAGCAATCTCAAGTGAGATAATCATCTGCATTAAATGAGACTGTCTCAAGCGAGACAAAATTTATATTGAAATGTCGATCTTTCCATCTGTCGAGTTGGTTGAAGTGTAGCTTCTTGCTGCTGAGCTAAGCAACCGACATCAATCTTTAAAGGTGCTTTTGAATCGAGTATCCTTCGTCTTGAAGTCGAACTTGACTCTAAAGCTGTAAAAATTATGTACGTGGAAAGAAAATGATAGATATGATGCTCTAAAATGTATGCATAAGATGCATGTAACATGAATTGGTTATATTTTATCTCTTGAAAAAGGCCTGATAATTCGCATTAGGATGTTGAATCCCCAAAGATGCCCAAAAAAATGCCCCAATATTTCATGTTGAATCTTCAAAGATGCCCCAAATGTTCCTCATTTCTTGCTTCAGCATTGATTCTGAGCATGAATTTTGTGTCTAAGAGTCACATGTCATTTACCAAGATCCACTCTAGAGAGATTGTCTTGTTTGAAAAAATGTTTTTTTTTCTCTTTTAATATCAATTAAAAGAGTTTCAAAAAATGTTTAATCCTAAGTTTTTAAAATATTGCCCCTTTCACGGTTTTACAATTGAGACAAATCATAAAACTAGAGTTCATTGGATATCAAAGAATTAATTATAATGTTAATCCTTCAATAAATTATAGCTATTTGACAAGTGCCAAGATCAAAGCTATCTTTGGGAAATGGTTAAGTAAGGAAAGGATAAAAAAAGTCTCAGGTTATTGTGTTTGGTCAAATGTTTGGCATTTTTGTTCATTTGATGCTCAAAGGTTTGGCATTGGATGCTCAAAGGTTTGCCGGGTAGCTTTTATGCTCTTCTACTGGAAGTGTTCTCCGACTCCCAGCCTTCGTTGTCACACTCGGATTGTGCGATGCCTTATCAAGGAATTTGTGTGATCGCCTCAATTGCACAATTTTTATATTCGAGCCGCCTTTTCAGGTTTTCAACTCGAACCCTCCTTTAGTTTCAAGACGTCATTCGGAATTTACATCTTGAACCCCCCTTTGTTATTTTTCTCTATCATGCATTAAAGACATTGTTTTTCGCAAATAAAGATTAATCCTGACGGGCGGGATGAAATCTGAAGATAGTCTCTCCTGTTTAGAAATCCATGTATGATTAGAAAGGATTTTTAAGGCACGTAATGTAGGCCATGGTTCATGGTTATGAAAGAAAATGATAAATAGGCCCAAACAAGTGTTTCAGGGTGTTAAACCAAGGATCAATTCATTTTGATACCTTCAATCTTGTCTTTCTCAAAATGTCTCTTTCTCTTGATGCTCTATGATCTTCGAGTGAAGTGATTCGGGAATGATTGTGCTTGATCAATCTCGTAGTTTGAAGCTTGATGTGCCATTTATCTTTAGGGAATCTTTGCATGTGCTTTTTGTCCCTTTTTCTTTTTGTTCTTTTTTGCTTTTGTTTTTTTGCTTCTTCTTTTTTTTTTGCCCTTTTTATTCTGATTGAATCTTTGCACTTGGCATCTGGTTCACCTTTTGGTAACTCCTTTGGATTGATGTCTTCACTCATGTGAGCAGATTTCTTCTATATTGCCCCCCAGTGTGGAGGGTGATCCTTGGTTAGGGTTGAATCAGAAGAAAATACTATAGGCTCAAAAGGGGACACAAGGGATATATATTTTTTTGTTGTGAAGGGATAAAGAAAGAAATCCGTTCATCATTTCATACATGTAAATTTTCACAGAAGAGGTATCCCCAGGGGGATAGATTTTCAGGATTAACTTTATTCACATGAAAACAGTGCAGTTAATGCGTGATAAAATTATATCGAATGATTTTCTTTTTTTTTCCCCAGATGTCTCAATGTTCAAGCTCCCCGCAAGATGCCCCAAGTTGTGTCTTTAGAATAAAGCTCATGTTCAGATGAACAACTCAACGCCTTGGGTTAAAATGTCAATTTTGAGTCTAAAAAGACAGTGGTGTGATCTTATTGACTCAAAGAAAGGTATGAGTGTATCAAAAAGATAAAGGCAATTTTCAAGAATTTCAAAGAGAAGTTATGTCAAAATTTGGTAATTTTGGTAATGATCAAGGTATTTTATTTTGGGGTTTGAGACATGATAAGAAAGGTCTAATCTTGTCATATGTCAAAAATCTATAATTCTTGAAGAGTTAAAAGAATCCTTAATTCATTTAATATTCGAAGAACTAAAGATTAAAATTTGTTCAATTGCTCCACCTTAGAAAGTAGCATAAATTCAATCGTTTAAAAGATTAGGCAAACATGAAATATCAGTGACGTGTTCAAACAAAACAATCCTCTAAGTGCAAATGGTATAAGCCATGCCCCATTCTTCGGCTGTCAATGCCCCTGAATCCGTCAGGTTTTAGATCTTGCGCTTCAGCGCCTTATAGTTCTCAGAGGAATGTTTGGAGCATCCTATGTGGCAACTACAAATAGCCTCAACATTGTAGCCCTTAGAATATGTGGACTTTTTTCTCAGATCATCTTGGCAGGTTTAGTCGTACAACCAGCTGATTGGGCTCATTCGTTGTGATAGTTTTTTATGATGTTACAATCTTGCTTCCATGTGGTGTCATATGGTTAAAACCACTTCATCGAATTCTCCATGAAGAGATTTCATGTTTATGAAAATACTTAAAAAATGAAATGTATATGCAAAATGCATGAAATGTTCGAGGCATTGATCCAAAAACATGTATGTTATTGTAAATAACCTTTATTGGGACAAAAGTGTTTTATCTTTTAAGAGACAATAAACATATTTAAAGGTACATCCGGACTAAATCCTCTAGGCTCGGAACCGGTTGACTAGTCATTTGCCTTCGTCTTTCACCGGTTGAATAACCTGTCGAACCGCTCCGGCCTCTCTGGATGAACCGTGAAAATGTTGAGTTTTTTTTGTATTGGTTCCCAAAAAGTGTCGAATGACTTCATCTCTGGCTTTCATCCTTTGGTGAATCGGAAATTCCATTGAAATCCTCCATCAAATGGGTTATTCGAAGTTCATTTGCTTGTTTCTTGAATTTGTCGACAGTGACTTGCCATCTTGTTCTTGTTGTCTTTGAATGGACTCTCGAGGTCAGTAACCTTTTTCTCGTCTTGCCCCTGCCACCTTGTCAACCCATTTTTGAAAAGTTAACTTTTGATGTACTTGATTGTGGCACCATGAATGTGACACATAGTTGTCTTGCAAATTGTCCTCATTTTCTTTCTGAGCCCTTTTCGGACCATAGCCGGACCCCTACGTTCTTATCTCTTGTATTACACCCCTTTGTCCATTAATGCAGATTATTCATGTTTTAACAAACAAGTTTTTGGTGGATCACACCTCTTTTAAATGATACAAATAATGAAAACAAATAAAAGAGAACAAAAGTAAAATAGAGTTAGTGAGATAAATCAAAACAATAAAAACGAAAAATCCTACCCCACATGATATCTACCCCACATGCTTATTATTCCTACCCGGACATGATCTCTATCCCGCTGCTAATCTCAAACAAATCCTAATCGCATATTTGTCTAGTTCGCATGCTTTGAACATAAAATAAGGCAGAAATAAAATCAAACCAGCCTAAGGTTTGGAATGAGTTTTGGGTGGGCTCTAATTCTCCATCATCTCCCAGTTTAGGTTCTAAAAAACGTACCCGAGTTCTCCTTGCCGGTGCCCCCTTGGGCTTGCCAGACCCTTAGTCCTAAACCCTCACAGGCTTGTATGACTAAGTTAAACTCGAGAGGACACTTCCCTTATGCCGCACGGTGAATAAATTCACACGAAGACATAAGGTATATGAATCCCGAAGGCTACTTGCTAGGCCCGCACGGTGAATAAATTCACACGAAGGCGTCGCTTTCACCCCCACTTAAAATAGGGTTTGGAGCTCGGGTATAGACCTTAGATGAAAAAACTTTGAGGCTGAATCATGAGAAAACGATTAGTCCAACTATTTACTCGAAAATATAATCAAAGTGAGTAAAAAGGATCGAAATATACCTTAAAATTTAAACTTACCCTTTCGTTAAAAAACAACTGGAAATTACCTTAGCCTGACTCACTTACCTGTATCCCCAGCGGAGTCACCAAGCTGTCGCAACCGTCTTTCGATTGGGCCCGGAATTGGGCTTCGACTTAGGAAAATGGATTGGAGTCGCCACCGATCATTTATTTAAAAATAAAGGGTTGATCGATACCCTATTCTTACCTGATCTGCGTCTTACCAGAAATATGTCGGGCTCGGAGTCGTTACGGTCAAGGAAGGATTAGCACCCTTGAACCGCCCTTTCGGTACTACGTAATTTCCAGTTGTCTTAATTAAGAAAAATAACAAGTTAAATTAAAAGATAAAGTTTCGACCCCAATTACTTACCCTTTATTGATTTGAAAATATCCTTTTATTTCCTTTTCGAATCCTTTACAATAGCTTTGCCTTTGTATCTTCCCGTGCTTTCCTCTATGTGGAAATAGGTTTAAGATTTTTATATATTTCATATGTAATTATATTATATAATAGATATATTTATATATAATATATTAGTATATAATATACTATAGTATATATATATATATATATGTCATATGTAAACTATATAGTATATAAATATCAACTATAGTGTATATATATAGGTCATATGTAAACTATATAGTTTATAGATATAGTTCATATGTAAACTATAGTTTATATGTAAATATTAACTATAGTTTATATGTAAACTATAGTTAGTATATAAACTATATAGTTTATATGTAAACTATATTCCATAAATAAATATCAACCTTAGTATATATATATTTATATATATAGTTCATAGTACTATAGTTCATATATAGTATATAAATATAACTATAGTTTATATAAATAGTATAAAATATAGTATATAAATATAAATTATAGTAGGGTTTTATATAAATATAAATATAAATATAAATATAAATCTAATATAAATAATATCAAATATAAATATAAATATAATATAAATATAATATAAATATAAATATAAATATAAATAAAATATAAATAATATAATATAAATATAAATATAATATAAATATAAATTAAATAAATATAAATATAATATAATATAAATATAATATAAATATAAATAAAATATAAATATAATATAAATATAAATATAAATATAATATAAATCAAATATAAATAGAATATAAAAATATAAATATAAATATAATATAAATATAATATAATATAAATATAAATATAAATATAAATATAAATATAATATAAATATAAATATAAATATAAATATAAATATAAATATAAATATAAACTAATATAAATATAAATATAATAAATATAAATATAAATATAAATATAAATATAAATATAAATATAAATATAATATAAATATAAATATAAATATAAATATAAATATAATATAAATATAAATATAATATAAATATAAATATATATAATATAAATATAAATATAAATATAAATATAAATATAAATAAATATAAATATAATATAAATATAATATAATATAATATAAATATAAATATAATATAAATAAATATAATATAAATATAAATATAATATAAATATAATATAAATAAAATAAATATAAATATAAATATAAATATAAATATAAATATAATATAAATATAAATATAAATATAAAATATAATATAAATATAAATATAATAAATATAAATATAAATATAAATATAATATAATATAAATAAAATATAAATATAAATAAATATAAATTAAATATAATAAATATAAAATAATATAAATATAAAATAAAATATAAATATAAATAAATATAAATATAATATAATATAAATAAAATATAAATATAATATAAATATAAATTATAATATAAATATAAATATAAATATAAATATAATTAAATATAATATAAATATAAATAAAAATATAAATATAAATATAAATATAATATAAATATAATATAAAATAAATATAAATATAATATAAATATAAATATAAATATAAATATAAATATAAATATAAATTAAATATAAATATATAAATATAAATATAAATATAAATATAATATAAATAAATATAAATAAAATATAAATTAAATATAAATATAATATAATATACTATAAATAAATATAAATATAATATAAATATAAATATAAATAGAAATAAATATAATAAATATAAATATAAATATAATATAAATATAAAATATATAATAAAATATAAATATAAATATAAATATAAATATAATATAAATAGAATATAAATATAATATAAATATAAATAAATAAAATATAATATAAAATATAAATATAAATATAATATAAATATAAATATAAATATAAATAAAATATAAATATAAATAAAATATAAATATAATATAATATAAATATAAATATAAATATAAATATAAATATAATATAATATAATAAATATAAATATAAATAAATATAAATATAAATATAAATATAAATAAATATAAATAAATATAATATAATATAAATATAAATATAAATATAATATAAATATAAATATAAATATAAAATAAATATAAATATAAATAAAATATAAATATAAATATAAATAAAATATAAATAAAATATAAATAATATAATATAAATATAAATATAAATATAAATATAATATAAATATAAATATAAATATAAATAAATATAAATAAATATAATAAATATAAATATAATATAAATATAAATATAAATATAAATAAAATATATATAAATAAAATATAAATATAAATATAAATAAATATAAATATAAATAAATATAAATAGAATATAATATAAATATAAATATAAATATAAATATAAATATAATATAATATAAATATAATATAATATAATAAAATATAAATATAAATATAAATATAAAAAATATAAATATAAATATAAATATAAATATAATATAATATAAATATAAATATAAATATAAATATATAATATATAATATAAATATAAATTAAATATATAAATATAAATATAAATATAAATATAAATATAAATATAAATATAAATATAAATAACCCTAAACCCTAAATCATATATATATATATATATATATATAAACTATATAATTTATACAATATATATTATTTATAATTATACATAATATATAATAAAATTATAGTTTATATATATTCATATATAATTTATATATAAATTATGTATTTTTCTATATAGTTCAATAGTTCATATATAACTATATAGTATTATAGTTTATACATGGTATATATTTTATACTTGATACATATAATATATAAACTATATAGTTTATATATATAATACATATACTTTATATATAAACTATATAGTTTATATTATATATGTATATATTAGTTGTTTTAATTTTTTTCTCAACTTATTACTTATTTCTATTTATTAATTCGTCCATAACTTTTTAAATGAGTATAATTTAGTATATTTTGTATTAATTTCAACCTCAAAATTTAAAATTATTTTGATTTGATCCATTTTGTGTTGTTTAATATATTTAAATTTTTATTTTTAATTTCATATTTGTTCAATTTAGTCCTCCAAATTTTATTTGCACCTGAAATTGACCCATACTTATTACTTATTTATATTTTTAAATTGGCCCATAACTTATTAAATGAGTATAATTTAGTATGTTTTTTGTATTAATTTCAACCTCAAAATTTAAAATTATTTTGATTTAATCCCTTTTGTGTTGTTTAATATATTAAAATTTTTATTTGTAATTTCATATTTGTTCAATTTAGTCCTCAAAATTTTATTTGCATCTAAAATTAACCCATACTTATTACTTATTTCTATTTTTAAATTGACCCATAACTTTTTAAATGGGTATAATTTAGTACTTTTTGTATTAATTTCAACATCACAATTTAAAATTATTTCAATTTGATCACTCATCAATGTGCGTTGTTTAATTTATTTAAATTTTTATTTGTAATTTCATATTTGTTCAATTTAATCCTCCAAATTTTATTTGCATATGAAATTGATCCATACTTATTACTTAATTTTATTTTTTAATTGGCGCATAACTTTTTAAATGGGTATAATTTAATACTTTTTTGTATTAATTTCAACCTCATAATTTAAAATTATTTTGATTTGATCCCTCATCAATATGTGTTGTTTAATTTATTTAAATTTTTATTTGTAATTTCATATTTATTCAATTTAATTCTTCAATTTGTATTTTTCATAAAATTGAACCATGATTATTTATATTCTTAGTAATTTACTCTAAATCATATACAATTACAAATTACAATTCAACGTTCGCGAAAGACGAAAATAATTAATCCAAAAATAAAAAATTACTCGATTTGAACTCAATCCGTATCTAATATAGATCCGACATGAATTTTATCTGCCAATGATGTGACCCGATCTGAACGAGATCCGTCTGATATCCATCTGAACTTAAATTAACTTGCTTTTTAACTGCTTTCGGACCTGAATTGTTTTGACCTGACCTGGTAACTATCCGAACTGAAAATGACCTGACCTGAACCCGATCTGGATCTGGTGTCAAATCAACCTGAAAATAACCCAAACTGATTTGACATGACCAGATCCCGATCTGGTGTCAAATTTACCTGACTTGACCTGTATCTGATTTTACCCGACCTGCCAAGATCCGACTGAAACTTGAACGATTACTCGATTTTACAACCATACTCAAAACCCTCATACAATTACCAAATTAACTACCCTTAAATTTCTAATACTTAATATAAAATTAATTTAACAACCGTTAAATTTGATCGTTATATAACATTGTCAACCATATAAAATTTCAAAAAAATTATCTTTAAAAAAATACTAAAGATTATATTTTTTTCAAAAGCCCTTAATTTTTTAAAATTATAAAAAATCCCCAAAATTTTAAAAAATCTTAATTTCAATCCCATCACCACAAATGCCATCAATTGGCCGATATTTCGATGACGTCTGATAGCCCAAACAACCAATGGCTGAACCCATATGATTCAAGTGACGATTGCAACAAAAAAAAATGGATGATTGTAGCACCACGATTCCTTTTGTCATCGATGATTCCAAGGATTCTTCGTCTGTCATCGGGAAGGAGGACAAAAAGGGGAGATGGAGGGAGAGAAAGCAAAGGGGAAAGGGGAAGGGACGACGGTGCAAGGTGGAGAGGGAGGTCGTGATAGGAGTTCTAAATTCTTTTCTTTCTTTTAAAAGATTTATATTTTATTTAAAAAAAAAAAATTTCAGAAAAAATATATACATGAACCATGTCCCTTAACAATTTCTTTTAACAATAGACACAAAAAATAACAGAGAAAACGCTAAACACATATTTAAGAACCAAAAATCAATTTTCAATATGGTTTAAGTACTTATTTTTATATTAAACCAATTTCTAACCTCCCTTGTCAGTGGCTTTCCTCATTCTCTCACTCTCGTCTCAAATTTGCCATCATTATAAGGCGCAACCTTATTTTTCATTTTTGTTTCTCTAAGATTGTGGGTAATGTTTTGTTAGCACATACTTCTTCCTTGAAATACATTGTTTCAGTGTATGGTACTTCCTAACTTACGGGTATCCGATCATTACGGGCCAGAACATATGCCAAGATTTTGATACCCGAAAATCTCAAGCACCCAGAATAAAATACGGGTACTCGAATATGAAAACCCCTACCTGTTAAAAGCAAATTTCCCTTTTCCTCCCCCTAAGTAGAAATTGTTCAAAAAAAGTATCAAACCAAGCCACTTTAGTGGTAAAAGAAAAATGTTATTCTTCCTAAAGATCTCCGGTTCAAACAACTATGTCTACATGTGTGTGCATTGTCAGTGGTTAATTTTTTTTTAACAAATACTACCCTGTAATCACTCCAAACTAATATAAAAAGATATTACTGAAACAAGGATTATACCATAATTTATATAAATATTCAAAACTTTAATCTAAATTTTCAAAACATAGGGGTGCTTATTGTAGTAAATATTAACACCAAGAGCGCAATTTTTCAAACACAAAGCAAATAGCAAAAGACATACTACGATGAACCTTACAGAAACCACTAACAAAAGCAAATTTCCAAAATCAGACCAAGATAAATCAAACAACAAAGCCATTAGCTTAATGCAGAAGTGTAATACCTAGCGCACAGGAGATTAAAGTTTTTGAGCCAGAACTACCTCTATTATCTGAACTCTACAGTTTTCCTAAAGCACGTGTTCGACATTTGCGCCAACACACTCAGTCATGAGCATGATACCAGGGTACCGTCCTCCAATATACAGAAAATCTCGAAAGCAAAATAATCCAGCATAATCATGTTGAATATATATATGTACCTAACATGCACACCCGAGTCCAGTTAACATAGGCCAGCACCACTTAGAACAAGATAATTGGATGTTCCAATTTTCCTCCAGAAGAGGAATTAGAATTATTTTAGAAGCATCTTTCAAAAGTTCTCCAATTTGAAAACTGGAAGTCACAGGCTTCCAAATGTTATTATACATGCATACATATACACACACAAACATATATATAGAACTAATTTGTGAAAGGGAAAAATCTTTTGAAGCTAAAACAACCAAGATCAGGGAACAGGCAGATGAGGCAATGCCCCAATCCCATCTCGGTCCATTACCATTCCTAGTTTTTCAGGCAATCAAGGACACCAAAAGGAATTCCACTCAAGCAAGATATTAAAATAAAACCAAAGGTTCCCAAAAGACAGATTATGATAAGCAATAAAAGAAAATGGTCTTAAGCGAATTAATATCAAGAAAACGTACCCTTCGATGGACACACATTCAATATCCGGCGCTCACCCTAAAGCTGAGTAACATTGGTCAAGGAAAATATGAACTACAAAGCCAAAACTTGCTGATTTGGGATCAATTGCCTCATTCTTATCCCCCTTCTTGTTTTACATGGCTTAACATACATTTACAAGAGAATGATGCTTCAATTATGTTAAAAAATGTACCGATACCCGAACACATTCAGTATTCCGACACTCGTCCTAAATCCAAGTAACATAGGTCTAGGCAACAACGAACTACAAAATCAAACTTGCTGATTTGTTCTTTCCCTTCCTTGAGTTTCTTTTCTTAACTGCCTGCTGATACATATCTAACAAACCCGGAGCTTCATCCTTGTTCTTAGTTATATATTCCTCCATAAATTTCTTTTCGGACAAAGTAAAAACCCAAACAATCTTCTTAGCTTCTTTGATCAGTTTCATTGACTTCAAAACCTTCAAAACTTCATACCTTGCCAGAATCCGTTTATCAGTCGAATACAGAATCAATTTCGGGTATGATATGACCGTCCTGGCGTCCAACTTCATCGTATTCACGTAAAAATCCATCAAATGCCTGAGTTTTCTCTCCGAACAAGCTAAACAAACAGGGTCTTTCCTTAAAGTATTAAAAACTTCCTCTCTAGTCCATCCCACGCTCATAAAAGCTTCGACTTTTTTCTTCCAATTACTCTCGCTCACCGAACAAATAACCCTAAGAGCATGTATAAACCTAGGTTGCCCCGGTTCGAGACCGGCTTCTTTAGCCAAATTAACGGCGTAAACCATTCGACCATGGCTCTGCAAGATAACCCTAGGTTGAAAAACCAACAATCTCGATATCCTATCGACCAAAACCCCTTCATTAATCAGCAAATTAATATTTTTTCGAACAATAGCATTAGACGTAAATAACCATGAAGAGGATCGTTTAATGGCAACCAACAATTCATCATCTTTCAAAAATTGGGATAAAATCTCAAAGCACGGCTTAATCTGAGATTTCAAGCCTCTAGAAAGAACCAAAGGATTCGAGGCGACGAATTGAGACAGAAGCTTACCTTCAAAACCCTTTTCAATGAAATAATCGAGCTTGGGCTTCATCCATTTGTTGAATCTGGAATGTACGAACGCTGGGCGATATTTGAGCACTTTGGCGATTTGGGTATCGTTGAATCCGTAGGATTTCAAAAAGTCGAAGAAGGGCGCGGATTCCAGAGCGGCGTTTTGGGGTGTTTTGAGGCGTTTGGGGTTTAAAGGGGGCGGCTTTGGAATTGGGTTGGTTTGAAGGAAACGTTTGTGGATGAGTAAAAGCAGATTTCTGAGAGGGGTTTTCGCCATTGTAGGGGAATGTTGGTTTTAGAGTTTAAGCAGACGAAGACCAAGAAGAAACCCCCTTTAATACAGGGTTTTATCTTATTACTTTCACAAAAAATCAAAATCGAGGGTTTTGATTTGTGATTTTTTTCTGAGTTTTGTAGTCCGTATTTATCATTTCGATAATTAAATTTTTATATTTTTAAAAATAAATTACATAAATAATTATTAATGTTTGATTAGACTTATTTTTTATTAAAATTTAAAAAATAACGATTTGATCATTAATTATATTAATTTTTAACAAATCAATCACTTGTTGTTAATAACTGTTAGGGTGTGTTTGGTTGGGGAATATGAGATTCATGGGAATGGAATTTACATTCCTCCGTTTGGTTGTTCGGGAATGTCATTCCCGATAATCTTACATTATCAGTTGTAGATTTTTTTGGGTATATTATCGGGAATATCATTACCTCCTTTTTTTAGATATTGTTGGATTACCAGCGTTTTGGATTAAAATGCCCTTAAATTTTTTTTCTTTCAAAAATATTCTTATCTTGTCATTGAATAATAAAAATTTTATGAACGTTAAATTATAAATTTATCTTTAAACTATTTTAGATTTATAAAAAAAAAATCTATAATTAAAATTTTATATGAAGTTCAGGGGTAAAATAAAATTTTACCATTTCATTAAACCTTTTTATATTTTTAATTTTATAAAAAAATTATATAAATTTTATGAATTTAAATTTTTTAAAGAAAATATATAAATATTTTCCAACTTGTTAAAATAATAAATATATAATAAGGATAATTTAGTCAAATATATATTACAATAATCTTTTATTCCTTTAACCAAACACAATAATCTTACATTCCTGCTAAATCAACCAAACACAAAATACAACATTCCCAGTAATCCTATTCCCTGGTAATCTTTATTCTCATGGATAATCTTACATTTCTTGAACCAAACGCACTCTTATCATAAATGACAGAAATTTGATACAACAAGTTAATCACTGACGTAATACTATTTGACCACCATTTTAACTTATCTTTCTCTTTCATATCCATTCTCTCTCTCGACTCTTCTTTTTAACTCTTCAATCATTAATCTTTCATCTTCAATCTTTACGCTCTCTGTACATCGACAACACTGTTTCTAGAGGGAAAAAAAAGTCAGACTGCGGTTGAGGGCTGAACACTACGTCATCCGACAACTCTACTTGAGAAACACAAGAAGATAGTGGATTTCCAAAATTTAAGAACAGAACTTGGGGTGTGAATTTTTTTTACTAAATGCTTGTTAAGTAATGGTTTGCTTACAATGCTATTGTTTTTAAAAAAATTATTCTTAACAGGTGAATACAAATGCTCAGCAAAACATTATAATGGTGGAATTTCAGGTGCTTGAGGACAAGGTTTCAAATCGCGGTCGCAATCGCGTTTTCGGTCATTTTGAGTTTACCGTTATTGCGGCCGTCGCGGGTGCTATTGCTGATGTAGCGGGTAACTCGAACGACGGCGAAACCGCTATATCGTGGACGAAATCACGGTCACGGAACGTTTTTTTGAACCCTGCTTGGGAATGTCCAAAACATGACTTACGGGTATGATGGAACCACTGACTAAGAAATAAAGAGTTAGTATACAAGCTAGTGCTTTAAAATTTGCTAACCCTTTTTTTTTGTGATGCCTACCAATTATTATACGGTAAGAATTTGGGTCAATGACTTCTATTGAATCATTTGTTTATAAATATTATGATAAGTTGACACATTTTATATCTTATTAAAGAAGTAAATAGTAAAATATTGAAGGCCTCTTCCAAGTTAATGTTTTGGTTAACGTGAAAAGACAAATGACGCTACTAAAATATTTAAATGGTTATACTCCTACGAATAGAGGTTGGAGAAGAGATTGTTTATATATAATATTTTTAATATATTTTTAAAATTATTAAAAAATATTAGAAATTCCTTTAGAATGAAATAAAATCATAAATGAAAACATTATTCTTAGAGTGGAGATTTTTTTTTCATAAATTATTCGTAATAATCCTACCGATTAAGTATGATGAGACTTTGAGAATATAGACATGTATAAACAAAATTTGAAAATTAGAGTTTGTATGATTAAAATCTACTGTGAATTTACTCTAGTAAAATTGATAGAAATTTTGTTCATATGTCTTATATGAAACTTTCAAGACACTTTACTTTTAGGGAATATTTTTCTACACTAAAATGTTAGAGAAAATGTGGGAGTAATTGACAATAATTTACACCCTAAAATATGAAGAAAAAAGTTGAAAGTGTCTAGAAAAAAATTAAATGATAACTAATTCCATGCATCTTATGAATCATATAAGTTTATAATTTATATATATGAAATTAAGGATTAAATATTACTAAAACTAATAAAATATAATATTTGAGTAAAAATGTGTACACATAAAAATATTTCAATAATGATATGATTCTTAAATAACCATCTCAACATAAAATTTGATGAAAAGAAACAATGTTTCACATTATAAAGACGTTCAAGAGTTCTTCTTGATCTGGCATTGACATAGTTAAAAGATTATAATAAACATACCCACAACTTGAGTCTAAATATTGGAAAATTCTTAAGTGTTTACTTGAACATTTAAAGTTTATGATTACTCGGGATTATAATTTATCAAAAAATAACAAGCAATCCTAGAAGAATATAATGATTTGATGGCTGATACTGGAATGATAAATTCCTTTTTTGGTGTGTATGTGCTTATCTTAGGTAAAGCAGTTGTTGTATTGTTTTGTTAGTTCTACCATGAAATGTGAGATGATAAATTTTGGCTAAGCCAAACAAAAGATCAAATGATCTAAAAATCGATTAAGAATCCTTAGAAGGAAAACTATTCAAACATTTGTATCTTCATAGGACTCATAAGCTATCATAAGTGTTGTTAAAAATCAAAGACTAAAGCAATGAGAGAAGACGAGTCTGTGCAATAAAGAGATGGTCTTAATGTTGAAGTATTAGAGGATTGAAGAGAATCTTTGTTGACCCATTAACTTCAAAGTTAAATAGGAACGTGGTTAATAAATCGTCTAGTACTAAAAATACAAAGAAACAAGTTGAACAATGTTACTGAACAAAAGAATCAGTGAATATTTCATTGCTCTCAAGGGTTTTTAACATAACTGCATATACAACAATCCAACAAACTTAAACTTCCTAACTACCATGCAC